>NC_138869.1:29989214-30690639 GCF_965194805.1 Balaenoptera borealis | reverse complement strand
AATTATACATTTTTTTTCTTGCTTTGAAATATGGTGATTTAAAAAGCAACGGTGGTTGAAAATCTTCTCTCCTGTTGTTTAATCTCAACCTTTTAACTCTACCATCTAATGCACCCAGTTATACTTTCCTTTTTTATAATGGTACAGTTTAAAAGTACATGTATGGACGACTACTCAGCAATAAAAAGGCATTGAATGTTGATACACACAATAACTTGGGTGCATCTTTAAACTTGCTGAATTTCAAAAGCCAGTCTCTGGGCTTCCCTGGTGGCACAATGGTTAAGAATCCGCCTGCCAATGCAGGGGACATGGGTTCGAGCCCAGGTCTGGGAAGATCCCACATGCCGTGGAGCAACGAAGCCCATGCGCCACAACTACTGAGCCTGCGCTCTAGAGCCTGCGAGCCACAACTACTGAGCCCACCTGCCACAATTACTGAGGCCCGTGCGCCTAGAGACCGTGCTCTGCAACGGGAGAGGCCGCCGCAATGAGAAGCCCGTGCACCGCGGCGCAGAGTGGCCCCCGCTCGCCTCAACTAGAGAGGGCCCACACACAGCAGCGAAGACCCAACGTAGCCAAAAAAAAAAAAGAATAAATAAAATAAATAAATTTTTAAAAAAAAGCCAGTCTCCAAAGATTATATATGTTTGGTTCATATATTGAGTATCAAAAATTAGTAAACAGAGACCTCAATTAAAATAGAGTCAGAAGGCCAGAAGCAGGAAATCTCATGCACCACAGGAAGAAGAAAGACTTCCTCTTTTCGCCTGGCAAGAACTCAGCCAATGAGAGATCTTCACAACTTTGCCAATGAGAAGTCATTCTGCTTTGAACTCTCAATTCCTCCAATGAACTCTTTGTTTGCTGTAGCCCTCCCAACTTCCTTTCCCCTCTTTAAAAGAATTCTCTCCTTGTTGGGTTTACGGAGGGAAATTCCATGTGGCTCATCATGATTATAGACCTCAAAATGCAATTTTTTGCTGATATCAAATAAACCCATTTTTGCTGGGGAAATAACTGGCAGTCTATTTGTTCTAAGTCAACAACAGCATTCTTGAAATGACAAAATTATAGAGATGGAGAACATACTAGTGGTTGCCAGGGGTTAGGAAGAGGGGAAGGGAAAGAGGTGGCTATGGTTATAAAAACATAGCATGAGGGACCTTTATGATGGCACAGTTCTGTATCTTGACTGTGGTAGTAATATGAATCTATACTTATGATAGAATTGCATACAAGTAACTATACATACACGAATAAGTGTATGCAAAACAGGTGAATCAAATCTATAGATAGTACTAATAGCAATTTCATGGTTTTGATATTGTAATACTACAGTTATATAAGATGTTACTATTGGGGGAAACTTGGGGGAAGAATATATGGGATCTCTATTATTTCATACAACTCAATATGAATTATCTTAAAATTATCTCAGAATTAAAGTTTTTTCAAAGTATATTTGTATTTTACGGGTATCTCTCTCTCTCTATATGTATAAACACACACTATAAAACTCTATTTAGACATCCACCTTAAGAACGTAGAACATTATCATTCCTTTGATGGTCCCGCATCCCTCTTTTCTAACGCCAATTTCCCTTTCTCACCTCCAAGAGGAAACACTGTCCTAAATTTTTTGTCTATCATTCTCTTGCTTTTCTTTATAATTTTAACACATGGGTATATACAATAAAGATTATACCAGTATTGGTTGTAATAACCAAAAACTGGACATAAACCCAAATATCCATCAAAAAGATAATAACTAATAAGTTTCAGTCAATTCATACAAAGGGAAAATAAAGATGATTGAAATAAACTGGTCGTATGAATCAGCAAGGTGATTCTCAAAAACATAATTTTGGCAAGAAAACAATGTAGCAGAAATACATCTAGTATAAGGCTATTTATAAAAAGTACAAAACCTATTTGAAGCCAAACTATATTACGTAGGATAAACCATATTAGTATTTTACTTTGTAAACTGAACTATCAAAAACCCTAAGGCTTTGGGGGAATACAGGAAAATTTGATCATTTGTCTCCAGGACGATGACAGCAGTACCATATCAATGGTCTTTAGAATTTCTTTTGGTGACCCTGGTTCCCTTTTCAAATCTGCTTCCATTCCCTGGTGAAATGATATGAAGTGAAAATGGTGTCATTTCCCCCATTTTTGAGAAGTCACTTGAAAGATCGTGCTGGCTGCCACTTGAAATTTTGACTGGTTCTGGAATAATAAAAGATCACTTGAAGTTCATCTCATTGGAAGACCTGAAGAAAATCGCATTATTTTGCAGAGCTGCTGATAACCTATGCAACCCATCACGTGGTTTATATAAATGCTCAGTCACAGTTATTATCAAGTGAGCAAGGGCTAGGGAGTGCAGGTGCTGATGCATGCGGATTGGTGCAATTTTAAAACAAATCATCAGTTGGTTTTTCGTCTTTAGTATCAGCCTTTTCCTCTCCTCTGAGAATATGCACTTATGGAGCTATGGCTATCCTGATGATTGACGATCTAACAGGAATACTAACAGAGCCCTCATTCCCTTCCAGGTACTATACTAAGACTTCAGATGTGTTGAGTTGCTTAATCCTCACAACAAACCTGTGGGGGAAACTGAGGCATGAGGGGTTAGGGAATCTCTTCAAAATCACAGGGCTGGCTTGGGGCAGAGCTAGGATTCCATCCCAGGCAGTCCACACTCCGAAGAATCATAGGCAACTATTGCTACAAAGCTGAAGACGTACATATGTGTGTTTCATGAATAGACATATTTCAGAATAGACAATGGAAAAGGTCAGCCTAAGTGGTGAAAAATCTGAAATACATTTTTTAAGACATGTGGCTTTATAATTCTTTAGCTCAGTAAACTCATTCTTTCAGTAGTATTTATACTTAACAGAGATAAAACAGGAAGTGTTGCTTAACTAGGGCTATTTTCTTATAGCTTAGACTCTAGCTATATGTTAGGCTTTAGATTTCACCAGGGAGCAAGGAACCACACTCACACACACACACACACATAAAACTGATCCTTAATAAGCTCAGGGAAAGATTTTCAATGAATGTGTATGAGAAGAAGCAATGGGGGCCAGGTGTCTATCTTTAATACCCTCCCTCCCCACTCCCTTCTCCTCACCTCTCTCCCCACTCCCTTCTCCTCACCTCTCTCCCCGCCCTCCTCATCACTTCTCCCCCTTCCCTCCCCCACCCATCCCACCTCCCTTTTTCCCCCCTTCTGCCCCTCCTCGCCCAGATAATGCTTAAGCTTAGCCAGGGTTAAGAACACTGCATCATCGGTCAACTGTGCTTCTCAAAGAAGAGCTCCTTGAATTACCAGAGAGTAATTTTACCTTGAAAATCAGAGTCATCTAAGGTACTTGTTAAAAATACAGTCACGGGCCACCTGAGTCAGAATCTCTTATAGACACACTGCTTATTTTAAAAGAGTGATGCTCAAAGGTGTATCTTCAAATGAGAAGGTGTGGTGAGAAACAGTCCCCAGCTGTGGGCAGGGTGTAGAGTAATTGTAATAAAGACATTTTCTTAATTCTAGCTGAGGTTGATCATCTTGTCCTATGTTTATGGCCTTATGAATTTCTTCACCTGAAATGCCTGCTAGCTCCCTAAACCAGATCGTATTAGTTTACTTGTCTTTTTCACATTAACTGGCAGGTATAACATATTCTCTATTTATTCAGACTCTGGTAGATATTCATTGAGCATTGTACTATAGCGCCAGGGCTGTTTCAGGTGCTGGTAATACAATCCAATGAAGCACAGCAAGGCTGCTTCTCTTGTGGGGTCTGCTCTATAGATGTGCGGGAAACAGACACTAAAGTACAAAAGAAATGCTGTAATATTAGATTTTGCTAAGTATATAATGAAAAGTCTCAATATAATGAGAAAGTTACTAGTGCAAGAGGGAATAGTTTCTGTTCTGGAATTGGCTTGTACTTGCTTGCGAGAGCTGACTGCTGAATTTTCAGGAGATTTTTAAGCTGGTTGTTAAACACAGCCTTTATTAAAATTTAATTTATGTCAACTTAAAATTAAATAAACTGAATTAAAAACAAAAGCAGTAAGTACTCAAAACTTCGTTTTCTAATTACTGCATGGCCGTGATCGTCCCTATGGGTTATGTAAGGTGTTACCTCTTTCTAATTCCAGCATCAGGATATCACGTTGGGAGCTTGAAAGAGGACATGGTGGGAGTATGTACACCACAGAAATCGGCAGAGGCTACAAATCAGGGCTTGATTTATTGTTTTGTTGATTGTCTAAAACTTAAGAAAGTTATGGAGAGAATATTAATACTGCAAATTCGGCTGAAAAATGTCTCGTATCAGGACCTGTTCCATTGGATTAGCAATCAAAAAATGGAACAAAATATTCTTTCACTTTTTGAGCAGTGTTCTCCAATTCCTCATTTTCTGTTGACCAGGCCATCAGTATTTTCCTCCCCACTCCCATATGCAAACTCCTCCCAAGTTCAGAATTCTCTGGATTATTTAGAAACAAAACCAAAACCCCTGGGGAGAAACGCTGATCAACTGGGAACCAGCCTTTTTGTTTCATGCTGAGGTCCCTCCCTGGCTGAGGCCTCAGTCCCCATTACAGCTTAATAGGCTGGATCTGACAGAGCTCAGAGGTGACATGACAAGGCTTGGATTGTTTATCATTCCTGCTGTCAGTCAGTCAAGCCTCCAGAATGGAGACTCTACCAGTCCTTTCCAGTGCCTCCTGGAGATGGCTTGGATTGATCAAGCCTGAAACCACACCCTAAGAATGTTAGGTCTTGGAAGCTTTTATATATAGAATAGATAAACAACAAGGTCCTACTGTATAGCACAGAGAACTATATTCAATATCCTATGATAAACCATAATAGAAAATATTTTTAAAAAATATACAGGGAATTCCTTGGCGGTCCAGTGATTAGGACCTAGCGCTGTCACTGCTGGGGCCTGGGTTAGATCCCTGGTCGGGGAACTAAGATCCTGCAAGCCCTGTGGTGTGGCCGCCCCCCCCCCCCCCCAAAAAAGGGTATATATGTATAACTGAATCACTTTGCTGTACAGCAGTAATTAACAACATTGTAAATCAACTATATTTCAATTTAAAAAAAAAGAATGTTACATCTTGGCCAACTGCATTGAGCTGCCACATGGCTTCCACTCACGTTCTACTATCAATTTTTTCCAACTGTTCTCAATTGTATCTTTCAAGGAAGGCTTTTTAAAAAAATCTCTGTGCCCAGGCGTGCTATAAAACAGGAAATCAAGACATGGAAACCAAGATCTCTGTTTTCTGGGTTTTTCAGGTAGAGTTGTTAGACAAGCTATGTGTGTGTATAAATTCAAGGTCATTCCAATGGCAGGATTTAGTAGGATCTAATAGAATTTTAGTTCAGAAAAGAGTGCTACTCTGAACTAAAACAATCAGCAATAGTCTAAATATGGATTTAATGGGGACTTCCCTGGCGGTCCAGTGGTTCAGACTTCGCCTTCCAATGCAGGGGGTGTGGGTTCAATCCCTGGTTGGGGAGATAGGATCCCACATGCCTTGCAGCCAAAAAACCAAAACATAAAACAGAAGCAATATTGTAACAAATTCAATAAAGACTTTAAAAATGGTCCACATCAAAAAAAAAAAAAATCTTTAAAATAAATAAATAAATAAATATGGATTTGATGAAAATCAGAGTTTCAATCCAAATTTGCCTCCCTTGATAGGACCTAAGTATTTAGGAAAGATAGTCAAGGAAGAGAAAAAAGATGCAGTGAGTGGGAGAGGTCAAGAGCATGGTGGGACTAATACCTGCATCCCTGCATGTGATGGAAGGGCTGTGGGACAAGGGAAGCCAGGAATGGCTCCTGTTCTCTTTTTCTTTGGCTCTCCATCCTGCCCTTATTTCTCATCTTGCCTTTCTGCTTCCTCAAGGCAGGAAACAGGGGTGGTGAAAACAAATTTCCCTAAAGCATAGAGATACATATTCTTTCACTTCTCCTCACCTCTCGTGCCAAGAGCATAGAATTTGGAGACAGATTCCAATGCAGATCAGTCCATTTCTGGGCTGTGTGACCTTAAGGGTGTTTTGTTTTGTCTTTTAGCCTCTTTGAATCTCATGTAATTCATCTATAAACGGGGATTCGGAAGATTTTCCTTGTAGAGTCAGAGGGATTGAATGAATCCATGTTATGACTGTCTATCATGTTATGATGTCTGTTATGGCTAACAGACAGTGGCCACAAATGTCAACTCTTCTACAGTGGCTTTTCCTGTGACATTTATTTATCTTTGAATTTATTGCTGGAGGCTGTTTTCCTCCTGCATCCTCTCTGGTCACCTTTGTTCTTCCAAGTCTTACTTGGTTCCTTTGGTGTGGAATCTTTTATATAATTGATGAAGAAACGAATGAATGGGTGGACAGAGCAAGGACCACCCTGAACTCTTGTTTCTGTAGAGAAGATCTGAGGGAAGGTTGTGTGTCACTTTGCTTCCTTTTTGGTTCCAGTTACCCTTTGTCTTTTTTTTAAACTGTAAGATCACAGCAGGCCTTGATCACTATTCCTGCTCTAACATTGCAAGAATGGCTTCCGGGACATTGGCTGGGAGAAAATAGCAGAACTTGGCTTTGAGTTCCATGAACAAAGGAGTTCTGAGCACTTCTAACAGTATTTGATGACATTATTTCTCCCATTGTATGCTGTTTCCTGCATCCTTGCTGCTGTGTATTGATTGAAAGTGTCTAAAAAGGGTACTGCAAAGGGAAAACTGAAATCATAGGATGTCTCCTACAGAGCATGAGACAGAATGGAGGTGGCGGGGGGGAAAGGAAGCAGATATGGAATAAGGCAATTTGGACAAGGGACAATAAGAATAAAAAGAAAAAGAACATTATAGTAGTGACGATAAAGGAGAAATATGTGGAAAATATTCCTTTGTCAATTCCTAGAATTTTAGGCCCCTAAGGGAGGTTCTGAACTTTTTTGTCTGAATGTTAGGAGGGGACCTAATTTTATTCTTGGCACAGGAAGGTCAGATGACAGAATTCTCAGGGTTGTAAGGAACTGTATGTTCAAATGGTGTCACACCATCAGTGATACATAGTCTCCTCCTCTGAATCATTGCCTAAAAGGAATCTAAGCTGAACTTGATTGCCACCAAACTTGTGGAGCTCACTACATACAGTAGAGGCCCATTTCCTACTTGCCCTTCTCTGTGCTTAACTGAAATCTACTTCTCCATCATTTCTACATGCTTGCGTTGTATGCAAGCTCCAGCTTCCTCTTGTTGAGGGACCTCTGGAAAGTTACAAGTTCTGAGCTTTAGTTTCTTCATCTACAAGATTAGTATAATAGTATTTAGTTCATCCAGGTGTGGTAAAAGTTAAATAAAATAATGCATTTAAAACAACGAGCATCCTCAGGTCCTTCCATGAAGTTTATCTGCTGTGTTTTCCAGGTCTCCCCAATCTGAAAGTCTTTCAGTCCAACTATCATCCTTCAAAATCCTTCCTGGTTTTCAGATTCCATTGAAATTATTCGTGACCACTTCCGCCCTCATCTAACGTTTGCATCACCTACACATAGAGCTCACAGAATTTTGAGAATGTGAAAGGATGTAGTTGACCTGATCCATGAATTCAGATTCCCTCCTATTAAGTTAAAGGTCTGACAGCTGCTTTGCACCCTGTGATAGAGATCCCCAAATCCTCAGACACCCTAAGATCCTTTAGATAAGCTACCAATGATTCCAGGAAAACATATAGTGTAGGATCTATCTGCTTAAAAGTACAAATTCATTTTTTATATTATTATTGTCTTTATACTTTAAATCTTACTTTGTTATACTTATAAAAACACTGTATAATTATGATAGACAAAGGAGAAAATAAATATCCAGCTTATACGAAATATTCATAGTTAATTGTTTTAGGAATTTTGTTTATATCCTTCAGAATTTTTTTTTCTGTTTAACATCCAAAAAGAAAACACATTTGTTTTACAAATTATCAACAGATCTTCTGTTCCACTCTTACCATCTATTTGGAAAGATCTTTAAAGTTCAATTCATGTATTTTATAATTTTTAATGCCTGGATAATATTCCAAGAACGGTTTCCTCAATTGCCTACAGATGGGCAATTTTGATTCCAAATCTTTGATTTCGTAAACAGTGCTGCAGTGAACATTCTTGGACACATCTCTCTCTGCACTTATGTGACTCTTCCCTTAGAGTAAGTTTAAAGGGAACTGGTGGATCTAAATGTGTGTGTGTGTATTTTTTTCTTTAGGTGTGCTGGAGAAGATAACCAAGAGGATGTAACCACTGATTGACCCTAGATTGAGGCCTGAGCAATCAGAGAGGCTCCTCACCCCCTCCCCATCCTTGGGAGGAAAGCTCTGCCCACCCGTCCCACAGTGGGAGCCATTTTCAAGGACACGGCCTTGAGAGAGTAAGGTGTGGTTGAGACCATCTGGATGGTTTATGCGACTGAACCCCATTAAGGCCTCTACATGAACTTTTAAGATTGTGGCAGGTGGGTGCAAAAATCTACTTGCTTTGTGACACCCAAGGAAAACCTTGTAAGTAAGTTCCCTTGCTTGTTAAAACCTACCACCTACCAATCTGGAGTGGCCCACCTCCTTCTTCAGTCTCTCTTTGCGCTTCAGTGAGAGGGGTCAGTTTGTGAACCAACAAGGTCTACTGAATTCATATTAACAAATTGACATCAAGAAAGAAGGTACAGTCAGCCCTCCCTATCCACAGGTTCTGCATCCCCAGATTCAACCAACCGCAAATGGCAAATGTATATACTTCCTAATTATAGAAATTTCCAAAAAGCAGAACTTAAATTTGCCACGTCCCAGGAACTATATACATAGATTTACATTGTATTGGGTATTATAAGTAATATAGAGATGATTTAATTATAGGAAAGGATGTACGTAGGTTAGATGCAAATACTACCCCATTTTATATAAGGCACTTGAGCATCCATGGATTTTGGTATCCTTGGGGGTCCTAGAACCAATCCCTCCACGGATAACAAGGGACGACTGTATCTACACGGTGTATAAATGTGCTGATTTCCTCACCTAGTCTATGATTATTAAATAGAAAGAACTTAGAATGATGCCCAGCTCAATAAATGTATCTATTGTGCTCACTGTCACCATTATTCAATTACTGCTGTTTAAAAAAAAATTTTTTTATTGAAGTATAGTTGATTTACAATGTTATGCCAATCTCTGCTGTACAAAAATTCACCCCCTTTTTTTTTTGTCCATACTATGCAGCATGTGGGATTTTTTTCCCTGACCAGGAATCAAACCTGTACCCCTTGCAGTGGAAGCGCAGAGTCTCAACCACTGGACCGCCGGGGAACTCCCTACTGCTGTTTTCTTGATGTTGTCATCATTTTCCATTTTTTTCCTAGTGGATATCTGTGATGTAATTAAAATGGACTACTTGCTTTTTTCCTAAAAGTATCCCACAGCTCAAATCTCTGTATCTTGCTCATGTTTGTTCTGATTGTAATGTCTTTCTCTTTCATCATCACCTGTCAATATCCTCTGCAGCCTTCAAGGTCTATATTATATAAACAAACTTCATTAATTTTTTTTTCTTTTGAAGCCCTCAACTGCATAATCTCTTCATCCTTGTAATCCCTAATAGTTTTCAGGATATCTCTGATGGAACTATAGCCATTTGCGTTCTTGGTTTAGGATGTAACTACAGTTGACCCTTGAACAACTCTGGGGTTAGAGGTGATGACCTCCTCACAGTCAAAATTCCATGTATGACTTTACAGTCAGCCCTCCGTGTGGCAGTTGTGCATCCTCGGATTCAATCGACTATTGGATCATGTAGTACTATTGTAGATATTTATTGAAAAAAATCCACATATAAGTGGACCCATGCAGTTCAAACCCATGTTGTTCAAGGGTCAACTGTATTAGAATGTAGCTTATTTAAATTTGAGGATTGTGTCTTTTTCATAGCTGCATCCCCAGCAGTGCCTAGCACTCTGGCAGAGACGTATTAGGTGTTAACTAAACAAGTGTGGAATTGAAGAGGCTAGATGCTAACAAGGTACCATCAACTTAAGTACCTTTCCATACAACCAATTGTTTATTACAAAGAATCTAATTTGTAGGCAAATCATCATGGAAGGCGATTTGCCATCCCTTTCAGCAGCGTATGTTGCCTTTAGGGACTTTCAGCAAGGCATAGGCTCACTTAATAATCATATCTGAGGTTGCCTTTATGGAAATTTATATCCCAGAAGACAGATTTATGCTTGACTGGCTTCCCCAGGACTCACAAGTCATACCACCCTCCTCCTCTTTGTTGGTCATGGCACATTTGCATTGAACGATTCAAGATGGTTTGCCACACAGAAGTCAATGAAAATTGCTTTTCATAACAATGAGAATTCCTTGCTCTGGCATGGAGATGTTGAGTTTATAAAGTGATTTCACAGATGTTATTGCACACTTTCAAATGCCAGCTGAATAGGCTGAAAACTGTGGTTTAAAAAAAAAAAAGATTAACAAAGTTTTCATTTCTGTTGATGTATCGGATAACACTGAGTAACGTGTTTTTAGTGGGTAAGTGTGGTCCACCCAGCAAGACCTACAGACCACAGAGCCCAGGGGCATCCTGAATATCACTATAGTTCTATCCATTTAAGCACTCACCCTGAACCCTAGGTCTGTACCCGTTTCTCATCCTTCAGCTGAGATGAAAGCTAGAGTGCGACTAAGGAGTCGTCAGACAACTGTAATACCTAGTGACTGATATTCATTCCTGAAAGCCAGAGGTGGGGATCATGTCTAATCCAGACCCTAAATATGTTTTTTCAGGTTAATCTCCCAGGCCAAAGTTGTTTTTGTAGTAGTAGCTGACACACTGTGCTTTATGAAAAGTCCAAAGGGGACATAGGGAATTTATAGATAGAAGCTCAGACCTGAATGGCACCTAAATCCTAAGTTCAGTCCTATTGTTGGATGATTTGCCATTTTCAGCCAGGTCCCACGAGGATCTGCTACGGCTTGAGAGATTGCCATTGGATCAATATTCACACTGCAGTGTTTCAGGCTGCAGTTTCTATAATGTGGGAGGAAGGGGGCTCAGGATGTTTAAGTCGCAGGGAAGAGAGGGAGATCTGGAGAGGAGGGGTGTAATTTGTGGAGCCAGGAAGGCTTCTGGCCTCCGAAGCGGTACAACAAAACCCTTGCTGCCTTCATATTAAGATGTGCTCTCGATGGATTATGTAACTATGAGGGAATGAATGAAATATGCCTTCTATTTCTCTGTAATTCAAGCAGACCCACTTTAAAAAAATATGTTATGAACAGAGCCTTCGAGTATATTAGTAATGTTTTATTTCTTACTCTGGGGAATAAGAATGCAACTTTCTTTGTGTTTTATTTTCTATCTTGTGCTACATCTTAAATGTCACAAAACATATTCTACAAGGGAAGGAAAAAATCTGATGTACGGCTTCTTATAGTTAACTAACAAATGGTTGATTAGTGATATTATAATATTTTTCCTTTACACACCAATTCCACTTTTGGTGATATGGACCCAGCATGGGGTAGGAGAAGTGAAGCATGAGGGTCACTTAAAATTATGTGAAGATAAGGTTACCATATAGTTATGGAGGCACAGTGACAAGACAGAAAGAAAGGCTTATCTTTCAGCCTTGCGCTTGTGCCCTGTTACTGGACCACATTGCCTGAAGTACACTGTGAATTGTTAATGTAAACAATTATATATATTCATATGCACACCACTATTGTTTAGAATCACGTGTTGGTATTTTGTACACTAAGAGCCTCCAAACACTGGAGGAGTCTGGCCATTCCCTGGCTGCAAAGGAACCCCTGCTGGTGACCTACTCCAGTGAAGAAAAAGACAGTGAACTCCGAGTATGGAGGAAAAGGTTCTAGTTTCACACCCAGTGGGCCATGGAAGTCAGTTCTTAGAGCCTTCCTGTCTCTTCTCAAGGCTCAAATGCAGTGAAATATAGCACTCTGATGAATGAGGACTCCTTCAAGGCTTTCAGCATAATTTGTATATTTTAATGACGGCTAAAGTTGATTAAGCCTTTTTTCTGTTCCCAAGTTCTTTACCTATATTATCTTATTTAATCTTCCCAACAGCCCTATGTGATAGGCCCTATGATTATACCCCTTTTGCTGAAGAGGACATCAAGGCTTAGAAGGGTTAAGTATTAGTTTTCTGAGCTAGAATTTAACCTGAGGGCTGTCTAACTTCAGAGCCTATGTGTTTCAACAATTTGGCATTCTGTCTACACCCACTATGGGCAATCAGAAGGCTCTGACTGATTTCTCGACTCTGGCATAGTGATGGAGGGCTCCAGCCTGGCCTGAGTACAGTCAGGGGTTTCTACAAGCCCCTGATATTTCAGCACTACCTGTCTTCATAAGACTTATCCACATTAAACTAGAAGCTAAGGATCATTTACTAATACGATTCCCAAACTGTATGCCTGAAATCCAGCCATTTGGTAAATCTTTGGCTAGAGGTAAGGGGGAGAAATGCAAGTTCTAACTGTAGTATGATTTGGAAAACCATTTTATAACGTTTCTTTTCTTAAGATTTTTCAGATATATTTTGATTTAGCAATAAACAATAAGGAGAGAGGAAGGGAAGACATTTCAATCATCTTACAAATATTGTTAAAAAGATGCATCCCTTTGGGATATGTAATTCTTAACCAAGTGTCACTTTTTAAAATTCAAATGTCCTTGGGTAGGATGACTGACTATGTTAATTGATAGGAAGGCAAGTCTAACAGAACAGTTATGTATCTGGGCTGTGGAATTATACAACTCTGGGTACAAATTCAGCTATCTCATAGTTGGTTTGTGTAGAAAGAAGGTGGATAAAACAATTCAAACCATCCTGTAACCCAGAGCATTTGCCCTAGTAGTGATTAGACATGTACCATCCAGACACACCATAATTTTCTCAAATGCAAACAATAAAAAATTCAATTCAAATTCTTTAAAAAAAAAAATGAGTTCTGTTTTAGGCACAGTGGGCTCCAAGTTGAAAATTATTTCATGGGGATCCAGGTTCTCTCTCTGTTTCTTTTGGCTACGCTTTGTTCCCTGTTGGCTCCATTCTTTTTTTAAAATTTTTATTTGATATTATAGTTGATTTACAATGTCGTGTTAGTTTCAGGTGTACAGCAAAACGATTCAGTTATATACATATATCCATTCTTTTTTCAGATTCTTTTCCATATAGGAATATTGAGTAGAGTTCCCTGTGCTATACAGTAGGTCCTCATTGATTATCTATTTTATATATAGTAGTGTGTATATGTTAATACCAAACTCCTAACTTATCCCACTCCCCTCCTCCCCACATTTCCCCTTTGGTAATCATAAGTTTGTTTTCGAAGTCTGTGAGTCTGTTTCTGTTTTGTGAGTCTGTTTCTGTTTTGTAAATAAGTTCATTTGTATCATTTTTTTTTTAGATTCCACCTATAAATGATGCCAAATGATATTTGTCTTTCTCTGTCTGACTTACTTCACTTAGAATGATAATCTCTAGGCCCATCCATGTTGGGGCAAATGGCATTATTTTATTCTTTTTTATGGCTGAGTAATATTCTATTGTATATATGTACCACATCTTCTTTAGCCATTCCTCTGTCAATGGACATTTAGCTTGTTTCCATGTCTTGACTATTGTAAGTAGTGCTGCAATAAACACTGGGGTGCAGGTGTCTTCTCCAATTGTGGTTTTCTCCAGATATATGACCAGGAGTGGGATTACTGCATCATATGGTAGCTCTATTCCAATAAAGGCTGGAGAGGGTGTGGAGAAAAGGGAACCCCCTTACACTGCTGGTGGGAATGTAAATTGATACAACCACTATGGAGAACAGTATGGGGGCTCCTTAAAAAACCAAAAATGCACTTTCCTAATGGGGTGACAGGATGGCTGCAAGTCAGTCCAGTCTTACATTCAGTTTCAACTTCAAAACTGCAATGCCTTATTTCCTTTTTTTTTTTCCCAAAGCAAAGTACTGGGTTAGTCTTGACTGAAGATGTTGGCTTGGCCTAGGTAATGTCCCCATTTCTCCAGCCATTCACTCTGGTTAAGAGGATAGGGTGCTTCAAGATATAGGCTTAGTGCCCAGCTCTCCCACAAATCATGTCATGTCAGTAAAGAGGAGAGTGATTTCCTCAAGACAGTTTGAGTATTTTACTAAAGATGGGGGTTGGTGAATTGTGGGCAGGCAAAAGAATAAAATACTGTACATAAACCTGTAAGAAAGATCTGTGCACTACTGGATATAAATAGGGCCCGTTCCCTCAGTGGCACAGAATATACATCATTCCAGCAGGGAGGCTTGCCAGCCACCTGATGGATGGGTCTGCTGCTTTCTAGGCTGTTCTGAGTTCTGCTGTAGCTGCTGATTTGAAAAGTCCCCTCCTGCATAACACTGACACCTGGCACACTCGCTTAAGAGCCAGAGGGGGAATTTTCTTCATCCTTTCTTAAAGATGCAATTGTTTCTGACAGCCAGTGTCATCTGCAGTGAGAGATGTCACAGCAGACAGCTGAGCTCAAGGAGACTGCTAGTCTTTGATGATGGTATTAACTCTTACCTAGAAAAGCCAGAGCACTGAAATGTTTGGGTTCGAGGGATTTTCTTAGTAAAATATGTAGTAGGGCAAGGGCTCCCGATGCAATTGCACACAACCCACGTACTTCCCCTGTCACCAGCCATCACATGGTGCTCAATTCATTTGTTCAAATATACTACAGCGTAAACTCCACGAGGGGCAAACTTTGGGTCTCGTTGTTTGCTGTGTCTATTGTGGCTAGCACAGTGCTGGGCAGGCAGCAGAAATTTAAAAAGTATCTGCTGAATGGTTGAGTGAATGACTGAATATAGGAATTTCAAAAGAAATTTAGCACTCATGTGGGTATATTTTATATGTGTGTGTGCATATGTGTGTGTGTGTATATGTGATTGCTGTCATTTTCATCTATTGCTCATATGGGAAATTGAGACATAGTTTTTAGGGAATTTGTATAAAGCCCAACAAGAAATTAATATATTAATCTGTAATATATAATAGATTATTTTAGCACTATTTTTGAAGTCTCTCATGGAAATTACCCAGCTGGCTCAAATATATTCCCTTTTTACAGTGTTCTCCAACCCATTTGTATCATACTTCATTCAACATATACTCGCTACAGAATTAGTGCTTTCCAGACATGTTTACTGTCTCATTTTGATGCTGAACCTCACAACTAGTAGGTATTATAACTCAACCTACAAAGGAGGAATAGAGACTTAGCAGGTAATGTGACACGTCCATAAGCAAGAAGAGCCAATGGCAGCCAAGAAGCACACTGAATTCTCCTGATCTCCAGTATGATGCTCGTCTCCACTGGGAAATCTACTGAGTATAGGGTATTGTCTGTTCCCATGGAGTCTCAGGAACTTTCTTCTGTCTAGTGAACTTGGTGTCTGACATGCCCATTTACTGGGCTTCAATGATGCATGGTTATAAAACAAGAGCAGTCAGGCACATTATTTTCCACAATTATGGCTGATGCTGGAACTCAGTCTAGACTTGCTGTTGATTTCTCATTCTTTTCAGACATAAGTTAATGAAATGGAATATGAAACTAAAGGTCACAATAGGCACAATTCTCTTTGGCTCATGAGATCTGAGTCACCATTTTTCAATGATTGATCTTCTGGCAGAAACACAGTTTCAGATTTTGATCGGCTCATCAAAAATAAGGACAGGAGAATAACAGTTTTCAAGTACGAGAAGGATCAGATTTCTCTGTCTATATACCTCACCCGAGCTGGTTTTTGTTTTTTGTTTGTTTGTTTTTTTTTGATGTTGTCAACTCTTGGATGTCTGACTTCTTAATCAAGATTATTAAGAAAAATAATATTTTTGGACTCTGAGCTCCTGTCACAAATACTCCACAAATTTTCTTAAATGTGCACGCTTTGGAGTTTTAAATCATGAATGGTAGAAATAATACTGATAGTAACATGGATAAATAACTATAATTTCTTGAGTCTAACTAGTATCTTTCTTCCAATGAGGTCAAAAAAATCCCCAAGACTTATTTTTCATGTACTTTGTTTATTTCCCATGTAAGCCAATTAGGGTATGGAGAATTTGAGAAAATTTCAAAAGGAGACATTTTAGATCCAGAGGCATGTCCCCAGATTCCTAACATCTCCATTCTACCAGGCTGCTAGTTTTGGTTACACATTTTTGGATAAAACAATAGAGTCTTAAAGAAGACAATTCAAATGAGGTGAGTTGTGAACTACCATTAAGGATGTTTTTGGAGGATAATAAATGAAACAGGAAAGATAACATGTACCCTTCATGGCTTATATGCTTTGCTTTGTTTTATTTTCCGTGGGACAGGGGTCTTGTTTTCATTCATCACTGTATCCCCAGTGTGTAGAGGACTATCAAAATTAGAGTCTCAACATATATTTGAATGAATAATAAAAAAACAATAATACAAGTGAAAAAAGCTCCACTGATTACTTACTGTGTGCCAATTACTATGCTAATACCCTTACATGGATTAGTTTATCTTTACAACAATCCAGTGAAGCTTGTACCATCATTATCCCACTTTACAGGCAAGGAAAAGGCGTCATAGTGAATTCTAAATTACTAGCTCAAGATCGCCAAGTTAGTAGGCACAGGAACTGAGCTGAGAATATAGGACCACATGAAAACAGAGTCCTTATGTCTAGTAGAATCCAAAAACCAAGGACTGCTGGAGACAAGCTAGGTCTGGTGAGAAATGGAATTTGAAATACACTTAGTATTATCTCAGATCTTATTTCTCTCTCCATCTTTCTCTCTCATGGACCACATGGTCTTCTGTTATTTTTGCTAATTTTCTGTTTATCTTGCACTCTTGACTTGCCTATTCCTTCCCTCTTCTCTCAATTTGTTTTCTATACTTCATGACTTCCACTTCCTTATGGATCCTGCTGCTTCATAACTTGGAGTTACCATGACTCTTGCATCCTAATTCTACCTCAGAGGACTAAATCTACCTTATACCTTCATCTTTGAAGAAAAACACCTATTTAATACTTTAAGTTTTAGTTCCTATTGCCAACAATATTAGTCAGTTTGGGCTGCTACAAAAAACAAAAACAAAACCATAGACTGAAGAGCTTATAAACATTGATTTCTCACAGTTCAGGAGGCTGGAAGTCTGAGCTCAGAGCCAGCATAGTTGAGTTCTGGTGAGAATCCTCTTCCGGGTTGGAGACAGCTAATGGCTAACTTCTTGTTGTATCCTCACGTAGTGGAAAGAAAGCAGTGAAGCAGCTGTCTTGTGATTCTTATAAGGGCACTAATTCCATTCAAGAGGGCTCTGCCCTCATGACCCCATCTAATCCTAATTACCTCCCAAAGGCCCCATCTTCTAATACCATCACATTGAGGGGTAGGGTTAAATTTTACATATTTTAAGGGGACACAAACTTTCAGCCCAGAATACCCACCATCTCATTTTTTTTTTTTTTTTTTTGAGTTTTCTAATTAAAATTGGTGAGAGCAAGAATCCAGTTAGTCAGCTCACTGGCTGCCTTTACATCCAGCGCCTAACCCAGGCCCACTGCCTGGGCTTTGGGCAGGGTACTCACCCTCCTTGGAATAGAGCTGGTTCCATGCCTCTCTCGAGTTTGAATACTATCTAGTTTATATGTCTCTAAGACATCGTCCTTTTTTGGGCTCTTCATCCGTTGGGACTCTTTTAGTTGAATATGATTTTTAAAAATCCAAAATGAGGGACTTCCTGGTGGCGCAGTGGTTGAGAGTCTGCCTGCCAATGCAGGGGACACGGGTTCGATCCCTGGTCCGGGAGGAGCCCACGTGCCGCGGAGCAGCTAGGCCCGTGCGCCACAGCTACTGAGCCTGCGCTCTAGAGCCTGCAAGCCACAACTACTGAGCCCGCGTGCCGCAACTACTGAGGCCCACATGCCTAGAGCCTGTGCTCCGCAACAAGAGAAGCCACCGTGATGAGAAGCCCACGCACCGCAATGAGGAGTAGCCCCTGCTCTCCACAACTAGAGAAAGCCCACGCGCAGCAACAAAGACCCAATGCAGCCATAAATAAGTAAATAAATAAAAATCCAACAGGAGAAGCCAGTTTAAAAATAAAAGGAAATATTTATGCTCGATTCAGAGTACTAGCAGTGTTACGGAGTGCCAGCATCTTTCTCTCTTTTGCTCTGGGCTCAGCTCTCCTCTGTGTTAGAGTCACTCTCACGTAAAATCCTTTCTCATATAGCCCATGCAAGCTGAGAGCTTACATTTTAACGTTTCTAAGTTTAGCAAAAAGACAGACTATGCCTCTATCCTTCAACAAGACATAAACCCTAGCAAAAGGAAGTCAGACTGTGTCTTAAAGACTCATATTGGGTTATGTGCCCATTCCTGATCCAATCTCAGTTGTTGGGTTGAGCGTGGAGGCGATGAAATGCTCAAGTAGGTACGATTCAGTAACTCGCTAGAGATGAGTTAAAACCAATATCACATAAACAGGGTGGACTCGGACTTCCCTGGAGGTCCAGTGGTTAAGACTCCGCTTCCACTGCAAGGGGCATGGGTTCTATCCCTGGTGGGGGAACTAGGATCCTGCATGCCCAGCAGTGCGGCTAAATAAATAAATAAGGTGGACTCTAAGTGGATTGGGGGGACTATTCAGAGGAAAAATTGGGGGGCTGCCCTCAGAAGAGTGAACGAGTGCTGGGTCCATGGATTTCCCAGTTACAGCTTAGGATGCTGTGCTGGGTTTTGAAGCTGAAAGGGAGGTAGTAAAAGTCCATGCTTTCCATTCTAGGTCACTAGTAGCCTCATCATGGCTGAAATTAGGACACATAAAGAAAATGAAGTTTTTCCTTTCTGGCCTCTGGTCTAAGGCCTGCAGCAAGACTTCCATTTCAGAACTTAGTAGGGTGACATCTCCTCAGCAGAAATGCATCTGTGAGTTTGGTCACAACCCCAAACTGCTACAAGAAAGCTCAGTTTCCTTACTTCCCAATGATGGTTGGATGGGTTCTGCTGCCCATTACAGGAAGAAACAGGGTCCTTTAAAGGAAGAATTTTAAATCACAGGAAGTAAAATGGAAGAACAGAAGGCTGAGGTATGAGAGGAGGCACATTATCTGTAAGAAATGGGTTTTTAAAAGTTTTGCTTTCATTCTTGATTAGTTGTGTGACCTCATGTGAATTACTTAACTTCGGGCATCTGAAAGTTTCTTCATCTGAAAGGTGACGGAATTGGATTAGTTGAGCCTTCTACTTATATTTGGGTTTAATCTGTCCTTCTTACTAGCTTCTGAAGATGGAAGCTTACTCAGTTGATTTTAGAGCTTTCTTGTTTACTAATATAGGCATTGGAAACCTATATATTCCACTATCAGCACTACTTTTGGTGCATCCCACAAATTTTGATTTACTGTGTTTTCATTTTACTTCTCTTCAAAATATGTTTTAATTTCCCTTGAGATTTCCATTTTGATCCATGGATTATTTATAAGGGTGTTGTTTAATTTCCAGATATCTGAGTTTTCTGGACATCTTACTGTTAATAACTTCTAACAATATTGTTGCGGTAAAGAGAATTTCAGTCTTAGGACTGGGTCATAAAACAAGTCTCAGTATATTTTACAATGAACGTGCCATGTGCATTTGAAAATCATATATATTCTGCAGTTGTTGGGTATAGTGTTTTAGAAATGTTTATTAGATAAAGTTGGTTGAAAGAATTGTTCAACTTTTCTCTATGCTTGCTGGGCCGTTTTTTGGTCTTTGTGTTCTATTAATTCATGAGACAGAAATTGTCTATTTCTTTCCTTAGTTCTGTCAGATTTTGCTTTACATATTTTAAAGCTTGGAATTGGATGCATATAAATTTAACGGGTTATGGCTTTTTGATGAGTTGACCCTTTTTAATTAGGTAATTTGCCCTCTTATGTCTGGTAATACTCTTTTTCTTGAAGTCTACCTTGTCTGACATTAATGTAGTGCTTACAGCTTTCTTATGCTAAGTGTTTGCATAGTTTATCTTTTCCACCCTCGTATTTTCAGCCTGTCTGTGTCATCATACTTAAAGTGGTGTTTCTTCCAAACATCATTTCAAAATCCAGTCTGATAACCTCTCACTTTTAATTGAAGAATATAATCTGTTTACATTTTATGTAATTATTGATATAGTTGGGTTTAAGCCTACCATCTTGATATTTGTTTTCTATTTGACCCATCTGTTTGTGTGTGTGTGTGTGTGTTTCTCCTTCCTGTCTTTGGATGAATAGAAATGGTTTTAGAATTTTCTCTCTTTTTAAAATTCTTTAGTTTTATATCTTTATGTATTTTTTCAGTGATAGCTCCAGAGGCCAGAATGTTCACTTTTAACTTAGTGTTATCAACCTTCAAATACTATGGAACTATTTCATGATGTAGTATATTACAACAGTACCCTTCCATTTCCATCTCTCATCTTTTGTCTTCTTGTTTTCATATTTTACTTCTGCATATTCTGTAAGCCCCACAGAATATTCTTATTCTTTCTTCTTTTAAACAGCCAAACATTTTTAAAGAAAGGTATTATTGTAGATATACAAATAGGTCATAAAAAGGTCTTTACATTTACCTACATATTTATTCTTTCTGATGCTCTCCATTCCCAAAGATTCAGGCTTTTCATCTAATGTTTCTTTTCAGCTGGAAAAATTTCTTTTAGCATTCTTAATATACAGACATGCTGAAAATGAATTCTCAACTTTTATATGTCTGAAAGTGTCTCTATTTTACCTTCATTTTTGAAGAATATTTTCATTAAACATAGTCTAGTTTGACTGTGTGTTCTTTCAGTACTTTAAAGATGTTGTTTTGCTGTCTTCTGCCTGTATTCTTTCTGGTAAGAAGTCACCTATAATTTGTATTATTGTTCCTCAAGATGTAGTATTTCTTTTTCTCACTTTGGCTTCTTTTAAATTTTTTTCTTTATTTTTGTTTTTTAGCAGTTTGACCTCTCTGTGCCTAGTAATGGGTACCTTCTGATTTATCCTGGTGACTAGATTTGTGGGTTGATTTTCATCAATCTTCAGGTATTTTTTGTCCTATTCTCTCTCTCTCTCCTTTTTCTGGAACTCCAGGTACATATATGGTAGATGGTTTTGATAGTGATCCACAGATTGCTGATGCTTTGTTTTATGTTTTGCATTCTTCTTCTCTTTGGGTCAGTGTGGGCAACTTTTCTTGACCTATCTTCAAGCTTGTTGATCCCTGCATTTATTGTATTTAGTCTTCTGTTAAAGCCAAATGAATTTTCTACTTCTGACTTTTTTTTTTTTTTAATTTCTAGCATCTCAATTTGGTTCTTTTTATAGTTTCTGCTAAAATTCCCCATCTGTTCACACACATTGTCCACCATTCCTTCTAGCTCTTTAATCCATTTTCATCATTATTTTAAATTCCCTCTCTTATATTACTAACATTTGGGTCATCTCTGAGTTTTTTGTCTATTGATTATTTCTTATTTGACCATAGGTCACATGCTCTTGCTTCTTCAAAAGGTCTCACATTTTTTATTGTGTCCTACATACTGTGTCCAAAGACCAGCAGAAATATAAGTAAATATTATTTGTCTCCTGAAAGTGGTATGTTCCTTATTCTGTGGGGCTAATCATATCTGGAGCTGAGTCAATTTAATCTATATTTAGCTTTGACTTAACTTTAGTTAGATTCAGTTCACCTGAAGGGTTTTCCCTTCAGAAGGGCTTGAGATCAGAGTCCTGTAAAAGACTTCTTGGACCTCTCTGTTTTACGGCCTCTCTCAGCATTTTGATCTCAGAGAAGTTCTCTTTGCTCTCAGTGCTGGGTACTTGGGGGATTTCCCTTGGCCTCCTACCCCATCCTCAGCCTTTGGAGGACCACTGAAGTACAGCTTGTTCAAAGTCTGGGATCCCTTGAAAGAATTTCTGTCACCTTTCCCTCACCATTTTCAGTCTTCAGCATCGCACCCTCAAGCATTTAGTGAAAGCCTATGGGAAAGAGTTGATGAATGGGTGCAGAATTTCTCCATGGTTGAGGCTTCTTAGGATTCTCATTTCTCCTGCCAGCTCGCATGCAGCCATTAAAAGTTTGTTAAATGTTTGGCTGGTTTATCTTAATCCATGTTTTCACAGATTCCTCTCCCCCACCACAATTCTACTAAGGATAAAATAACTATTTGTTCTCCTCTCTCTTAGGAAGGTCTTATCACTTTCTAGAATTTTAGTTCATTCAATTTCCTTGCACCCTTAGCTCTATGTAGCTAATCCAAGAAGTCCCTTTAGGGTCATTTTAATGATAGCTTTTCAATTCTGAAGACACTGGACATCTGAATAAACTGTTGGAGACAAGGCAAGCATTATCTACTTGTATCATCAGAACCTGTCTCAAACTCCCCTCTTGGGCAATTTTTTAATAGTTGAATAATAGACTCAATTACCAACACAGCAGCCAATGGCAGAAAAATATAGGTGATGGAAGATGGCATACTAATAGTCACTGAAGACGATCCCAAGCTGGGTCTCAGCACGGCTGAAGCATGTTTTTTTTTTGCTGCTTTATTTTTGTTGCAATTGTCATTTTCTGTAATAGATACTATTTTGAGTAAAAAAAAAAAAATGTCTTCCTGATATGACAGATGTTGAGACGGTTACTTTTGCTTTTATCAAATGCATAGAAGGAAAATCTAAGCTACATTCTGTGGAAAGGAGGTAATTGACCAAATATCAAGTAGTCAGGTCATCAGTGGAGACAGTGTCCCTGCTGGTTCTTCGCTATGGGTCTAGCTGTTTTGGATCTGTTGTGACATTGATGCAGAGGGAAGAAAGAGAGAAAACACTTTGTATCCTGAAGAAGTGAAAGAGGCTGGACTGAGATCTCAGCCTTTTCATGAAGCATTGTCCTTTGCACTGTCCCTGAGAGCTCATGCCCCTCAGTATCCTGGGTCCAACTGAAGTCCCTAATACTATGCCCTATTAATTGTCACCCAGTTCACATAGGCATAAAGAATGTGCTAGGAAGCTGAGACTTTTTGAAAGTAGAATCTTTTTTTTTCCTAGCACATTCTTACATCTCTCAATATTGGTCTTTTATAGTATGAACACTTAGGTCCCCAGAAAATCTATTAAATCATCTACAAGGGCAAACGAATGACATTAAGTGCAAGGTGAGTTTGCAGTGGAATTGATTATTTTTCCAGCTGATATCAGTGGAAATCTACTGAGTCTTTACTGCAGTCATGAAAAACAGATCATGTTTGACAAATGTAACTGGATATTTTTATACGTTTCCTCTATTGCCTGATAAGTAGGAGTGAGGGAGGTGGAATATTTGTAAAGTGCATGACATTGAACCCATCGGTAGAGTGATTTCTAAACCTAGCAACACCTCCTTTCTTGGAAGAGTGGAAGTCATCTAGCACAGGGCTTAGGAATATAGGCTTTGAAATTAGACTTTCCTGGCTTTGAGTCTTGACTGTGCCATTTATTGGGGCAGATGTCTATGCCTCAATTTCCCAAGGGTAATAGAAGCATTTGTTATCTATCTACCTCTTGCTTTTCTCTTAAACATAGTGGTATTCATATGCAATTCTGCACACTGTTTGGCACACAGTTGGCGCTTACTAAGTGGTAATAATTATAATATATGAAAATTAGATCCATGATAGAAGGCCTCAAGAAAACCAAATAGCAAGTATGCTAATAACTTTGAAGGACTTTCTCCAGTTGTACTTGTGTACTCATGTTATTCTAACCTGGAGGTCTGAATGATTATTTTTTCTGCCAATACGATTGACTAGCAGAGAATCAGTTGCTCACAATCTTTTTGTTCAATTTTGTAATGCATGGTAGGATTTAGCAGGAGTGTATTGTTTGCTTTTCTATTAGGTTTTTTTCACAATTCAATATTAAATAGAATTTGTACCTAGAGGGAAAGGAGGACAAGAGAAATTCATCTCCTAAGTTCCATGAGTGTTGGGGTGAAACTGTCTGGAATTCAAAATGTTACTGTGGATAATTGAAAGCTGAATGTCTAAAGGTGCAGGAATGGGAGACAAAGTCAAGTGCCTTTTATTTCTTGGATGGCCTCACCAAGATCTAAGCTCCAAAGTCTAACATTTATGCTTAAGCTCAGGTAGGAATGCTTCCAGTGTTTATTAGTAATGAATCTTACATAATCATGCCACATAGAGCATAAGAGTATAGTTATTAATCTTGTCTCTGGTTATTTATCAATTTCCCTCCCCTGCTTCCCATTACCAAAGGAAGAGGCAAAAGGCAGAAAAATAGAGTGGTTAAGATAAGCCAAGAGGTTGAAGTCAGACAACTTGGATTCAAATCTTGGCTTTCCTCTTGGTAGATACTAAGTCTCAGATTACCCAACTGGAAAACCAGGGTAATGCTTACCTCACTGGGTTCTTGTGAGTTTAAAGGAGATATATAAAATATGGTGTTTCATACATCTTGACTCATCTGATTAATTCAGAAAAGAAAGCTTATGCTTATAGATTCTCCCTCTTGAGTCTGAAGATGGGTGAAGGTTCAGATGTGGGGTGGGGTGATTGTGGGCCATAAGCCACATCTTCAAAGGAGGCTCCAGCCATCTTGCTACTTTCACCCATACACCCATAGTGGCTGTCATTTGGGGTTTGCTAAAGAGAAGACCAATTTGGAGGCAAGTGATGAAGTAGCTTTTTCTCTTAAATTCAGATTGAGTACATAGCTGTGTGTAAGAGCTTCAAAACCTGCCCGATATCATGAACATCAATGTCAGGATTAAATAGGGCCAACCCACTGACAGCTGCCCTGGCTGAGCCACGCATTCATCAGTGAAGGTTCAAAGCTTTGAGATGCACGGTGGGAGCTGCTCTAAGATAAGAGTCACTGTTTCCAGAGGCATCAAGTCAGCAACAGTGTGCCCATCCTTCCGTCAGGGGTGCCAGGAAGGCTAATAGGGACCAAGAGACTGCCTGCAGCAAATATCTATACTCAAGGTATTTCACTCTGTGAGCCCTTTTGTGGTTCCTCATCATTTCTATACAATAAAATTCCTTATTTCAATCAGGAAAATTTGGAAATACTGGCTCTATTATGCCAGTTACCTAAAAAGTTAGATGCCCAGAATGATAGAGTGGAGTCTTAACACTCATCTGTGTCTTATTTATCATTGTAGTCCTCTGGGCTTAGCACAAAGCTTAAAATAGGCATTCTTCTTTTTAAAATTTGCTCATCATCTTCTGCATACTCCCTTATTTGCTCATGTATAGAGACCATCCAATCCAATTTACCATGCCCATTATATAGATAAGAATATTGAGGCCCAGAGAGGGGAAGGAAATTGCTCAGGATCACATCCCTATTCAGTAGTTGAGCAAGGCTGGTGTTACTTGATTGCAAGCAACAGCAATCCCATGTAGATTAAGCAATAGACACATAAATAGACAGACAAATAAGATGGTTACTGGACAACTAATGAATTGAAGGAAGAGCTGAAGACCTAGGCATTGGGAGAGAAGGGAACAAGTATCTTCAGTGGTCTTGGTGGCAGGACCTCATTAATAGTCTCTCCAAGATTTTTCCATCCAGTCATTCAGCCTCAGCCACCTCATGTATATAATTGTCCACAATTCAAATTCCTGGAGGAAGAGACTTGATTTGTCATCAGTTCTTGGGACCTTCACCTAAGTTGTAGTCAGGGACTCTGGACCCCATGATTGACCTCCCACTAGAATCACCTAGCGTCAGAGTCAGGGGAAAGTCCCCAAAGGATTCTGAGAAAAGAGAATGAAAAATAATATTCATGAAACAAGTGTAAACTACATGTTTAATATAAGACAAACCCTTTTCCTGAGGCAAAACATTTTAAAAATATATAATTCTTAACTTTCTAGAAAGTTTAACAACAGGCACCTTCTTGGCATAAAATGGTTTCTTTAGTGTAGTTTCGGTTTGATGGTTGATGATCAAGGCCCTTGGGCCCGCCTCCAGCTTTTCTTCCTGGGACATGGCCTTGTTTCTGTGTTGGAAGTAAAAGGAAACTTGCTGTTCTGGGGCTTAACCTACATCTAGAGAACGACTCAGACATGGTGAAGAAGGTGCCCAGTGTATAATATCTTACCTCTCAATGAGCATTTCAATCACTTGAAAAGTCTTATTTGCAGGATTTTTTAAAGCTGTATTAAGCATATCTTGGACAGAGCAAGGGTCAGCCTGAAGTAAAACTATGATACAAGGGAAAAACACCATTGCCCGAGAATAAGGAAGATTGGGTTAGGGTTATGTCTCTGACACTTGCTAGTTTGGATGAGGCTGCTTTACCTTCCTTGACCTCAGGTTTCTTTTAACGTGTGTTATGAGGATGTTGAAGTAGATACTTTCTAAAGAATTAGTAGAACAAGTGAATGTGGAAATGTTTTAAAACTTAACAAAACAAAACTTCACTCCATGGATGAGCCTTAATTTGATTCTTTCAAACACAATTACAGGACATGTAGAAGTAGACAAGACAGACATTAATCAAGCATTCCAAAAAATTAGTTTAATTGCATCTTTATTCTGTCTCTAAGTTGTCTTTTGTATGAAAATCATCTTTGAGCTATTATGGCCACTGTCATCCGCCCTATGCTGAAGGTGTGATTGTTTTGAATGCCCGAGCCATCTTGGATGCCCCTTCTTTTCACTACTCTTTCCCACGCTGTAAGTCATTTGGACAATCTGGTGGATTAGGATATCTGGTTAGCAGGCCACCCCACCTCTGACCCCCTTTTTTATTACTTTATCAAGAGCAGAAATTTTAGGCAATAATGGCATTGGCTAAATGCCACTTGTATAACTTCTTCTCTTAATGGAAACATTCGACAGCAAGTAAGCATAATTTCTGGACAAAAGAAGTTTTTAGAAGGATCTTGCAAATATTACACATTTCATTCCCTTTTTTATGTCTAATTTCTTTGGTGGGGCCCAGAGAGTTTAATAGTCATATTTTGTTAATTTTATTCCTACCCCCTGCAAGGCAAAGAGAAAATTCACCACTTCATATGTCACCAGCTCCCTGGAGAGTCTCCTTGAATAATCCAGGTGCTCTACTGGACTCTAAGTATAGTCTGGATTCTTGCTCTCAAGGAGCCCACATGTGGTGGGCTTGGGAGAGAAGCTTCTTTCTATTTTCCATTCAATGCATCGTCTGTAGGTGTAATCAATACCTACCCTGTGAAGAGGGCTAAAACCCAACTTCACTTGTGCCTAAGCAAGCCCAGGTAGGAGCCCAAGTGCTGTTTTGTCAGCTGTCAATCAGGTTAGGGAAGAGGCAAATCAGATATAGGAGACAGATTTGTTGCGAGTATTTGTTACATCTCTAAATAATCTGCAACTTTTAAGAAAAGGATTCCCCCCCATCAAACCCTGGTACTAGCAAAAAAGTCATCAAAAATACCCTAATATGGGCTTCCCTGGTGGCGCAGTGGTTGAGAATCTGCCTGCCAATGCAGGGGACACGGGTTCGAGCCCTGGTCCGGGAAGATCCCACATGCCGCGGAGCAACTGGACCCGTGAGCCACAACTACTGAGCCTGCGCGTCTGGAGCCTGTGCTCCGCAACGAGAGGCCGCGATAGAGAGAGGCCCGCGCACCGCGATGAAGAGTGGCCCCCACTTGCCGCAACTAGAGAAAGCCCTCGCACAGAAACGAAGACCCAACACAGTCAAAAATAAATAAATAAATAAATAAATTTATTTTTTAAAAAATACCCTAATGCAGTCAAAAGGGACAAACTTCCAAATATAAGATAAATAAGTACTCTAAGTTAATCACTAAAGGGATGCTGCCTATCAGCTTAAATTATACATAGTGGCCCATCTCTGGGAGCCCTGCCTCTCAGGTAATGAGCGTTAAGCTAACATACCTTTGTTTAGCTCACAGGAAACATCCTGACCAGGCCCACCTGTGAATGGCTGCAGGCAGGAAGAAATTAACATATCCCCTCCGGAGTCTGGCCAGGGACTTTAACACCCTACGCTTTTAGTAGAAAAGAAGCCTGAATTCTAACTCGGGGAAGATGGTTCTTTGAGGGTGCTGGTCCACCATCTTCTCGATCTGCTGGCTTTCCAAATAAAGTTGCTATTCCTTGCCCCAGCAGTTTATTGGCCTGTTGTGTGGCAAGCAGTACGAGCTTGGACTTGGTAACACGTGCAGTTAGAATGGGGCTATGTGACTAGATATAGCCAATGATCTGTGAGCAGATGTGACTTGTGTTACTTTCTGAGCTGAGGTAGTTAACAGTTTGTGTGTCTCATCCATCCCTTTTTCCCTGTCACATGTTCCCAGTGGTGCCGGTTGAAGGTGTCAAAGCCTCTGTCAGCCTCTTTCCTTGAGGACTGTGTATAAGCAGAGTCCCTACATTACCAGACATGTCATGAAAGCTAGAAATAAATTTGTTGAATTAAAAAAAATAGCCTAATGAGCAGACTTATCTGCCACTTTGATATTATTAGACTCCAGGGGATAAATATCTCTCATTATTATAAGAGAGAATTACGGCCTATTTCTCTATGAACCACAGACAACCTTATCTCCATCTTTATTCTTCCAGGCAGCTATGGTGAACATGTAAATATTCTCCCTGCTGTGATTATTAGTGCGGCTGGCCAGAGATGCTCTATTTTCAAGATGCTGATGCAAGAAGATAGGCGCATCAGGAGCAAGGCACCAAGGTAAGACCTTCCCGCTGGCAGGTGCTGGTTCGGGTAGTGGTAGCAGTGGGCTTTTGTTGGGACAAGGTTGAAATTGTACTTCGTGTGTTACAAGTAACATATGCCCTCCCCCCAAATTAGATGAAACATGAAGGGTGTTATAGTACAAGGGTCTAGGAGCATTTAATGGAATACAGTGATGTTAATTACAGTCTGACCTCTGAAGAGACTGGGCTGAGAAATCCAACATCTACTCTCTGTCTTTCTGAGGTCAGATGGTCTCTCACTTCCCCTTATTTCTGCACCTCAGCTTCATGTTTTTCTTTTCCAGCACTCCTGCCATATCCCCATCTCTGCATATGCAGAAGATGGCTGTCCCGGGCTTCCTCATTCACCTGCCCTTGACATTCACAAGTCAAACGGTGAATGAAGACTGAAATTCTCATATCTTTGGGGACTCCAAATCCCCAGGATCAGCTAAATTTGGCCCATTTTGTCCACATAGGGTTCCGTCAGAGATTGGAAACCCTCAAGCCCAAATATGGACCCTCAGGAAATTCAAGCCTAATGTGAAGAACCTCTTGCTGAGCACTGCGGCGAGCCCTTCAGGTGTATCGTCTTTGTCTGAAATTCACAGAAACCCTACGAGGTAGGGATTATGATCTCACTTTATACATAACACAGCAGGTCATGAAATTTGCCAGGATCAAATACTTTAAATGGCAGAAATTGAATTTAAACCCACCCTACCTCAACTTCAAAATCCAGGTGCTTCACCACTGTCCTCTCCTGCTCCAAAACAGGGCTTCTCAAATTTCAACCAGCTTCTCAATCGCCTGGAGGGCTCATTAAAATCCAGATTTCTAGGCCCTGTACCCAGAGATTCTGATTCTGTAAGTCTAGGATGGGGCTCAAGAATTTGCATTTCTAACAAGCTCTGCTATGAAGCTGATGTTGCCAGCTAAGGACCACACTGAGTAGCACTGTTGCTGTAACTGATCATGAAAGGAACCGTCTTATGAATTGACAGATCTCTGAGCTGTGAGCACACCACAGAGGTACCCAGAATAAAGGAAGTTCTTGGGAGTTCATTAATTTGCTCTTTCTACTCCCAATGTTTTCTGCATTCTGCTTTTAACACATATTTCTACGAAAGAAAACTCTCTCTGACATAGGGACTCTTGGAGTCTTGGAAACATACACAGTACATAATCTTTGGAGGTCATTGTGGAAGTTATCTTCCACACTTTTGCGTTTTAGCCCTCTACTCAAATAAAAAGTCACTCTGAAGCTCTTCAGAGAAATAATTCTGAACAACACTGCCTCACTGGGAGATGGCAGAGACCAGTTTTCTGAACTAGGATAAACAACACCTTCACTCTTCTCACCTGCATATTTTTTAAAAGTTCTTTGTATACAGTAACGAGAATGAACTAAGGGCTACTACACATCATGGGTGATCTCACACATAAATTGTTAAATAAACAAAGCCAAACACGATAAAGTACACGCTGCATGGTACCATTTATATAAAGTTGTAAAATAGACCAAACTCATCTACGGGGATGGAAATAAGGATCCTGGTTGCTCCTGTGACAGGGTAGCAACTGCAGGGCATCGGGTGGGGGTGGGGTGGGGGAGGAGCTGGGGATGGGAGGATGCGAGGATGCGAATGACCTCTGTTTCTTGGTCTGGATGGTGGTCACATGGGCAAGTTTAGTCGGTGGAAATGCATCAGCTTGTACATGTATGAAGTGAGCACTTTTCTGTATGTATATTATATTCTAATATAAAGTTCAGAGGAGGTAAACAAAACTCTTCTGTAGAAAAGCAGAATCTAAACTTTATTGAGAGCTTTATCTCAACCATGCTAAACTTTCACACCTAGAAAGAAAAAGCCTGAAAGGAAACACTCCAAAATGTTAACCATGGCTGACTCTGAGTAGTGAAAATGTGGTTGGATTTTTAAAAATATTTTTCTGCATTGTTTCAGTTTTTGGCAATATGCTTGTGTTACATTTATAAAGATATTTTCACCTAAGTTTTAAAACTAATTAAAAGTAAGTTTTTATACAGATGCTTTTATTTAAAAATCAATTCTATTAATCTAGAAGTAAGAGAACCCAGTCCCAGCAAATTCACAAAAAGAAACCCCATGTCTACAAATGCCTATTTAATACAAATGTCAAAACAAAAAAGTGGCCATGGGAATCGAGGGACCTTGACATTCACTTTACACCCCATAAATGTTATTTCCCAAGGGCTGTTTTCAGCTTCTATTGGTATCGGTAAAGCAAGATTCATGAGGGAGAGGCACTTAGTAAATGTGGAAATGATCATTTCATAAGCTTTGCAAAATAAGATACGAGTGTCCAAGGACCAAGTTATAAATAGAGTGATGAATGAGATTTTAGACCAAAGCTCAGAGATGCTCAAATTCCAGGAAACCCATCTCCTGTTCTTTAGTACTTTGAATATTTGTGACAGTAATAAAATTGAATAAAAATATCGATGTGTCTGTGATCGGAATTTTAAAAGCACTCTTTCATTTCTCCTTGAAGCTCTAGAAAAGTGAAGCTTTTCAAAGAGGCGATACTTTTTACGTTCAACATCTCAACATTTTTGACCAAAGGAGCAATAACAGGTTCTTGAGAGTTGAAGAGAAAAAAGAAATGGTGATGTGATCCTCTATTCTGATCTCTACAAATTTCCTGGGGTGTTTCCAGCCATGGGCAACATCCAACACACGAAGGAAGAGGAGGAGCCATTGGGAAAGAGAGGCCAGTGCCAAGTTGGCTGGCCAGGTGCACATTACTTTGCTGCATTTGGGAGACAATTTTTTTTAAAGGCTTCACGGGTATACCCACCTCCCCTAAAAAACAGAGGTAACTCTTCAATTGACAATGAGTTATCCAATGATATATATATATATATATATATACTATGCACACACACACACACACACACACGAAGCAATATACACGCATGTAAATATATATAAGCAATGGCACAGTGTGCCAGTACCTCTGGAACACAGGCTCTGAAATCAGTCTCCTTGGGTTTGAATCTTCCTACATGTATGACTGTGGAAAAATTATTTATTTGAATCTCAGCTATAAAATGTGAGAAATTTTTATTCCTTCCTTACTGGGTGATTATGAGGATTATGAAAAATTACACGTGTGCCAGTTATCCATGTACTGCCCCTCAGCTCCCAATTCACCCTTCGGTACCTGTTCCGCGATAATGGATGGAATTTAAGCACTTCCCTTTTACAATGAGCACAACGATAAGCTTTCTCTGTAGAGGGCACTGGAGGGACATTTTAGGAGGAAACGGGCTCTCCTGGTGTTCCAGCTGTGGCACTGGCAGTCACTGTATGGATGGGGGGACATCTGGTGGGGTTCTGCCCCGGTGGTGAGCCCAGAACATGAGGTCCTCAGTGACCTAGCAGCCCCAGTTAGTCTCACCTTCTCAAGGTCCTTTCAATAGGACACTGACATCTCAACTCCCTGCCCCAACCTTCCAACTCCTTCTGCAATCTTGCACGCCCAGTTACCAGCTCCACACCACCTTGCCCCAAGAGTTGCTGCCTACTTGCCCAGCCACTGTGGACCAGCTGTGGCCCAACAAACCAGGAAACTTTCCTACCATCTAGTGAGCTGCAACTATACCTTCTCTGGTGACGACTCAACACCAGCCTTGAGAAGGGGGCGAAGTCCGTCCTTTTTTTGGCACTTTCCCTCAGCTCTCCTACCATATTCAGTATTTTATATCTTATAATCACTCTTTTATCATAGGAATCAGCAAACATTTCCTGTAAGCACATAGTGATTTAAGCCAGGGAAGCGTAGGGTCAACAAAATACAGCCCCAAGGCCCAGTGTAGCCACAGGCCTGGTTTTATATGGCCTGTGATCTAAGAATGGTTTTTATATTTTGGAAGAGTTGGTGGGTAAAGATGAGGAAGAAGGAGAAGGGGAAGGTCCCATGACGAAATTTCCTGCTCTCTGTGGATGTTTAAACATCCCCAGATGTGTCTTTTTCTCTGTTCTATGTGACCCACATATGAAACTCAATTCTCTTTTCCTGATTTCCATGAAATCACTTTTGGGGTCTCAGTGGGCATGGGGACGTGCCCAGACTATGAACCCTACAAGGGTGGTCACTAAAAGGCAGACACGGCTATGTGTGCTCATATGTATTCATTCAGTCACTGTTGGGTTTGAAGCTTGATTTGTTGGCTCAGGTGAACCTATCACATTGATCAATGTCCCCTGGACCCACACACTGGAAAGGGAGGGTGAAAACAGAGCCTCGTCAGATTGGGTAATTGCCAGGTTCATTTGGGGCTGCTCCAGTTCTGTGATCTTGGTAGATTCATTTTCATAGACTTGTAAGTGTCTCTGTTTGGTGGATATCTTCTCCATGTTTTCTGGCTACATCTCTGCTGTACATTCTTAACACTAATATAGTGTGTGTTTTTTTAAGCTAAAATGTGTAGAGCTTGACCTTTTGAATGTATCCCAATGGACTAAACAGATACATGTAGATAGGAAGCATAATTTTTTTTTAAACATCTTTATTGGAGTATAATTGCTTTACATTGTTGTGTTAGTTGCTGCTGTATAGCAAAGTGAATCAGCTATATGTATACATATATCCCCATATCCCCTCCTTCTCGGGTCTCCCTCCCACCCTCCCTATTGCACCCCTCTAGGTGGTCACAAGGCACTGAGCTGATCTCCCAGGAAGCATACTTTTTAAATAAAGGAGCAGAGTAACAGTCACTGAAGTTGGGAAGTGATGCTGCAGCTTTGCATGCAGATAATTTAAAACTAACTATTATGTGTTTCAGGGCTTAACTTCTTTAACCATTTCTGCTAATTCAGACATCAAGCATCAGTCTTCAGCTCAATTTCTTGACTTTCTGTTTTCATCCATTCTTTACTCATTAACCTCCAACAATTAGGAAAAAAAGAAGCCTCCTACTTAATTATAAAGAAAAGTTCATCTCTCTCTGAGTCAAACTCTAAATTCAGTTTGGGATCTCTCTTACACATCTGGAGATTCATTATTGCTCTCCTTTCCCACCTGGAGATTCATTAATGTGTTCAGCCAACAGACAGCCTGCTGCTCTGGTAACAGAGACTGTGGCATATACAAAGATGTACCACCCAGCTACTCCTTCAAGGAAGGACTTGCTGTCTAGCTGTGGGAGAATGGGGTCAACAGACAGACTCTAGATTTCACCTCTTTCAAGGTTGCCCTCGGTTGCAGAGAGCTTCCCTACCTGAGGTCATGCCCTTCCTGGGGAAGCCTGCAGGGAGTGATTCAGCAAGTTGGCGATATAAAGGGCTACCATCTTGGTGATCAAGACACTCTGATAGGCAAAACTGGCTCCAAAGATTCCCTGCCAAGTTGGCGAGTGTTGTTAGATCTGCAACACAGTTTGGCTTCTCTCTGCCCAACCTGGACCTCTCCCTTCTTTTCAGTAATATTGATCCCCAATAAAAATCTTGCACCGCAAATTCTGACTCAAAATCTGCTCCCAGAGAACACAACCTGTGACAGAAACTTATATTCCCGTTAACACCAAATAATCCATATTTAACCAACACATTCTTGAGTGCCTATTATATGCCAGGCACTGTACTAGGTAGTGGGTTCTCAGCAGTAAAATGATACACTGTGGTTTCTGCCCCATGGAGCTTGAGGTATTATGGAGGAAATAGACAAAACACAAATGAATAAAAGTAGATGGGGGGAATGAACTAGAAATGTTTCAGTTTGTTATAGTTGGCTGGTTCATATTTTATATACCTTCAGTAAATTGACCCAATCCAATTTACTTTGGATCTTTAGACAGAACCTGCTCATAGAATATTAGACCAGTTGTCACTGGGTTTTCTTTCAGTTTGGTGAGTTGTCTCTCTGCCTCCTCATTCTTTATTAAGAAAATTATTCAGACTGCAGCTTTCTGGTTTTAGACAACCCCATTGGCAATTGGAGCATCTATTTCGGAGACATAATTGAAAAGACTGAAGAATGCACTGAGGACCTTTTAGCTGACAGATGCTAAAAAAGAAGCCAAGAGAGCTTGGTCAAGATTTCTGGAATGCCAGAGTTTCTAATTAGAAGGGATGGTATTTACTTCCTGACCTAAACAGTGGCAAGGTTTTAGTCAAGGTGATTTAGAGGAGATTAGACAGGGAGGTAGATGCTTGGGGCATATTGAAAGAGAAAATTGGTTATTCTGCCATTAGCTTTTCCTCTGCAATGTTTTTAGCTTCTAAAACACTTTAATATTGACTTGGACTTTTTGTCCCTTGGCAATTGGGCAGGCTCTAGAACTAATACATGCAGATTGGTTGTACATTTTCTCATTAAGTGTTATCTTCGTTAATCTCCCTAGTGGCAAATTACTTAGGTTTGAAGCATTATTATTGTATCCAAGCCATCATGGTTGCTTTGGGATTATGATGTAACCCAGAAAAATTAACCCCCTCACGTGGGTACCTAGAGGCTTGGCAAAGTTTCCCTTAGCTAGCCAATGTTTGAAATAAGTATATAAAAACAATAATAGTTAATTGTTGAATGTTCATTTTATGCTAAGCACTGTGCCACGTACACGATATACACATTTTCCCATTCCATCCTCACAAGTATCCTACAAGGTAGGTATAATTATCATCTCCATTTTGTAGGTGATGAAAATGAGGGTTGGATGGGTTAAATAATTTGCCTGGAGACAAAGCTAGCAGATGGCAAAGTCAATATAAACATCAGTGCACCTGAATCCAAAACCACGATTACATTCATAATAAAGTAAGGCCCCATTCATTTAGAAGCCACTAAAACAAAGTTTATAAGGTAATTGTTTCATATTCAACAATTCATGTCATTCTGCTTACACATTGCTTTCAATAGTGTTCTAATCGGAGTCTGTGTCTGGAGTAAAAATGGCTTGGTCCAGTTCATTTTAATTCAATCCACTAGAAGATTCATATAGCCCATGAAGTGTTATAGTTCCCGGGAAGGGAAAGGAACACAAAGATTAAATAAGATACATTTCCTGCCCTCAGTGAAGTCCATCAGAAGATTTTGGTCTTTATATGCTTGGAGTCTGTTACTCCTCACTTTTCATTCCTTCTCTATAGTTTGTGGAAGCTAGACTAGGAAAGGAATGAAGGGAGACTCTTAACTAAAGCATTATTGAGACAACAATTCAAGGCTCAATGTGATATTTGGCAAATAGCCAAGCAAATCTCCCTTGCTCATGTGGGGATGGACCCTATGGCCCCTGCCTTAGTACTACTAGTGTTAAGCAGGCAAAGACAGTCTGTTACATAATTACAGTGTAATGAACACCATTTCTTTGGGGTATAATTCCATCTTTCAGGGGACACTGCTATGCACACATCCACAGAAATATGCCCCTAGCAGTCATATTTGAACTGTATAGCCCTTTCCCAAGACATAGCTGGTTAGTCAATGGATTAACACTAACCCAAGCTGGGCCAATCAGATTATTTTCCCCGGCAATTTTGTATGCCCTATCTCTGTCCTTGTGATTGGCTGAACCAGTAATACCTAAACTTGGGAGCTATGGGGTGGCCGTAAATTTGTATGCAACAAGGAACAAATAAAATCTGTCTGCATCTAGAAGACAAATAATACTGGCATGCAAAGGAAAACAGCCATGAGAAATAAAGAGGATGTCCTGAAAGTTTTTGAATTTCTGGTTCCAGGTAGGTTTCATAAATTCTGGTTATATTCCCCAAGTCATTCCTTTATTCTCAGAATAAGTTCCCATTCTTGGCATAAGCTAGCCAAGAAACCAGAGTGGTTTCTGTCACTTGTCCTCACAGATACTTAACTAGTACAGAGACCAAACTTCGTCTTTACCAGAGCTGCCATGTATGGTGGTTCACTGCACAACACAAGGGGGTGATAGTCACGACACAGTTTGCATTATATAACCATATGCAGTGGACCCTGATCTTCAAAGTCACCGAGTCCTTGAGCAACTGATCTCCTGTGTTCAACTCAATTCATTCAGTATTGATCGAGTCACATTTCTATGCCAGAGATTGCACTAGGCAAAGGATACAAAGATTCAAAATAAAATGGTCACAACCTAGGAAAGCAAACCAATGAGAAACAATCACAACATCATGTGATATAGATGATACAGAAGAATGTCCGAGGGGACAGTCACTAACTCCCTTGGGGACATCAAGGGTGGGCTTCACAGAAGAGGAACGCTCAGGCAAGTTCTAGGCAGTGGGGACAGCAAGTGTGAAAGTGGAAGTGCAAGAGCAGAGTACGTGTGCAGAACCGCGGATGGTTGGCAGTTGCTGAAAGTAAAAGGAAAGTGAGGCACGGGGCAGAGCTAGAGGCGGGAACAGGGGCCACACCACGAGGAGCTGGGCCTTCCAAGCTAAGCTGGTACCTCATGCTGTGGACTAAGGCTTCTCACCTTGTAATACATACAAATCATCTGCGAATCTTGCTTGTAGATTCTGATTCAGTACCTCTGGGGACTCTGCATTTCTCACAAGCTCTGTGGTGATGCCAGTGCCGGTGGCCCATAGCCCACGCTTTGAGGAACAAAGATTGAAGCATTGAAGACAATGAAGCAGGGAATACTCAGGTATTCCAGCAACATCACCCCGCTGTACTGGGATGGTCCTATTAGGCATAGGAGGTGGGGAAGACTTCGGCAGGAAACCATTTAGGAAGATATTTCCATATCCACGTGAGAAATGGTGAAAACAGGAATTAGATTTACTGTGTCAAGTGCTAGGGAGCAATAAAAAGACTTATTCTTTTACTTTCCTGATTCCTCTGGATCAATGCTACAGAATGAAGAATTTTAGATTTATATCCTTAAATAGCACAGTATGTCTGCTGAGTGTTTATTTCTGTATCCACTGCATTCTTTTTTTTTTTTTGTATCCACTGCATTCTTAAACCCGTTTCAAAATTATTTTCATTTTAACGCACAAAATCAATTCTACTCTTGATCAAATAATTTGCAAGCAAGTGGTCCTTTCAAGGGGGCTGGATTTCGTGCGAAAATAGGTTTGTGATGAAATGAATTTATCACAAGGAAATGGAGGGCATTGTCGTTTTAACTAGGCTCCAAGCACAGAAGTGAGGTGGCACCTTGGTTTGCCTAAGAATCACCTGGGGTGTTTATTAAAAATGCAAACTCTTCCCCCATCCCTCACCTTCCCTCATCCTTATTTTGAATGTCTTACACGGGCTCAAGCACCCACATTTTAAACCAGCACCTCCAAGATGATCTGATGCAGAGGAAATACCCAAGAGAAATTAATACCAGTCTAGCTCATTTTAGCAAAAACGAATTGCCTCCCTATAATGTACTGTCATTACCTATTACTGATTGGTGCCTCCAAATACTCAAGATGATCCCTGCCTCCAAAGGAATAAATATTCTCAATGAGTTAAGTGATCAGGAAGTTTTATATATCTCTACCGGACATCATTATTCCTACACCATGTTTATAAAGACACTTGTATCTGGCAAGATTCACATTGCATCACCATTGTTAATAACCCAAATGTAATTCCAAAAGTGTTGTAATACTCATTGTTTCCTGGTAATACAACTCCGACTTTCCAGGTCTGTGTAGAAAACCTCAGAAAGTATGGGTCTTGCTCGGCATCATGTTGCTGTTTAGAGGAAGCAACACTGCAGCAGAATTTTGTCCTATCTTCTAAACAAGTAAATCCAGAAATCGGAAATTCTTATGGTCAGCTGCCTCTCCAGGAATCCAAGAAGAGCTGTAGCTCTCAACCTTGGCTAACATCAGAATCATCCTTTCAGCTTTCAATCACCTTGATGCCAAAGCCACACTCCAGACTCAGGTGGGAAACAGGTATCAGTATTTTCAAAGCTCCCCAGTGATTCCAATATACACCCACATTTGGGAAGCCTGATCTGCATCCTCTGCCAGAGGAGACTTTGCTCTGGTGCTAATGAAGCTTAAGCCTCAGGGCTCGCCATTTCCACACAGATTGCTTACAAAGATGTGTATTTAAATTTGTATTTATGATTTATTTTTCTCAGAGAAGGCCCCTTCAGTCAGTTTGGGTCCTCTGAGATGTGGACAGCAAGAGAGTTTACTGAGGAAGGATAAAGGGGAGAGAAAGCAGGAGGAGGTGGGTAGAGCCTTTAGATTGCAATTCAGGCCTGACACCTATGAAGGGAGAGAAAAAAGGAAGAGTTGGGATTGGGTGGAAAGAACCTCAGAACATAGTCAAGTTATAAGAAAGCCTTGGCCAGGCCAAGGTTCCTTGAAGAAGGTTACTCCTTAGAGGAGCGTGGCATCAAGCAGAATGGGTAGGGCTTTGGAACCTCTCTTGCGCTCAGTTATTGGCTGGAACAACCAGAGGAAAGCAAGGCCTCGTCAAGGATGTCCCAGGGGGTCTAAAGGTGCTGCAGCTGAAGACTGTCAGGCCCCCAGACACCTGCAGCATTTTCTCTGGAAGGTAAATGTGAGCAGTGTGCCTCCATGGACACCCCACCCCCCTCTATATAAGCTTCACACCCCAAAACCTAGACCTGCCCCTTCCTCTGTATTCTTGGCTGAGTTGGGGAAGGAGGGAATTAATCTGACTGCACCAGGGTTAACTGTGAGAATTTACATTAGCAATCCATGGGCCACATTCACAACTTCAATTTTTCTCTTAATTTGCCGAGAAAGCTTGGCTGTGATGTGCAAGTGTTTCCTCTCAAGTGAATAAACACTGAGTGAATAAACACCACCAAGTGGTGATCAATCTGCCAGGCTGTTGTCTTCATGGGCCGGCCATGAAGGAAAACAGGTGAAACTTGGATTTATTCCATTAGTCATACAACGATTTTCATTAAGTGCTTTTCTATAAGCCAAACACTATGTGATGCTCATGCCCAGTGTTCTGGATTCAAGATCTGGTTCCCGTTTTCATGAAGCTTATATTTATTACGTGGAGCTAGACCAAAAGCCAGTGAATGTGTAAATAAGTAAAATAATGACAACTGTAACAAGTGTTTAAGACAGACACAAAGTACCTTGATAGAGGGTAAGGGGATTGGGCACTCTCTTAGATAAGCTTGTTAGAGAAAGCCTCGCTGAAGTAGGGGACATTGAACTTGAACTTTGGGGGATCAGGGTAGGATGAAGACGGGGAAGGGGAGTGCTCCAGGTAGAGAGGAACCCTTGGTTTGTTCTTAGTGTTGTTCTAAATCTGGGGTGTCTACACAACACTGAGCAATGGAAACCCCAGCACAGAATGAGTCTGGAGAGGTGAGAAAGTCGGACAGACCTTATGGGCTATGGTAGGGAGTCTGAACTGTATTTTAAATACAAGGAAAAGTCATAGCAGGATTTTAGGCAACATGGCAATGTCGGTGGGAATGAAGGTAACATGATCTAGTCGGTGTTTTAAGGGGATCGCTTTGGCTGCCTTGTGGGAATGGATAAGGGGGGGAAGGGGGGAACTGGATACACCAGTTACACTGAGTCTTGAGATTTGGCGTTGGGTGGATGGCTCAGGGGGAGTTGGGGTACCTTAAATGCTTCCAGTATCATTTTTCTGCAGAGTATCTCAGTAGCTTCAAGAACAAGATCAAGTCAGTTTTACATATAGACTCTCCATCCCCCTATCAGGAGGAAATTTTGACCTCCTGGGGAAAGGGCTGGTTGGTAAAACGTCTTCAGATATTTGCAAGAATGTTATAAATAACATAAACGTGAGTCTTTTCTATACTTAGCTGCTCTTGGCAATATTACTATATTGATTTCCTGTCCTTGTTTCCATCCCTTGCTCCTTTCAATTCACAGTTGGCCTCTGTCAAGGATTCTTTTCCCCCCATGCATTAAATTCCATTCTGTTCAAAACCAGCTTGAATCAAATATAACTATGAGAGGTGCCTTATGGACAACACAGAGGCCATGCTGATGCTTTGATATGCAATGGAAGACAGAAGGTGCTGAGGATGTTTAGATGGTAAAAAAAAAGTCAGACAGGGTATAAACTCATTCTGCAAATAATGGAAGGGATCCCGTAAAGAAGTGGAACCAAGCCTATTCAGTGAAGCCCCAAAGACGGAATCAAAAGTCATGAGTAAAAAATCACTACCCATTCCATTCGCCCACCCATCTAACAAACTGGAAGGAGAGAGTCACAGGACTCAGTATTTTAATCTAATTGTAGGATTCATGAAAGGTTTTCCTGAGGAAGTGACATTTAAATTTAGACCTGAAGGATGCCTTCATCGCAGCCAGATGAACAGAAGAGATAAGCATGTCAAGCAGAGGGAACAGAAAAGGTGCAAAGAATTCGGTACCTCCAAGGACCTGAAAGGAAGCCAGTAGCCTAAGCAGAAAAGAGGGACACTTGGAGGAGAGATTGGAAGGAAGCAGAAGCCAGACCATGGAGGTAGGCTGTGAGAGCAAATTGATTCTAGCTGAGTGTAAATAATACAATTCTGCCACTCATCTGTCCAAAGATGAACTGGCCTGCTGATGAACAAAGGTTGTGAGAAGCTGGGTGACCCTCAAGAAAAATATTGGTTAAAGAAATGAAGCAGGAGACAGGGTAGAAGGAGAGAGGGAGGACTGGATCTCACGGTGCGTTGGGGCCCTTCCAATGCTGAGGGTCTATAATTCCATTATTCCAACAAGTGTGCGATGTAGGCATTTTCCTTTCTTAGGAATTCCAAGGCTGCCTGTCTTTCTACAGTAAGTTTGACATGCAACAAACCTTGGGGTTTTAGATGCTGTAAACAACAAAAAATAAAATGGTGAGGGGGAAGAGATCCATGGTGGGAGGTGGTGAGGTGGAGATGATAGGGTGGTAGCGACGATTAGAGACTTGAGGTCAACGCTCTTAACGTGGGGGGCAAATTTCAGCTGCAAGACACAGGACCTATAATATCACAGTCTGTGGCTAAGACAATGGACTGCTGTCTGTTTCCTGCTGCAGCCCTAGGCCTAGTGTGGCATATTTGCTGAATGAATACATGAATGAAAGTCCCTGCTGTGGTGGTGTGCTCACAGCTGCCCCTCGGTCATTACAAAATGATGATCACTCCAACGCTGCCCATAAATTCCTGGCAATGCGTGAGAGAGGCAGAGGGAACGGAGAGTTAATCAGCTCCTAAGTGTAATCTGCTCATAAACCCTTCATTCCCAGGGAAGAAAAATCAGCCATCCTCCCTTTTCACGTGTCCCCGAGGCTCAGCGCTGGTCATTTCTCTTTTCCTTCAAGGCTGCCTGTGATGTTCCTTTGACCTGATTTCTCCTGTACAGTGTGGCAGCTGAGGATTAGCAGGCTTGTCCGTGTCTGCACTGGAGATGCTGGCTGAGACTTCCCCGACGGACAGCCCTACACCTCCAGTGTGGACAGTCGCCTGCTTTATTGGCTCGGACTATAGACCGCCGTTGGCGAGGTCAGCTGCTTCAGTACTAACTGAAGACCAAGGAAGAAAATCTGGGGAAGGAAACGTAGTGCCTGGCAGCACACACACTAGTGCGTCCTTTTCTGCGCCAGATCTCAGGCATTCCAGCAAGATCCCTCTATGGTCTAGAGCTCCTAGGAATGGCCCATTTAGAACAAGACTCCCTGCCTAGTAAACATTAGGACATTGAAAGGGCAGTCTCCTCCGATTGTGTGGGTTTCCTAGACTCACTCTGTGTCCACCGGTTTCAGTTTGGGCTCCCTGCAGTTTGAGGCTGCAGGGAGTTTGGGCTCCCTGCAGTTTGAGGCTCACGGTTACAGGGACAGAGATCACAGCAATGCTGTACAAAGTGGCCTGGAGCCAGAGCCAGCTAGTGGCTCTTAGTTATTAATTGCCTATGAGGTGCCAGGCACATATATCACGAGTGTGGTGAACACCGTGACGAGCCACCCAGGTCCCCCTGCAAGCTGTCACTGCAGCTGCTCAAAGTGCCCTTGGCAGACAGCCTTCTCTCATCAGCTCCTTTAGGACTTGCCTCAGCTGCAGAGAGCCGCCTTCCCCAAGGTCACGAGCTTTGATGGGCCGTTCTGATGTCAGAGTTTCCTGTGGGGTCGGCTCAGGCTGGCATTGGACCTGTGTGGCAGCTCCACGTTTCCCTCTGCCCAATCCTGTTTCCTTCCCCTCAACAGGGGTTTGTCACAAGCTCCCTCCTTAAAAAAAAATCTTTACGTGTTCAACTTTGTCTCAGAGTCTACTTCAAGGAGAAGCCAACCCATGAGAGTGATGAAGGATAAAAATGATTGACGTGTGATTTTTCTCCACCTTGCATTCCCCTGTTGCTTCTCTGTGACCTTGAACTATTCATTTAACTTTCTTGGACCTTGTGACTAAAAGACAAATCTTAAATGCCAAAAGCACAAGTGAATGAACTACACATTGAGGTCTCTTACAATCCTAAGACCCAGTTCTTTATAGAATAAAAGTTTTTTCCCCTATTGTGATATGATTATATGAAATTAATAAGGTAATTGCAAAGTTTGTTTTAGTATCTTAAGTGATGCCTACATTATATAGTTGGATCATCACTAGTTCCTGTGAAATATGCAGGGATGTACTGTTTTCCCAGCTCACATTTGGAGAAACTAAAGCTCAGAGAAACTAAGTCATTAGCACAAAGATAGTGATGCTTAATTTTAGATCCAAAACACAAACTCACATCTCCTGAAACTTCTTCTAATACTTACCCCATGCTATTACTCCAATTCTCTTTAGTCTGGTGTCCTTGTATTAGTTACCTATTTCTGCATAACAAGTTACCTTAACCATTAGTGGTTTACAGTAACAAACACTCGTAATTTCTCACAGTTTCTGGGTGTCAGGGAGAGGCTTGGCTGGATCTTTCTGGCCCAGAGTCTCTCTTGAGGTTGCAGTCAGGATGTGGGCTGGTGCTGTGGGCATAAAGGCTGGACTGGAATGGGAGAACACCCTTCCAACATGGTGTGCTCTCTTGGCTGTTGACTGGAGGCCTTCATTTCTCACTGGCTGTTGATAGGAAGCTTCCCTTCTTCGCCACGTGGAACTGTCCCGAGGACTGCTCGAGTGTCTTCACGACACGGCAGCTCATCTCCCCCAAAAACTCTTTCAAGAGGGAGAGCCACGAGGAAGCTGCAGTGCCTTTTATGACCTAGCTCAGAAGTCACACACCATCACTCCTCCCATATTCTATTCATTTGCAGTGATTCATTAAGTCCCACCTTTTTTCAAGAGGAGTGGAATTAAGCTCCAAATCTTGAAAGGAGGAATGTCGAGGAACTGATGGACACATGTTAAAACCACCACAGCCCTGCTCTTTGGTTGGCTTAAACATTATCCACTAAGGGGGAAATTCAAGCCAGCACAAAGAACCAGATTGGCAAAATTGTACTGCATGAAATTTTTTTTCAGGTGTTACATTAGGCGGCAGTTTGATAGCCCTTTATTCCTTGGCCAGGGTTGGCTTTTAAAAAAATTCAAATAATTCTGTGATAATAATGCAATGATGGAGAATAACTACTGTTTTGCCTGCCTAGGATCCATTCCACTTTCTTCTAATTTCACTTGGGAACCCCCATTCACCTCTCTTAGTCCATGTGGAACTGACGATTTTAATCCATTCCTTCAGGTCCAGACATGGTCAGGTGGCCCAGGCCCGGCCCATCAGCATATTCCATTATTCTAGCCACAGTGACTGGTGCTGGGACAGGCACAGAAGTCATACTGGTTCAGTGATAGTCAATTCCCAAATTTTGTTGGAAGCAGTTTTCCTTCTCTAGGGTTTGCTAGGCTCCTTCCATCACATGGGAAGTTTGCTGAGAGTGAAGTTATCACCAAAGCGAAATGGTGCCCAGACATGGAGAGAGAGAGATCCCTGGTGATGTCATTATTTGCATCTAGGAAGTCCAGCATGATTCAGGCCAGCAGTATCCCTGGATTTTGAAAGCCATAAGGCAATAAAATCCCTACTTTGGTTTTCCTAGTTGCAATCAAGAAGTCCTAATATACTAACCTAAGTAAGAATGTCCATCTCTTATTGAATATAATATGCCAGGACATGTGCTAAGACCTAAATATCATCTCATTTATTTCTTAAAGCAATAACATTTTGAGGGAGATACTATCATTCTCTCCTACAGAAGAGGTTCAGTGAAGGTAAAAATGTGTCATCAGTCATCCTTCAAGGAATAAAGAAGTTGGAGTTTGAACAAAGACTTGTGTGACTAGGTAGCCACACTCCTGGCACTGTGCTGCCCTGACCACTCTTATTGGGGAATTTTTAAATATTTACTGAACCAATTAGGTAAGAGTAGCAATTACTACTGACGACTCAGAGCCTGGTGCTATGCTAAACTTACATGCGTCATCTCATTCAATCCTCACACTGACTTTAGGATGGAAATGCTCATTTCACAGATGAGGAAAGTGAGTGCCGGAACAGTTTAGCCTCTTGTCCAAGGTTACACAGCTAGTAAGTAGCAGAGCTGGATTTTGACCCAGATATATCAGAGGAGAAGCCACACATATTCACTTTAATATCCATAAAGATTTAACAATTAGAGTCCATGGGTATTTTAGAAAGAACACCAGGGTCCAATTCAGGACTCTGTAAAAAATATTGTCTCTCCTCCTATTAGAGTGACCAACATACCTTGGCTTCCCCAGGACTTTCTCATTTTAAAAACTGGAAGTTAGGCTGTTCTCCCTACCTTCCACAGGCATTGGCAAGTGGGAAGCCTAGGACGTTTGTCCTTGACTGGCAAATAGGAAAAGAGAATTGGGGCTGCAGACTCCTTCCCACCAAATTCCCAAAGAGAACAGACCTTGTCTCAGGATTCAGAGAAGCTAAGAAACCAGGAGAAGCCTGTTGCCTTAGCAGCTCTTCCATGAGATGAGCATGGAAGGCCAGACCTGGGGATGTTCCAGCTGAAGACGCCCTGAGCATCTAGTTCCCATATGCCCTGACCCTACAAGATATGCTTTAGTTAATCAGCACTTTTAGTCGCAGCAGGCAGTGACCTTTGTCAATAAATACACCTTGCAAGGTGGGAACCTTTCCTTGGAGTAGTTGTGTGTAGTAGGCAGAGAGCAGGTCATGGGGTCCTGTGTCCTAGGTTTGCACCCAGCTTGGCCACAGCTCCTGTGTTACCTCTGGGCCTTGGATTCTTTCAGCCTTAAAGTGCTGTGGGTAGTGACCACCTTAGAGTTTTGCAGTGCAGATTAACGAGTTAACATGCAACAATGCTTTGTATGCTGAAATGCTCCTGAAAATAAAGGATGCTGCTAATGATGTGTTTTACATTACATTTCATTGAAATCAGTATCTTTCTAGCTTAGGTTCTCATTTATGTTCTCAACTATGAACACTGCTGAAGCATTCCATCCGAAGACAGAATTTACAAACAGCTCCATGTGATAGGCAGAAGAATGGTCCCCCAAAGATGCCCATATCTTAATTTCTAGAATTTAGAATTATGTTATGTTACATGGCAAAGTTGGTAATCAGCTGTCATTAACAAGGGTCCTTAAATGTGGAAGAGAGAGGTGGTACAGTCAGTATCAGAGTGATGCAACATGAGAAACACAGGACCGACAGGTCATTGTTGACTTTGAAGGTGGAGGAAGGAGCCACAGCCTCTAGAATTTGAAAAAGGACAAGAAAAGGGATTTTCCCTAGAGCCTTCAGAAGGCAATGCAGCCCTGATGACACCTTGAGTTTAGCTCAGTGAGACCCATTTCAGACTTCTGACCTCCAGAACTGTAAGACAGTACATTTGTGTTGTTTTAAACCAACAACTTTGTGATAATTTGTTATAGCAGCAATAGAAAACAAATACACTCTAAAACCAAGATAATCCAGCAAGAAATATACATAGGATTCTCAAATGAAGTGAAGCAATTACACTTTGCGAGGTGGATTATTTACTCATGTTTCTCTGGGCAGCCTGCCTATGCGAGTGCGTCTTTTAAGAACTTAAGACACAGTGTTTGGTGGATGCATCTATAGTATCTCCCCTGGGTGGTTGTAATCCACAGGAAGACACAGAGGTGCAGGGTTCTGGAGGTAAAATTTGGTAAAAAAAAAAAAAAAAAAAAACACGTCAATTTCACTTCTAGTTTATGCTTCCAAAGTCATCTAAACTGCTCTCAGCCCCCCTCTCTAGTTTTATTGGAATCAGTGTTTGAAGATAAATGACAAGGCAGCTGGTACTTCTTGTGGGTTGTTGTTGTTTAATTTATTTTATTTTTGGCTGCATTGGGTCTTTGTTGCTGTGCGCCGGCTTTCTTTTAGTTGCGGTGAGCAGGGGCTACTCTTCATTGTGGTGCACAGACCTCTCATTGCGGTGGCCTCTCTTGTTGCGGAGCACGGGCTCTAGGCACACAGGCTTCAGTAGTTGTGGCACACGGGCTTAGTTGCTCTGTGGCATGTGGGATCTTCCCGGACCAGGGCTCGAACCCGTGTCCCCTGCATTGGCAGGCGGATTCTTAACCACTGCACCACCAGGGAAGCCCTGTGGGTTGTTTTTTAATGTGATATATTTTGCATTCTCTCTAAAGAAGAGGTAGTCGAGCAAAACGGCAGAAAGGCTGCAATTTGCAATTAGACTGACAAGGTTTAAATCGTGCTCCTACCATGTACACGCTATGTGACCCTGTGCAAGTTACACAGCATCCCCAAATCTGTTTTCTCGTTGACAAAACTGGGCTTAGAGAAGAGGAGCTCCCTGAAGACTTAGGCATGTTGAACAGAATAATGATGGTAAAGAGTTTTGCGTGGTGCCTGCCTCATGGTAAGTTCTCTGGAAATGTTCACTGTTACCATCATTGTCTATTTCTGATCTGAAAAAATGAAGCAAAGAATCAAAGCAGCCCAGCATGCGGAGTGTCCTGTGCAAGGGTGGGCACAGCAGGATCAACAGAGGCTGAGGGTGGAACCCAGAAAACCAAGGGGGCTGGGCAAACACTGACTCAGCCATTAGCAGATTTTTGCGATGTGGCTGACTCAGTCCTAATGAAAGCTTGTTCACTCTGCCGGTCTTCCAGGCACCTCAAAACCTGTATTTAGAGAACAGCCAACGAGATGTGTGTATACAGTAAGTATTCATCAAAACTCATTTGCAGCCCTGGGTGCTAGTTTACTGGAGTACATATAACTGAAGGCCTTTATGCCGTTAACAGGATCCAAGGGTTCTATCTGGAGTTCACTTAATTTAGTGGGCAGGACAAGGGCTTTGGAGTCATACAGACATCAATTCAAATCCTGGCTCTGCCACTTTCCAGCTGCCCCTGTTTCTTCACCTATGAAAGGGAGATAATGTTATCTTTCCCCTAGAGATGTTTTTCGGGATGAATGGTGATATGCAAGTGAAGGGCTTGAACACTCCAAGGTGGTCCTTGTCATAGTAGTTAATGTATTATTGGTATGTATTATTTGGGTTTGAAAGACTTGATTCTAGCACTAGCTCCACTGCATAATATGACCTTGGGGAAATCCTAAACCAATTCTGAAGTTGTTTTCTCCTTCTGTACATAGAGGATAACAAAAAGTGATGCATCTACTTTATGGGGCTGTTATGCATGTGAAATGAGACAAGGCTTGTATATACAAGTCTTATGTTTGAAGTCAATTAGAATATAAATTTTCCTGGTTGTGCAAAAAGGCCCTAATGCTCCCAATGTTTTCCCTTATGGGAACCTCTGCAAATGGTACAGCCACCATGGAGTTGTGCTAAGGTGGTGAGATTTTAGCGCTTGGATCCTCATGGTTAATGCCCTACGTGGTTGAGCTCAGTAGACACAGGCTGGGGAGGTGATATGAGCATAGGGAGAGGTGTAGTCAACAGACAATCAGTATCCTTCTGTATAACCAGCAGGATTAAGTTTCTAGATTCCAGCAGTAGAGCAGGGGCCATCAGCATAAGTAACATGAAGGCCACAATATACAAGAAACTGAGCAGGAATTAACCTCGTAGGGACAGGCACTAAGTCACTCACTTTCTACAAATAATCCCAGTTCGTCTACCCAACCACTTGATCAACTAGAAATAGCTTTTCTCATTTTCTAGCAGAGAAAGTTAAGGCCCAGAGAGGTTAAGGAAACTATCTCTGATCACACAGAGAGTGAAGAGTAAACCTAGGATCTGGGCCCAGATGTGTTCGGGCTCCAAAATTGATGTTCTTTCCACACATCCACATTGTATTCCTGAAGTCCCAGTATGATGATTTCATGACTCTGATACCCAGGTCAGATTGGACACCGACAGGATCCAATAGCATGAATAGCATGCTTAAACCATTAAGTCAGAGGACTTCAGGGGACATACTGAAACCTTCGATCCTGTGGGAGACTTGCAATAGTCTCAGGATTACTCACTTACCAAGTTTCATTGATTGTGGTATGCAAATATTGACATACTTCTCATATAGCATTTCCCAGGGCATATTCTGTATTATATTATTATTATTAACAAAAATAAAACCCATAACTACCACAACTAAACTATAATTCAACAAACTACCACATTTAAAATTTACTGAAGGCTTTTTATCAACCAGGCACCAGTTAAATATTATTTTTAAAGCTACCTTATTAAATACTTAAAATGTTCTTTTGAACTAGATTACCTTTATTTTACAGAAGAGGAAACCAAGTCTTGGAGTGGTTAATTATCATTTTGAAAAAAATAAGTTATATTCTCAAATATATTTTGGAATCCCTTAATTAAACCAATTTGAGCATTTTTATTTACTACAGGACTTCTCAGAGCCTTTAAATGGACTCAGACTCTTCCAGAAGGGGACACTTATTCAGTGATTGACAAACGTATGTGACACGGGTTGCTTTCTCTATTGGAAAGTTCTCTTTGGCTGCCCTTCTATGACTGCTGGCTTGTCTTCTCTCCCTGGGAATCAGGCCTCATGTATTGTACTCATGCCATTCCTTATCTGATCATCTTGAAAAGTCATGAAATTTTTTCTTTTTCAGAAGCTCTTCTTGTTTATGGACTCTGAGAGGGGTGGAGGGAGGTGTGAATTGCTTTTTATAGAGGACTGAGTCACTGATAGTTTGGACTTAACATATGAGACAGTGGCTGTTTCCTGAAGAGTTGCAGAGTTTCGTTCTGAAACACGGAGGTGAAGTCAGCTTTCCATTTTGCAAATTGCAGAAGCCCCCGTGGATAAGAAGTAAATGGGAAAATTGGGTTTGCAAAGGTGGCAATGTGAATGGTGCTCTGGCAATGTTTAAACCTGGAGGAAAATTATAGGCATGTGTGGGTTTTTTATCCATTCTTAATTTACCTTATATAATACTTATCAAATAGCTAGGAGTAGTGTGAAAAATAATAGAAGTGTGTGGGTTCCCTGCCCTCTAAGACCTTACGATTATAAGTTTACATGCAAAAAGTAGTAAGACAGGAACAAAATTTTATTTAAATTGCTCCCATTTTTAGTCTCCGTTTCTTTTTTTTTTTTAATTTTATTTATTCTTTTGGCTGCGTTGGGTCTTCGTTGCTGCGTGCGAGCTTTCTCAAGTTGCGGCGAGCGGGGGCTACTCTTGATCGCGGTGTGCAGGCTTCTCATTGCAGTGGCTTCTCTTCTTGTGGAGCACAGTCTCTAGGTGCGCGGGTTTCAGTAGTTGTGGCATGTGGGCTCAGTAGTTGTGGCTCACGGGCTCTAGAGCACAGGCTCAGTAGTTGTGGCGCACGGGCTTAGATCCACAGCATGTGGGATCTTCCCGGACCAGGGATCAAACCCATGTCCCCTGCATTGGCAGGCGGATTCTTAACCACTGCACCACCAGGGAAGTCCCTATTTCTAATTAATGTAAAAATTACCTCCTTATAAATCAGTTGGCTTCACCATTTATTTACTTTATGTAAAGTCAACTTCCTCCTTTTGAAAATCACCCCCAGAATTTCAAGGAATACAGAAATACAAACTCCACCTTGGATTAAACCATCTTTGATTAAATATATAACTCCCAAACCACAACATACGAAAACAGAAAGCACATATGTAGGTATGGTAAATGACCATTTACTCAGATGTCAGATTGCACTGAAGAACCTCACGAAAGCTCAGGAATTGAAGGCACCTGGTTTTTCAGATTGTGGCAGTCAGGTAGTGATTGAAAACAGGAATATGTTCTTCAAAGTCAGTATAAGGAACAATTGTACCTGCAGGTTCCAAGACCTCTATCTCTAAGACCCTTCACAAGATGAAAAGAATGGTCCCTGATGGAAATGAACCAAAGAGGCTTCAGACTTGGGATCCCAGCTGCAAAGGAGGGTAGGGAATAATTTTGCCACTGTTTGAGGGTAGCTTCCAGGGACATTTGGCTTGTTCACATGTAAGCCAAATGTGTTTCCATGGCCAGAAAAAAAGAAATCACTCATGGATAAAGTCACAGAAGTTTACAATAAGTAGCTGTATATGTTTTCTAGGGCTACTGTAACAAATTACCACAAAACTGAGTGGTTAAATGCAACAAGTTTATTTTCTCACAGCTCAGGAGGCCAGAGGCCAAAATCAAGGTGTGGGCAGGACTGGTTCCCTCTGAAAGCATAGGGAGAAACCATTCTATCCCTCTCCCCTAGCTTCAGGTGGTTGTTGGCAATCCTAGGCATTCCTTGGCTTGGACACATCACTCCAATCGCTCCCTCCATTGTCAAATTGCCTTTTCTGTGTCTGTGTCCTCTCCTCTCCTTGTGAGGACACTGGCCATTGGATTTAGGGCCAACCCTAACCTAATATGGTCACATCTCAATCCTTAACCTAACTACATCTGCAAAGAGTTTATTTCCAAATAAGGTCACATTCTGAAGTTCCAGGTGGACATGAATTTAGAGGGGACACTATTCCACCTACTACAGTAACCTTTGGTGTGGAGGCAAATGCTGAGAGGATACGGACAGGGAAACACAGTATCAGCATCTGCTACAAAAATAATCGAAGAATACTGCATACTTTGGAGTAAAATACACCTAGGTTTTAATCTGAAAAAAAAATAGAGTTTACATAAGGTTGGATGAAATAACTAGGCACCTCTGATTGGTCTATTCAGTTTTTTAAAGTAAATTAGGATTATTCCATTAAACAAGTATCTTTACTACAGAATATGCCATCCACTGTGAGGCCCAGAGAAGATGTTGTGACACAGTTCTCAGAGTGAGGAAACTTCCAGTGTAGGGGGACAACATGGACACATCTGAGACAGTTAAAGGGCAGTGCAAAGCAATAAGCAATAAAGTGTTCAATTAAAGCATAAAATTCACTGCCTCAAGTTTGGACAGAAGAAAAAAAGAAGGTTACGAAATTTTCAAGGACTGGAAAACATGAGTCTCCAGATTCAAAGACCCAACTAGGTACACATCACAATGGCAACAGACAGACCTATGCTGAGGTGTCATGACATTTCAGAAGACCAGGGATGAAAATAAGACCATCAAATTATCCAGAGTGGGCGGGGGTACAATTCACATTAAAAAAAAAAAAAAAAGGAAATCAGAAAGGCATTAGGGGAAGTCAGGAGAGAATGAAAGAATAGTTTCAAAATTCTGGCAAAGTTATTGGACCTCAAATTTTATGCCTTCTAAACTATCAATCAAGTATAAGCGTGTGGGGGCCACAGCGGAGGGACACTTTTAAGACTTTCACGTTTCAAAATAATTACCTTCAACGCACCTTTTTTCTTTGTTCTGGCAAGATGGAAGAATGAACTAAGCTAGAGGAATGGAATCCAGAGAGGAGGAGCTTCAAACCCAGGTTAAGGGAATTTCCATAACGTTAAACCCCAGGGTTCAAGTTATGCTACAGAGATAGCGGGGTCGATTAAAGCAGAATTGAGGGCACAAGGAGAAATGTCTTCAAGAAACTGCTGAAACTAACAGATTCTAACTTTGTCACTGAAACGTGTTTTGAAGAGTTATTACAAGGTGTGGAGACATTTCATTGATGTACATAAAACGGAGCAATAAAAAGCAGTCAATTTTAACTCCAGGTGAGACAAAAGTGGGATAAGAGATTAAATGTAATGATGATACACTACTTCACTGAGCAGTGAGAAGTATTTACATAGTCGTAATAGTGAAAGCACTGATGTGTAGTTAATCAAAAATTGTGATGTAATTATATTGAAAGGGGTAGAGGTAAGGGAAATGGAATGTAATAGTACTAACATCATCTATCTAAAGAGGAAGTGATGGACAATGTCAAAATTTGAGAATTCAAGAAGAAGCTTAGGCTTTTTTTTTTTTTTTTTTTTAGAAATATAGGAAAATAACCAGAAGAAACAGCTAAAGGGTTTTCAGTAGTTGCCCCTGGGGAGATCAAGAGATAGTAAGTGAATGTATCTTGGGGGTGTTGAGTATGTCCTGGTGATTTGGGGTTTCTCGTTCTGTTCTTTGAGTCCCAGGTTTCTCCAGCTCTTCTTCCAATCTGTGAGCTGCCTCAGTTTCCTTCACTGCCACATAGTCCAAAAATATATATATTCTGTTTCAATTAGTGCAATTTGAACTGAGATTCTGTTACAACTAAGAGTCCAGGCTACTACAGTGATAAATGTGGATCCCATTAACGTATGTATTCTGATGACTCCCTTTAGAAAATTACTTCTGATCCAGGTTCAATGTCCAGTCTATTCCATACGCTGAACAGACCAGGCCTTTATTATGACACGAGGTTGACCACATTCTGCATCTTCCTCAGGCTTCCCTCCCATCACTCCCAGTTTCCTGTCATACTCTACACATACCCAACTCCTTTTCGTTCCTCCACTGCGCCCCTAGCTCAACATCCCCCCTGCCCAGCACTCTCTTCTAAATTGCTTTTTCTATAACCTCTTTTTACATCTGGTTAATGCTTACTTATTTTTCAAGACTCAGCTCAACTGTTCCCTCTCACAGCCTTCTCTGATTTAGTAGGTTGGCCTTCATGGTCCTCAACTGCACAGCTCCGTGTTAACCCTTCAAACATGTTGTGATTCTGCAATTGTACTTCCGTATCCTCCTTTAGACAAGAAGCTACTTAAAGATTAGAACCATGGATTAGTCATTGTTGTATCCCCAGCACTCACAGTAGTTGTTCAATAAGTGTGTATTGAACTGACCAACTCAGCTTATGTCTACATGGAACAGAGATAAGCGTGATTATCTTGATGTTTCAGATGGCTAAAAAAACCCACCCCTAAGTATGGTGGCTTAAAACAATAACTATTCCTTTTTTTATGATTCTGAGGCTAGAGCATGGCAAGTGGGTACAGCTTGTCCCTATGTTATGGGGTGTTGGCTGAGGTCACACATGTGGCTTCCTTGAGCTGAGAGTCCAGCGAGAACTAGAACATCTAAGATTCACTCATGTGTCTGGCATCTCAGCCGCGTTGGCAGCAATGGCTGGGGCTGGCTGGACCTCTCTCTCCAGGCATCATTTAGTAGCATCACCTGAGCTCCTTGACATGGGTCCTAGATCCCAAAAGGGCAAAACCGAAAGCTGCTAATAGTCTTAAGGCCTCGTTGTTTGGAATTCACCATGTCACTTCTGTTACCTTCTCTCGGTTAAAGCAACTTGCAGGCCCAGCTCAAATTCAAGGAGAGAGAACAGGTTCCAAGGGAAGGATTGACAGGACAAGCCTGGGAGAAATTGCTGGCATCCATCTTTACAGACAATCTACATTTGATAATTCAATCATTTCGGGTAACTAAACCAGATAATTCCATTCGTATATTTTGGAACTAAAATATTTCTGTGGGTTAGATTATCCTTGGAAAAGTCAAGAAGGGTGACTGGGGAGGAGGCACCTTGTTTTGCACACATGATGTTAATTTCAAAGATAAAAATAAATGGCTCAATTATGATATTTGAAGAGCCATGCTCGGACACAGTGCTGATGTTCTTTCCTACAAATAGGAAAGGGATAAGTTGCTTCTGTAGAAAGCTAATGGAGGAAGAAGGGGGCTAATATGGCTCTATGATAATGGAAACTTTTCGTTAAAGATGACCTATATATACACTACCAAGTGTAAAAGAGATAGCTAGTGGGAAGCAGCCACATAGCACAGGGAGATCAGCTCGGTGCCTTGTGTCTACCTAGAGGGGTGGGATAGGGAGGGTGGGAGGGAGACGCAAGAGGGAGGGGATATGGGGATATATGTATGCATATAGCTGATTCACTTTGTTATAAAGCAGAAACTAACACACCATTGTAAAGCAATTATACTCCAATAAAGATGTTAAATAAAAAATGACCTAGATGATATTTCTGAAAATATTAACTGTCCTCGGCCAAAATTTAAAATAATGTCCATGTTTAAAATAACCCATTATACACAGCCATTCTGTCTCGGCATATACTTTTGCACATTAATGCTTTCAAGAATATGGAACTCTCAGAGAATAATGAATGGATATACCTGCATTTTAGCCATGTCCATTACAATAATTAAAATCTAGTATGGCCACAGTTTTTAATTACTTTTCATCATTGCTGCAGTCAATGAAGCTAGCTTTATTACCCACGATAATGTCTCACTTGTAATATATCTTCATAAAACCTGAAAAGAGTTTTCAATTCTGAATTCCAGAGATAGGCTTTTCTGTCTAGCTTTGCTTAGAGCAGAATGCATAAATGAGCCTTATTTGCTTGTTACCTGAAAAGACAAACAATGCAAATGAGACTAAATAGGACTCCTGCTTTTTCCTATCTCTATTTGAATATCGTTTTCTGTGTTTCATTGTATTTTTAATTCTGTGTTGATAACATTTACCCCTTAGGAGAGACAAGTCAAGGCATTTAATGCAGCTTGAGAGAACTAAAGGAAAGGTCTGAAATCTTGGGTTCCAGTTTTGGTTCTGCCACATGCTTGCTGTTCTTAGGCCTTAAGCAAGTCCCTTAAACAAACCAAACCTTATTTTTTTCCAGTTGTATCAAAAGGATAAGCTCATCTTTTCTGCTTTCTTCACAGGTAAGAGAAAGACAGTGAAAGGGCTTTACAAACTATAAATCTCTAAGCAGATGGGAGGAAACAAATTGGTGAAACCATAAATGAGACAATAGAAACCGTAAAAAATCAAAAGTAGATTTGGTCTTTCATTATTTACTCATTTAATATTTATTGAGTGTCTAGAATGTGTTAGGCACTGTGTTCAAGGCTGGAGATTAGTGATAAATCAGACAGTTGAGGCGCCCCCCATCTTTGTGAAGCTGGCAGCCTGACAGGGGAGACATATATTAAACAAGTAAGTAAACAGTTAACACCTCTGTAATAAGTGCTAGAAAGGAGAGGAACAGGACATCGTGAGAGAAACAAACGGTAAGAGCTGAATCGGTAAGCCTTCCTGGTATGGAAAGTTGAGCCTGGAGGGTGGGATGGAGTCAGACCAGCAGATAAAGGGGTACACAGGCAGCTCCCAAGCAAAAAGCAACTCAAGGAAGACAAGTATGCCTAGAGGAGCCTGAGGAAGAGAGAGAGGGCAGACATATGAGATAAAAAGAAAACATGTAGACCATGAAGGGTGTTGGCTTTGATTCTGAGCCATGGAAAGTGACAGAAGGCATTTAGGCAGGAGAATGATGGGATCAGATATTATGCTTTATAAAGGTCTCTTTTGCCAATGGGTCGTTAAGTGTCAAAAATGGAAAGAGGAAGCTACCGCAGAGGACCAGAAAGGTGAAGATGGTAGCTTAATTCAGGGATAAGCAGTAGAAATAGTGGGGATTTGATGAATTCAAGATATATGTTGGAGGAAACTGACAGGATTCATTGATAGAATAATTATAATTAGGAAGGATTCCAAGATTTCTGGCTTGAGCAATTAGAAGGGTGGTTCTGCTGATTACAGAAATGAGGAAACTGGAACAAGTTTGTAAGGGAAATAAAAATATACTGTTGTGACATGTTGAAACTGACATTCAGATGGAGCTATCAAGAAGGCAGTTGGCTAGAGAATCAAGATATGGGCTGGAGAAATATGAAAGTCCTGAGAATGCAGACCCATGCTTCTAAATGCCCTCTGGCATAGACTGGGTGAAAAGCTACCAACCCAGGCCATCGCTCTGCTGCCAAGCTTAATCATGCCATGCCTGTGACTGGCTGCATAAGTGGTTTTCTTTTCAGGCCAGGATCCAGCCTTTCCCATTCCCTCCGGAATATCCCTATTCAATTTACCAGTTCTATCCATACACCATTGACCAGAGGGTAGGGCAGTTTTCAGACAGATGAAGTCACCTTGTTTGTGAAGGAGTCAACTAGCAGACCTTCTACTACCTTTCTTTCTTTCTTCCTTCCTTCCTTTTTTCAGAACCCAAGAACACTGTGTTAAGAAGTGATAAAAAGTAGTTACCAGTAGTCCAGGCCTAGGGTCAGTTCTACTGAACACCTAGCTTAAAGCGGAGGCATGCAACACAGATGTCAAACGTACTTCACCCTGGCCTGTTCAGTCTACATATCAGAGTGGTACATAATTATAACTTTCTGCATTTCTCTATCTATAGTTGGTGTTTTCTTATTTTATGACTAAGGTAAAGGAAATTGATTTCAATTGGAATGCTTTACTGCTTTCCATATTTATTTTTTCCTAATCTACATAACATTAGTGCTCTCCTTTTCTTTGATACTGCTGATGACTTAAATGATGAAACACTGTCCCCGATAGAACTCCTGTGTGACAATCTAGACTTGAATCCGAGTGCCAGCACTTACAAACTGTATGGCCTTCAGCTTGTCACATATTTCTTGGTCTCAGCACCATTTAACAAATGGGAAAACTAAGTACCTTGTATCAAGTAAATGAAATAGATAGTCTTAACACAATGCTTGGTACAATGTTAGGGATTTGTGGTTGTTACTATTACTAGATGGATCCAAAGCACTGATTAGTCTTGGGGCTGCACATACCAGGGTCTTAGGAGCTCTGGTGAGGAATACAAAATCAGATTAACAACCATCACTGAATAATGAGAAAGTAGGTTGCTATGGTGATAGAAGTGAGGCTGACCTGAGTGGGCATCTTGAAGGTTGTGCTATTCAGGAGTCCAGTCTGTGCAAAGTTTTGTGAAAATTTCTTCCAATGAACTGAGCTTGAGGCATTGTCTACTCCCAAGAAGGCAGTAGGTATCTTGAAGTCAGTATTATTTCCTTGTATCCTACAAATAGGACTGGTGTCCAAGTTTACCATGTTACCCTGGTGGGACACACCCACGAGAGATGAGGATAGGTTTGGGGTGGGGGGGAGGGAGAGAAAAGTCTTGATACTTACAGGCTATAGAAAGAAATGATTGACAAGCAAAGAATGTGTGAAGTGTAGCATACTGCATTTAGAGACAGTCAAACGCTACTATAAATGGCTTGCTTTGGATTTTTAATCATGCCTTATTTTTTCTAATAATTTTCCGTACATAATGCCCTTTATTCATATGAGATCCTCAACCATTTTACAAATAATTAGGGAGCACCCATTCCATACCTGACTCTGAACCTTACCCCACCTCTGCTAGGTAGGCAAGGAAGGTTGGGGAAACTGATTCTTGGGAGGTGACATGATTTGCTTATCAGTGTCAGGCCTGTTCAGTGCTGTTCGGTTTTACCCTTAGGAGCTATTTCTAATGCCTTTGGGACTAGGAGAAATGGAATATATATTAGACCCTTGGAATTCAAAGTTACCATTTCTGTTTTTAACTACTTGTGAACAACCTGAAGCTCCCTGACTTGTAGCATGTGTGCATATATTTTCATTTTTACTGAAGCACGAGTCTGAGTTGCAACAAGGCTGCTGTGTGGGAGTGTGTGTACTGTACATCTGTTGTTTTTGCCTGCCTGGCACCTATTCTCCATCCTTCAGTAAGAGCTCTTGGGTGTACTTTGAGGCACTGTGTCTCACTGTGTTGGATACTGCTATAGTGGGAATGTCAGTCAAGGAACCCTGAGAAGGGTCTGGGCATGTGACCCAAGTTCAATCAGCCGGACTCTCTCTCCTAGGAATCTGAAACTTGAAATAAGAGATATAAGGATGGAAAGTGATTGAGGAAGATCTAGCCCCATTGTGATATCCTGAAAATACTGTCCATCCATTTCCGTTATTTGGAGTAGGGATCACCGAAACTTTTTCTGTAAAAGGCCAGCTAGCAAATATTTTAGGATTTGTGGGGCCTTAGGTCTCTGTCTCAACCACTTGATTCACAGGCTTTCCTTTTTACTCTGTGATCTCCTCATCCTTCTAAGGAAATTCCATGTTGGCAGAATTGATTTCTGTTGCTTGCCACTGAAGAACTCTACTAATGTAAGGTGAATCTCTTGGTTAATGAGCGAGTCTAGTTGGCTTCCCAACATCCACACAGCAATGGAGCTTTCTCTTTATGCCTCCTACTAGTGTAGGGAATAACAATTGAGAAGAAATTAATAAAAGAGTGTCTTAGTAAAAGGGCTAGGCCTGTTGACATCAACAAAAAAGTGAAAAGTCTATAAAAAAGAAGGTGCGTTGTCAGACGTTTAGCATAAGTTAAAAAACAGAGTGTTAAATTTGTCAGTGGCTTAATTCTATGACTTGAGCTAGCCCTTTATAATTAAACAAATGGTGGGTTTATAACATTGTTTTAGTAAGGGTTCCAAAAAAGATTTTTTTAAATGATCAGAGAAAGATTTAAAATGTTAAAAAATTAATATGTTTTTAAAAAAATATTAAAATGAGGTTTACTTGTGGTATAGGTTCATTCTAGGAATCCTGAGCTTTCCATGTTGGAAGATGGTAAGTCTGTACAAAGCTTTTTACATTGTGAATCTGGGATTGTGCGATGGTCTCTGAGTATATTCTTCCAGAGTGACAAGATTTCACTTCTGTCAGTACTTCTTTCTGTCTCTGTCTCTTTCTGTTCAAAAAGTAAATATTGTCCTATTTAGATGAAGCAGATAAAAATCAAGTTTTTTCACAATCTGGCATTAGAAGGAATACAAAATGAGCACTGTCCCTGCCTTTAAATAACTGTCCACCTAGCTGAGATGAGGACGTTACCTACCCAGGAAATTGAGTAGTAGAAAGTGGTCAGGTCATTTGAACAGAGAACGCATAGGTCACTGAAGATTTCTCTAACAGTGCTAAACCGAGGGATGCAATAAACCTAGCTTCATCTCAAGCAGCATCACAATCCTTGAGTTCCAGTTCCTTAATTTCCCACAGGAAACCTGAAGGCGAAGGGGAGCTAAGTAACTTTGTCTAAGGTCCTACTTCTGATCCTGGTGTCACTGCAACTAGCAGTTGGTGTTCCCGATTCCTATGCTTAGTAACGTGAATGTAGTCACTCAACCTCACAGTAATCCTATGAAATAGGTACCATGACTATTTCCATCTTATAGATGAGGAGACAGGAACTCACTGCAAGGTTAAGTAATTTGTCCCTAGGCTCTGTGGTCCTGCAGTGTGTTCTTGAATACCTCTCTCTACTTTGATACCAACAGTGTACGAGTATATTATGCTGTCTATGACTGGACACAGTTTTGAGATGCAATCTTGAGGGAGGCTGTATAGAATGTAGATTTCCTTCTAACATTATTGTGCACTTTGATCGAGGTCTATCAATAATTTTATAGGTGCATATTATGTGTGAGATAGTCCGCTAGGTGTTTTGGAGGCACTATATTTGATTGTTGCAGCAACACTGAAAAGGAGGTATTATTTTCCTCATCTTGAGAGGAGGAACCTGGATTGGTTTGTCCAAGAACACCTTAATAATAAGTTGCAGAATAGAAATTCAAACCGGGGTCTAGATGGTCCCAAAGCCTATGCCCTTTGCTGCCTTCCAAATCTCGGACTCTGCCTTCTTTAATGCTGTGCTCTAACTTACTGAGCATTTTCTATACTTCCATCCTCATGCCTGTAATCAGAAATGAGTTGGATATTCTTGCTCAACAAAATGCATCCTATTCCAGCCAAGTAGTTCGGCCCCTCAAGGTTCCCCAAAGCCAAATCAACCAGTATTTGGAATGGAAGTCAGACAACAAACCCCAGTGTACTGGAACTGAAAGTTACAACCTAGCTGGGTCGGTGGCTGAAAAACGAATGCGAGACACATAGATAATAAACAGCAGGTTTGGGACGGGAAAGCACGGCATTAAATAATTGAAGCCAGTGAAAGTGGAACATGGGGCCAAGTCTACACAGCTATTTATGAAACTGAGAAATGGAATATTGATGTTTGGTACCAGTACTGAGAGCTTTCCAGTTAATTATATTCCTGGGTGAAATCAGAGAGAAATATGATACATTTTTCAGGGAACAAAATAATTTTTAGTCACTCACTGAGAAATCGGTTAACTCTCTAGCTCACTTACTGTCTGTAAAACCTGGAACAGCAGTCACTGTGAAACACTGAATTTGTGGCCTTGATGTGTCCTAATTTTATTATGAATTTACTGAGCACGTGCTACTTCCCAGGCAAAGATCTTCTCAGAGCTCATAGTTGGTGGAACAGCCACAGAGACAGCTAGATCTAACACATGAAAATTACTAGAATAAGATCCCATTCCTTATGGACTTAGGACACGGGGAGGGGGGAGGGTAAGCTGGGACAAAGTGAGAGAATGGCATGGACATATATACACTACCAAACGTAAAACCGATAGCTAGTGGGAAGCAGCCGCACAGCACAGGGAGCCTCGGTGCTTTGTGACCACCTAGAGGGGTGGGATAGGGAGGATGAGAGGGAGACGCAAGAGGGAGGGGATATGGGGATGTATGCATACATATAGCTGATTCACTGTTATACAGCAGAAACTAACACACCACTGTAAAGCAATTATACTCCAATAAAGATGTTAAAAAAGATCCCATTCCTTTCCCCATCAATCACTACCTTACACAGCTTTTTTCATCAATACTGAAAAATATATATTTATTTGCTTATGTGCCTACTGTCTCCCAAAGTAGAATATAGGCGCCAGTGAAGCAAGGGTTTTGCTTCTTGCTCTGTTCCCATCATTTAGAACTGTACCTGGCAGATGATAGACATCAAATGCTGAATGAAATGGAGGTAACAGATGAAGAGGTGACCCAATTTGTCCAGGGTGGGCTGGTGAAGGCACCAGAGGGGTCAGTGTTTCAAGCAGAGCCTTGGAAGGTGCACCAGGGTTAATCTATGGAGGAATAAGTTACGAGCATCGTGGAGAAAAGGCAAGGTAGAAACAGACAGATGGATGCATGAAACTGCATAACTGCACGATGTGTTTAGGCATTGAGGATGCAAAGGTTGAGTCCGAGGGAGTGACTGTAAATAGTATACAGTGTGGCCAGATGACGCCATACACGACACACAGCGACGACACAATGGGTTAATCCCCATTCATCAGCCCCCACCTTCCTGGTACCCACTGAGTTCCCCTACTTCCCACTTTGGTTTCCAAAGGTACTTTCTCCAAGAAGCCTTCAGCACCTGTGGCTGGGCTCTAGTATGTTAACTAAGCACGCGGCTCTCTTTAGCCATCTCTGTTCTATTTCCTTTAAACTTGGATACGTTAACTTGCTCAACCCATCATATGGTTCTAGCAAAAGAATTTTTAATTGACATTCCCAGTGGCAGAGCTGAATTAAATTGCTTTTGATGGTGAAGGTTTTCATTAACCTAAGATAATCAGGTAGTGTTTGAATGGATAAGAAGTAGCCTAAGTAGTCTCCAAATATGTCATAATCCATTATGTGTCACTTTTTGGCTTGTACTCTTTTTCTTTTTGCTTTTTCACAAGCACTACTGTTTGAATGAGTGCCAAGCTGTTTAGAGTTAAAACTCTTCACTGCAATGAACAGAAAACAACAAAAGCTCAAATTATAGAAGGGGGAATTATTGAGAGAACATTGTGTTAACGTTGTGAGAACATGGAACTCCAGAGCACCTGGGCCTCTTAAATGACTTGAAAAAGAAATTTGAAACAGGTAGTTTTTAATCTCTTAATCTCTCACACCCAGCCCTTTGCCCTCTGTGTCTTTGCCTCTGGCTCTGTCTCCTTCCATCACTCTGTTTCTTCTTTTCTTGCTCCCTTTTCTCCCCCCCCCCCTCACTCTTTTTATCATTCTCTTCCTCTCTTATTATTCTCCCTTCCACTGGCTTTCTTTGCTTTTCATGTTCATAGCTAAGCCTTCCTCACAGCTCTCCAGATTATACTTTCTCCATTTAAGAGACCAGCTCAGATGACTGGCTAATTGCTTAAATCTCTCAGGTTTCACAATCCATAGAAAGGAGGATCTGACTGGCTCGGCTTGAGTTAGGTATTATCCATGGTCCAATCAACGGTGAGCAGCGAAACAGTCACATGATACAAATATGCATAGGAGTGGGTGTGCAGAAGTCCTTTGGGGGTATGGAGAGGAGTATTTCTCAGAGAAAGGGTATCACCACGAGTTGAACGTGTAAGCTAAAAGGTATCTGCTACCTCCAAGCACAGAGTCTGGATGAAAATTCATGGATGAGTTAATATTCTTTTTAAACTAATGCTGGCTATCAAGAAAGCTTGATGAGAGATACTATAAGGAATTTCAGCACTTCGTGTGGAGTGATTCTTCCTTGGGAAAGTTGATCAGACTTTTTGAAAGTCAGGCCATTCAGTAGATTTGTAGAGTTCAAGTTCCTAGGTCACCCAAGGCCAGAGAAGCAGATTCATGCAACCTGTTGCTTTAGGGGGAACAAATGTACCCGTTAGCTGATAGGCAAATGTCCCTGCCTAAAGGTGTCTCTTTGCAAAGTGGTTTCTTTCCTGTCCTTCCTTGGCTTGCTCAGGTGTGAAATTAGACGGGTAGATGTGACAGTCCAAGTTCCCTTTAGTTCTGGTTTGCTATGATTCCCAGTGAAGGTAAGAGAGGCCCCCACAAGGTCTGGGCTGCTCTCGGAAGGAGCTGCCTTCCTAATCACAGCTCACATGTACATTTGTGCTCGCCAGGCCCTCTGAATTCTCCTCAAAGCCATTATAGCTGAATTTGGGATCCTATTTTTTTTTCCCCTAGGTAGTCTAAAATTAGATTTGCCGACTTCGCAGCTCCTGTCAGGTGTCTGTTTCTCAAAGCAGAGATTTTTTCAGACTTTGAGCTTTCAGCTCCTGGGGACTGTGGTTACTTTTTCATCTCCCTAGGCAGAACTCTGAATGACAATGTGGACCTCTGAGCAGGGGCTGCTGGGGTCACCCCACCAGCGGTTAACCATGGAGGCCCTGCACCAAAGCACCCAGCTCTCTTCTGTAGGAGCTGTCACCATGAGAACCCTACACTGCAGACAAAGTCCAGGGCACTGAGGCTGAGACTGGATGTACATGGTCTTATCTGGAAATGACACAATTATTGAAGTGGGGTTGTGATTATGCTCAGATTCCTCTGGGCCTTTGGTGGATGGTGTAAAAATAAAGATGAGAGAGGAAGGGTGCTGCTATTAGGGAGAAGACTCCTTTAACTCCTTCCTGTGGAATGGGTTGTTCATTCACTCAACACTCGCCAAGCACTGTGTATCTTCTAGTTCCTGTATGTTCACCGGGTGCTCTGCTGGATGCTGGGGAAGCAGGAATGTAGACACACGGCTCATCCTCCAGGAAGGGAAGACGGGCTGGCAAACATGTGAACATCAGTCTGGGGCTGTGGTCAGGAGTATCTGTATTCTCTCCTAGTCTTCTTTAAACGTTTGGTAGAATTCACCAGTGAAGCCATCTTGTCCTGGGCTTTTCTTTGTTGGCAGGTTTTTGATTACTGATTCAGTCTTCTTGTCATTGGTCTGTTCAGATTTTCCATTTCCTTATGATTCAGTCTCAGCAGGGTGTATGTCTCTAGGAATCTATCCATAGTAGAATCTATCCATTTCTACTAGGTTAACAATTTGTTGGTGTGTAATTGTTCATGACAGACCCTTGTGATCCTTATTTCTGTGGCATCAGTTGCAATGTCTCAATTCAATTTTTATTTTGAGTCTTCATTTTCCTTCATTAATCTAACTAAGCATTTCAATTTTATCTCTCAAAAACCAACTCTTAGTTTTGTTGATTTTCCTGTTTTTCTATTCTCTATTTTTTTTCCAATCTTCATCATTTCTTTCCTTCTACTAACTGTGGGATTAGTTTGTTCTCCTTTTTCTAGTTTCTACAGGTGTAAAATTAAGATCTTTCTTTTTTTAATGTAGGTATTTATCGCTTTTCTCTTAGTACTGCTTTTGCTGTAGCCTGCAAGTTTTGTGTTTTTATTTTTGATAAAATTCTTAAAAGAAAACGTGGGGGAAAGCTTCATGATGACAACCTAGGCAATGATTTTTCTGGATATGATACCAAGAGCACAGGCAACAAAAAGCAAAAATAGGCAAATGGGACTACATCGAACTGTAAACCTACCTAGCAAAGGAAACAGTCAATGGAGTGAAAATGGAACTTATGGAAAAGGAGAAAATATTTGCTAGTCACATATCTGGTAAGGGGTTAATATCCAAGAAAAAAAAGAAACTCTCATAATTCAATAGCATAACAGCAACTCATTTTAAAATATTGGCAAAGGACTTGACTAGGCATCTCTCTAAAGAAGCATACCAACAGTCAACAGATACATGAAAAGATGTTCAACATCACTAATCATCAGGGAAATGCAAACCAAAACCACAATGAGATATCATCTCACACCTGTTAGGATGGCAATTATCAAAAAAAAAAAAGGTAGTAAGTGTAGAGAAATTGGAACTCTTGTACACGGTTGGTGGGAATGTAAAATGTTGTGCTCACTAGGGAAAACAGTATCTAGCTTCCTCGAGTTAAAAACAGTACTACCATATCGTCCAGCACTCCCATTCCTGGGTATATATCCAGAAGAATGGAAATCAGGATCTTGAAGAGATATTAGCCCTCCCATGTTCGTTGTAGCATTATTCACAATAACCAAGCTACAGAAACAACCTAAATGTCATTGACAGATGACCGGGTAAAAAAATTTGGTATACACACACAATGGAATATCATTAGACTTAGAAAAGAAAGAAATCCTGTTGTATGTGACAACCTGGATGGAACTGGAGGATATTATGCTAAGAAAAATTACCCAGTCACAGAAAGACAAATACCGCATAATTCCACTTATATGAAGTATCTAAAATAGTCAGACTCCGAAACAGAGTAGAAAGGTGGTTGTCAGGGATTACGAGGAGGGGGGAATGAGAAGTTGCTTCTCAAGGGGTATAAAGTTTCAGTCATACAAGATGAATCAGTTCTACAGATGTGCAGCATTACAATATCGTGCCTGTATTAACAATGCTGTGCTGTGCACTTAAAATTTAAGAGACTAGATCTCGTGTTAAGCATTCTTACTGCAATAAAAAAATAAATCCATTTCCTCTCCCCCCCAAGGAAATAAGAAAGGATTTATTGTGACTTTCTACCACTCAAGAATTCTTGGAAGCCAAAGGCCTCACAGCCTTATGAATGCTATTCCTCTAAGAAATGAAGCTATTCTTTTTGGGAGGCAGAGGGCCTGCTCTTTTTGGCATGAAACAGATCTTTCTAGATATTCCAGGTTTTTCAAAGGCCCAAGAAGAAACAAAGAAGAGCTGGGCTGAGTCTCCTGAGAGGTCTGCTTATCATCTTTGAATTCAGGCCGGTGCCCCTTCCCCTTTGGGCTGGCTGTCATGGAGGGCAGCCGTGCCCTGTGGCATCTTCAGAGCCTGAGCGCCTTGCAGGATGATCCCCGGGTCTGCTCCAGGCTGTTATTCCAAGGACTGTGCCTTAAGGAAATACAAAGGCCGCCCAGAAGCTCCATCCCTCCTTTAGGATGGTCCTGAATGCAAACTGCTTTTTAGGCAGGGAGAAGCCTCTGGCTAGAATGGAAGAAGGCCACGGAGTCAGGACACCTGGACTCGGGTCCCTGCTCTGGCAGCGTAACCCTTGCTAAGTCCCGTAGCCGTTACTGGTTTTAGTCGCTTTCCCAGCCTGGGAAATAGGTGATCAGCCCATCTCCTGGGCTTTATCACTGTCGGGCTTCGATTTCAAACAGACCTGAGTTTAAATCCCTGCTTTAACACCCCTGTGGCTTTGGACATTCTGTATCAACAACACTGTTTTATCTACTTGCTATTTCAGGTTAAAATAGTTGCATGGATTTTCCACCAAATTTGGATCTTAAATCTTAAGTCAGACCATCCAACTAACTTAAGTCAGATCACATGACCATATGGGCATACTCTATATCCAGGGTAAGAGATGACCAAGAGGGCAAACTGAGAGGTTACTGTGCTCCACACACTGTACTAGGCACCGGACATGCATTATCTCTTTTATTCTTCACCAGCTCAGGAGGTAGTTACTATCATTACCTATTCTTTGCAGAGAAGGAAGTAGCAACTGAGACTTAATTAACCCTGGGGAGAACAGGTAGTAAGTTATGCAGACCCCTTAGCACAGTTAGTTATGCAGGTCACCTAGCACAGTGCTTGGAAACTGGCAGTAATTATTACTAAAGCTGCTTGATAAGCAACTAACTCTAATACAGAAGAAATCAAATAGCAGCTGTCTGTGCAATGGGCTGTGTTAGACTTTTGGTTTTGTGCAGATTCAGAAGACTTTATAGAAGGAAAGATGACTGAGCTGAACCTTGAGTAATAAATGGGATTTTCCTATGAAGACAAGGGTATTGAGGTATGCATAGGGGAGGGTGTTGTAGAAGCACCGAGAATGGCAGAAGCAAAGGCATCAAGGAATACGAGTGCAGGATGTGTTTGGGGTTGGGGAATGGCAGGCGCGCTAGAGCCACTGGGGAGGAACAGCAGAAGTCCAGCCTGGGCTGGCAGCAGTTCGCCCATGTTGGGGAAAATCTGAAATTTACCTTATGGGCCAGAGGCCTCAAACTAGTGGGCCTCTGGCCACATTTGGCCAATATATGTCTTTTATGTGTGCGACCCGGAGCTGTTTTCTCTGATGTTTTGAATTACCAACATTAAAAAATCTTATGTTTTCAGCCAAGCATCCTGAACTCCAGATTTTCCTGAAAAATGGGAATATTTGACCATATTGATTCACCCTTCAGCTGTGGGTAATGTGGAATAATTAAAGGTCATCTAAGAATGATTTACTATGTACTTGTTGTTTACCCCTCTGCTAGAGCAAACAAGTGTACGAATCATCATTGTTTCTTTTAAGGAACTGTCACTCGAGGGCTGGCCTAACCAATATCGTAGCCACTTGCCACATGTAACTATTTTAAATGAAATTAAATGAAATTTGATTTCCTCAGTCACACTAGCCACATTGCAAGTACTCAGTGACCACATGTGGCTAGTGATTACCGTATCGGACGGCACAGATACAGAAATTCCCCTCATGGCAGAAAGTTCCATTGGACAGCACTGCTCTAGAGAGCGGCCAAGGATGAGACACATGAGGCAGTCAGAAAAATACACAACATAAAATAGCAAGCTTAAATGGTGCTGGAGAGGTTGGGAGAAGGTGGAAATTTTCACGAGCCTTAATGCAAAGGAAGCTTTGTGAGGGAGGCTGACTTAGGATGGATAGGATTAGATTGGAAGAGAAAAAGAGGTTAGGGTATGAGTAAAGAATAGAAAGGGAATCTATCTGGTAGGAATGCAAATCATCGGATAAATAATTAACAGTAGCTTAAGCAAATAGGAGTTTATTTTTCTCACGTAAAGATATCTGTCCCAGGGACCCAGTGATGTCGGGGCCAGCATGTCTGATATTCTCGTGGTCTTTCCCTGATTATTGCAAGATGGATGTTGGAGATCTAGCCTTTGTGTCTTTAATCAAGGTAGGAAAAATGAGGAAGGAAGGTGTGGTGGCCGACTTCCATTCACTGGCCAGAACAGAGCCACGTCATGTCACATGCAAGGTAGTGCAGAGGCTTTTACAGCTTCTAGTACATGAAGGTAAGGACCAAGGGAGTTGTTACTGGCGGTTCAGCAAAGCCATCTGGCGTCTGCCACAGCTGGGGCCTGGGGAGACATGGTGGGGGAAAAGGCAATGGGCTGAAACCCAGAGACGTAGGTTATAATTGTCACCGTCAACTCTCTGTGTGAGACTTGGAAAATCATATTTATGAGCCTCCCAAATCTCATCCCTTTATGATACTTAAGGCCCCTTTTGAGGAGGCCCACAGTCCATGGTATCATGAGATCCCTGAAGCCATCCTTTCACCCTAAAGTGGAACAAAAAATAAAAACCAGTCGAGAAATGATGCTGACTCTGACTCGGTTCATCAGGGAGTAGATTGTATTAGCTTTCTATCGTTGCTGTAACAAGTCACCACAAATTTAGTGAATTAAAACAACACAAATTTATCGCCTGACAGTTCTGTAGGTTAGAGGTCTGACATCGGTCTCACTGGGCTAAAAATCAGGATGTTGGCAAAGCTGTGCTCCTTTCTGGAAGCTCTAGGGGAGAATCCACGTCCTTGCCCTTTCCAGCTACAGGCTGCCCACATTCCTTGGCTCATGGTCTCTTACTTCATCTTTCTTCCTTTCATTCATTCATTCATTCATTTCTTCCTTCATCTTTAAAGCCAACAAAGTTGCACCTCTCTGTGCCTTCCTTCTGTGCTCACATCTTCTGACTTTCTCTTTTGCTTCCCGATTATGTTGGGCCCATCCAAATAATCCAGGATAATCTCCAATTTTAAACATTTATCTAATTAGCAACCTTAACTTCATCTGCAACCTTAATTCCTCCTTGCCACGTAACCTAACATTTTTTCAGGTTCTGGGAATTAGGATATAAACATCTTTGGGGAGGGGGTGCACATCGTTCTGCCTGCCACAGAGACTTGGGCACAAACTAATCGGATACTGATCCAGAAAATCCATTTTAAGAATTACCCAAGAATACGAGGAGGTAAATGTATATGATTGCAACTTATTGTGCAGATATTTATAATAGCAACAATTCAGGAGGAAAAGCGATGTCCATGAAAAGGCTGTGGTCAAAAAAATTATAGTCCATCTGCAGGATGGAAAATTTTGCAGCCATATCTGTTTATTGATATGGTGTCAATAATACATCAAGTGAAAAAAGCAGATTATAGAATAATTGTATGGTATTAGCCCATCAATACTAAATCTATATGCCCACAGAATGTATGTATATACATACCTTGAATGACTACTAGTGATTAATTCTGGGAGCGGTAGATTTGAGATGCAAGAGATTTTCACTAGATATTTTTAGAATGATTATATATATTCAGAGAAAAAATTTCGTCCTTTTAAAGAGAAAAACTCAGTGTTTAAAAAAAAAGAAAAAAAAACAATTTTATCATTCCTGAATTATTCACCAGTACATACTTCTACTGACAGAAGTCTTCCTTTCCACTTGGAATTCAAACAGTAGTGGCTAAACGAAAAACAGGACACTGCTGGGAGCCATTGTGTGTGTCTGCATTCAAAAATCACAGAGATAATTGTTTGCCACTTTACCTATCTTACTCTTCTGAGTTTTTGAATAATCTTCCAAATGCTATTCCCATTTGTTAGCCTAATACATGGAACCACATTCCACCCAGAAACTTGGAGTTCATTTCTTCATTTCTCTCCTGAGATAGACTAAATCTGAAACCTTACGTAGCTTGGTATTTTGATTTCCAGGTGTCTACAGGGAAATGCGTTCACCATCTCAACAACTAAACCTAGCAAGGACCTACTGTGTGCTAGTTGTGATGCTGTCGTTTCTGGTTCGTGTGAAATGTTCTTATATTCTTTCCTTAAACCTCTTCGTTGTGTGACTTAGTTTGAATGTATTCCCCTTTGCAATAGTACATGCCCTAATTCAGTATTTCCCAAACTGCATTTCTTGGTACTAGTGCTCTCTGTAGTGTATAGGTATTCTAAAGATAACATTCATTTTTTTCTCCAAAGTTTCTCTAATATGCATGCACACACGCACATAAGTGTATCATAATAAAAACACGTAACTGACTTGGGAAATAGGGCACCATTCTCAAGATCAAAAGGAACATGAAAGGCTATACTCAATTCATCAATACTATTAATCTGTAAATTAATGCTTGAGACACACTTACCAGCTCACCCTAGACTGGTATACCACCCTATTAATGATCTCTGGTCTCTGTTATGTATCTTATGCCTTATAATTCTAACATATTTGTGATATTATATTTTATTCTATATTAAACAGAATAGTCACATGTTCATTGTTCCTCACCACAGTTATTTCACCTGCAAGAACATTTTACTTTAATCCTATCATGAATTTTAATTTATAAGCATTTGATGCTCCATCAATCCATTATAATTTTAAAAGGAGCATCATGGTCAAATAATTCTTGAGTTGCTGGCTATAAATGAGAGGTGTCAAGTTTAAGAAGGATGATGATATGTATGTACATGAGAGTTACGGAGACATTCTCATAGTAACACATTATAGTGGTACCCAAGCCTGAACACAGACTGGCCGCACCTGGGCAGCCTCTGCTAAAATACAGAGGTTCCGACTCTAGATCCAATCTCACAAATGTGAGTTTCCTACGGAATGAATCCAGGAACTTGTATTGCTCAGAATCTCTCTAGATGATTCTTCTGCAGTATGTCCTGCAGTGTGACCTGGTTTATAATCCATGAGTACATTCCATTTTATTACATTTATAAAGGAAATTATGCAAGATGAAAATAAATTAAGGTTTTTACTGACTTAAGGGGTATAGTAAACTAATGAAGTTTTATAAGTGAACAAATAAAATGTAGGTCTTTTTGGAATGTACAAAAAATGCTTATTAATATTATAGCATGTTTGATGTAGAGAACAAACGTATGGACACCAAGGGGGGAAAGCGAAGGGCAGGCGGGGGGGTGGTGGTGGTGGGATGAATTGGGAGACTGGGATTGACATGTGTACACTAATATGTATAAAATAGATAACTAATAAGAACCTGCTGTTTAAAAAAATAAAATTAAATTAACTTTACTTTGGTAAAGTTACCAAAATGTGTAAGTGTAGAGGACTATTTTAATAAATGATCACACGTACACATAACATTATGCAGCCTTTCCAATTATATTTATGACATTTGGTGGCAAGGGATAAACCTTCAGTGACAAACTGCTTAAACTTTCATGACACTTTGTCCTGGGAACGACAGGAAGGAGGTGTCCTGTGGCTCCCCCCCTCTTGAGAAGCTCCCTCCTTGTGAACAGGAGACGGGATGCCGACCGAGGCCTATCTTTTCTACAGTCCCTTCCTAAAGACAGCTAGGAACACCCCTGGGGGTTCAGCCACGCTTCCAGCTTCAGCCTGCCATGGGGGCCACCGCAGCTCTGAGCAGCAGTCTACACATTTCCTATCATGTTAGTAGATTTACAAGAATCAGTTTGTAGTCCCAGCGCTGGTTCCAAGCATGCACACGAGCTTGGAGTTCAACATTTAAAACTCTAGGGTAACATATCCACCACCTTCCCCTTCGCTTTAGTAGAAGAACTGATTATTTGCCATAAGGAAAAATGACCTTGCTCTCAGTACAAAGAGATATTGGGAAGACGCCTCAGCAGCAAAAATCGAAGGGAGGGAAGGAGAGGGGGAGGGAGGGAGGAAGGAAAAATAATTTTTAAATAAAGATTCATTGTTGTCAAATTAGGATTTGCAAACTGGCATCCATAGGCCACATCAAACCCCAAATTATGTTGTGTTAAGCACACAAGTTTACAAAAAAATTGAATTTGAACCCCTTTAAAAGGGGTGTGCAATCTCTGGCTCACCCTAGCACAGTCCTCATGACTACACCGAGGCCGCTTGATGCACTCATGTCACACGATTGGTCTCAACAGGCACTGAGTGATTCATGACCACTAAACTCTGTTCTTTGTCATTTTAAATTCTGGATTCTCTACAAAGGTTGACATGGAATGCTGATCAGTGTTATAGAGATTCCAGCCAAGAACCACCTTCTCTATCCTCTCCTCGAAGGATCTTGGGACACAAACTTGGATCAACTTGTGAATTATTGGCCAACGTTACGCTGAGAAACAGCTTTCCAATTCTGCAGAAACTAACCCAAACTAATTACAGGATTCGCCAGGGATGGGACCTGTGGCTCCATCTGACCCCACTCCACCAGACCACCAGCTGCCCGATTCTGTTTTTTGGCCACACAGAGGCTGAACTGCAGATCACCAGCAACCATGTGGTGGGACTAAGACAAGACGGGAGCTGGCCAGTGTGCAGGTCCCCTGCAAGGAGGAGCTGTCAGCCCCCACCTTTTCCTTTTATACAGAGGTCCACAGTGCAAAGCAATCCATCTCCCTTTGTCTAAGTGACATGTAAGTTTTTAACTGTTCTGTTCTTTTTTGGAAAGCCCATAGAATGGAAATGTAAAGTTTCAGTTTCTTGTCTGCCCTTTGTTGGATAAATAGAATTCAATATAGATATGGTTTAGGATATTATCTCCCCACCAACCCCAGAGCACTGATTCATACATAAAGAGTTCAACAAATATTAGCTGAATAAATGAATGAACCTATCCTTGGCCTAGCCTATGTAGTCAAGTACCTATAGCTCAAGGCAACATCTGAAATGTTCTGTAGCTGCTACAAGCAAAATCTGCTGGGTGTTTCGAGAAGAAAGGTTCCTTTTTATTAAAGGTTAGGAAAGATTTTTAGAAGTAGTAGTATCTGAGCTGTACCTAGAAGGATAAGGAAGATGCGCACTTCAGCAAGAATAGAAAAGTATGGAATATTTTGACATAGCAATTTCCTTTGGTCCTTGCTCCTATGCTATTAAAGGGAATCCACTTCAAGTGCGAACCGAAAGTTCCTAAATAGAGGAAAATTTGATTGGAAGTTTCTCGAAAATGAAACAAAAACTTACAAAGTAAGTTTATATTTTACAATCTGTCAATTATAATCACAGAAATTTGCTAAGTTAAACGATGGATCAAGGCTGAGGGGTGTGTGTGTGTGTGTGTGTGCAATACCTTTGTCACAACTGTATGGTAACATGAGATGATTGACCTCTTTCACTTCGTACTTGACTTTCACAGATTGGCCATGAAGAGGTCATAAAACTTAAGAGTTTTGATTCCCTTTGGGAACATCATCACTACGGAGACTCTGATACATACTCAGGTAATAAGGATCCCTTGTAGTTGACTTTGGCCAGTATATAAGCAATACATTGAGAAGCTGTGGCTAATAAGGATGGCCAGGTTGACTGGGGCCTTGAACACTGGGATGAAGAAGTAGGGCTTTATTTCCTTACTGGACAGTAGGGAGTCAATGAAGATGTTTGAGCATGAAAGTAACAAAGCTGTCCTTTAGGAAGATTTCTCCGGCAATGCTAGGGAGGGTGGGTTGCAGTGGAGGTTACAGGTGTGCAGACAGTCAGGAGGCTGATGTCATCCATCAACACTCGTGTTTCCTTACAGAATGTTTGTCTATGAGGAGAGGCAAAGATTCCTTGTTTATCAATGCTTTCTGTCCTCCTTTGACTTCCACTGCAATTGATGGTGATGCATACCTTCATTTATCTTTGTAGGATGAGAGGCATTTTTCAGAGCCGTTTGCATGTTTTAAGCAGCCCACACAGAGAGGAATGCAATTGGCAATTTGGAACATATTGTCTTTATTCAGATCCGGAATCAGGCCTGAGGGAAGAAGGGTTAAGTAAGACGGAAAGCAGCTCCCCCTCACCCTTTCCCACCTCTGTGAAAACACAAAATTAATGTTTCATCTTGTGATGTTTACTTTAGAAGGTAAACTAAATGAGAAGGCTAGACCTTTGTAAAGACTCAGTGAACTCCCTGAGATGAAGAAGAGATGACTATAGAGCTGTTATTTCCTAAACATCTTTCTAAAGCAACTTATTTAGTACAACTGCATGTTATCTTTTCAGGGCCTCAAATGGAGTGATATAAGTGATGTACTTTTTCCAGAATGTTACATGAAAATGCTTTTCAACTATGGTACTTTTAAAAATGTGAACACATCCACGTTTCCCCTTCATTCTTTCTTTCAAAGCTCCCCAACCCTCAAACACACACACACACACACACACACACACACACACACACACGAATGCACACACCTACTCACTCAAAGGATATAGTCCAGGAAGAGGATAAATGGAGGTTCTGTAGAAGAAAATTAACGCCTTCCAAATAAGAATTTCAGAAGTTAACCTCTCTTTCTCTCAATTACAAGTTCTGAACATGGATACTTAACCACCTATGAACCAGGAATGGGTCTATTTCCTAAGCAAATATTAACAATGACAGCGAAGGGAAAACATGGCAATTTCCTTCCTTGAAACATAAGTGTTTCAAAAGGGTATTGCTAGGAGGTAGAAGGGCCTCAAATCTTTTGGTCCATCTCACTTTCTGGGCTACAGATTTTAACAGTTTTTACAGCCTCTCTACTATAATCTATACTGAATCCTATGAAAACCAGAAAAATCCTGAATTGAACATAATGATGATTTCTTTATTTTTAATCCGGTCCTTTACCCTAAAGGCTCAGTGACTCTTTCTTGGCAGGATGATAAAGGCAGGAAGCACATTTCCCCCCTCCATGTCAGGCAGGCAATCTCAATACCTTTGTATTGAGCTCCTAGTGCTTGTTGGCAATGTTCTAGCCATGAACCAGGCAGAGAGGTCCCTGCCCTCAAAATATTAACTTTCCTGAGGGAGGAGAAGAAACAACTGAACGCAATAAATTCCGTAACTGCTAAATGCCGTGAAGAGATAAAAAGAGGAGTTACCTCCTGCCAGGTCATCTGAATAGACCTCCTTAAGGAGGTGACAGTTGAGTCAGACTTAATTTGGACTTGAATTCCTGTTTGGACTCAAAGTCAGGTTGAGCACACTGATCTAGGTTTAGTTGTCCCAAGACAAAACACCCATTTCAAAAACTGTTGTTTTTTATTTTATTTATTTATTTTTGGCTGCGTTGGGTCTTCGTTGCTGTGCACGGGCTTTCTCTAGTTGCGGCGAGCGGGGGCTACTCTTTGCTGCGGTGCACGGGCCTCTCATTGTGGTGGCTTCTCTTGTTGCAGAGCACGGGCCCTAGGCACGCGGGCTTCAATAGTTGTGGCACGCAGGCTCAGTAGTTGTGGCTCACGGGCTCTAGAGCGCAGGCTCAGTAGTTGTGTGGCACGGGCTTTGTTGCTCCACAACATGTGGGATCTTCCCGGAGCAGGGCTCAAACCCTTGTCCCCTGCATTGGCAGGTGGATTCTTAACCACTACGCCACCAGGGAAGTCCCAAAAACTCGTACTTAAATTCTGTAACCTCACAAAGGCCGTCCCTTTCCACCCTCACAGAATGTAGCAAACAGGGAGCTCGTGTTTTCACAAAGTTCTTTGTGGAGTAAGAAACTCTACTACCAGTTTTACAGCAAAGGTTAAATAAATGAACAATTTTGTGGGGTTATGGGGTTTATTATTCCCATATCATGGATGAGGAAATAGTATTCAAAAAGGTTGCGTTAATGGCCAAAGCTTATATGCACAATAGGTTGAAGAACCTTAGTGACTTAGTACAGTGTTTCTTAAAGGTTCTATAGGTTCTTAAATTTTGATAATGTATTAGCTCTCTGTTGCTGCATAACAAATTACCCCCAAATTTAGCAATTTCAGACAACGTACACTATCCCACAGTTTCTCTGAGGCAAGGCCTCCGACTCAGGGTCTCTCACAAAGCTGTGATCACAGTATCAGTGGCGCTCTAGTCACTTCAAGACTGGACTGGAGGAGGACCTGCTTCCACCACCATTTACTCATTGGTTGGCAGGTGTTATGGGCTATTGGCCAGAGATACCAGCTCCTGCCATGTGAACCTCTCCATAAGGCTACTCATGACATCACAGCTTGCTTTCCCCAGAGCCAGGGGTCAGAGGGAAAGAGAGAACGAGGGATGGAAACTGGAGTCTTTTATAGCCTAATCACAGAAGTGATCTATCCCCTCACTTTTACCACATTCTATTCATTAGATCTGAGACCCTTAGTCTAGTCCACACCTAAGAGGAAGGGATTACACAAAAGTGTGGGAACAAGGAGGGGTGGTTGGAAACTATTTTAGAGTCTGCCTACCAAAAACAGTTATTTTAAAGTAGTATATAAGTCAAAATAAATCTTTCATTAGACAGCTACTTAAAAATTCAATACTGTATTTGGGGGTACACAATTAAATTGAATGGCTTATCAAACTAATGATTAGAGATGAAAAATAACTTCATTGTTAAAATGGAAAAAACAACAAAGTCGATAATCAATTCAAACTGACAAGGGAAACTTAAAACATGCAAATATCTTTTCATTTTATTATACTCCATCAATTTAATACCAGCAAAACAAAATCATCCATCAATTAATGTCAATTTGGATTGTATAGTTTGATTGTTTTGGATGCCTTTATTTGTCAACTTCACAGCAACACTTCAGAGCAGGTTCTAAGATGGGCCTCATTCTACAGCTGAGGGGGCATGGGCACTGAGGTAAGGCAACTTACCCAAGGTCAACAGCAAGTGAGAGCTAGAAGTTAACAAAGGAAATCTGATTCCAGAGCCCACACTCCTAACAATTTTGGTGAGATCCTGAGATCATAAGAAAAATAAACATTTTAATTAACATAGGTTGCCAGCTCAATTATGAAGGGATTACCCCACCCTTATTTGTCAAGGTGCACTGGATGGGAATCAGATGCACTCCTTTCCATTTCCTCTCAATCAAGTAGCACCCACTTTGCACAGGCAAATACTTAAGCTAAGGGAACATCTTACATCACACACTTATCCCTCATCCAACCATCCAATAGTCCAACCATCCATCCATCCACTCATCTATCCATCTAACACTCCTGAATCATCTACACATCTACCCACCCACCCATTTTTCCAACACTCCTAGTTGATCTGTCTTAAATCCGTGTTTCTCAAACTGCAGCCATTAACCCTCTGGTCTCAATATTTATAGTCATAACTACACACTACTTTGTCTAATTTTTTAGAATATCTACTTTAAAAAGATATAAGTGGCTCCTTTGGCTCCTTTCACAATAGTTGTGAAATTGAGGGCTTCATGTGCCAGTTTATTTTTCTTCAAATATACTTTGAAATAAATTCACAGGAGTTAATTATTTTTAAAAGGGAGTAGAGGGGTGGTTTACCTACCGCAATTGCCAAACCTTGGGACTCAATTTGTCCCTGTCCTGAAGTGTTAAGAAAGAGGAGGGGGAACAGATGTGCTCCTTTGTCTTTATTTCAGGACCCCCCCCCCCCCAGAACAGAAGGGGAGGAAGGGGAGGATCCAATGACCCAGCTTATCCTGAGGCTCTGGGGAGAGGTAAAGGGGGACCGGTAAAGGACTCTCTCCCTCCCCCACCCACCTAGCCTCCGGCTCAGGGCAATTGACTGGTTTGAAATGAGATTGTTTTCCTGAACACCTGTGGGACCATCCTTGAGTCAATATTTCATATTCATTAACTAATGAACAGCTGGAGACTGGTAAGCCTTTCTGTGAAGGCTGCTTCCCGAGCTTGCTCAAGTAATACCCTCCTCTTCATGGTTCCCCTTCTAGTAGCTGCATTTTGGCTGCCTCCTAAGCATTCACTAGTAGGCGTGGACATTGGAGCCTATGTGAACATTGTCTGGTATCATGTTGGGTCTCTGAAATGTGTATTTGGGCTGTTTGTGTGTATGAGAATAAAGGGAACGCTGGTCACTCAGATCTATGGAGGCCTTTTTGAAGGCTCAGGAGCAGCTTTCCCCCCCAGTCTCCCCTCCCTCCTTCTCTTTCCCTTTGTTGCTCTGTCTCTTCTCTCCTTTTCTTCATTTGTTCCCCCCACCCCTCCTTTCTCTCCACCTGCCTGGTCCTATCCTTCCTTCTTCTCGTTATCTTCATCTCTCCTTCCTCTTTGTTTCTCAATCCTCTTAATTCAACGTAAATTTCTTAAATTATCTGTTTATTTCAGATGCTATCCTTATGGAGGAGACTATTTGGATCAGCCCGAAGAGGGGCTAGTGACAATGATCCTTTCCTTACTGAAGTTTGGGGGGAGGGGGGTTCGGTGCCTACCTCTGAGTTGCTGTAGAATATTCAATCATGTTCATAGACATATGTTTGGCATATAGAAATTGCTCTATAAAAGTTTGATTATTTCCTTCTCCATACTAATTAAACAGTAATAACTCTGAGCACCCTTTTTCACTAAACCAGTGTGACAATTCAATTAGATTATTTGAGAATATACCATGTTTGGCAGATAGTAAGTTTTATTTTAGGCCTTGCCTTATTTCTCAGAGATGAACTTGGGCATTCTTGCTCTTTATCCCTTCATCATGGAGCTCTGTAGAATAATTTTAGTTGCAAAACTGACCATGCTTTGCTTTCCTATGCTTAAGAAAAAACATTCATTGTATACTTTAAACTACTTTGGAGGTACTGTTCGCTGCTGCTTAAATATTCGTAGGGTGCCCTCTTCTGTTTCCTGACAGTAGTAGTGCAGATTATTATATCTTAGGCTGAAAAGTCAGATGCAGTTATTCTGTATAAGATACGGAGGAAACTAGGGTGCTGTTAGCATCACCTCTAACTGCCAGGGTAGCTAAAGGATGCTGAGAGTGGACTGGACGTATTAAGAGGGAAGAACAAATCTGACCCCATATTGGATCTGTTTCTTTTACTTTCAGCTTTGTATTCTATTGCTTTTGCTACAAGTTAATCACTAAAGGGATGTTGCCTATAGCTTAAAGTACACCTAATGGTCCATTTCCAGGAACCCTGCCTCCCACACCTACAAGTAAAGCTAAAATACCTTTGTTTAGCTCATAGGAAACATCCTGACCATGCCCAACACCCAAACTCAGGCAAGATGGTTCTTTGGGACACCAGTCCACCATCTTCTCCATCTGCTGGTTTTCTGAATAAAGTCGCTATTCCTTGCCCTAACACCTGGTCTCTCGATTGGCCTGTCCTGTGAGTGGTAAGAGCTTGGACTCGGTAACAGTCTACACAGCATTGTCAGAATATCCTATTGTTTGTCAAAATTCTCTAGCAAATACTTTTGGTCTTTCCTATAAATTCATAATTTGCACAGGGAAGAAATGTACCACGAGCCCTTATTATCGGTGAAAAGGCGGAGACAAATCTTTCTCCCTATTTATGGACCCTCCCAAGTGAGGATTACAGTTGACCCTTTAGCAACAAGGGTTTGAACTGTGTGGGTCCACTTATACATGGATTTTTCAATAGTAAATACTACAGTACTCCACAATCTGCAGTTGGTTGAATCAGTGAATGTGCAGCTGTGGATTCACAGGAACCTTGGGTACCAGAGCTGACTAACTTATATTCCAATTTTCCACTATACACAATGTCGGCATCCCTAACCTCTGCCTTCCTCAAGGGTCAACTGTATTTCTCACTTGTTTAAGCTGTGAGTAGATGAGTTTTTTCATTCCTTCCTTAGGACCCTTTGATTGTAAGCAACTGAAACCAAATGAATTCAATTTGAGCAAAATGAGTGAAATTTTTCCAAGGTACAGGGGTTCCTCACAGAACCCAAAGACCATGGGCCCTTGGGCAGAGACTGGAACTTGGCACAGCTGAGCCATCAGGACTGGTGTTCTAATTGCCCCCATTTCTCACTCAGCTGCCATCCTTTCTTTCCGCTTTCTAAAAGTTTTCTCTGCTGCCTGTAAGTATGCATGTCTGAGACCAACACCCTTTTCATCCCCATCAAATTACTGTGAGACAGAGAATCAGATTGCCCCTGTTTGAGCCAGGTGTCTAGCCGTGGACCAGTATGGTGAGAGGTGCATGGTGACACAGCAGAACACGGAACTCACTCCTGCAGACAGTTCCTGGCAAGAGTTCGTAAGCAGATGGGCCAACGATTGATGCCCTGAGCTACCTGAATGACTAACCATGAAAGCCAGAGCTGGGCTTGACTATATTCTGTGCCTTAAGGAGGAACTTCTGAAGCTAAGAGCCCAGCCCCTCCCATTCCAAGTGGCAATACCCTGGATCACTGGGGCCGCTCAGGGTGCGACCAGTGAAAGGCATGTCCTTTTCAGTTCGTAGCTACAGACCAAATATCTGAGGACATCTAGAACCCTCAGGAGACTAGCAAACAAACTCTTATCTAAGTCTGAGAAGGTCCTGGAAACATTACTGACAACTCAAAGCTTTTATTGTGGGCTTATTTTTTCCCAAATGGTATTATTATTATCATCATTATTATAGCAATGCCTAAGTTTCACTGTCCTCAAAACATATAGAAAAGCGACACAGTAAATTGAAACCCTCTCTAGTTTCTACCCCATCCCAAGAGACAATGAATGATGACACTTGAAAATATACCAAAATATTTTCCCACGAGTATACAAAATTGTATCTGGGAATCCACTCTATGTAAGATAGAACTTGAGGTGCATGAAATATAACATCCTTTATTTTTCTAAACCAGTTCAGTCACTTGCCAGTGTGTGTGTGTGTTTCCTTTCCTACCTTAAAATCATATAGAAATGTTTGGATTTATTGAATCCAGAAATAGGGGGAAGGGTCCCTAGTCCTCAGTCCCCCAGGGTGCCTCTTCTAGTGCTGTCAGCTTGATCTCCATGTTCTCTGTGCAAAGCTTGGGGTTGAGGTTCCCCATGACTCTGAACTCCACCCAGCTCCCCGGGGCCTCGGTTTATGCAGCTTTCTCCTTTCAGGGCTCTGTGACCTGTGGGTGGTTCACGGAGTGGGATTGAGGTCCCTACCATCCCTAGCACCACTTAGTGCCTCATTGTTGCCAAACTCCAGAGAATACGCTTTCTTCCTCAAATAGAGCCCTTCCAGATTTCTGTATGACGCTCCCCCCCCTGCCCCGCACTCCCTTTGGGTGACAACTCTGACTTGCCTACAAAGCCTTTTGAAGGAATTTGCCTTTTAATGAATTACAAAGAAAGGTAATTAAACTCTATAATCTGGCTCTACCGAAATTTCTCTCTATATATGATAGTCATTTAATAATTAGACACTTCTTGAAAGCCCTGTACGATATGTAAATAAGTACTTAAATCTATAGTTTTGTGTTAATTATAGCAACCACTTCTGAAAGTTCCCTATGATCCAGACACCACGCTAAGTTCTTAACCTTCATTAGTTTTGATCCTTACAACAATTTACAAAAGAGGAAACAACTTCAGTCATTTACTAAGGTTATAGAGCTGTGCTAGCAAACAAATATGTGACTCACAAAATTTCACATTTGATTTTTAACTTCAAATTTTAGATTTCATAGGCAATTAATATTTTTCTAGAGCCACATTAAAAAGCCAAATTAATTTTTAAAATATATTTAACTCAATATATCCAAAGGTTACCATTTCAACATGAAAATAGAAAAATTGAGTTATTTTATTTTTTTTGCACCAAGTCTTCAAAATATGCATATGTATTTTTCATTTATAGCAGATCTCAATTTGAACTAGCTGATAAAAACTGCATTTAAATAGTTCTGCCTCAACATCACTAATAATCAGGGAAATGCAAGTCAAAACCACAAGGACATACACCTCACCTGTTAGAATGGCTATTATCAAAAAAACAAATAACAAATGTTGGTAAGGACATGGAAAAAAGGAAACCCTTTTACACTGTTGGTCAGAATGTAAACTGGTACAGCCACTGTGGAAAGCAGTATGGAGTTTCCTCAAAAAATTAAAAATAGAGTTACCATACGACCCAGCAATCCCAATTCTGGGAACTTATCTGAAGGAAACAAAACCAGGAACTTAAAGATGTATGCACCCCCCATGTTCACTGCAGCATTATATCTACAATACCCAAGATATGGAAGTAACCTAAGTGTCTACTGACAGATGACTATTATAATTTTGTATATATAAATATACACACAACAGATTATTATTCAGCTATAAAAAAGGAAATCTTGCCATTTGTGATAGCATAATGGATGCTAAGTGAAATAAGTCAGAGAAAGACAAAGATCTCACTTTTATGTGGAATCTTAAAAACCAACCAACCAACCAAACAAAAAATTAACTCATAGATACGGAGAAGAGGGTTTTGGTTGCCAGAAACAGTGGGTGGGGTGTGGACAAAGTGAGTGAAGGTGGTCAGAAGATACAAACTTCTAGTTACAAAATAAATAAGTCATGGGGATATTAAGCACAACATGATGACTACAGCTAGTAATACTATATTGCATATTTGAAAGTTGCTGAGACTAGATTTTAGAATTTCTCATCACAAGAAAAAAAAATTGTAACTGTGTAAGAATGAATGTTAACTAGACTTACTATGGTGATCATTTTGCAATACATACAAATATCAAATCATTATGTTGTATACCTGAAACTAATAATGTTGTCAATTGTATCTAATAAATATTCTGACTGAATAAGCTTTTTTCAGCCTTTGCCTTTGTTTCTGTATGAACTAGGAGAGGTAAGACAATATCCTTGGCATTCTAGACGAAGGAAATGTATACAGGGCACAGACTAATACATTGAGATATAATATCACCACTCTATCTCAAGTTGATTCCTGTTACTTTGAGTCCTACCTAATTAATGCACTTTTCATTGGGAGGCCCTGAAGATTAGTCTCTCACACACCTGAGCCCTAATTCTAGTCTTGTTTTCTTCCTTTGATTTATTCTGGAAGAACTAAAGCAAAGAGTTTTTCTGCCGTTTCAAACAAGGGGCACTTGCAGGGGTCTAGAAATGTGGGCTGATGTGGGAGGTTGGTTTCTCCTGCTGGTACTTTTTAGTATACGGAGACAAGGAGAAGTCTCAGGGAAGAGACTGCCCAAGAATCTGGACAGCATCTGAGTTGAGTCACTAACGTGCTGAAGCTGGGAAGAAGCCCTGACACGGGGACCAGAAGTATCCAGCTGGGGCCTGGAGCGTGGGGACTCCAAGGGGAAGGCGGGAGAAACTCAGTGTCTCAGGTGGGCAATTGTTGCCACCTTCACTGGTGCTTGTGGCTGAGCATTGAGGCCAAGTGGAAGTGATTTACAGCCTGGTCAGCAAGCTGGTAACTGCAACTCAATAAGGCCTTGCTTAGTCACTTAGGTTGCCTTAGGAAAGGGCCTCGGCTATTCACAGCTTTGTCTGAGCAGCTGGAATCCAATGGAATTTTGTTAAACTCAAGTTTGTTTAAAATTTGAGATATAATTTAGGTAGATAAATTTATCCTTTTTAGTCCATGGTTCCATGAGCTTTCATAAACATCACCATAATCATGATATATAACATCTCCCCAAATTCTCATGCCCCTTTGTAGACAATCCGTAACCCCACCTCTGGCCCCTGGCGATCACTGATTAGGTTTCCTGCCTATTCCAGAAAGTCAGATAAGTGTATTCCTAGAGTATGTAGCCTGTTGAGTTGGCTTCTTTCACTCAGCATAATGCTTCTCGGATTCATTCACGTTGTTATGTGTTTTATTAATTTGTTCCTTTTATACTGTGTAGCATTCCACGGTATGGATATGCTACATTATGTTTATCCATTCATAGGCTGAAAAATATTTGGGTTTTTCTAGCTTTTGATGATTATGAATAAAGCTGTCAAACATCTGTGTATAAAGCCAACCCAGAGGCATTCTCATTTGGATTTTATAAATTCTATAATTTCACAGTACTTCAAAGACTTCAAATTAGCCTCCTCAATGTCAAATTATATGTATACACACACACATAAACATACGCTTAAATAACATGAATTTCCATATATACCTGCTACTTAATAAAGTAAAATTATTAAAATGTTTTCAACTATTGACTCCTGGGACATCCAGTCTAGGATCAGCAAGAGCTATCTATTTGAGTTTGACTTCATTCATTGGACTTTTTCCCCCAAATATTCTTTTCCCAACTGGTATTCACACAAAGCAGTAATGTAATAAACATTTCCTTTCGTTTTCATCCCACATCACACTGGTCTTCCTTGCTAAACCCCTGCACTGCTCTAGACTGGGGCTGAGGTGTTTCATCCTTGCACCATGATGATTAACTACTTGCTGTCAATGTTCGCATGAGGTAAAGAAAAACTGGGATCCTTCTGAAAAAAATTACTTTGCTTTTACCCATGAAACATGGGTACATCTGCTGGATTTCTCTTCGAATACTCGCCATTTAACACAGATTAGATTTCCTATCTTTTTTAGATATCTAAAAAGAAGTGCTATTATTTCAGCTGTCATATCAGCCATCTGGCTAGGACTAAGACAAAAACTTCCCCACTGGTTACACGGCTAAGTATCTTAGTTTTGCTCTAGAAGAAAAGCTGACAATTGAACTAAAAAGCAAGCACGCTTCACAAGACTCACACCTCATGTGTGATGGTTGTAGAGCATGGACTCTGTCTTACTGTATGTTCCTTGATGGCTAGAAATAGTTCTTCAGATTTGTCCTGCCCTACTGATAGTCACCATCTAATTTCCTGACTGTTTAGAGGAGGAGAAGCATCCACCAGAGAGGAGGATTTTCTTTTGTTTCTGTCCCCAAGCATTGGGTTTCTATTATACATTTGGGGGCGCTGAAAGGCTGAAGCTCGGATTACAGGTGAATCAAACTTGATCTTAAGTGTGTCAAAAAAAGAAAAATAACATGAACGGCAATAACTACTGATAGCATTTACTGAACACCTGCTACTTGGTTGATATTGTGCAGAGCACTATATTGTATTCATTACAATATTACTCCCCAAAACAACTCCATAAATTAAATACTCTTATATTACCCCTTTTCTACAGATGAGAAAACTCAAACTCACAGAGGTTAAATAGCTTGCTTAAGCAGGCACAGCTAGTATGTGGCAGAGCTGAGACTGGAACATAGCTGTATTTGACTCCAAATGTATGCCATTAATCACTGCATTTAATTGCATCCTGGATCTGTCCAATAACCCCATGATTCTTCTCTCTGTAGGTAATAGTGGAATTGATATGGCCTATATGCTGCACTGAATATTTTGATTTTCTTAACCTCTTATTCATGGAGCTTAGCCCTCACTATGCCATTCCATGAAGTCAATTTGTCTATTCTGTATTTTTTCCTCAATGCATTGCTCTAATGATATTGTATTTAACTCTAGATATTACAGACTCTGGATGACAGATTCCTTTAGGTTAAACTTTCACAAAGAACTTTCTTTTAGATACACAGCTGGCATTTAATTTCTGAAGCTACTTGGGTTGAATACTGAAGTTCAAAGCAGCCAGAGAAAGGAAGGGGAAGCGTACACGCTGAGAGCTTTGATGTGCCAGCAACTGAAAAGATTTTGTAAAGCCTGAGTTGCTGGTCCCAACAATATTCTGAGTAAATATTATCACTTATTTTACAGATGGGGAAACAAGCTCAGAATAATGAAGACATTTATCCAAGGTCCCTCAGCAAGTAAGTAGTGGGACCGTGATTTAGACTCTTGCTTCTTTTTAATTTTTCAGTCTTGCCCCACACTGGGCTGCTACCTGAATTACAGAAAGAAATACTGACTCCAACTTCAAGGTGTTTATTGCCATGGGTGTGGCAGCATTTTAAAGGCAGCTCCCCAAGCATTTTGGAAGATTTATCTGCTTTCTGAGATGAGCAAACATTAGGACCTGGATGTGCTTTTAAGCTGGCCCAAAGGGATGATACATATGTTGTCTTAATAGAAGCAGCAAAATGGGCCAGCAAGAGGCAGATGGGCATGAGTAACTCTAGGTGTATCCAGGTGCTATCACTCCTGTTTAATTCTGGTGCAATTCCATCTGGAAGTATACATTTTGTGTGTGGATTAGGTTCTAAAACTAGCTAGTGAAAGAGAAAATTGCATAGAGCCAAAATGATCCTTAAAAATTCCTGAGAAAGATGAAATGGTTACTGAACCATTGTCTCGGGTTCCCTAAGCCTGGCTATGCTCCAGTATTAGAACAAAGCGCTCTTCCTTCAGTGGAGTACAAGGTGGAGAAGCAGGTTTGTGCGAAGGGGCTGCGTGGCATGGATACTGCTTCTCTGAGTGGCTAAGCTGTGCACATCCGGAGAGACGCCTGTGCATGTCTCCCAGCCAAAACTCATGCTCAGGCAGCGCCATCTCCAGGGATGTAGCTTTCTTCCTGCTGTGGCCCCATCACCCTGTCTGAAAGGCTTAGGTGTTGAATTACAAATGCAAAACATGTATCTGTGTGGGGCAGCAGTGACAGAATGAGCTGAAATTGACTCCCATAAACGCATTGATAAGGATTTTTAGCAGCCTGGATGGCAGAAAGAGCAGAGATAGCAAAACATGACTTTCCTCTCTTAAATGGGTGATACTGATTGGGAGATACTTGCTATCTGCAACCAGAAATTGCAGAAGGGAAAGAGAGAAAAGAAAAAGGAAAGGGAGGTAATTTTCAGAGTCATTTTAACATTTCGTTTAAAGGAAATAAACTCCTTCAAGAAAAGAGAACTTATAATGAATATATCAAAGTGTCAAAGGGGTTATTTTGTGGTAACTTAAAGGGTATCATTTATGTGGTACATGGGTAACTAGTACATAAAACTTTCTAGGGTATTATTTTTTACTATGTGCCAAATTTTCTTCCATGTGTTACTGAATTGGTTTATTGCATTGATTAGCATCGCTCACAGAGAAGGTACGTGCTATTGAGACTCGAATTAATTAGATTGCCTTTTTGGTGATCTTCTTTACATTAGCTATTAATGTCAGGATCAAAGGCTGTCAGGAGTTTAAGTTTTTTAAAAAACCCGAGAAAACATATTTCAAGAGAAGGAGGGGGCTTCCCTGGTGGCCCAGTGGTTGAGAATCTGCCTGCCAATGCAGGGGACACGGGTTCGAGCCCTGGTCTGGGAAGATCCCACATGCCGCGGAGTAACTGGGCCCGTGAGCCACAACTGCTGAGCCTGCGCGTCTGGAGTTTGTGCTCCGCAACAAGACAGGCCGCGACAGTGAGAGGCCCGCGCACCGCGATGAAGAGTGGCCCCCGCTTGCCGCAACTAGAGAAAGCCCTCGCACGGAAACGAAGACCCAACACAGCCAAAAATAAATAAATAAGTAAATAAAAAATTAAAAAAAAAAAAAAGAATTTCGAGAAAAAAAAAAAAAAAGAGAAGGGGGGCTAGGAGTAGACAGCTCTGATCTCCTTCCAGCTGTCTATTTGGATCAGCTGTGTGGCTTTGGTGCTGTCTCTGGCTATCTATGCCTTAATTTATTTATGAGCAAAATGAGCATTATTTAACCACATGACTCCTAGAATCCTTTCCAGCATTGTTGGTCTTGGTTATGATGGCCAACATTTTGAAGTTTGGGGCTACCCATTTCAAATCACATTTGAACCCGTCGTTTGAAAAAGCATTACAATTCCTTTTGTTCGACTTATTTTTTCCCATACTCTGCTTGTAGAATTGCTTGAGGGCAGATCCCTCAAATGAGACTCAGATGGGAGAAGAGAAGGGGAAAGGAGATTTGAGCTTCACAGATCGTAAGCAGGTATCCCCCCAGCAGGCCACATACTCAGGGAAGAGAGTAAGAGTAGAGGCAAGCTTTCAACTCAGGACTGAGTAGAATTCCCTGGTTCCCAAAGTGGGTTGAGAGCATGAAAATATTTTTTAAAAACCTCTCTGCATGTCCCAAAGTGAATTCGTTAGGATGTTAACAGGTAGTCTTACCTATTTCTGGTTTTGGTTTGACCCAAGGGCATTTCATGATCAAACACATTTGGGGTTCAACTCTTTCTTTACTGTAGAACTTCTCAGAGACTTCATGTTAATACATATTATGACTCTGCAAGCAAGAGGAAACACTAAGAAACTTAGTGTTTAACTCTTCTTGGACTATGGAACATTTTCTGAAACGTGTTTCTCAGAACTCGTGTTCCATGGAACACCATTTGGAAACATCGGTTCAGGTGTTCTGTATTAGTGAATACAGAAAGCTTGATTCCTGTAATCTGGGGTAGTTGGGGGAAAAAAAACTGATCTATTTGGGTGGCTGTTTTGCAAGGTCAGTGATTTGCAACGTTGGCTAAGTCTCACATCTTTCCAATTCATTTCCTGAAGAAACATGCAGGTGAGCAAAAAAGCACACTGGTCCTCACACAGTACCTAGTCATTATTGCCTCATTGCTTCAAAACATTAATTTAACTCCCCCTTGTTCTTAAGAGAAAGACCTTTAACAAGATCTTCTAGGCCCTGTGTGGTCTGGCCTCATCTGTGCTCCAACTGGTTAAACACCAGTCTTAATTCACATGCTCGTTTTCTGGGGCTGCCATAACAAACTACCACAAATTGGAAGGCTTACAGCAACGTAAATTTATTCTCACAGTTCTGGAGGCTACAAGTCTGCAATCAAAGTGTTGACAGGGCCGTGTTCCCTCTGAAGCCTGTAGGGGAGCATCCTTTCTTGCTTTTCCACCTTCTGGGGCATCCAGGTGTCCCCTGCCTCACTACAGCACAGCTCCAATCTCTACCTCCGTCTTCATGTGGTCATTTTCTGTGTCTGTTTCCTTGTCTGATAATGACACCAATCACATTGGATTAACCAACAACCCTACTCCAGTCTGACCTCACCTTAGCCAGTTACATCTGCAATCACCCTACTTCCAAGTAAGGGCACATTTTGAGGTACGAGTGGTTAGGACTTCAGCATATCTTTTGGGGGGACATGATTCAACCCAAAACAACACCTTGCTCTCTGTTAGGAGTCTTCATCAACTTCTTGAATTACTTAGATATCTCCTCCACACCCTTCATCCCAGGACCTCTGCAAACACTTTTCCTTCCAGCTATTCTTCAGCTGGTTACTCCAACCATTACCCCCCTATTGCTCTTTCCCAGGGTCACTGCTCCATTTCCTAGCCTCGCACAATACTGTCCCATAGCATTTACCCCACTTGTTATTTTCTATTATACCTGTGACTCTTCACATCGTCTTCCTCACCTTCCTTCCTCACAGACAGGGGCTGTGTCAGTTCTGCATCCAGGTGTATCCTTAGCACGGAGCACAGTTCCCAGCACAGCTTAGTGAAAACTGTGCCTTGATATGTTTACCATAATGTATGTGAATAGACAAATGAATCACTAAAATCAATGAAATTAGAGCCTTTCTGAACAGACGTTCCAGAAAGAAGTCTCTACCTTTTCACGTACCACCTAGCGCCTAAAATGAAAGAAACAGAAACGCCCTCAGTGTGGTGTGTTCCTCCTCACTCAGGTGGAGGGCTGGGTGTGCCTCTGGAATTTTGGAGTCGCTGTTAAGTTCCTGTCATTGTTAAAGTCGACTCTTGCAAAACAGTGAAATGATCAGCACACTTCTGAGTGCCAGCTCCTGTCTGTAGCCCCTTTGTGGAGCATGTATGCTCTTCCCTTAACAGATGCTTGAAAAGAGAAGCTGCATCATTTTCATTCAGTGGATCTCTAAGGAGAACTGAGCTCTGATCGCAAAGCTGCCTTTGTATCGACAGGCTTGTATGAGCAATAGGTCTGTTCCCAGCCTGGCAGGAGTACGTAATGTGCTATCTAGCTCAGTTAGAAACTCCCCTGAAATGAGATGTTGCACATCCTTTCATGGGAATAACTGGACGAGTCTGACCACAAGCCCCAGGAGCATGTTAAAGACAGTGGTGAAAATCCACTGGGTAAGCTTGGTTCAGGAATAAGGGTTTGATGGTTCTCCTGGTGGTTGAGAAAGTTTTTAGCAAGGAAAGGATTCCCCAGAAATATGACTGCTTTTCTTCTGTTCTTCCTTCCACTGAAGATCCTTCTCTGAAATTCTTAGCCCTTGTTCTTTTATTTACTCTAGATTCATGTTTTTTCAAACTGCGGCCCATTTACAACTGAATCACCTAGTGAGAGCATGTCCAGATCTTAATTTCTCCCCAGACTTAGACTTCCCAAGGTAGGGCAGAGGAATCCTTTTTAACAAAATTATGGAGGATTCTTACGTGCCCTAAAATTTAATGACCAGTTTAAGATAAAAATCTACAGTAAGATTTCTTCAATGAATATTTTATCAATTCATCCCAATAGAAAAATTACAATACTTAGGTTTTATGATTTATTTGAATCATTTAAAGTTTGCATTGTTGGAGCTAAAACTTTGAATATGCAACATAGAAATGCATTTAGATTCTAAAAGGAATAGCGTGTCCTTTACACTTTGCAATCACTTTGCATACCATGCCTCTCCTTGTGTGAGGAGCACTGATCCTGGTCATAGATCATGCCACTAGAAGTAGGCACCTGATCTGAGCTGGGCCAATCAGATTAACCCAATTAAAATTAGGTTTGAGAACAGGAATCAGGAGTAATCAGGCTGTGGCTGGGATTGGGTTTATGGCTATCGTCTTGCTCCAGTTGCAACAGAGAAGTAGAGAAAACCATTCTGAAGAAGAGAACAGAATGAAGACAGAATGGCATGCATGCATAAAAAGAAGCACGAGGCTCTCAGGGAGAAGGAAGAAGTTTAGTTACTGATTTTCCAGTATCAGGTACCAGGTCTGATGGGCAATGTGCAATATTTTTTGGTAAAAGAATGCCATTTAGTTTTTGTATTCTTGTTATCCTTGTAACCAAGATTTGTTAATAAAAGTGCAGAATTAATTGGGTGATGAATGAGGTAGGGAGGATGAAGGCTCCACACATCTCGTGTTTTTATTCAATGGCATGTACTAGCCTGACATGTATTTAAGTGTTCAACTCAGTATTAATTTTCCTGTATGTGTTCTGGTCTGGTTTCTCCTGTCTTACTGTTTGAAAATACTAATTCTCTTAAAAGTATATTTGAAATCAGGAACCAGAGCAGGTGGAGTTAGTCTTTGACTTGACGACTTATGGCATTGTCACCAAAGGGAAAATGACTCATAGGCAACATTTGTCACTAACAAGATTTAACAACTGAATAAGCATTCTTAAGCCCCTTTTATGTACTGAGACATCTTCATGACATGGATTTCTGAAATAAACCATCTTTTGTATCCTAAACAAAATCACAAAACAATACCCATAACTCAATGTAGTGTGAATCGTGAGGATCGACAAGTAAAATTCTTGAAAACATAGTTCATCAGAAAGGAAAACTGAGATGCTAGAATTGAAAGACAAGTCATCATCTGGTCTCTTAATTTTAATATCAGTAAATCTGTCTAATTACTGTCTTCAGTAGTTTAGAAAAAAAATTTCTATTCAAAAACTCACCATCAAGCATGATGAACTTTAACAGACCTAAAATAATATGAAAACTAAGCAGCCCTTTCTGCTGCTCTACCCCAGCAAGATGCCCATTTTCATTTATTTCAGCAATGCCAATTTGGTGTTTGTTCTCTGGGAAGAGCCCTTCAGAGAAGATCTTGGGTTCGAGATGGCCAGAAGATAAGGGTTTCATTACTTGTACACACACGCACACACTGAGTCATCAACTTCCACATATGTTTGCTTTTAGAGGACAGAGATGGCTGTCTTAATTAGCTTCACATCTAGAGTAATACCCTTCTCTGAATTAAAATTGCATCCAACAGACACCACACCAGGACCTAATTATTGCAAAACTGGCATGGGGTTTAAATTACTTGGGAAACATTAACTGATTTGTCTCCAGAGTTGGTATGAGGAAAGATGTGGGTTTCTATGCTTATCCCGAGAACTCCCTAATTCTGCTATCGAATCCAGCATAGGAGTTATCATTTCTCACTCTGGGGCACATATGGTCTTCTAATGATGCTACTTCATTAGTTAAAAGGGCATCCTACCACATGTCATCTGGTTTGCCTCCTAGAAACAAGGTCTTGTCTGGCATTTTTTTAAATATGTTCCCATAAAACTCAATCTACGTGTTTGGGGGATGCCTAGTACTGATTCTTCTAGATAGGACTAGCAAGCATTTCTCAAATAATGTTCTCTGAGATGCTCTGATGAAAAAAAAATATTCTGCACTCAAGTAATCTTGGGAAGTCCTGCAAAGGCTATTTCCCTCCTGGAGGATCACAATCCGCCTTGCTACATGAGGTCAGGGACTATGTCTTTCACAGTCATTCTATACCCCTGGGCTCAGTCTGACATTGGTATATAGTAGCTTAGTAAGAAACATGGATTAGATAGAATAGTAAAGGCTCAGGAAGTCTTCGATAAGGAACTATTTACCTTTATTTAGCTTACTATTTCCCCCAAAGGTTTTACCTTAAAAAAAAAAAAAAAGTTCTTTGGTAACACTGCAACAGAGGAAGAAGAGAACTAATGCCATGTTTTAACTGCCTCCCTCATTCTTTAGGGTATGCATTCTATTACTTTAGCCCTGCATGTCAAGAGCTAAACATTAGAGAAATGTTGCTTGTGCCCAAAGAGCTCATTAAGTTCCCTTAAAGTTTCCATCCCGCAGTTCCGAGTTAGTTGTAGCTATTACTTCTTGTAGAGAAGTTTGCAGCCCGGAAACCTTGCAAATAAGCAGAGTCAAGAATCGTAAAGTGAAAATAACTGTTAACAACTTGACGTTTTACAGAAGCCTTGTGATCTAGCCTACGTGAGAAGAACAAAGTGTTAAGCTTCCCTTGAAGCCCAGGTGGCTCCAAGACTGCAATCCGCCTTTACCCTTTAATCTTGAACCCTCCTGCTTCCCCTTTTTCCCTTAGTGTAAAAGAAGACTAAATTCTACTCCTAGCAAAGATGGTTCTCTAGGACCTTAGTCTGACGTCTTCTTGGTTTGCTGGCTTTCTGAACAAAGTCGTTATTCCTTGCCCCTTGTCTCTCGACTTACTGGCCAGTCCTGTGGCGAGAAGTAGAAGCTTGGACTTGGTAACAGCACCGTATTACATTCACAGACCATAATTTGATAATGATTATTGTCCTGCATTCTCTAAGGTTTACTTTATTCCTTCAGTAACAGAATTTTTTATAAACCTAAACTCAGCTATCATTCAAAAATACACATCTGGTCTGGAAATCTACATAGCATTTTATATTTGAAAGGTCAGGAAAAGGTAAACAATGGGAGAAATTTTAGAATAGATAAGTCCTTTTACCCCAGAATCAGCTGTCACAAGTTCAAGACACTGACAATTTTAATGTACAATCCAGGGCTTACCACGGCAACTTCTGAGTAATTTGGGGCTCAGCTTAAAACAAGACACAGCTAGGGACAGCTTCTCAATCTTATAAGGCCTCTGTCATCCTCTCAGACCCTTTTGGTGCTACTTCTCCCTTGCTAACGGGTTCAGCTACATCACCTTCTTCCTCTGTAGCATTCATCACAATTTTAATCAAATAATTAGGTAATTATTTGCCTAATAACCATCTTCTCTATAGACTGGAAGCTCCACAAGACATAGATGGTGTTGGTCTTGCTCAGTGCTGCCTAAAATCCTGTGCTTGAGGGGCTTTTTTTTTTTTTTAATTTCTTGGATTCATTCAGATTTTCCAATTAAATGGGGCTTAGAAAACTCCATAGAACTCATGTTAGCTAACATTTTTTCCCTAACAGGATATTGTTTTTACTAAGAGAAAAAACAGTCAAACATCATTGTGGAAACCATTTGAGTAATTAAGAGATTTCAGTTGTACCTATTGCACTAATGAAAGTCATTTTCTTTACTTTTATATCTCTGGTCAGCATTAGTTAAGTACTTTTATTTAACTCAGATGCACCGCCTAACTATGCCCTGCTGCTGAGAATAAAGAAAAGGCTATTTTTAGTGATTGCTTTCCTCCAGGAGCAAGTAATCTAGCCGAAAGCTAAATCCTCATGGAAATTAGGACTGATCAGGCCCTAAGAGAAATCTCATTCTAAGTGAAACAGATTGTCGATGAAAATCGTTTTATACAAGTTCTCTACCTTGAATTCCCTCTTTTCTCGGTATCTCAGGATCAGAGTTTGGGCAAGGTTGCTCTAAATCATGTTTGCGGCAAGTAAAGTAGATTTGCTTAGTCTGGGTTCCTACAATCTTATTTTCCATTCTCTTTTCCTTTCCTTTTTAGTCATTTTCACAATCACCATTCCTGCCCTTTTAACCAGCTGTTCAGAAGACTGAGCAACAGGAGAATGGCTGAAGAATGATGGAGGAAGGTAAAACCACTTAGGTTTTAGTTTAAAAAAAAAAAAAGCCATCTAGATTTCCTATAAGCTGTTTTTATTTTTGCTTTCCCTTTTTTTTCCCCCTCCCTCTTATTTTTTAACCCTTCTTTCTTTCCATCTTCCTGTATATCCTTCCTTTGGATTTTCTTACTAAATATCTGACGGCTGTTTTATCTATTGTCTCTCACCAATATACCGTTTTGTGGATTCTCAAGCGTTTGTATGCCCAACACACATTCCTACCAAAAATTTAACGTTAAAGATGAATCATTAGCCAATTCATTAAACTCGGAGTTTGTTTATATTTGAGAAATTCCACATAAGATTCTCTTCATTAGACTGTTTTTAATAGAAAAATTTCTGCCTAATACTGAAAGCTGTATCAAGTCAGTAGGTCATAGGAAACTGAAGAAATGCAATGTGGAAAACCACCTCACAGAAGAAAAGCCATAATCCCAGAAGGTAATCACCTTTAGGGGAACTTTAGGGCAGGGTCTGTTTTACACTAGAAACTCTCCCAAGTTCTGTAGATCCACACTTAGAATCTGGAGAATCCTAAAGTCACCTAGTATTGTGTCTTTTGAAAGCAGTGAACACATTTTTCGGACACAGAATTAAGACAGTAAGAAGACAGACTGGAGCTGCTGGAGCTGACAGAGAGGTGCAGGCCATCTGATTTGCCCATTCTCTTTCCCCCGTGTCCCCTGGATAAATTATAAAGTTCAGCAGAACCCATTTCAAAAACCGGGTTTAATTTTATCCTAATTGTAGACAAACAGCACTTTTGGTAATCTAACTTCATACTTAACGTCTTCCTGGGTGCTTCACCGATACCTCACACTCGGTATGCAACAAACTCTTATGGCCACCCTTCAGCCTCTTCCCCAAACTCTAATCTCATTTACTTTCACAAATTAGGCTTGTGGGACAGGGACCACGTCTTTTTCTAAGGAGACCCAAAGTGATAGCCTTTTGCAGAAATTGTATTCTGTGGAATCCCTTCTAGACCTCTCTCTCTCCACAGGTTAGTTCTGCTGTCATTTTGTTCCCTTCAGTTTCTCCCTGCCTTAGTAGGGAACAGAGACTTTTCAGAGTCCAAGCGATTTTCAACTTTGGTGAAGAAGAAAAATTAGCCTGCCATTTGAACTTCCCAGTGTTACTGAACCGTCTTCGTTTTGCCCGGCACTCAGCAAACCCAAAATGCCCAGACTCCGAGATTTGCAGCAAAAAGGAGGTTTAGTAGGAAGACAGCCAAGAGAGAAGACAAAAGAACACATCTCAAACCCACCGCCCGCCCGAAAGGCATAAAGCCTGGAGGGGGGGTAGCTATCTGGGGTGGGCTATTTATGGGACGCGGAATAAAGCAGCAGGGCAGGTATAGGCGTGCGGGGCGTGGGGAAAGGTGATTGGAAAAACGTGCAGGAATCTTCCTTCTGCGCAGGCGTAACTAGGCTACAGGGCTCCGCACGTGCAATTGGAGGTGCTTAGCACGATCTGAGGGTGGAGTTTTCCGCCCTCTGACGTCAAAAGTTCACCGAGCGGACACTGGCACATGCCCAGTTGGAGGCTCAGTGGGCCTATCTTGGCGTTAACAGGCTCAGCTAGAACTAGACACAGCTGAGTCCAAGTTCCTGGAAAACAACGCAGGTGAACGTCTTATGGTTTAAGCTTACGTGCCCCCTGGAGGACAAGCAAGGCTTCTGTAGCAACAATTAAAACGACCTTGATAAGCGAAGGCAGGTTACAGGTGACATGGACTTAACTAATGACTGGGTAATCATTACCCAATGATTTCACCAGGGATTGTAATGAAGTACTCTGCTGAGAAGTCAGGTTTTAGAAAGTAGTTTGGATCTTTCTTTAGTTGGGGATTTTTGAGGACAGACTCCTTAATATGTGCCATGATCTTGGAAGGATACATTGTTAAATCAGAATTTCCTTTTATTTGGGGTGGATTTCCCCAACTCCATCCAAAAGTGTTTGTGAAACTGCTCCGTATAGGAGGCTCCCTAAGAGGAATCGCAAATCCATGCCTTTAAGAGGGAACCTCAGATATGTCAAACCTTATGCCTCCTTTCTTATAACTCTTATTTCTTATTGGCATCTTTATCTCTCTAGTTATTTCTTTTCATTTAGTTGTTTGTCCCCAATTATTTTTAAATTCTCAAGGGCAGGACGACGTCTTACATTTACTGGAGAGCTGAGCAAATTATACAGATGAAAAATTATAAAAATGCATTCGTTGATAATCCTGTCCACTAGTTAATAAAATCTGTACCAAGGTTTTGCTGTCTATTTCTCCATTATTTCCTGCAGACTGTTAGCTATTTATGTGTCAATAGATGGACAAAAGGGAATAGGTGAAAGTGTGGGAATTAATATTTATTGAGAACCTACTCTGTGCCACATATTATACCAGGTGCTCTGTGTGTTTTATTTCATTATACCTTTCCAACTATCCTGAAATGTCAGAACTGTAATCTTCACTTTACAGATGAGAGTTGGCATTGGAATCCAATCTTTTTAGAACTCAGTGACCATAGCTTTGTCTCCAACCTAGGATGCCTCCTGGGGTCTCATAAAAACGACCCATAAATCCTTTTCTCTTTGCATTTTGAGAGAGTAAAACTTGATTCTAAGTACTCTGTGGTTGAAAGGTGTTTTTACTGGAGTTAAGCAAGGGGCCAGAGAAGATCCAGCTGAAAGCTTGTGTTCCCCAATGTGTATTAACAAAACATGAGTTCTTCAGGAGGGTTGAGAGATATTACGTTAAGAATGATTCTGTGGCCAAATAAGTTCGGATACTGCTGGGTTAAACAACATTAAACTGACTTCTTGGAGCTTTTAATTGATTAATTCATTCTACAAATATTTATAGAGTAGCTGGCACTGCACTACTTGCTAGACTATAGACACTGATCCTGCTCTCATGAAACTTTCAGTCTAGTGGGGGAGACATATGTCTAACAAGGAAGATAATTACTTAAAATTTTGGCATGTCCAAGAAACTGAAATTTGGCCGCTCTGTTCAGAGCATACAGAAGAAGAGGGACAGCACGGAGTCTGAAGAGGTGGGAAGTCATCAGATCATACCAGACTTTATACTTCATAGAGTTTGGCTTTTTTTCTATAGTATTTGAAATAGAAAAGCCTCTGAAGCTACACAATGTAAAGTAAATTTTAATAGAGCCACCTTGCTGCTCTGGATAGACATGAGTGACTAAAATGAAAGCTCTACAAGGACAGGGCTTCATCTGTTTTGTTCACTGTTGTAATCAAAGTGACTGGGTCGGTTCCTGGTGCATAATAGGTACCCAATAAACCTTTTTTGAATGACTATGTAATTTGGAGGAGAGCAAGAGTGAAATTTAGAAATCCAGTTAGACAGATATTGCCAGAGTCCAGGTTAGAGGTTATGGAGCTTTAGATCAAGTTTATGTCGGGGAAGAAGGAAAAAAGTCAACAAAATTAAGGACTCTTTTGGAGACAGTAGTATCAGGACTTCCTGGTGGATTTGCTGCTGTAGTTAAACAGGAAGAAAGAACCAAGGATAACTGAATTATCAAGTGGCTAATAATGGATAGGTTGATTATTAGGTTACTGTCTCTCAGCTTGAAGGCTGCCCTGCTACACTCCGCCGTATGGTTCTGAGGCTGGAACTCAACAAACCACCTTTCTGCTCTCCCAGCTGCTCCCTGTCAATCTCTGCCAATAGCAAGTGTGACAGAGAGACTGAAAAGCAGGAGGAAAGAGAAGGGCCCAGGTCCTTCCTGTAGGCTTTCTGCTCCCATAAAAATCACTCCAGCCTCCGACTTCTTGACCCTAGAAGCTCTTCCTGCCCATGGCAAGGGCTAACCCAGGTGGCAGTTTTCTGACACTCACAGAACCAGCCTCATGGCCCTCCTTTCAGAGACACCAGTGCCAACTGGCACTACTTCCTTGGGTGTCTGACCTTCACCTCTAATTTTTTTTTAATGTTTTTTACTGTGGTAGAAGTCACATAATATAAAACATACTATTTTAACCCTATTTAACTGTACAGTTCAGTGGCACTAAGTACATTCACATTGTTGTGCAACTCTCACCATCATCCATCTCCCGATTTTTCACCTTCCTAAACTGAAACTCTGTCCCCATTAAACACTAACTCCCCCTCCCCCCTCCCCCCCTGGCCCCTGGCATCTACCAATGTACTTTATGACTCTATGAATTTGACTATTCTAGGTACCTCGTAGAAGTGGAATCAAACGGTATTTGTCTGCATTGAATGTATATTGGAATGCATTTTAAACGTTAACTTAATATATGTCCTGCAAACAGATTGTACCTTCTTTTTTTTCCCCCTGTGCTACGCAGTAGGCCCTCACCAGCCGTCTTCATACATAGTAGTGTATATATGTCAATCCCAATCTCCCAATCCATCCCACCCCCCTCCCCCCTTGGTGTCCATACATTTGTTCTCTACGTCTGTTCACCTCTAACTTTAATGAACTCTGACCTTTTCTCTTGGTTCTCCAGCTAGTGACTGTTCCTTCAACGGCCACTTCTATAATAACTTAGTGTTCTTTGGTCTTTGTCAATTATCTGGTTAACAACTCTATACCTATATATCAAATACAAATATATCTTTGTATTTGAACAAGTCTCTGTTCAAATCACTGTTGTGGTTTCTCTCTCCCAACTGGACTCTGCTCGATCCACTTGGCTTCTGATTGGATTGAGAGGAGTATGGGAAAGACTGGAAGAAGCACAAATCAAATTGAAGGGGAAGAAGAGAAGAATTTGGAACTAAATATCTTTAGTTTGAAAGCCTGTGATAACTACAAGTGGCGCTGTCAAGCAGACACTAGGGTAGATAAGTTTAGTGTTCCAAGGGGAAGGTTAAATGATACGTAATTTGGGGAGTCAAGACTTTCGATCCACGGGACTGGATGATTTCACCTTGAAAGAGAATGGAAAGAGATTAAAAGAGATTTCACCTAGAGCGAGAAGAAAAAGGAGCCCTAGGATTGAGCAGCTATTCAATATGTTTATACTCACTGTGAATCAACAATTGTTATGAGAAAGAATCAAATATATTTTAGGAAACGCTGGTCTAATCCTGCTCCCCTTCAGCCATGCAAGGGATGCTGCAGGGGAAGGCAGTGTGGTGAGCAGCCAGGCCCTGGGGGCCTCCTCTGGACCACTGAGAACACGGTCCTCCTTGCGGGCTATGTTGGACCGACGGGCATTCTCAGACCCAGATGCTGAAGGGCAGCCTCCCAGGAAAGGAGAGCAGGGAACAGAATCGCCCCTGCAACGTGTGAAGACATTTTGCTGTCAGCTGCAAGAGCTGAACTGCTAGCTGTATAATGTAGCAGATGTCACCATCCACTTGACGCCACGGAAGTTCAGTCTTACAGGTGTCTGTCTTCTCTGCAGTGTCACTGGCAATTTAAGAAGGATACAGATGAACACCAGTCCCTGACAGAGAGTGTCTTACAGAAAGGGGAGAATCTTCTTCAGTGCTTGGTGGATAATACCCCAGTGTGAAGGATGTCCTTGGGAGGATCTCAAAGCAGCCCAGCAAGCTGGAGAGCCATGCAGATGGTCTGTATGACTCTATCTTAGCCTCTCTGGCCGTGCTTGCTGGTTGCATCCTCATCCCTGACAACACGCCATTGGCACAAAGGAGCGCGGTGTGAGGGGGTTTGGCCTGGCAGCATCTTCTCAGGCAGAGATGTAATCTGCCAGCCAAAATCTGGCTGGTGGGGGGAAAAAACTTTCAGGGAGTCCTTGCAAGAGCCATTTAACACTGAATTCAAGGGGAAAACTCACTTGTACTAGCTTTAAAATGCCTTTCCCTTCCCTGAAGTAAGGGCTATCAAACTACTCTTTTTTATTTAAAATGAATCCTTCCAAGCTGAAAAAGTATCTCCTGTGTCGGACCTTCTAGGATCCTAAGCAAAGTACAAAGCAGCCAGGAGATAAACAGACGGACTGAGGGGAGGAATATCTCAGCCCTGCATTTGTGACTCTCCTCTTTCCCCACATGGAAGTCGGCAGAGTTCTGTGGTTAAATGCATGGGCTCTTAAGTCGGCAAAACCAGATTTGAATCCTGGCATTAATGTTATGCAGCTGTAGAATTTTAGGAAAGTTTGCCTTTTCTGAGTCTCAGTTTCCTTGGTGGTAAAATAGGAATAAGAATTTGTACCATACACTGCTGTAGGGAGAACCAAATTAAGTAACATCTCTAAAGGGGTGAGCACAGAGCCAGGCACATTGTTGATTATCAATAAGTGGCAGCTGATGGTAGTAGTTAAGGCAGCCATCAGAACAGAAGTAGAAGAATATCCTATATGCCTCTGTGCAAGAGACCATACCCAATAGCTGCTTGCAAAGTGCTGAGCAGAGCATGGCTCCTTACTGTAAACTTTTTGTTTAATGGAAGTTGTGTGTCAAGCTTCTGCCACTTTAGAGATCCTTTAAGCAAAATATTCTTCCTAATAAAGGGACCAGCAGTGAACAGCTGTGAGCATGGCCTTGGCTGTCTAGATGAAAGAGGTCAACTCCTTATACAGTGTACTGCAAAGTTTCAGGATAATTCATGGCTCAGCCAAACCCAAAAGGAAGGTGGTGAATGGCAGAACCTAAGACTAGAACAATACCGTGAAAACTTAGAAAGACTGATCCGGAGGAGGTCAGAACTGGTGTTATGCCTTGAGTTTGAGGAAAAGGGTCTATTTCAAATTTTAAAATGATTCTCATCTCTTACAAAATGCCTCCTGACCTCTGTCCTATGATTTTTAACTTGAGGTGAAAGGGGGAGTCTATAGGTGGCTGAAAAAAGACCAATCACATTATTTTTATCTTGATGAGCAAAAGGCATTTCAGAATAAGTGCCAGAAAGTTTTTGTTGCATTTGTGTAGTCAAAACCCTGTAACAGGCTAGGCTAGTTTTAGGCATTGGTAACAACTCCCAAATCTCAGTGGTTTAACCATAAGAATGTATTTCTTGATGACTCAAAATCTGCTGTAGATCAAGCACTCCCTCGGCTGCTGTACTCCATGTAGTGACTCAGAGATCTTATGTTCCCACCTCTCAAACCTGGGCTCCACACTCCTCACGGAAAGGGAAGAGGCTCCACGAGAACACAGGGAGGTTTTACTGCTTGAGCCTGGAAGGGACATGGGTCCTTGAAAGTTGGGCTCCCTGAGAAGACTCATAGATGGTGAGTAACATGCAGGAGGATTAATAAAATATATAGGTTGCAAAAAAAAAAAAAAAAAAAAACCACGCAGGAGGTTTATTAGGGAATACTTTGGGGATCAACATTTTTGGAAGGGAAGGGAAGAAGCAAAGTTGGAAAGAGAGAGTAGTTGGGCTACGACACAGTCTCAACAAAGGCCTCATCCAACCCCACAATAACTCTGAATTTGGAATAGTCCTTCATGGTTGCCCCCTTTGGAAAAAGGATGGGGCTGGGATTTCTATCCCTAAGTCTCTTAGACATTGCATGTGGGCTGCCTCAGAAAGAGTGTGATACTTTCGGAAAGACGGCTCTCTTCAAACAAGGCCATCCTCTAAGTCTAAGAGGTGAATACTGTCACTTAATCTTCCTAAAAGGTAGGAAAATAGACCTTTCTGTTTGAAGGGGAAGATCTGGGATGCACACACAGCACACCTGTAGCAAGTGGGATGAGTAAGGGGGAAATGTAAAAGACAAATCAGAGAGAGAATATTACATAAAATTATTTTTGGCAACTTGAAACAAAAACCAGACAACAGTCACTTAACTGAAAATGGGTGTATTTTTATCACATTAGAAAAAATCTAGAGGTATGGGGTCCAAGGTGGTATCATATTCTGTGCTATCAGGGCCTCAAGATACCTTTATCTTTTGCTTCTCTATATTGAGCATGTAGGCTTTATCCTCATGGTCATGAAATAGTCACTCTCCCTATGGGTATTCCATTCCTAATCAAGGCAGGAAGAAGATAGGTGAAGGGTAAAAGACCCATGCATGCTGAATTTGTCCTTTTTGGAAATGATGGGGAACAAAAGCTTTCCCAGAAGGACCTCACCAGAAGTCTTCCCCTCATACTTCATCAGCTAGAAATGGGTTGTCTGGCTACTCCTAACTCACATGAATCCAGGGAGTTGAGAGTTTATGACTGAGCTCGTGCTGTCACCCACAGCATCAGATTTCTGCTCACAAGAAAGAAGAGAACATTGATACAGCATTGGATAGTCAACCAGCACTGCCTGCCACGGGCAGGCAGACACCAGATCATGTAGGACCTTGGCATCCACAGGAAGGAGTTTGGATTTTATTCTAACTGTGACGGGTGGCCATCGAAGGGTGTGAAGGAGGAGAGCGCATGATTGAACTGACTCAGGCAGTTGGATGCAGAATGGGTTATAGAGAGGAAGGGAGGGAGGGGGGAGGCCATACAGGAGGCTGTTGTCGTAGGTCACCAGGGAGATGAGATGGCTCAGGTGACAGGGGCAGCAGTGCACATGGGGTTTACGAAGACTCTCCAAATTTGAACATGTAACTGCCATCTTGGCCAGATAAACCCATTCTGCTTAGACTCCTCCTACCATGAGGGGAGAGAGGATCCTGATAGGTAAACACGGTCTCAATTTGATCAGTCCCTTTAACAGAGCCTGCGGTCTTGGAGCTGGAAGCTAGCCTTCCCTCTAGGAAGATAAGGTAGCATTATCTTCATTTTATAGATGAGACAGTTGCAGCTGCGAGAGACCATACCACCTCTTTAACTTATGATTAAAGGCAATTACTTGAATTTGTTTCTGAATCTGACATTTGTGACACTTTGCTGAGTATTACATTTGTTTCCTTCCTTGATCTTTCTCCTTAGTTTCATTTCTCCTTTATTTATTTTCTCCTCAGTTTACTACGCTTTTAAGATTTCCAGATCTCCCCTTCAATACCTTTTTATGGGTTGAAAAATACTGACTGAAGATATGTATAAATAGCAAAGAGGAGAGAACTCCCCGGTAGCCTTATAAGTATAGAAAAAAAAATGTTTCTGGAAGTTTTTGTCTGCAAATAAACACAGGCCATCTGGCACCACCAAGCGGCTACTCCAGGAGTTGCACAGGAAAAAGGAAAACTTGTTTTTGCTTCCTGCCCACCTGAGACACCAGACACCAGAAAATAGCTTGATTGCATACATCTTGGAGTGATGTTACTTCATGAGCTTCTCTGAACCCTGGGATTCTCTCATAGATTTGGAGGAGAGTAAATAGTCTTTATAAGATGGGGGAAAGCATCATTGCTTTAGATCTTTCTTTGACTTGAAATATTCTTATCTCCATATATTCTGAATCCCAGAGAGTTTCCCTGATTTATCCAAGGTCCTACAGCTGGTAGGTGGGAAAACTGGGACTTGATCACTTCTCCCTGGCTCTTTGTCCAGTGTTCTGAAAACTATGGTATCATAAATCACTGTTATATATAGACAACAGTGGCCGGAATAAATCATGCACTTTTAATTAGAAAATCAGTCTTGATAATCCGTGAGGGATAAAGATTGGGACTTCTCTGACTCTGATTCCTGTATCATTTACTGGCGTTCTTTAGTAATTAGTAAGCTCTACATGATAGGAACTCATCAAATGTATTTTGAATGAAAGGATGAATGAGTTTCCTTTCTTTTCCATTCAGCGTAGCTGGAGTGCAAACAAACCATGTCCCAAGCCATTCTACAAGTGATCGTGTACCCAGAATATTATTTAACTCCTTTCCCATTGGGCTTGTCTCATAGGCGTTTCCTTGACATAGGAGAACAACTACGGATATATGATGATTACAATGTTTGATTCAAGCAATCAGCAATAAGCTTTCTACATCAGTCTAGTCCCTCAAATTACCAGGTTGTTGGATGATGCCAACTGATGCTGCAAAAAATATGTCTGAACAGTTCTATAAGTATGGGGACAGCCATCAGAATCCTGTCATTATCTCAGTAGACTAACTTTTGAGAAAGCCTTTTCAATAATTGGCAGGAGATACAGTAATGGGACCTTAGCTGTGAAAATTTAATACTCACTCTCAGTCCTAGCCTAAATCTAACAGTGACCACCAATGGGTCTTATATGATTGAATCATCTCTTCTTTTAACTTCAGAGCCTTTATCTTCCTTCCAAGAAAATTCTGCTGAACTTATACTTATAGCTCTTTCTTCTATGCCTATGTCTGTTTAGAATTCTCCACTTTCATTATATCAGAAAACAGGGTAGTACGGTAGACATTTGGAACCAAAGAGCTCTGGATTTGAATCCTGGTATTGGCACCTTATGGATTTATGGTCTTGGGCACAAACCTCAGCCTCCCTGACTTACAGTTTCATCAACTACAAATTAAGGGTATTCATACACTGCAAGATTAGAGATGCATAAAATACTGAGCACAGCATCTGATATATACACACACACACATTATATACTAAATAAATGGGTGCAATTCAATCCTTATTACCATTGTTATCATTAAGCTAATTTCCATCCAAAACAGTTATCTACAAATCTACTTTTTTGAAATTTGGCCTGGGTATGTAAGGTCATTAGGATGGTCTCTTCTGTGTGCAGATATTCTAGGTCAGATAAAAGATCAAATGAGGGTATTTTCCCCTCAGCACTATCATGTAACAGGGGAACTCATCAGCTTCCATTCGCCATCTCTTGGGCCACCTTTCTGTGTTGTGCACAGTTGTAATTTTTCCACAGTATGGAAGTTTAAACTGTATTAATAGGGAAAATCTGCATGGACGTGTGACGATATCAAAAATATCAATTGTACTTTTAGTATCTGTTTTTTGGAGAATGTACATTAAGTTCAAGTACCTATGCATTCAGTAGAGTTTTCACTTAAGTTAGTTCAAGTTAATTAAATTCCTAACTAATCATGACAGCATCTATATGCTTTTGTAAATCAGTCATATGTTTACCATTAGGATGTACTGATTGAGTCCCAAGTCATTGCTTACTGAGTACATGAGTTCTCAGACCCTTTGTGGTAATGCCAAGGTCTTCTATGGGTCCATGGTCCCTGGAAGGGCCTCCCTGATCTGGTCTAGACCTCTCATTTTATAGTCAAAGCTACTCTGGATTAGAGGTGTGAAATGGTTTACCCACGGTCATATGGTTGGTCCATTTCAGAACAAGAAATTGGACCCACGTATCTAGAGCCTTTATCATATACTGATTCTGCCATACTAAAGTTTCCCAAACTTCAATCCTTCTTGTATAACACCTTCAAAATTCTTCCCATATATGTCTATCTCTATGAATATTATTCACTTAATACTTTTGTTCAAATCAAATTTGTTTGCTCACTCCTTAAAACCCAGACTTGTCCTAAGGACTATCCATAAAAACCACTGATTTTAGATGCTAGGTTTCCCCCCCTAAAACTCATTTAATTATTATGCAACTATCAACATTTCTCTATAAAAACGTATCCATGTACCATCTTGCATCATCTCAGACACCACCTGTGGTACATGGACCACCCAGTATATACCCAGGCCAATCCTTGGAGTAGGAATTTCAGTGTTTCTCTTTCCTTCCAGTGCTTTTCTTTTCCCTCTTGCATGTTTCAGTGAGCGCTCTAGATAATCTTGTAAAGATGGAGCTTTAAACTCTTGTGAATTGAGGCACATACCTTGATGCCCCAGAAATGTAATTTAAGCTATATCCGAAATAATACCTGTCTCTAATGTGAATATGCATTGCATGTCTAGGTTCTGGTCTTTTTAATATATTTGCTATTTATTCTTTCTGTTTTCAGAGATTCTGAAGGAAGGATTCTGGTCTGCTACAGTAAATAGAGCATGAAAATCAGGTCTGGCTTGAATTTTATCCTAGACATTAACCCTATCTCAGCTTTTGCAGGCTATTCTTACTGGCTGAGGTGTGGCCAATAATTAACCTTTTTTCCCCCTGCTAAGAACATGTTAACCTTAAAGAGAAGATAGATACACATCATGTTTCAATTTTAAATGCGGTTCTGCACCACTGGATACATTTCTCTCTGTGTTGCCATCCTAGGGGCTGTATGTAAACTAAGCATGGGATAACAGAGTGGTGAAGTGCAGGCACTTGTACTTTGCCTGCCTGGATTTAAGTAACAACTCATCTACTTCTAGTTTTTTAATATTAATTCCTTAGTCCATGTCAGTCTCAGTTTCATCATCTGTAAAATGGGGATAATAATAGCAACTACCTCATAAGGTTGTTATGAGGGATAAATAAGATCTGATGGATTAACCTCTTAGCCCCTTGCTTTACACTTACCAGGAGCTTGGCAAAATTAGTTTTTATTATAATAGTAAGGCTGGTTTACACCTTGGGAATTTAGGGTTTTATATAAGTGGGATGCTCAGGAGATACCATTTTAAAGGGCATGAAATGACCGGTGGTTTCCCATTAAAAAGGGGAAAATGTTAGGTTACTGCCTAGTGACTCCTTCTTATACCCCAATTAAATTCTTAAATCTTCCATCTCAGGAAATCACTCCCATCACAACAAAGAAGTAACACTACTGCTACTTCCTCATGGGGATAATACCATAATACCATTGTTGGGCTGGCCAAATACTAGCACCTAGATTGAAAGCGGTCAACATCCTTCTAAGAAAAGGCCATTTTTTCTTTTAGCAGCTCTTGGGGGTGAGAACCATGCCAAAAAAAAAAAAAAAAGCACATGGCTTCACCAGACACTAAGCCATTCAGGGAAGCAAATGCCTCATGTCAGAAAAGAAAGAAAAAAGAAAAAAAAAAAGAGAGAGAGAAAGAAAGTGCAACCCTTTTGCACAGATTTCTTTATCAAAGCCAAGACAACTTAAAATATAAACTGGCTGATTTACTGGAACATTTATACCCACTTCCCTTATTTGACAATGCTCACTTGCTATTGTTCTTTTAAATCCTAATTCGTTTTGTCCTTACTTGGAAGCTATGTTTCCACCATTTAAAAACAACAACAATAAAGCCATGTGCACAAGATCAAAAGACAGAAATCAAAGAGTTTTAACTCAAAACTGGTATAATCCAGCAGAAAAAAAGAAAAAGAGAAGTGGGGAGCTTCATCTACAGAGGAGACACCAGATTTATAAAGTCATTAAGCATGGTTACTTCATACAGCTCTCAAGTCTGTTTCAAATGAATATTTCAGGTTCTGACTCTCATTAGGACTGTAGCTAAAGGAACTAAAATTTGATAATGCAGCATTTCTTTCTCCATCCCCAGCACTCCCAAAATTATCTAAACTTTTTATAAGATGGTTTATGAAAAATGATGTTGAATTGATGGTCAGGCCACCTGGGGTCTATCCTCAACTCCACTACTAACCGTAGAGGCCTTGAGCTAGTTTATTCCTGGGGCTCATGTCTCTCATCTGTAAAACAGAGGAGGTATTATCACTAACATCCTATAATTGCATCACCCAGAATGACAATGTGTTAGCAACTGAGGAAATATTTTAATCTGAGCAAGTCATTTGATTAAACTAGAAAATAACAAAGGGGGAATAAGTTTTCCAAAGAATGCTTTTTCTTTTAACATTTCCATGTGGGAAAAAATCCACATTAAAAAAAAGTTTTAAACCCTCTGATTCTCAAAAAAAAAAAAAAAAAAAAACACCCCAAAACAACAACAACAAAATCATACAATTTAAACAAGTTTTGTTCAAAACTCAAAATTCTGATATATTACCCTCTAGTGGAGACTGGAAGCAACATTGCTAATTCCATCTGAAAGTACATTCAGATCTTTTGTTCACAGGACAGGAGTAGGGGGAGTTTTGTTTAAATTGTAATCATTTACAGTCCTCAAAGTGTAATCCAAAGACCTGGGCCCTCAGAATTAACCCAGCTTGCCAGAGCCCACTCAAGAGCAACTCAACCAGGCTCTTTGAGGGTAGGGTCTAGGGGTCAGCACAGTTAACTGAGAGCTCAGCTAATTCCTAAACCCACTGGAGTTCAAAAACCAATGTTCTAGCTCCCTGAGAGGCATGGTATGAATGTGAGCATTATCATAAATCTAGTGTGTAGTTAGGAGGCAAATCTCTAAACCTTGAGGAGAGGTACAAAGTTAAATTCTCTTTTCTTCATCTCAAGAAGTGGAAAATAAATACAACATCAGTTCCCTGGCAACTCCAAGATAAGGATCATGTTCCTTTGCACAGCACACACGGCGCTTCACGGTCCAGACCCTACATCCCAGCCACCAGGCCCTGGTGCTTCTATTACTCTTTGCCTCTGCCCTGTATTGATACTATTGCCACCGTTAAATTCCACCTAGAAATCTATGCAATTGATTCCGCATATTTAAACGTTATTCACTCTACATGGAATACGCCTTCCTCCAACTTAAATTTGATTGGAAATATCATTCCATTTTTATTTACCATTAATGAAACTGAAAAGGATAATGCTACACAAAATTGAGATCAACAGCAGGAGCATCAAGCGTTGTTCTGCAGGCTGCATTTATTCTATCCCATTTCCATACGCCACTTTTTCCAAGTGTTTGCTGTGCAGAGACAGCCTATAGCAATGTTGCCAATGGCCATGGCCATTCCCCTTTCCAATCACATGGCTGACCTCAAGCTCCCTTCTTCTTTACCTAAGTTTTGAAATACTTGAGCAATAGACCCAGGGCAAGTATAAATAAAGATCAAAATGTCAACTTTATTTCTGACAAAAGCTTGGTTGGAGACTGTGGCTAGATCTTTGGGTACCACTGGAGGGAAGGTTTAGGACTACAGAACAGGCATCCTAACCAAGAACTTCTGCCCTGCATTGTTTTGGGGTCAAGATGGAAGAAAAGGAATCATATTCTGATGTTGTAGTCTTTTAGCAGTTTAGCTCTCCCCAATTTATAAAATGAACAAAGGGCTGCCTCTAAGAAGACCCAGCTCTCTAGAAACTCTGGAGATGCCCCTCTGCAGAACTGTTAAATGAGAAAAGTCGACTTTCTAAGCTCTGAAATGTATTTTTCAATATCTATTGAAATGATGACTTGCCTGTAAGCAGAGTTCTTGTTAACAGAGTGCAGTATGTTCTGCTCTGGGCCAGCTGGCCTGTGCTGATTGCTTGTTTCTCATAAAAGATGTTGTTTTGTACATGTTACAGGCGATAGTTAAATGCAGTAGCAAAAATTTCAATTATTAATGTGATACTGAAAAGCTATTTCCTTTCTTAACAAAGTTTTTCTTGATGTAATTGTAGGTTCACATGTAACTGTAAGAAATAATACAGAGAGATCCTTATACACTTTGCCTTATTTTTTCAGTCTATTTTCTCTCTCATGCAGATTGGGTGAATTCTACTGTGTCCTCAAGATCACCACTTTCATCCTCTGTCACCTCCACTCTACTCTTGATACGATCCACTGAGTGATTCATTGGTGATGTTGTATTTTTGAGTTCTATAATTTCCATTTGTTTTTTTTTAAGATAATTTTATTTCCTTGCTGAAACTTTCTATTTTTCCATTTATTTCAAGAGACTTTATAATTGATTGCTGAATCATTTTTATGATGACTGCTCTAAAATTCTGGTCAGATAATTCCAACATCTGATTTATGTCTGTGGATGTTGCCATCCGTTGGCTGTCTTCTGTCATTCAAGTTGTGATTTTCTTGGTTCTTGGTATGACATGATTTCAAGTTGTATTGCGGACATTTTTTCTATTATGTTAGGAGACTCTAGGTCCCATCTAAATCTTCCATTTTAACAGGCAGTCACCTGTTTAGATTTCACTTATAGATCTTGGCCTACTTTGTGGGCTGTGGTTTCAATGGCAGTTTAATTTTCAGAGCCTTTGTGGTATTTGTTTGGTCTGCTTGGTTTATGCCTGATGTTGCAAGCATGACTCCTTTTCCATCTGGGAGAAGAATGACCCTACCTGGGCTGTTAGGTAGGTAGGTAGAATGACCCTACCTGTTCTCTTGTTAGGTCAGGGATTGGGATATGATGGGTCCAGGCCATCTGCCCCTGTTGAGGGGCACCTGCCGCTATTTTATTCCTTAAGTCCTGAGGAAACCATCTCACCTTCCTCTTACACCCTTTCAGCATTCTCCTTGGTTGTCTCTTGTGCTGTTTCCAGGGTTTATATTTCTGTGGAGTGGGGAGGAGCAGGGAGAAACTCATCTACGCCATCTTGCTCTGACCCGAAGTCACTCTATTTCATTTTAAGGAAGGAAAAAACTCAACTGAAACAAATAATTCACACCATTTTTTCTGTGAGTCAGTTTCCATCTGCCATAGGGAAGGGGCAACATTCATTCGCCTTATTGGTTTTGCCCCTTTTCCTCCTCAGCAGTTCCTTCTTTTTCCACTCTCCACCTCCCCTTACTTGCCCCCCCCTTTAACCCTCCCATCTACGGAGGTATAATTTTGGAATGATTTTTAAACAGGAGAAACCAGTGGCAGGGAATGCAGAAACACAAAATAAAACAGCTTCCATGTTAGGTTAAACACAAAGGCAGCTACAAAACAGGGAGCTTTAGGTACCAGTGGTTTTGTAGTACTATTAAATGAATTCTGTGATTTCCAATAAGAAGAGATCTGACATTTATTCACTTAATTTTAGTGACTGATGGAGCTTGTATGTTTCAACACTCTTAGCGGTTATTTGTATTTCATAGGGATCAAAGTGAAACAAAACAGAGCCCTAAAGGCATAATTTCAGAGAGCAAAGAAGTGAGGATGTTATTTCCTAACAGTGAGTTTTGAAGTGTGTAGAGGATAATTCAGTATATTCGTATCGTGGAGGAAACTATAGTATTTTTAAAGACTGGATTCTAAAAGTATCACTGCTTTGTTATGTTTTTAATCATAATAGTTCATTTAGTTTGAACTTTCAGAAAGTTTAGAGTTAAGATTTTTAGGTGTGATCAAAACCAAGATTGAGCAATATTGTTTTACAGAATGAAGGGAAACAAACTCTGTCTTCCTATGGAGCTGACCACTAATTAGGCCGTAAGGTGCAGGCTCTTGTCCTTTGAGTGTAAGTTGTAGTGTGTGTTTTCCAGCTCTCTCTATAGATGTGGACTCAGTATCTGTCTTTGCTGACATTTTCGTCTAATACTCTGGCACTGGTCCTTCAAATCCACCTTCCCTCCCCCTTGACTGGGAAAGTATGACAGGTGTTACGTAGTCATCTTACCATTGTCAAGCAACGGTTTAATGCTTAAAAGACTTATGAGATGGACTTAGGTCCTTGACAATCTCATTTCTTTCTTTCTATCCCTATTGGGCTAAGGAGATTCAGTTTAATTAGGCTGGGGTTATATGTGAGATGGGGCAGGTGTCTGATATTCTGCATCGCTTTTATTCCTTTATATCTTACTTCCTCACCCCTCATGAGTTTTGGGGTTTTTTTTACTATTTTTTAAAAATATAAAATGCATTAAGGCCATAACATACAAATCAATCAATATTGGCAAGAGAAGAATTTACTTATTTAGCAGGATAAAAATGTACAATCTTCTTTACTCTAAAAACTTAGCTGTTTTCTGTTTTTCCCTTTTTTTGTATTAGAAGCATTCATCCCATTTTAACAGAGCCCTCACCTCCACTGTCTACACTCTAGGAGAAAAACAAATGCTTTCCCTCACCATGCAGACAATGTTAAAGGCAGTTTCCCCTGCACTTATGGAAAGAGAAAATTTTTCCTGTGACTTATGATTTGTGCTCTGGATGTATGGTCCCCTGAAGTCTAGAAGGAAATAAACCAAGAGACACATCTTTTGTGCGGAGCGATAAAGACGGTCTGGAGGTGTGTCTGGAGGTGGGGAAATAAGTGAGGTGATTGATAAATACAAGTGATCTGACCCTGGGGCACTCGTTCCAGAGGGCACTGTATCATAACCTGTGACATGCCCGGTGAGTGAACCAAGACGAGGATCATTGTAAAGGACATGTTAAAAGGCCTATGACCTGCAGTGTCTTGGAGTCATTGCCAGTCACCCACATAGCCTTCGTGTGAGAATTTCCCATTATTCATAATGCAGGCCATGCAGCCTGTGCCGGTTGGGACTCCAGTTTGTACCGGATGGAAACCCTGTTCACTTCATACCAGCACATCACCAGCTGACTTCCCCACGGTGGCAGCATCTCCCTATGCCGTGAGACTTTATACTGTCCCCATCCAAAGGCTCCCTGTGTGTGCACCTCTAGACAATGCCATGGGACCTCTGAAGACCAAGTTTTGAAGCAGGACAGGGATGAGTATGGCCCCTATTTAGCTCATACATGGTTCACTCTGAAGATGTGAAAAACATCTAGGCTTTCCATAGGCTGCAAGGTGGTACCAATCACAAGGTTCCACCTTCACTCTTACAGGATAGAGACAGAAACAGTGGTAGTGTCGAAGGTTGCTTGTGCCTTAGCAGGGGCTGGCGTTGGGGGAGGAAAAGGGGATGGCAAACACAGAGGGAAAGGAGCCCAGAGACTGAACCTGCCGAACCTCTCCTAATGCCGACTCTGAGAGACCTGACCTTGCCCAGGAGCTATTTCCCGCTCTCCAAGGTAAGAGATTCCTGATCCTGTTCAGTCGTGGGGCAACCCTGTACTTCAGGGAAGCCTGGACTCATTACCAACCCCAGAGTGGGTCTAACTTGATCTCTGCCATTTGTGGTAACTCTACTTCCCTTGTCAGGGATCGGTTTGAGAACGGGCCTATGACACATTTCTAATTAGAGATGAGGGTTACACCATGAGGACTTCTAGACATTCTTCCTTTCTCTTAAAAAGATACGCTTATGGAAGAACTAAATTCTCTGCTCCCCTTTCCTCCATCTTGATAGATATTCAGGTTGACACGCCTGGAACTGTTACTGTCATCTCGTGACCGTGCGGGGAAAGCGAGAGATATGAGAAGAATTTAAGCTGCAGCAATAATGAGGTCGAGACACTCAGTTAACCGACTCTGAAATGGCCCTATTTTTAGCTCTTGGATAGATAAGAAAAAAAATCTTTCTCATTGTTTAAGCCAATTTTAGTTGAATTTTCTGTTACCTTCAGCCAAAAGCATACCAAATGAATTAACTACCTGATGAGAAAAGAAATCTTTTGCATCATTTCATGGACTTCTTGTGGATTCATGATCAGCGAGGAGTAACAGTATCTTCTTTCTGGTAATGGACTATACCTACACCCCATTCCAGGTGGTTCTGAGATTGCACAGATGACACTCTATGAAAGAATCTTTCTGTAATTATCAAGCGTTTTTTTCTTTCAGCATGGTCAATATGGGGAATAAAACTGAGGAAAGGATCTCCCGAATTAGACCCTGAATAGATAAAATATTATATAAGAAAGTAAAAATTAGGTGAACACATATGCAAATTCAAAACCAGAAGATAGAAATACCCATTTTCAGAATTGCAAAGCAAACTCAAAATCAGAGAGGTGGGAAGGGGCTTAGGTGAAAATGTATTAGAGCTTTATGAGAAGCAGGTGTAGGCCCTAATAGCTGCATTTGGGGGTTTGGATGCCTGTGCAGAGAAGCTAGTCTAGGACACAGACACTATTTATACAGGGAACTAGAGCTGTGATACCTGCAACAAGCCAGGCGTCACGGGGACGGGCAGACTCCAGCCCCACCAGGTGGGGAAATCAGCAAGGAAGCTTGTTTTATATCCAAGGTTGAATTTAGAGAAAAGTAACCCAAGGAAATTCAAACGCATCATCACGTGAATGAGCAGGTCCAAATTCATGCCATCAGTGTGGAGCAGAAGCTCCTAACTGAGAAATCAACATGAAAACTGACCCAGAATGAGTGAAACCTGTGGACTCTGAGAAGCGGCAAAGCCAACATAACACAAGAGGGAAAATTCCACAGCTCAGGGAGCCCAGGATGCCAGGGAAGTAAGCCTCAACTGGACGAGCTCCCAGTTGAAGATTCAAACCATGGAAGGAAGTGAATCACTGAGAAGGAGAATAGGATGGTGCGACAGAAAGAAAAACTTTTACGAACAAGAAATAATAAAATTATCTAAAAGAAGATTTAAATAAGTATTGTTTTAAATGTTTAAATAGGTAAAGAGGAAATAATAAAGATAAAGCAAGCACAAAACAGTATAATAAGGACAGATTTGAGAAATGGGAAAGGATACAATGGAAATCTTTAAATGACAATCACAAAATCACTGCAATTCTTAAAAATCAATTAACTAGTTGAACAACAGTAAAAATACACACACAAAAATAATGTATATATTGGAACACAGATCTAAGGAAGTGACCTAGAGTATGGAAGAGAGAAATAAAAACAAGAGAAGTTGAGGCCTGCAAGATAGGAAGATGGAGTCTAATATATGTCCGATAGGAGTTCTAGGATAAAACAAAGTGAATGAGGGAGACCTAATGTTATAAGAGAAAATGGTTGAGAATTTTCCAGAATTGAAAAATAGTCATCTAAGGCATCCTAAGGTTTAAAGAGTACCCCAATTTCCATATAGGACAGATACAAGCAAATTCACGTCTAAAAGAATCATTGTGATAAAACTGCAGACTATCAAAGACAGGCGAAATTCTTAAAAGCTACCAGAGACTAAGAGACATATTCCTACAAAGGAATGACTATTCATTCGACTGACAAAAGACTTCTAGTCAGCAATAAGAGCTGATATTTTTGAGTAGTTGCTGTAGGCTGGGCAGTATTTTCAGTATCTCTTATTTAATGTTCATAACAATCTGATGGGGAAAATACCTTACTATCCCCATTTCACATATAAATACAGAACAATGAATAAAAGACAATGGAATAACATATTCAAAGTGGTGAGGCATAAACAATTCTACCTGTAACTCTATCTCTTACCATACCTTCATCAAGAGTGAAGCTTGGAGGTTGTTTCTTTCCTGACATATATTTAATAATCCATAAACATTTGGAAGTTGAATAATAATACAAAATATGTGTCAACTATAACCGCCCCAGAAGTGTCATATTGTGGTAAGTGCTTCAGAGTTATATATATGGTTGTTTTGTGTGTACAGTGAGCAAGGTAGAAACTGGTGGAGTAGATATATTTTTAACCAAATCTTTGTTTTCTCACTGCCCAACCCGATTGATTTAAAGAAGTTATGCAATAAAATATTTGGGTTAAACTAGGACAGTGAGTCCTTTCCAAATATTCCTACAGCACAAAAGATGGTCTTCCGTATCAGTAAAAAGAGAGCCCTTTAAGTATCTCAAACCAAAAGAATCTAATACAAGGGACTGCTTACTCAGATGATAGAATAGCTAAGGAACTAAACAGTATTATGAAGCGACCCTGCATTTAGCGAAAGCAAGGAAGCTACCACCAACCTAGGGCTGGAGTGTGAAAAGCAGGAGGTGGTTGTATCAGAGTTCAGGAGTCAGGGTCCCTGGTGGGCCTGTCTGAAGAAAACTGAGACCATGGAGAGAGGGGACATTCTCTAGGAACTGGAGCCACACAGCTATTACAGCAAGTACTGGAGTTGCCACCTGAAACAGAATGGGGGCTATCCTGGCTTTTTCCCTTCTTGCTCTCCACACTTGCACCCAGAGTCTTCCATTAGCTAAACCCATCTAAAAGCAGAAAGCGAGAGAGCCTGGGAAATGTAGTGTCCTCCAGTACGCAACCGAGGAAAGAAGGGCAGAGAATGGATCTGAGAACAAAAGTCAAGGGATGGACCCAGCTCACCCTTAGCTGATGAGTTCAGGTGAGTGGCTGCGATGGCTTTGAGCGTAAGGGCAGACGTGTTCAGTATCAGAGATCTGTTCAGTGTCTGCTCTGTTCTCTAACTCTCCCATCTGCCTGAGTTCCTCCGCTTTAGCTGGCTAGTCAGTGGTGGCTTGAAAATGACACGTGCATTTTGGGTGTGAATGACTAAATGAACTCCTCTTTCAGGAAAAGGCTTTGCCTTCTTCCAATCAAGCTCTACAAATGGGAACTTCATTTAAGACCATCCATCTACGGAGCTTTGTGTAATACATATATCCTCTCAAAGCTGCTACGCCTAGAAACTTATAGTGTAGTATAAAAGTAGCTTTCCCTGTTGGAATGGCTTTTCTTATTTGTATTCTAAGTAACTCATTTAGGCAGATATCAGAAGTTCCTCTTATTTGCATTTATTTTGCCCACAGAAAATTTACAGTTCACGTGACTGTTCTGCTTCAAAGAAATAATCAAAATACAAATTGCTTGAACTATAAAGGCAGGAGCTTAGAAAACCTGGGAGAAGGAAATTAGGGCACATTTGAAACATAAGTGAAAGGGGTTTTTGCCATGGCTATCTTCAAATAACATCTCTAAAGCACAAGTAGAAGAGAATTTTGAGATTTACTTACTTCACAGAAACTTCACCCTTCCTGAAATTTTATTTTAGAGTAAGTGAACCAGAAAAGATGTCAATGTTAAAACTCTGTTTTCCTTTGGAGTAGATAACCAGAAACTATAACATGATTTTTCTGGAATCAGAGTTAAGCAATAACTGGTAGTCATCTTTATCTACCCTCAAAAGAAAAGCCTTTGAACAAAGAATATGCAGTTAATCAAATAAAAAGAATGTTATTTTTTATTTAAAAGATATCAAGGGCTATAATATGAAATTTTATCCAAAATATTTTTTCTTTTGTTCAGCTTCTTTTAGCTTTGATAGAGGTGAACGGTTTAATGAAATATCACAGCATCGACTCTGACGGGCATTTTTGGGATTGAAAATATGCTACTTTTGGTGGTGATGTGGTTAACTGTTAACTAATCTGTCTAAAACTGAGGTAGATTTTATAAACTGTCCCAAATTTTAAAAAATTTAGTGCTATTGTTAGGCAATGATTTTGACTTTTGAACTGCCTGAGTTTATAAATTCTCTACTTAATGTTCAGTGCATATAGTTGGTATCACTTGATCAGTTATGTAAGAAAGCTTTCTTGAGCGTGTGTGTGTGTTTGTGTGTGTGCGTGTGTATATTTCATAAAGCATGTTAGCACCCTCTTCTGTATGACTGTTGAGGCTGTAATTCCTACAATCTTTTTTCATTTCCTAACAGTGAACAGCTTGAATATTCATTAAATTTGCTCCTGATTAAAGTAGCACCTCCGAGTAATTTAATTATACTGTCTATTTCAGAAACACTGATAAGTGCTGGAGTCAAAAAACACTTCATTGCTAAATGTTACCCACTGGGAATAAGTGTTGGCTTATGAAAAGGGAAAAAAATGCTGCTTCCACATTTCTCAGAATGAGGATTTCCAATGATTTAAATATACAGAGCTATGCAAGGAGGAAGGGAACACAAGGACAGATAAGGAGAGCAGACTTGTATATTCTTCTCCCAGCTGTCAGTGCTTGAAGAAAAAATGGATGCCCTCGTATGCTCTAATACCAGCCACTGACACAATTAAATATTCTTTTATTCAACTGGATTTTTTAAAAAGAAAATCGGACACCTTTTAAATCAGACTTCCTGGAGTCCCCCAGCTGCTCCTGATAGATACTGTATGAGGCTGATGAGGGAGATGTAACTGAAGTTGTTTGATTGATTCATTCATTCACACACTCATTCATGCTACAGATATTTTCTGAGCATCTATTGTGTGCCAGGCACTCTTCCAGCTACTGGAGATCCAGGGAACAGATCCAAGTTCCCAACCTCATAGAGATGACATTTCTAGCTAGGAAAGATGGATACAATGCAGAAATACGTACAGAATATGCCCGATGATAAATTCTATGTAGAAAAATGAGGCAGGGTGAAGGGGATCAGAAGCGTGGGTGTACAGCAGGTGGGTATTTTATACAAAGTGGTTGGAAACGTCCTCACTGATAAGGTGACATTTGAGCAGAGACTTGGGGTCAGTGAAAGTTTAATCCTCGTAGGGTATTTAAAGAAAGAGTATTCCAGGTGGAAGGAAGAGCATGGGCAAGCTCTCTGAGATTGGACCCTTCAAATATTTCAAATGCTGTCTAGAGGCTCAGCATGACACAGTAGTTAAGACCTCGCTTGACTTTTGGAATTCGAAAACTTGGATAAGATTCTGTATATTAGCAAGTGACAAATTATTCAAAATCTCTGAGCCTTTATTTTCTCACCTACAAAATGGGGATTCCTACAACTTCCTTCTTCCCAGTGTTACTGTAAAGACTAAGTGAGAGTGCAGACAAAGATATTAATTGTAATTGGCATTGTGCTGAGTTCAATAAATGTTAGCTATGACCAGGGAAAAAATGCTTCTCAGGGACACTTGAGTTTTCTGCAACATTTATGTATTGAAATGGATCACACAAATGTTGAACTGGAACTCTCTTCTAATATTAGTGCAAAATTATAACATAAGTAGAAATGTTTCTTTTTCTGTGTGGTCCTGAATAAGCTGTTTTCCCTTTATGAACCTTAAGTTTTGCAAAATAAGGAAATTAAGTTAAACCAGTCACTTCAGTCTAAAGTCTTCAAGGTAGTATGAGAGCTACTTTCCCTGTTTGAAAATTCCTGAAAATGAAATTTTATATTTACCTCCTTTTTTAATTAAAGTATAGTTGATTTGCAATGTGGTGCCAATCTCTGCTGTGCAGCAAAGTGACTCAGTTATACACATACAGACATTTGTTTTTTTAACATTCTTTTGCATTACAGTTTATCACAGCATATTGAATATAGTTCCCTGTGCTATATATTAGGACCTTGCTGTTTATCCATTCTAAATGTAATATATATATTTACTTCTGATAAGGGTAATGAGGGACTTGACCATTAGGCTTGCTTGGGGCTGAATTACAAAGCGTGGAATTCGGTGGCTAAGACCACTGGCTGTGGAGTGTGATAGTACAGCCAAGGTGCTATCCCAAAAGGTTGCCCAATTTACATTTACCTCAAGAGCAATGCTTTCCCCAAATTCTTGTCTTCTTGAGATATTTTCAAACGGCTCCATCATCCAGGTCTAAGTCCAACACTTGGACTACTTTTGGGTCCCTTCCACAGGGTTAATTCTCCTTCCAACCTTTCTCCCCAAATCCTACTCCTTCCCTTTCTGCCTCTAGAGGGAAAGCCATTTTTCCAAGCTCTTTCCATGAATCAGCCTAAATATGGTCAGATGAAGGGTCACAAGGCTGTGGGGGGAGGGCGAACCAAGAAGGAGAAGGCAGCAGAGGAAAGGGTCCATCTACAGCCATCTCCATGAGGAAAATACGGCCAAAAAATGAGATGAGGAGTCCGGAATCTAGTCTATTCCTTATAAGGCATCTTTCTCCGTGTTTGAAAAGCTGTCTAAGGGTCATACAGCACAGACTGCCTTACCCATCCATATAATCTTTAAATGGGATTAAACAGAACTAGTCAGAGCATTGAAGGGACAGTTAACTGCCCAGAGGCAAAATCATGTACAGAGAGGCTTCGGCATTGCTAGCTATTAAGTAGCAGTTCCAGCAAAGTCTATTCTGAGAAATGCTGCAACTCATATTAAAAATCTCCTTCCTTTTCCCTTGCAGAATGTATCAGACCTCAAAACCTGCTACTGCTGATTCTGCAACTTACTGGATGTTGACTTTGGGCAAGTTTTCCAACCTCTCTTGAGTGTCAGGCTCTATGTATAAAATGGGGGTAATGATAATGACCTAGCAGGGTTGCCTGGCACACAGTATGGCTTCAGGACATGGTAGCAATTATCATCAAGAAAAAGGGGCAGGGTGCTGGTTGTAAGGAGTTACTCAGATTGTAAGGTGCTTTCTAGCTGGAAGACAGGATGCTGATTTGGTTAAGATACAGGTAAGTATGAAATCGAAAATATAAGAAATGGACGTGGAGAAGATCTGAAGAGGGAGAAGTCAGATATTTTAGATGTTACGTGATTTGATTAAGGTGTTGAAAACGTAATCACGCAGTTGGCAATCAGTTCTCATTCATTGCTCCTAAAGTTCTTACGTGTCTTAGCTTCTCTGTGGAATTCTTACCGGCAGCAAATCTATTATAGTGGCAATTCTTTGAAGCAGTGACATCATGGGACATGTGAATGGATGTTCTGCAACACTTGAATTGAGACCAAAATCCGTTGTGCTAATTAGTTATTGGAATCTTTGCATAATTACACATGCTCAAGGGCCATTCACTGGCTTTGTTAGCTGTCTCCCATGTCTGCTATCATGTGACCATTGGACCGAATGCCATTTTGATGAGAACTAGCTCCGTGTTTACAGAGTGGAGATATTACAACATTGTTGGAGCATAATTATTGCCTCTGTGTTGGTGACTCAGTTTTTCATCTTCAGATTTATTTTGTTCCTAACCTTATATAATACTTAGTCAGCTGCTGTCAAATGCATTAAAGACTGGGAAGTAGTAGTTGCCTTAAACTCTATACAACCTGCCTCCCAAAACAAAACTCATTCAATCAATCAGTATATAACTCTTGAGAAAAATTCTATTTAAACCACTTTAGAATTATTTAATACCATATTTTCATATCAATAAGCAATTAAGGCGATGCGAACATATATAGGGTGGATAAACAACAAGGTTCTACTGTATAGCACAGGGAACTATATTCAATATCCTGTGATAAACTATAATAGAAAAGAACATATATATATGTACAACTGAGTCATTTTGCTGTACAGCAGAATTAAATACAACACTGTAAATCAACTATACTTTAATAAAATTTTTAAAAAGCAAACAAATAGAAAAAAAAGCAATTGAGGGAACACAAGGTGCAAAATGCTGGAACATCTGTAAGAATATGTTCAATCTCTCTTTTAATTAAAGACACGGAAAATCAGAAAATAAAGAGATAATATTTTCAGCTATCAGTTTGGAAAAAATTTAAACATGTGATGAAAACCTAGTGGATGACACTATGGAGAAACCAGCATTTCTATACAAGACTGTGGTTTTGTAACCTTTCTGGAAAGGAGATGTGGTGATGTCCATTACTATTTACCATACACCTGCCCTTGCCCATTTTTTCCACGAATTCCAACACTAGGATTTTTACTGTCAATATCTGTACATAAACTTCCAAGCTATGTGGGCAAGGACATGTACTGTAGCTTGTAACAGCGACAACATATGGAAACAACATAAATTACTAACTATAAAGAGTCATAAATAGGATATACGCACATATGTGGGATAATATTTGGTAACGTTAGCTGTTTAGGGAGGGCTGTTTGCTTGAATTTCTTTTCTCTCTGGTATACTGCATGCCTTGCTTCAGGGATCAAAGGGCACAGCAGAATGCAAATGTCAAATAAGTAGAAAATGTTTGGCTTCTGAGTTTCAAAAGCCTTGACCCTGATATTTAGAAGCTTGTGCAGTAAATAAGAGAAACTTACCTATCTGGCCCCATAAATTAAAAATTTCCTGGCTTGGGGAAATGAGGGAGTCAGAAGGGGAGCATATACGTGCACTGGAAAGGAGCTTCCATTGAAGGCTGAATCCAGGGGTGGGAAGTAACAAAAGCTACAGACTATTTTGCTGAGTCTGAGCGAAAAGAAAATTTGCTCGTTAGGTAGATGCCTAGAAACGACCAAGCCCTCTCCTGATGCCCTCCCCACCATTTTGAGAGTATCCTGACATAGTGTTAAAAGAGTAGGGACAGAATGGCTGCCTGGTGTAACTAAAAGATGGGTCTAAAGAGCTTGCAAGACCTCCTCCAAGTCACAGCATGGCAAAGTAATCCCGTGTGTGTGAGAGTGACATATACACATGAAGGAGATCCGAAGGATCTAACGGGACTGGAGTGAGAGCCAGAGATGATCATCAGAGATCTACTAGGGTGGAGGACCAGATGGGACAAATACATCTCAGCATCTGTCAGTCAGCATGGAAAGTCAACAACCAAGCACAAGACTCTGCAGCCACGACCTCTGTTCTACCTAAGCCTCGTGGAACTCAGCTAAATGCCAGACCAAGAATTGGCAGATACTAAGTTTGGACTGCCCAGGGGAACAGAATCCTAAAATAAAATTAAGCTGAATTAAAGAAAAATAAGGATGACTGAATGTCTTCCTTGCCTGAGTTAGTGGGATGAGAGAGTCACTCACTTCACATACCATGAAGTAATGTGCAGCTATTGAAAGTAATGAGGCAGGTATATATGCTCCAATGTGAAAGATCTGCAAGATAAACTTTAAGTTAAAAAAGGCAAGAGAAAGAACAATTTGAGTAGTGTGCATTCCATTTGCACAAAAATGTTATATGTTCTAACTGTTCCCAGGATATGGAAGAAATGATTAACTGTGATTTCCTCTAGAAACTGAGACTCTTCATTTAATACCATTTTATAAAGATTTCTTTTAAACCAAGAGCTTATATTATTTTATGATACATATTTATCATATGTAATAAAATATCCTCTTTATCCTTAAGTCATGTTTTGCGATCCATTACATTTAATTAGAATTCCATTTATGTAGCATTTATTTTGATAATTTCAGAATATAGGATGAAAATGTATCTTTAACATCTTTTGAGTATAGCATAAAGCTGCCAAAGAGAATTCATTTGGTTTTCTTTTTCAGTGAGAAGAGATGTTGCAATCTGCCTTAAGGGAAAACTGCCCTCTCTCCATCATTTCTGTAAAAGTGGATATGCAAACTTGTCTCACCACAAAGCTACAGAAAACTTTCTTAAAAATGTGTCAATAACTAGAATAAGGAGGCATAATTTGAAGAATTGGACAAAGTCATACATTTTCATACACTCTAGCATATGGTCAAACATACAGGTCACAGACACTGGGCATATCATCAAAATTTACATATGCATATAAAGAATGGTTCCTTCAAAGTCATCCTATAGTTATTCCAAGTCACAGAAAACATTTAATAAGTCATTTTGGGGGGAATTATTTTCACCGTTATGGCACGTTGTTTTGAATGACCTAGCAGGTGCCAAATCATCACCCTTTAAGGATAAATTTACATTTTAATAGCACTCAAAGGCCATTTAGAGTCAAGTATGGCGAATAAGGCAGTCAGTCAATTTAGATAATAAATTTACAGTAAAAAAAAAAAAGCATGGTATAACTAAAATAACATGACTGCTCTACAGCGCTGAAGGAAACAATGCCTAGCCCCCAAAGAAACTTGAGTGTTTTACAAACTATAGCATCCTTTGAACAACTGCATTGTCTTCCTAACAGAATACTTTAAATTAATTTTGATGAATAAATTTTATCTTGTCTGTTAAAAACCAACCTAATGACTTACAGTAGCATTTTCTATATTAAATTGTTTTAAAATATGGAACTACAAGATTTTTAAAGCTATATTTCTAAATACTTTAGATCAGCATTTAAAGTGGGTCATGACCGAATAGCCAGAGCAATCTTGAGGGAAAAAAACAGAGCTGGAGGAATCAGACATCCTGACTTCAGATTATACTACAAAGCTACAGTAATCAAGACAATATGGTACTGGCACAAAAACAGAAATATAGATCAATGGAAACGCATAGAAAGCCCAGAGATAAACCCAGGCACCTATGGTCAACTAATCTATGACAAAGGAGGCAAGGATATACAATGGAGAAAAGACAGTCTCTTCAGTAAGTGGTGCTGGGAAAACTGGACAGCTACATGTAAAAGAATGAAATTGGAACACTCCCTGACACCATACACAAAAATAAACTTAAAATGGATTAAAGACCTAAATGTAAGACCGGACACTATAAAACTCTTAGAAGAAAACATAGGAAGAACACTCTTTGACATAAATCACAGCAAGATCTTTTTTGACCCACCTCCTACAGTAATGGAAATAAAAACAAAAATAAACAAATGGGACCTAATAAAACTTAAAAGCTTTTGCACAGCAAAGGAAACTGTAAACAAGACTAAAAGACAACCCTCAGAATGGGAGAAAATATTTGCAAACAAATCAATGGACAAAGGATTAATCTCCAAAATATATACATAGCTCATGCAGCTCAATATTAAAAAAACAAACAACCCAATCAAAAAATGCACAGAAGACCTAAATAGACATTTCACCAAAGAAGACATATAGATGGCCAAGAGGCGCATGAAAAGATGTTCAACATCACTAATTATTAGAGAAATGCAAATCAAAACTACAATGAAGTATCACTTCACACTGGTTAGAATGGGCATCATCAGAAAATCTACAAACAACAAATGCTGGAGAGGGTGTGGAGAAAAGGGAATCCTCTTGCACTGTTGGTGGGAATGTAAATTGATACTGCCACTATGGAGAACAGTATGGAGGTTCCTTCAAAAACTAAAAATAAAATTACGATATGACCCAGCAATCCCACTACTGGGAAAATACCCAGAGAAAACCTTAATTCAAAAAGACACATGCACCCCAATGTTCATTGCAGCACCATTTACAATAGCCAGGTCATGGAAGCAACCAAAATGCCCATCGACAGACAAATGGATAAAGAAGATGTGGTACACATATACAATGGAATATTACTCGGCCACAAAACAGAACGAAATTGGGTCACTTGTAGAGATGTGGATGGACCTAGAGACTGTCATACAGAGTGAAGTAAGTCAGAAAGAGAAAAACAAATATCATATATTATTGCATATATGTAGAATCTAGAAAAACGGTACAGATGAACCGGTTTGCAAGGCAGAAATAGAGACAAAGATGTAGAGAACAAACATATGGACACCAAAGGGGGAAAGCGGGGAGGGTGTTGGTGGTGGCGGGATGAACTGGGAGATTGGGATTGACATATATACACTAATATGTATAAAATAGATAACTAATAAGAACCTGCTGTATAAAAAAAATAATAAAATTTAAAAAAAAAATAAAGTGGGTCATGAAACCAATTTAGTGGTTGCAACCAATATTAAAAATACACAAGAGAAAATACCAGAGTGCATCAAATGTAATCGGCATAGGTATGATTTTATCAAACTGTTTCACTTATATATTTTTAGTCAAGCATTCATTATTCAGCAAAAACGTATTGAGCAAACACAATACACTTGTCAGCCATTTGGACCACCAACTGGTCATCTCTCACCTAGATGGTCTCTAAGATCCGTTCAACCTTAACATTCTCTGAAATATTGAAGTCCAAGTTTAATTGTCTTTTCAAATTTTTTTCCCAGATAATATTTTTAAGTGATGACTGTATGCTGGAATTCTGTGAACACTTTACTATAGTATCTCATGTAATCTTTGTTCCAATTAAAATTGCTGCATAACAAACCATTCTAAAACATAGTGGCTCAAAACCACAGCAATTACTTACTTAGTTCACGAATTTTGAGCTCAAACAGCAATCAACAGAGAAGGCTCACGTCTGTTCCATGTTACGTCAGTTGGGGCAGCTTCACTGGGGTTGGAGAATCTGCTGTCAGGATGTGTTACTGCATGGCTGGCAAGTTGGTGCGGCTGCCAGCTGGGAGCTCAGTCATGGCCAAGGGCAAGGAGACACCACACCTCTCCATGAGTTTCTAGGACTTCTCAGCATGGCTGGGTGGATGGGTTCCTAGAACAAGCATCCCAAGAGACAGTAAGTGGAGCTGCTAGTTTCTTAAGGCTCCAGAATCTGACACCATGTATTCCACTAGTGAAGTGACCATAAAGCCCAGATTAAATAGGAGGAGACACTGACTCTACTCATTTGATGAGAGAAGTGTCCAAAAATTGGGGGGCCATGTTTCAAACTAACACACCTTCAAATAACCACATGAGGTGTATTTTCTATTAATACATCCCAATCTTATAGACAAGGCAACTGACACAAAGAGATATTCATCAATTTTTCCCAAGGTCACGCAGCTTTTACATGTCACCGAAGACCTGAGTCCAGGTCTTCCTTTGTCCACAGCCAGGCTCCAGTGACGCTGCTGTTCTGTCTTTTCTTGTGATTATAAAACTCTATATAAAACTCTAGGGCTTCCCTGGTGGCGCAGTGGTTGAGAATCTGCCTGCCAATGCAGGGGACGCGGGTTCGAGCCCTGGTCTGGGAAGATCCCACATGCCACGGAGCAACTGGGCCCGTGAGCCACAATTACTGAGCCTGCGCGTCTGGAGCCTGTGCTCCGCAACAAGAGAGGCCGCGATGGTGAGAGGCCCGCGCACTGCAATGAAGAGTGGTCCCCACTTGCCGCAACTGGAGAAAGCCCTCGCACAGAAACGAAGACTCAACACAGTCATAAATAAATAAATAAATAAATAAAAGAACGTGAATTTCTAAAAAAAAAAAAAAAAATTCTACAGCCTTCATAATTTATAGTCAGGATTTGCTGCTTGAGGGTAAATGACCCAGGAGTTCCATAAATTGAGAAAAATATGGGTAGGGATCTCATCTGATAGTGAGTAGATGAAAAGGTGAAGGAGCTCAGAAATCTGTGGAAGAAATATGGAAGGATTAGCAGATACATGATCAATATGATGCTTGAATTGAAGCAAAATCATAATAAGACAGTCACTCTTGACTTATTAACTGTTTTGAAAAAATTATGCCAGGTAGAGATGCACATCCCTTAAGCATGAACTGAAATTCTTTGAGCCTTTAAGAGGAAAAATGCTCTAAGTGAAAAGTAATTGTATTATAAGCTGAAACAAGCCCTATCAGCACATAGCAGGGGTATGTGTGTTTTTTTCTTATGTCTCCAGAACTGAATACTAAATAGGGTCTAGTATTTTTTTCTGTGATTTTAATTATAAGTGGTACTTAGATATTCAACATGAAACTCAGTTCTACCCTTTGAAAATAACCTTTGCTCTCTAACACAAAATATAAAAATATTCAAAATTCAGTAGGGTGCAAGACACATTATTGGCTTGTTGACAGAACAAATTTCTTCCTAGAAGGAAAACACAGGAGCCATGCAAAGTCATAGAAATAAATGTGTTTTCAAGTGTTCAGCGTAGAGTGGCAGTTTGGTTTCCAACGACATTCTTTAACTTCGAAAGGTGTGCTTTCTGTTTTTAAAAAACAAAAACTCTTTAACCCTGAGAAACAATGTAAGGACTGTTTTTTTGTTGTTTTTTGGGTTTTTTTACATCTTTATTGGATAATTGCTTTACAATGGTGTGTTCATGTCTGCTTTATAACAAAGTGAATCAGCTATACATATACATATATCCCCATATCTCCTCCCTCTTGCATCTCCCTCCCACCCTCCCTATCCCACCCTTCTAGGTGGTCACAAAGCACCAAGCTGATCTCCCTGTGCTATGTGGCTGCTTCCCACTAGCTGACTATTTTACATTTGGTAGTGTACATATGTCCATGCCACTCTCTCACTTTGTCCCAGCTTACCCTTCCCCCTCCCTGTGTCCTCAAGTTCATTCTCTATGTCTGCGTCTTTATTCCTGTCCTGCCCCTAGGTTCTTCAGAACCATTTTCTTTTTTTTTTTTTTTTTAGATTCCATATATATGTTAGCATATGATATTTGTTTTTCTCTTTCTGACTTACTTCACTCTGTATCACAGTCTCTAGATCCATCCACCTCACTACAAATAACTCAATTTCATTTCTTTTTATGGCTGAGTAATAGTCCATTGTATATATGTGCCACATCTTCTTTATCCATTCATCTGTCAGTGGACACTTAAGGTTGCTTCCATGTCCTGGCTATTGTAAATAGTCCTGCAATGAACATTGTGGTACATGACTCTTTTTGAATTATGGTTTTCTCAGGGTATATGCCCAGTAGAGGGATTGCTGGGTCATATGGCAGTTCTATTTTTAGTTTTTTAAGGAACCTCCATACTGTTCTCCATAGTGGCTGTATCAATTTACATTCCCACCAACGGTGCAAGAGGATTCCCTTTTCTCCACACCCTCTCCAGCATTTATTGTTTGTAGGTTTTTTGATGATGGCCATTCTGACTGGTGTGAGGTGATACCTCATTGTAGTTTTGATTTGCATTTCTCTGATGATTAGTGATGTTGAGCATCCTTTCATGTGTTTGTTGGCAATCTGTATATCTTCTTTGGAGAAATGTCTATTTAGGTCTTCTGCCCATTTTTGGTTTGGGTTGTTTGTTTTTTTGATATTGAGCTGCATGAGCTGCTTATAAATTTTGGACATTAATCCTTTGTCAGTTGCTTCATTTGCAAATATTTTCTCCCATTCTGAGGGTTGTCTTTTAGTCTTGTTTATGGTTTCCTTTGCTGTGCAAAAGTTTTTAAGTTTCATTAGGTCCCATTTGTTTATTTTTGTTTTTATTTCCATTTCTCTAGGAGGTGGGTCAAAAAGGATCTTGCTGTGATTTATGTCATAGAGTGTTCTGCCTATGTTTTCCTCTAAGAGTTTTATAGTGTCTGGCCTTACATTTAGGTCTTTAATACATTTTGAGTTTATTTTTGTGTATGGTGTTAGGGAGTGTTCTAATTTCATTCTTTTACATGTAGCTGTCCAGTTTTCCCAGCACCACTTATTGAAGAGGCTGTCTTTTCTCCATTATATATTCTTGCCTCCTTTATCAAAAATAAGGTGACAATAGGTGCGTGGGTTTATCTCTGGGCTTTCTATCCTGTTCCATTGATCTATATTTCTGTTTTTGTGCCAGTACCATACTGTCTTGATGACTGTAGCTTTGTAGTATAGTCTGAAGTCCAGGAGCCTGATTCCTCCAGCTCCGTTTTCTTTCTCAAGATTGCTTTGGCTATTCAGGGTCTTTTGTGTTTCCATACAAATTGTGAAATTTTTTGTTCTAGTTCTGTGAAAAATGCCATTGGTAGTTTGATAGGGATTGCATTAATCTGTAGAGTGCTTTGGGTAGTATAGTTATTTTCACAATGTTGATTCTTCCATTCCAAGAACATGGTATATCTCTCCATCTGTTTGTATTATCTTTAATTTCTTTCATCAGTGTCTTATAGTTTTCTGCATACAGGTCTTTTGTCTCCTTAGGTAAGCACTGCTTTTATTTTTCAGTCAGTAATAAAAATCTTGGCTTCCATGATGTTCAGTACACTAACATGTGGAGAACAAGATGATGTATTTGATCACCAGATGTTCACACTCCATCTGCACTGCTGGGACAATGCCTGTTGCATTCATTTTTGTAATGCCAATACTTAGTATTGTGTTTGTGTTAAGGAGACACTCAATAAACAATTGTTGAATGAATGAGATGTTTCATTTGTTTCAAGAAACAATATTTAGTCCTAATCTATGTCCACTTAATGGATTTAAATCAGATTCATCTATATTTAAAAATACACTTTACCTTGCTTCCTTTACTTGTTACAGAGAAACAGGCACCTTAGAGACCATCTCTTCTAAACCTTTGTTACAAATGAAGAAATGGAGGCCTAGAATCACAAAATCTAGCAAACCTTGCCAATGTTTGCAGATGTTGTAGTGATTCAAACCAGGCAGACCTGCATCCAAGTGAACAAAGACGTTGCTATCCTCATTATCAGTTTGAAACATGGCTACCCCTTACCAAACCAAACATGTGCCCACATTCCCCCAAGTGGGGTGTGGCCTGGAATAGAGGAGAATTTATCACATAAACAAATTCAAGCATTTGTTATTTCTTTTTTCTTTTTCTTTTTTTTTAAGCACCATTAGCCTTATTATTCTATCTTTACATCACTTTTTTTTAACTGCTACATTCAAATGTTGAAAAGTATCTGTTGTGTTTGTTACCAGAGTTCCTGGTACCCTGTAGTTTAACAGGAAGAAAACAAATATAAAGTTGTATTTGTTACAGCAACCTCCTGAGTCTCACTTGTTCTATATACTGGTTACGTCTATGGAGACTGGTTTCCCCACTCTGCTCAAGAGGCACAATGACTAGGAACCATGAAGATGGTTTCATTTCTTTTAAAATCAGTAGAAAAAAAGAAACAATCCAGATTGGATTACATTCATCCTTATACCAACAGAGTCATAAAATACAGTTGTCAATGTTTCTGTAGAGAAAGGGCCCATGAAAGCAAAACTTCCCGGGGTCCAAGAAAATCATGATTTGGCCCTGGGCTCTCCTAGGCTGCTTGAAGAACAGATGACCCTACAGGAGTGCACTGAGCTCATTGAAAATTGGGGCTCAATGGGTGTCCCTGGCAGTTGGAAAAAGTGAGCTGATGTCTGGCTCCCATCTGACAAATATCCTGGGTTAGGTAATGGTGGGGAAGTCCAAGCCAGTGGTGGAAACTGTGGGGGACGTGCTCTCTCAAAGTTTGTTGGGAAAAAGGATTCATACGTTTTTCCCGTGGACCAATCCTGGGCCGCACTTAAGGGCACTGTCATAGGGCTTTCCTGGACTGTCAATAAGACCCCAACAAAAGGGTGCCTGAAGGGACTGCCAGGTTCCTAAGCAGCTGCAGAAGGAGGACATGACCAGCTAAGGTAGGGGCACACGCCTCAGCTTAAGGGGGGCCAGGTGAGTGGTCCCTAACAGGAGCTGGGAGTGTCATTTTGAAGAAGAGAAAATCGTTCAGGCTGAAAGAGAATAAAGCAATTTATAACAATGTCAGTTAACTAAGAGCCTTCCTGCTCCACTGACCTCTGTTTGTTTTTGTCAGAAGATGTTAACAAGGGGAAGAGGAAGGGCCAGAAAAAGGAAGAAGAAGCAAACCACACCATCCTCCACCATGTGTAGGCTTCTTTCCTGCATTAGGTCCTGGGGCATCGGAGATGAGTAAACTTCTACTCAGTTTTGCCATTTTGATGATTATATGGGAATGGGAAGTCTACATTTCAGAATCAAGACTATTTTAAATGACCATCTAACATTTTATTAAGAGAGCAATCCAGTCATGCCTGAGGTTTGTTTCAGAGGCCTCAGGGACCTTCCCCGCCTCCATCAAATGCAGTTTAAAAGGATCAAGGGAAGGGAAACAAAACAAAACCAAACCTGGCAATTTGTTCAGTATCATCCATTTCAACAAAAATATTCTGACATGGTTAAGAATTTCAGAAATGGTTTCACAAATTCAGATTTCCTGTCACTTGAATATTCATTATTTCACACCATGGAATAATCATTCTTCATGCAAACAAACAGACAAAATGAGCACAGAATTTAACACGTGACTTTACATGCCAAGTCATATGTGAGGCAAAAGAGTTCCCAAAGAGCCTTTATAGAGAGGAAGGTGCCAGTCAATAATAACACGACATCCAGGCAGCAGAAAGACTGGGGATTGAGCAAATCCCCACTTCATGTTGTAGATCGTTGATCACATCAATCAGTCCATTCTTGATACATACAAGGCATGTGTTTGATTGTGATCATTTCTGTTTATATAAAAATATTCATGGAAAATATGGAATATTTTGAAAATTTAGAGAACTTAATATCAAACCTGTTTTCTTATGGGGGAGTTGAATGGAGTTGTTTAGCATTCAAAGTGAGTCCCCCAAATATACTATTTTTTGTAATGTCTTCACTGTGTCAATCTTCAATTTCTAGGTAATTTTACTTATATGAAATATTTGTGAAAAATATTTTTTAAATAACTTTAGTGATAATAAATAACTAAGAATCTAGGGCTTCCCTGGTGGCGCAGTGGTTAAGAATCTGCCTGCCAATGCAGGGGACACAGGTTTGATCCCTGGCCTGGGAGGATCCCATATGCCACAGAGCAACTAAGCCTGTGTGCCCCAACTACTGAGCCTGCGCTCTAGAGCCTGCAAGCCACAACTACTGAGCCCACGAGCCACAACTACTGAAGCCTGCGCACCTAGAGCCCGTGCTCTGCGACAAGAGAAGCCACGACAATGAGAAGCCCGCACACAGCAACGAAGACCCAACACAGCCAAAAATAAAAACAAATAAATAAATAAATTTATAAAAAATAAAAATAAAAAATAAATGACTAAGAATCCATTTATATATTTAAGTATCCCCAATATATATTATACCAATTATAATATAAGCATAAATTCTATTTTCCTAATAATATAAAGATATGATGTGCTTATGAATACAGAAAATAATGATAATGATGAATTTTCCTCACAAATGCTTGACCATGGAAAGGTAGTTGTGAGGGTTCAAGTTGAAATGAGTATTCACACAACTGCTTTTAAAATATGGAAAGCCTGGGACTTCCCTGGTGGTCCAATGCAGGGGACGCAGGTTCGATCCCTGGTCGGGGAACTAAGATCCCACCGTGATAAAATGTAAAGTGAAAAATGTAGGCCATGTAATAATCTATATGGTATTATCTCATTTCTGTAAAATATAGCATATATACTATTTGAAATATATAATAGTGCATGTATATTATATTTGGGGGATATATACATATACATATATAATATATGCATACATACACACATAATATATGCAAATATATTCATATATTTTATGTGTATATATGCATATATATCTAATATATGCACTTATATATACACACACATGCACATATATCTCTATACAGGAGATTGTATATTCTTCTGGGCAATGAAAGTAGCAGGTAGAAAAGAGGGATTTCTACCTTAAGTAGTTCTATATTATTTGAAATTTTATATGTATTACTCTTAAAATATCTGTAAAATAAAGAGAAGAAAGGCTACCAGAAGTGTTAATGTGCTTGTATTTCTCTCCATAAACTCTCCATATGCACAAACACGTGCAACTTACACATAAAACCAAAAAACATTACCTTTAATTAATCTTTATATAGCGAGATAAAAGCCATCAGAGAAAATTACATTTTTCTCTTGGTTAATTTAAACCATGCTAAGGAAAAAGTCATCCAACACTCATTTCGTTAAATGAAGACTTTCATAAACATGCTCCATTTCTTATTCTACCATTGAGCTCAATAGGTCCTTGGCTAGAGAAATAACAGCACTAAGTAGTGATTAACATTTTTTTTTAACTTCAAGACATCAACCTGGGATTGCTAGATCTATCATATTTTAAAATTAAATTATTTTTTAGAGCAGTTTTAGGTTCACAGCAAAATTAAGCAGAAGGCACAGCGATTTCTCATATACCCCCTGCTCCCCACTCCCATGAGCATAGCCTCCCCTGTTATCAACTTCCACTACCTGAGTGGTATAATTTTCACAATTGATGAAGCTACACTGATACAACATAATCACCCAAAGTCCATAGTTCACATTATGGTCACTCTTGGTGTTGCATATTAGATGGGATTGGAAAAATGTATGACATGTATCCATCATTATGGTATCATTCAGAGTGTCTTCATTGCCTTAAAAATCCTCTGTGCGCCACCTATTCATCCCTCCCTCCACCCTAACCTCTGGAAACCACTCTTGTTTTTCCTGTCTCCATAGTATTGCCTTTTCCAGAATGTCATATAGCTGGAATCATACAGTATGCAGCCTTTTCAGATTGGCTTCCAATGTTTAAACATACATTTAAGGTTCCTCCATGTCTTTTCATGAATTAGTAGCTCAATTAATTTTTTTAATCAAGCATGTTCATGTCACCTCATTAGTATTTAACGTCCTATAACACTAAGGTAAAACAAGATATCCTTTGGATATCTTGAAAAATAAATGAGAACAGTGCTTTTCTTGAGAACAAATGATGTTCCAAAAATCATTACTAGGAAGACTGAAACTAAAGAGCATATAAAGATTGAGAACATGGAATATATAAGAATAAACTTAACCAAGGAGGTAAAAGACTTTTACAGTGAAAATTACAAACACTGATGAAAGAAATCAAAGGCATAAATAAACAGAAAGACATCTGTGTTCATGGATTAGAATCCTTAATAAGGTTAAAAATGTCCATAGCACCCAAAGCAATCAATCTACAATCAACGCAATCCCTATTTAAATCCCAAGTGCATTTTCCACAGAAACAGAAAAAAATTTTAAAATGCATATGGAATCACAAAGACCTTAAATAACCAAAACAATCTTTAGAAAGAAGAACAAATCTGAAGGTATCATGCTTCCTGATTTCAAAATACATTATAAAGTTACAGCAATTAAAATAGTTGGTACCCACATAAAGACAGACGTAGACCAATGGAACAAAATAGAGAACCCAGAAATAAACACAGGCATTTACATTTAACAGATCTTCGACAAGATTGCCAAGATTACATAATCGGGAAAGGATAATCTCTTCAACAAAAGGTGCTGGGGAGGCTGGATATCCATGTGTTCTTTACCACAATTAGAAACAGTTGAGAATGTAGGTGATCATCCTCCTAATATTTAATTAGGTAATTGGGCTTGGTAACGAAATAAAAGGCTCATCAATATCTCCAGTTTCCAGCTGTGGTCTGAGAGATGCATATTTTAGACTTTGGATAATTAGAAGGTATTAAAATAAGTTCAAACTCTCAAGAATTACTGGCTTCAAACTTGGCTTCACTTGCATTTAGTTGTATGAACTTGGGCAAGCGATTCATCTGTCGATGCTTCAGTTTCATTATTTGTGAAATATGGATAATAACTAACTCATAGTGTTATAAGGAGCTTATCATAGTGCCTGGCACATAGCAAACTCTCAATAGAAGTAACTTTCAGGGATGCGGTTGATGATAACTGCTGACCATAGTTTGGGGAAAGGATTCTTTCATTTTCTGTCTCATCTCCCTCTTTCTGTCTTCCTTTTTTTCTAGATTCCTTCCTTCTCTCTTTTTTAGTATTTTTTTTTAAATCTGTCTTCTATTTCTGGCAAAGAGCCTGTGTAATTGTACCTTTCTTCTGGGTATTATTTGCCAAGCAGGTGTAAAAGTGCAGTGCAATATAATTTAGTAAAACCTAATTTTAGGTTCTGGATTTGTGCTTCTCTCTGTGTGAGTGGCTCCAGCAGGGTCCTCACACAGCTGTCAAGCCCTGTGAAAGAACCTAGGCCAGCAGAGAATATGACCATGAAGGACCAAAAGAGTCAATTTTCTAATGTTTCATATTTGACTTAATTTTTTTTTTACTTAAAGGTTTAGATTAGGAAGGAATAAGTAAATGTGTTCTTAGAATCACTGTACAGGGTAAGGTTTTCTTTTGCCTCGTTCAGAGCAGATGCAAAAGCCATTTTGTCATATTGCAACACAAGGTCTAAAGACCATCTGGAGAATTTATTAAAATTAAAAGGATGCAATACAATTTGGATTACATACTTTTATTAAAGATATGAGAGAATCGATCTGATCTTTTCTATCTTCACCATCTGTAAGTTTTTTATATATAAATGTTTCTTAAAACAAGAATAAAATTATTAGAGATTGCAAACACTGCCAAGTAAAACTATTTTTTAAGAAAATTATAAAAATCCCTGCCAAAGCTCTAGTTATAAACATTAAAGAAATAAAAAAACTTTCATATTGAACTGTTATTTTTTGAGGTGTATCAGGAAGCCTCCCTCCTAAAAATGTTTTGAATGACTCAATATTCTTACCAACCAAAAAGAGAGCAGTATTTTGGGGGAAAAGAAATATGAATTCTGAAAAGAAGAAAGGAAATAGAAGAAAACAAATGATTTTTCTAAAGTGTTTATTGTAAGTAGTGGTTGTGTGATAACTACTTGGGGTGCAAATATCATAGACCATCTCCTTACCACTGGGGTAGGTCATGTTTCTTGGCCTTTTAGCAGCTTTCTGTATTAGATTCTTCTGAGTGCTTAACTTGTAACTCCTTTATTCTTTCTTACAAAGTGATGTGGGTGGTATAGTTATTAAGCCCATTTTACAGACAAGGAAACTGAGTGACAAGAGTTTAAGGGACTTACTTGTTCAAGATCACACACCTAGTTAGTGATCAAGCCAGCATATGATGAACTCAGTGAATCTGATTCCAGAACTTGTGTCACCACCTTTTATGCTGGACTCTTGCCTGGGGAAGAAGAATTTACCTCATTCAAAAATTGCAGTGAGTGGTGTTAGATTAACTCAGTGCTGTTGTGATCCATGAGTCTGTGAAAACAAGGGAGTGATCCAAGGAGAACGTCAAAAATGATGAGCGTTTTGGAAAACACAGCTAATGATGAACGACAAAAATAATTAGAATGATTGAGCCTTTGAGAGGAGAGGGTATTTTTCTACTTGTGTTCATGGAATAACAGTAGTAGTAGTCATAAGAGTAGTAATAGACAATGGTGCCCATCTTTACTTTCTTTCTGCAGAGGAATTTTGTTTATGTTTCAGCAAGAAAAATATTTTTGCCTAAAGCTTGTGACTTTTTCAGATTTGCAATGGAAACTGCACATCCTCTTTTTCTTGGAAAGTTATGAGGGTGGGAGAAAAATCATGACTCTGCTGTTTACTATCCATAAAAGCTTAGCTGAGATTTTTAAATTTCTTTGAGCCTGTGTTTTCTTGTCTGAACAAGAAACAGCAGTACATACTTATATGGTTGATGAGGATATTAAATGAGGTATGCCTATAGGGGTGCTTAGCATTCTGTCTAGCAACTACTTACTACTTAACACATTGCAAGAGTCATTATTATGATTACTGTTACCATTATTCCCTGCGGTCAATGGTAAGTCCTTTGACATGAGTTTTGGTCCTCTATTGAGCAGGTATTAAAGCCTGGTCATACTGACACAGATAACTTTTGTTTAAAACAAAGATGGAAGTAGAAATAGCAAAAGCATTTTGTGATGCGAGTTCACCTTGGCCAACCACCCTTGAAATTTTATATCAGTTCTGATAGTTAATTAAGAATGATCCTACTTGAATGCTAAAAATTCCATAGGAAGCCTATGGAATCTTATTTTGTGACGAAGTTTTAAGCCAAACAAAAAACACACATCCTTACATGTTATTGAAGCCATTTAAGACTGAAACATAGGTAAGTAAAGATGGCTTTACCTCATCATTGGGTGGAGAGATAATGCTGTCTTTATTGTAAAATTAGAGATCATGAAAATACTTCCACACCATCTCCTGTCCTGTGTACCAGTGACCCCATGCAAACCAAACACACAAATAAATATTACACAAACACGCTACTGGCTTTTGCTTTCACCCTCACTAGTTAAGAAAAGATTTGGAAAGATAAGGTTAGTAGTATGAGTAGAGGGTGAAATATGTAATATTTTGAATGACTTTCACTCATTACGTACTTCCAGTATTTTAAATATCATAACGTGTGGGTAGTATTTCCTCCTGTATTAAGTTGCTATGGATAAAATTTTAAATTACTTTTTCCTTTTTGCCACAAGAGATATAGGAAGATTAAACCCAGGTATGTTATTCCCTGAGAATGAGATTTAATTTGCCTGAATAACTCAAGTCTGTCTACAGCAGGTTGCTACTTTGGTTTTTGGTAGTTTTGATTCCGGATTAACCCTCTTTGAGATTCAAAATGGTTTTTTGAATTTTGTTTATTTTCTTGTCATCAACTATTGGAGCTTGAACAAATTGGGCTTATGGTATATCCCACTACAAGGTAAGATCTGTGAATTCAGGAATTTTGTCAAGCTGTTTATAGTTTACAAAGCAATACTAACACACATTAGCAGGCAGTCCTTACTTGTCGAATGCATAAGTCAAGGTTTCTCGACCTTGGCAACTACTGACATTTTCCATTTGATTCTTCGTTGTGGGCAGCTGTCTTCTGCATTGTAGGATGTTGAACAACATCATTGGCCTCTACCCTCTAGATGCCAGTAGGTGTCAGTAGCACCGACCCACCCCGCCCAGCTGTGACAACCTCAAATGTCTCCAATAATTGCCAAATGTCTCTTGGGGGAGGGAAGGGTCCACGTTGCCCTTTATTGAAACCACTGCAGCAAATGAATGTATTGCCTTGACATGTCAAAGGAAATCTTCCAAACTATAAGTTCCTGGCTGAACACGAATGAAGAATTTGGAAGCTATTTGATTTACATAATCAATACAGGGCACTAAAATGGATCATTTACTCTCCACCAATGTTAACAGGATTGTTGAATCATTTCGAGAGATTTGTTATTGTAAGAGGGAAATTATCTTTCGTCATCATGGGGCAGAAGAGAAGGGGTCACCCTCAGTCACTGAGAGTAATATTGTGGCAGTGTTTTATCATCCCTCCTACTTCTCCCAACCTAGTTCTTAAAGGAACCTAATGTTATTTCCAGGTCCGAATATAGAGGTTCTAGCCCCAATGTCTACAAAGTATTTAACATTGCAAATGGGATATGGAACTCTGGGTTATTTTGGTGACGCAGCTGTTGGCAGCTCATACATTTCTGGAACGTGAGAAGCATCCTCTGACAATGTGCAATTGTTGTCTAAGCGACTACATTGCCATTTGCCACAGTTCTGGCTCCCTTCACATGGTGTTTGGAGGACTTGGAAAATTTGCCACCATATTAGCAAGGAGGAATGTTGGGTGTGAAGACAGGCCTGGGGGAATAGGCTCAGTCATCACACTTCATCCTCGCCAAGTTCTCAGCTCAAATGAAATGCAAGTGGGTGGTATTTTTAAATAAATCAATCTCTCTGTCTATAGAGATACAAATGTTTAGATGACCTTGGGCACATTACTTAGCCTTTCTAACCTGGATATACTCTCCATAAAAGAGGGGATGGCGGTGATGCTTAGATGATGTATTTAAAGTACCTAGCACAGTGGCTGGCATGTAGCGAGAACTAAATTGATATAAGCTATTATGATAATTATCATCATTATTAAACATATGCAGGAGGTGTTATACCGCATAAGCTAGTTGACAATAATGGAAAGAGGAAGGATTCAAGGACAATGAAGTCATACAGGGTGGAATCTTGGTTCAGCTACTTACTAGCTGTGTGAACCCTTGTATCAATCAGCCTAGGTTATGCTGCATTGTAGTAACAAAAGACTTTAACATCTCAGTTGCTTACAACTACAACTTCATTTCTTGCTCAGCTCCACATCCATCAAGGTCCAGTTGCAGCTCTACACTACATCAATCTTATGCCAAGACCCAGGCTGTGAGTGCAGCCTCTGTGTAATATTGTACATTGTATTCATCATAGTAGAAGGAAATTAACAAGATGGCAAATCATGAAGGGGTGCTTAAAACTTCCGCTCAGAAATGCATTCATCACTTCTGCCCACAACCATTGGCCAAAGCAAGTAACATTGCAACTCCTGAGTTCAAAGGGGCAAGGATATATAGTGGAGGGACACTGCAGAGAGTGACAAGACGGTGCCACAATCAACTACACCTCTAATGTGGGCCTCTGAGCCTTCACCTTTGCTTCTGTAGAAGTGTTAGCAGTCAGAAATTCAACTAATACACATGGAGAGATTATGATGTACCAGACTCTGCCCAAGATACCTTATCTACAAAACCTCATCGAGTCCTCATAACAACCAGCTAAATTAATGTTGTTGGCTCCCTTTGACAGATTTTTAAAAACCTGAGGTCTTGAGGACGTTAAATAACCTCACACACAAAATCATATACCAAAATTGCAGGACACACAGTATTTGTAGTTGCATAATGGCTTATTTTTGAAACAACTTGTTTCTAATTGTTTTAGACTCTATCTGCATGTAGGAAGAGCAGTAGGAACAAAACTGGCTGGCTGCAGATGGTGCAACTAGCCCTTTGGAGTTCTGACTCACTAACTTTCTAGTTTTTCTCCAACAAAATCCATGGGCAGGGGGCATCTACATTGGACACTCTTTCTTACCCAGTTTTGGCCTGCTGCCTCCCCTTTTCAGACTCTAAACTATTCATTTGCATCTTTCTCCCCAACTCCTGAATATTAATTACTCTCCCTCCTCCTCTTCCCCCCATCCCCCAACTCCAGACCTTTCTGGCAAATCTTATTAGTAAACAGATGGGCTATCTGTGTTGCTGGGAGACCACTTCATACATGGGATCCAGTCCAAAGGGATTGAGAAGGAAGGGGACATATCAACTACATGGTGGAATGGCTAAGGGTGCTGAAGACTCCTCCTTCTTTTCTGATTATTTTGAATTCAACTCTGGCTTCATTCTCTGCACTCCCCTTCCATGGCCCTCAATTCCATCATCTCTAAAATGAGAATAACACTACTACTAACCCATGGGGGTTTTGTGAATATTTAATGAAGTAATGTTTATAAAGCCCTTAACACAATTTCTGATTCATAGAAAGAACTCAGTTGTTTTGTTGTTGTTTACTAGTTTCGGCAAGCTTAGCAGACTAAGGGAGAAAGAGTATGAGTTGAGGTGGGGATGCACTCAGGCCTATTTATGATGGATTGGGGGAGCTTCATTCGAGGGTTGTATCTTAGGCAAAGGATCTCAGTAGAAACAGCATGAGTTTTAAAGGAACTTCAATTCCAATCCCTGTTTAGCCCCTCATGAGCTATGTTAGCTTGGCTAATTCAGCCTCGCGAAGTCTATTTTCTACTTTTTTTTTTTTTTCCTACTTTAAAAAATGGACCTTATAATTCTCTCCTGACCTCACACAGTGGCCATGGGATTACCTGCCTGGCACACTGTCCCATATTTTCCTGATTCATTCGTTTCCCCTCTCCCCCTCTAGCTCCCTTCCCCCTGACCTGACCCTCTGCTTACCCCTGAGGGAACGGGCAGTGTTTATCGCGTTCCTTGATGTATCCCAGCACCTGGCACTGCTTGGTCACATGGAGAACGTTCCATGAAGGCTCAGAGAAATGACCGAGTCAGCAGTCTTTCTTTGGTGTTCAGAAGTCACCAGAACGCACACACCTCCCCACGTAAGCTGTGGGGTGCCTCTCTCTCTCTTACCTGGAAACCCCGTCCTCAGGCAGGGGACCGTCTTCCTGAGGGTGCCAGCCTGCTTTCCCCAAACCTACAGCCCCAAAGTTGCCCTGGAGCCTCAGGGCACCGGGCGCGAGGGGCGACGCCAGTCCCAAGGTCGCGGTTGGGCCTCGCCCACCTCCTCGCCGTCCCCTCAGGACCTCGCAGCTGGCCAATTGCAGCCTCCCCCGGGCCGCTGGGCGGGTTCGCGGGTTCCCGCCCCATCCCGGTCTCCCGCCTCCACCGTCGCTCCGCCTCCTCGCCCGCCCCTCCCACCCTCGCCGCCTCTGCTCACCGCACCCGCGCGCAGGCTTCGAGAACCCAGCGTCCGCGAGCCCGCGCCGGGCGCCCAGCTCTCCCCGGCCTAGCTCCTCCGGCTCTTTCCGAAAGGGGGCTTCTGGCTCTGAGGACGAGGACGGTGGTGGCCCTCGAACTTCATTTTCAAAGGCACCGCTGGGTGAGAAGCCCGAGCGAGGCGAGCTATGGACCCCGTGAGCCAGGTAGGACCGACTGGGCAGCGCGGGTGATGGCCGCGGGACCCCCGGGCTCCGGATGCTGCGTCTCCAGCCCCTTCCTCACGCTGTCTCTTTCTCTCTCTTGCCTCCTTGGTCCACAGCTGGCCTCGGCAGGCACCTTCCGGGTGCTGAAGGAGCCCCTTGCCTTCCTGCGAGCCCTGGAATTGGTGAGTAGCGGTGTGTGTGCGGGGAGGGGACCGAGGCAGCGAACCAGTAGGTGAGGAGAGGTCGGGTGCGGTGCTGTCTGCTCAGTTCTGCTCCAAGCCTGGCATGCAAAAGCCGCTTCCTTCAATCCTCCCCACTCCCCAGGTGCCATTCCGGGATGGCATGGCGGGGACAGGATGTAGGGTCCCGGCTTGGTGGCGGGAGCGTGGACGAGTTTTTGCAGGCGCTTAGGCGAGGTGTCACGTCTCATGTCACCGAGGCGCTTGCACACGTTCAGGGGCTGGGGAAAGAAGCCTCCTGGGGAGACCGGGAGGGGAGCAGATGGGGGAGCTGCCGCTGGGCTCTGGCTGCTCACCTGGATTATTGCGGGGGTGAGGGCGTGAGAGGAGGGACCCGGGGCTGAGCGGAGTAGCGAGCGGGGAGGGCTTTGCCAAGCTGAGAAAGTTGGTGAGCACTGGGGCAGCTCTCCGCCCCGCCCGGGATGCTTGGAAGCGCTGCGATCCGCGCTCCGCCGCCGGAGCTCCAGGGAGAGAGAAGCTTCGAGGCTGTGAAAGATACTGCCGTCGAGAGCGGGACTCCTTCCCATCTCAGAGTTTCTCTACTCTGGCTGCTCTCGAGGGCTTTTCTGATTTCTTCTAGAACCTCCCAGCCTTCTCTGTGGAGCTTGCTTCAGCGACGGGGCTTTAGGAAGTTATAGTACTCTTCTGTTCTGTCCCCTTAAAAAACAACTTGCTAGTCCTAGGGCAACTTGTCTGTTGGCAGAGGAGGGAGGCGCAGAAACAGTTACCCAGGGGGCCACAGAGCAATGTTAGTGTCGCTGCTTGCATGATGGTTTTTCAGAGTGAAATCTGCGGGTCACACATTCTCTTGCTAGGAGCTCTGAAAGGCGAGCGAACCTATCTGAACAGAAAGTTCAGAGCCTGTCATGTAGCATTAATCACAGGCCCTATCACTGACTAGCTGGGAAGTTATGTAAGAGCGTGTTCTGTCCTCCCAGATCTTAGCTCCAAGGCCCAGTATCCAGCTTTGGCAACACAAACTGTGGTACATGCTTACGTGGATGATCTACAGGGTAATCGCATTTGCCTTGTTTGTAAACCTGCATAAAAATGCACGAATATATCAACCGGACATAACATCAGGACAGCATTTGGAAGGCTTGAACTATTGGTTTGGGGATAGCTATTCTAAAACTGTTTTCCTCACAGCCAGGTTAAAGCAAGCAGGACTCACAGTCTGGGCAGCTTTCAGTTGACTTTCTCAGAGTTCTGCCCACATTCGATCATTCAGCCATTCAACAAACATTCTCTGTGGAAGAGTGATTTTTTTTGCTCAGTGTAAAGGCTGCATTGTCGAGCCATTGTCTCTCAAAACAAAATTCAAAGACCTGACATCATTTCTGACATAATCTCTTATTGTTTCACACTGTCACTGTCACTCACCTGAAACATTAGTTTGTATCCCCTTCAGTCCTGTTGCAATGTTATTTCATGTCACTCCCCACACACAGCCTCTATGAGTATCTTTCAGAGTGTGGTAAACCTGGATGAATTTTTTTTCCATGCAGATTTCTGGACACGAAATAAAAATATTGGGAAGGTGGGTGCCCAGGAATCTGCATTTTAAACAAGCTCCCCGGATAATTCTTATGCACATTAAAGTTAGAGGACTACCACCCTAAGCTATACAAGGAGCCCCCCAAACTCCAAAGCGCTTTTTACCTTAAGGCTCTTGTTATTCTTATTAATACTATATGGAATGCCCTCACAGCCCAAGCCGAGAACAAATGTTTGTCTTTTAACCTCAGCTTAAACATTACCTCCTCAGTGAAGATTTCTCTCATATTTGGTTCTTACCCTTTCCTCTACCCCAAACTGAATGATTCACCCCATTCTTTGGGCTTCCATTACATCTTATCCATTCATTTATTCATGAGAATTTATCACACTGCCTTATAGTTTTTTCTTGGTTGTGTGTGTGTGAGAGAGAGAGAGAGGGAGAGCGAACTTACTACATTTAAAATATTTTTTTGATTTATGTATAGTTGGTTTCCTCTCTCTCTTCTGGGCCTCTAAGGCTCTAAGGAAGAAGGGATTTTGCTTGTAAATCAGTGATTAGCCTCTCATTTGTGGGAGAGAACCCGAATAAGGGACCAATGAAACCTTAAAAGGTCAGATAAGTTAGTTGATCACTACCTTTTGAAAGAGCTAAGGTCAAGAGATGAGAGCAGGGACATAGAAGCTTTGAGAAAGTTTATCAAAATGGAGAAAGGAAAATACCTCTTCTGTGCATGCCATGGGTGAAGAGTCACTGAGGTCTTTGTTTTCTATGGGAGATAGTGATGAGAGAGTTCTAGCTCTTGGATGGCAGGAAATTTGTTCTGTTTGCTTCTGTGTTCCCCCCAGGTGCCTTTCATGGTGCTCTGTAAACAGTAGTGATCAGCAAAAAGTGTAAATTGAGCATGACAGAGCACTAAAACACCTGGTTTCTCCTGTTCTGTGGGGCAACAGCTTCAAAGTTGGTAGTCTTGAAAGACTTTGAACTACAATCCTTTTTATTTTTCAGTATTTATTCTGTAGAAGTAAAAGTGTATGTAAAGATCTATGTTCAGGGCTATTTACTGCAACATCCTTTGTAGAGGAAAGAACTGGAAACAATTAGTAAGTCTGTTAATAGGAAAATCATTAATGTATGATTCATGCATGCTGTGAAATATTATACTGTCATTAAAAAGATGGGTTAAATTAATATGCATTGCGCTGGCAGTCAGCATAGGTAATTGTGTTTGATAAAATTAAGTGCAGAAAAATGAGTTTCATTCTTAGTATTTGATGAAATTGTTATATGGAAAAAAGCGGTTTTCGGTTTTCCTTCTTTTAATCAACACATGGAAAATGTATTCAGTCAGATTTCAGACTAATGTATAGCATACAATATTTTTGTAAAAATAAAAAAGGAAAATATAGTTTTGTGTGTGAATGTGGGTGCGTGTGTTTGTAATTTGTATAACCATAGATGTATACCTCTGAACTGTTAAAACTGATGTTTTTCCCAAAGGGTGTAATTTGAGGTTCAGTGGGGAGAGGAGAGGGTGAAGGAAAGCTGTGGTCTTCAGGAAGAATCACAGGCATATCACTTGTCCACAGTTGTGCACATGAATAATTTTTTAAAAAAAAGCTTACATTTTAAATGATTTTCTATGGATTGACCATATGAAGCAGTATTACTTCTAAATACAGCCTCCACTTTGAGATTTATTGCCTTGGGGGGAAAATGCACTTTATTGATGTGTTCTTTGCTTAGGAAAGGCTCATGTATACAGTAGATTTAAAGCTTAAAAAACATATAAAAGTCAAGGCTTCAGGGAAAAAGCTTTAGCCAATTTCAAAGACCTTGAGGCAAAACTTCCAAATCCTTAATCTCTACTTAATTGAGGTCAGGGGACTTTCCGCTATCTTTTGGGTCAAAACCAAAATTCAGGACACAGCACTGACTCTGGTGGTCTGTTTTGTTTATTCCCTGATGATAAAATAGGTCCAGAAAAATGTCTTAAACCATCATTTGGAGATGGTAAAAAAATTATTTTTAATTGAACTTACCTTTATTTCTCAGACTTACTAAATTGGTGTAGAATCCTGCCTTCCACTGATCATTCTTATTTTGCTACTTCAATTCTTTGCCAGTAGAATTTTGGCCTGCTTTTTTTTTTTCCTTTTAAAGCATTTTTCTTAATACATTCTTTCTTCTCTCTACTATTTACAAGGCTCTGGATTTGCACCTGTGGATTTATGTGTATGGAATGTAGGGACCCCAACAGTTCCAAATTGTCCAGGACTAGAATTGGTGCACATGTAAGGGCATCAAAGGGACTTCAGCTCCCCCAAATTATATTTGCTTGGCTGGCAGGTCCAGACTCCATCCCTCTAAAATTAACTGCTGGGGCAACTTGCTTGATTCCTCTAATTCTTATTCTCTGACCTCCATCCCCCATTTTGCTACTATTTCTGCTACAACCCCTGGACTCCATATCTCCATTCTGCCTTTCCTTTCTGCCTTTCCAAAGGAGGCCAGCTTATCCAGAGATGCAGCATGTCTGACGTACGAGGCATAGAGCTCCTTGATTTAAATGGAGGCACCTGCTTCCCTAATCTTCATTCCTGAATCTAAATTCTGATCTATGTTTTTCAAACGTCATACTGCTTGCTTGATAAGAATAGTATTTCTGATCATGTTATTGATAATAACACAGTAAGCATGTTTATGATATAATATAATATAGTTATCATTTTAAACTCTTAAGGAGAGAAGTAACAGTAGCTACCTCTGTCATGCAGGCTTCATATGAGGCACTATATTCCAGTGCTTTCCATACATCATCGTATTGAATCTGTATGGCTTACATTCCCATTTCACCACGGAATTCAGGGAATGTTTATAACTCATCAGGGACAAAATTGTTGGAAATGGCAAAGCCAAGATTTGACATTGTCACTCCAAACTGTTCTCTTAAATGTTACACTCTTCTGCTTCCTTCAGTGCGACAGGCACCTGCCGTAACTTATCCCTAATCCTCAGAAACGTTAAAAGGCAGATGCTATCCAATTTTGCAGTGTTTATATCACCCACTCTGATATGTATTTCAGGCCTTTTCTGAAAATGCCAAGGAGTGTTTATATTTAGAGACTAACTCAAGAGACATCAATTGTCTTTGATATTGTTTTATTTTCTGTTGGTTATTAATTAACCAAGGTAGAGTAGGTTCTAATTAAAAATCAGTATCTTTTCATTTAAAATATATAGAAAAAGATTTTGATTATAAAGCCAGTAATTTAATCTTATTTTATGTGTCTTTTTTTTCTATTTTCTTAAAAATACCTGTGCATGAGTCAGACAATTTTTTTTTTCTAAGCATAAATAAGACAGGAATTCTAACATACAACTTGTTTAAATTATGAGCAGCAATCTGCCATTGAGGGTGGGATGTAATTTCAAAGCCACATTAATTTGGATTTAATTATAACTTCTAGCTTCTCAAGTAACAAATATCATGTGTAAATGAAATATGAATCAATAAATATACTTTTCATAAAAGAGCAGCTCCCCAGTGGGCTAATGGATTTGTCCCTTCATGCTTTTCTGAGTTTCATTAAGACATTGGTATTTCACCCCACGAGTACAGAAAAAAAGATTAAAATACTACTTATGGATTTGAATCCCAATTTTATTCTTCCACTAGCTTGGTGACCTTGGGCAAGTTATTTAACTTTATTAGGTATCATTTTTTTCTCATCTGTAAAATGGGATTGATAACATCAATAGTTGCTACTTCAAAGGATTGCTATAAATGTCTTAATTCACATAAACCACCTTGCACAGTGCCTGGGCTATAAAAAGTGCTCAACAAATGATTGTGAAGGTGATGATGATGATAGTGATGATGATGATGATGGTGATAATGATGATAACAATTTGAGAGATTCTGGGAACGATGAAAAAGGAAGAAGTAGAAATCTACCGGAGAGTAATTTATAACATTATGGCAACTTCTTGCAAGTTAGAGTCTTGGCAAGGTTCTGACATAGAAAATCTATATTCACGCTTATGTGTGTGCCTCTTTTGAGCCCCTCACCCCTTATACCTTGCTGCCAGGGATTTTTTTTTTACCATAGCATGTGTGACTCTCTAGGGAATTGCTCCTTGGAATAATTGCATTCAAGGAACATTCCAGAGAGGCCAGTGTTGGACCTAAAGGAAAAGAAGAATTGCAGGAACTTAGTTCTCAGGAATTTTTTTGTTGAGGTGTGGGGAGACAGTTTTCCTTATCTTTCTGAAATCATAATCCATAGACATTGCTTATTCTTGAAAGAGTTACATGTATCCAACTGAATTCTCCAGGGTGTAGACAAAGGTTCTTATAGCATCAACCACTATAAGGCACTTACTAACCACACCCTAATACCCAGGTACACCTGGCTCTTGGGAATCATCCAGATAAAAATAGGAGAAGAACCCTGCTCTCATGCTCAAGTAGAAACATCACCCTTAGTTCTCTGTTCCCCAGAGGATTCACATTTCTTCCTGATTCAGGTAAGAAAAATAGTCTTATGTTAATATAAAAAAATAATAAAAAGCCTCTAAGGAATACATCTAAAGAACAATGACTTTCCTTTGAGTCTTCACCTTCTGCAGGCATGTCTTTGACCTCAGCTGTATTTGTAATTATTCTCGTTCATTCTGTTAGCTTAGCCATCCTGTGAGAACCTCACTTCCTCACTGAATTTTGGGGACAACGCCCCTTGCCTACCTTCTCATAGTTTTGGAAATTTTAAGTAAGAACAAGCAAGTAAAACACTTTGTAAACTACTAAGTGTCCTCCAAAAGTAAAAGATAGTTGTGATCATGATGATGGTGAAGATAAGGAGCAGTTTTTTCCAATCTAGGAGACTCTGGATTTCATGAGGTAATTGGTGAAGACTGGGGTGTGAAGTATCTCTGTTCCCTGCGGGGCTGAGCCCTTCTCAACCACTCCCCATCCTCTAGCTTTTGCCCCAGTCTTTTTGGTCTCTTTGGAACCCACAAGAGAGAATGTTGCTGTCTGTTGAAACTGATGCATCATCAAAAGTTGGAGGAAATCCACCCTCAACCCTTTTAGCTCTCATACTAAAAGCCTGTTTCTTGCTCTGTACACATTTCACATTTATTAGATATTTGGGGGGCCTGGTGATGGTCTCTTGCTGGGCTGATGGACTTTTGCACATGCCCCTTCCTATGCTTAGAACACACACTCTCTTTTTTCATCAAACCCCCTTTGGCTGGCAAATTCCTCTTCTCTTTTCAGGTGTCAGTTTAGACATCACTTCTTTTGGACTTCTTTTTTTTTTTTTTAATTTATTTATTTTTGGCTGCATTGGGTCTTTGTTGCTGCACGTGGGCTTTCTCTAGTTGCGGTGAGCGGGGGCTACTCTTCATTGCGGTGTGCGGGCTTCTCACTGTGATGGCTTCTCTTGCTGAGGAGTACGGGCTCTAGGTGCGTGGGCTTCAGTAGTTGTGGCACACGGGCTCAGTAGTTGTGGCTCGTGGGCTTCAGTAGTTGTGGCCCACGGCCTCTAGAGCGCAGGCTCAGTAGTTGTGGCACACGGGCTTAGTTGCTCTGTGGCATGTAGGATCTTCCCGGACCAGGGATCGAACCCATGCCCCCTGCGTTGGCAGGTGGATTCTTAACCACTGCGCCACCAGGGAAGTCCAACATCACTTCTTTTGGGACGGCCTCTCTGAGTAGGGAGGTCCTTCCAGATGAAGTCAGCCTCCTGATGGCTCCCAGAGCACACTGTTTAATGACTTTTTTTTTACATTTTAGCTCCTCAACCAGACTAAAGGCTCTGTGAAATCAAGGATCTTGTTTGTCTTGTTCATCAGTACATTCTAAGTATCTAACACAGTGCTTGACACATGGTAGGAACACCTCCAGGGGCTTTCATAAGTCCCACCAAAACACCCAGGCAGTTGAACATAGGAACCAGGCAATTGACGATATGCAATATCCTGAGATAAACCATAATGGGAAAGAATATAAAAAAGAATGTATATGTGTATGTATAACTGAATCATTTTGCTGTACAGCAGAAATTAACACAACACTATAGATCAACTGTACTTCAATAAAAGACCCAAAACATCCACGCAGTAGGTGCTTAGTAAGTATTGGTTGAAGGAAGTGAGGGAAAAAAGGAGGAAAGAGAATAGAGAATGAATAAATGAATCCTTGGGAACACATTGGGTGGAGTGTCAAGTACCTTTCATGATCTCCATTGTGAAGAGGAATTGTAGGGACTCCCATAGAAACAGAGGTTTAGCAGTCAGTCTTGGTTGTGGAGGAGAGTAACTCCTGACTCAACTGTCAAGGAACGAGGGCAGCTGCAGGCATGTCCACTGCACAGCGCGGAAGGAGAAAGAACTCTTAGGGAAATAATCGCGCGAGGACTGGCCCAGGCCCAGGCTGCAGGTCTTGGGTTCAAGGCAGCGCCTTAGCAAGAGTGTTGCCGGTATCGCGCCTTGGCCGCCGTCCCACCGCCTTCGTGGTGTGTTCCCTTTCTGCTGCTCATTGAGCGTGTTCTTTCTGTGATTCTCATCTCACGTCCTAAGAGAAGGAATACGATTGGCTCGGCAGATTATTTGTTCAGGGGACACAGCCGTCGGCTCCAGGCAATATCAGGCTATGGATTGGCTGCCCTGGGCCAGAGGTTCACTGCGAGTCGCTGTCACTTGTGGCCTGAATACAGTGTCATGAGATTCAAAACATGCCCCCTAGACTGTTCTTTAAGTCCCGGGCACTTTAGGCACAGGGAGAGGTGTATGTGTCTGGTGGACGAAGAAGGCAGAACTGGTCATTTTCTTAAGGAGAAGACATTGCCTCTTTGAGATTTGGGGAGCAGGCTTCCTGGAATTCGCTCTGACGAGGGGCCATTGGGGGGGATCCACACTGATAATGCGATCTGGAGCGGCTGCGCCTTTGCCCCTTCAACACGTGGGCTCTGCCAGCTTGTGCCACTTGTTCATCAGTTGAAAAGCCTCTTTGTGAGAATAACGATGGGGTTTTTCCCTAGTCATGAGATAGCCCATTCGTGAAGGAAAACATATAACACCAAACCACACATACTTCATCTTTGTTCATAAATTGGTAGGTTAATTCAACCCTGGCCCTTAACAGTAGAAGACTACGTTAATGAGTACCTCAGTTATCTGCTTGTGTTTATTAACGTGGTAGAAAAACATGAATGCATGAATGGATGGGGGGGGGTTGGTTTGTTTTTAATTTAATATCCCTATGCAAATAAAATTTTTTATCCTGAATGTTTACTCATGGGAGAGTCATTGGGTTGCCTGGTGTGATGGGTCCTGTTTGTTTCAGGAGGGTATGGGGGAGGAATTGATTGACAAGCAAGAATCCCATGAAAAACCTGGAAGGTAGCGTGGGGCTTGAAGGAGCCTGGGCTTTGGAATGAACTTTTTGCTGGAAGGCTGGCTCTTCTCTCCAGCCATGGGACGCTGAGCAGATTACATGATTGTGCTTGTCCTCAGCTCCGAGACCATCAAATGAAGGTCATGAAAGTCACATCTTTGGGTTACTGTGAGGGTTCAGTAAGACAGTGTTTATAAAACCCCCAGCAGAGCATCTGGTTTATATTGAGGCTCCCTAACTGTAACTAAGGAAGAGGTTGTTAAGGACAATGATATGCTATCTGTAAATAAAATTAAGCATTCCAGAATTTTTCAAGAGAGTATAAACATAAAGTTTGCTCAATGTATTATCATCATATTGTTTTTTATTTCTATTCTTCTCTCTTCATTGTGAGATAATCATAAAATATACACAGGTAGTAGTAACACTAATACATAGAGACAAGGACTTAACCTAAGTGCCCTACATGTGTTATTTCACTTGATCTCACTTTACTTTTGAAGGACCAAATAATAACCCTTTTTATATGTGAAGGAACTGAGGCCTAGAGAGGGCAAACAACTTGCTTAAAATCATACAGCAAGCATGTGAGATAGCTAGGACTTGAACCCAGGCAACTAGATGCCAGGCCCCTTAATCTTAATCATTTTTCCATATCACCACCCATTAGTAGTGATCACTCATTACCTCTGAATCTTGAAGTTAAATGATTTCCCCAATGAAAATAGCCAGGACAATATATATAATTGCTTCTTAAAGTCATGTCTTCTTATTCCTCATTCAGGTCCCTTTCTGCTATCTCATGTTGTCAGAGCACAAAGAAAAATATAAATGCTCATCCCCATAATGACTAAGGATGTCCAGACCTTCTCAGGGACCTTTTTCCTTCTCAAAAATACTCCTGAACCCTGAGAAAATTTTACTGATCTGTGTATCTTTTCTAACAAAATCTTTATTCACTGATCCATTGCATAAAGAAATTCAGGTTTAGGAACGTGTTGATGAAACATGCCTATAAAGAGTTTTGTAGAAGTCAGAAAGGATCCAGATATTTAGCAAGATGATGAACACTTAAATTCTTTTTGGATGCCTGATAAATTACTTGAGTCAAACAGATTCCATCATGGATGCAGGAAGAGCAAATGAATTGTCTGCCCATTGTGTGTGTGTGTGTGTATGTGTGTGTGTGAGCTGCCATCCTTTGGATTTGTTACTTTGAAGGATTTGTGTGCCAAATAAGACGTACCCCCTATGGCTTTAACAAGAAGCGCTCACACATCCGTCTCGTCTACCATGAGACTGCTTGGCTGTGCTTTCATGCCCTTAATTCACCTGATGGCTTTGCCTGCACCTGATAGACAGTTGGCATTACCTGCGGGATCCTTCCTGAAGCAGAGATCTAGAAGAATTGGGAAGGTAGAAGGGTTAGATTAGAGGAAAAAGAGATACCAGAAAATTAGTAGGCACAAGCCCATGGTCTGAGTGAAGAATGGAGATCCTGGGAGATACTTAAGCTAGAAAAGGGGGTGGCTTGATGAGTAGAGATTGTGACTGTGATTTGGAATGTGCTGCCTTTAGAGCCATACTAGCTTGGGTTCAACCATAGACCTTGAGTGTGTTCAAGGGCAAATCAACCTTACTGAGTCTCAAGCTCCTCGGGGATTTTACTTACCTAAAAGATATCTTTACATGATAAAAATGAATTCATGACTAAAAACCCTTGGACACACCCTTTCTGTCCCTGACTCTCAACTTCTTGAACTGTAAAATGAGGATAAAATCTAGAACACAGACTTGTGAAGTAAGCTGAACCAACATGTATGAAAGTTCCCATAAGAGGGCTCAATAAATATTGAATGTTCCCAAACCTAGAAAACTAAAGCTCAGGTGTCTGGGGACTCTTTACTATAGGAGCAATGCCTGATGTGTTACCTTTACTTTTCATCTACGGCTGCAGTTATCTGAGGAAAGGGAGAAGGCATATGTTCATGTTTCATAATCATTGACTAGACTGTGTAGAAGAACTTTTTTCGTCAGAATCACATCACAGATTCTATTTATGAAGCAGCTGAAAGCAAAACATGAATATACGTATTTGAAATCTATTTTAGATGATGTGCTTCATTGGTTAAAAAAAACAAAGAATATGTATGAAATTGTTCGTGGCATTAAACTCTAACCTAGAGTTTAGAGGGAAAAGTATAGTCTTTCTGGGGCAAAGACTATGCTTATTAGCAAGAATGATAAATTTGAAGTATAAATATTGTTTATACTTTTTATTACTATTTTAAATTGCTGGCTCCTTTTTGTTTTCTTTTTAATGCCTGGCTTTATTCATTACATTTCCCTCATTTGGTAACAGAAAGAATGACTGGGTTTGACTGTCAGCTCCACCACTGACAAGCTAGGTAACCTTGGGCACTTTACTTAACCCCTTCAGGCCTTTCATATATATGAGTAGATATAATAATAATTAGCAGGAAGAATTATTGTATTGGTTAAATGAGATAACACTTGCAAAGAGTGATGGCTCATAGCAAGCACTCAATACATTTTTATTTCCTTTTCTCCTTTCCCTCAGAATGTGTTTTACTGCCAATGTAAATTTCTAAAGAATTGGTGAAATTCTGGAAAATTTCACAAGAGTCTTTTTGTTTCTCTAGGTGTTCCTCGGTGTTCTCATGTTCTCTCTCTCTCTCTCTCTCTCATACACACACACACACACACACACACACACACACACACACACGCACACAACGCATTCTTTGTACTAAAGGCCATAAAGAGCAGGTACCTAAGCCCAATGAATTCGAATGGGACAGTATGATCTGGAAGGTGTGGTTGGCAAGGAGAGAATGATTAGAGTAGATCATCAAGTCCTAGATCAGTGTCCCAGACACATTGGAGCCCCAGGCTGTCTGCAGGCTTCGGCTAGATGACCATGAATTTGTGATGCTTTTCTGAAAGGAATAACATACTTTTTTATTTTAAAGAAAAAGCCCCCATAAACAGTGGGAGTTCACTAAATGGCTGTAAATAAATGAGCTCTTGTTATGTGCCAGGCTCTCCTAAATCAGTGCTATGCACATTATATATACAATTTTATTCAACTCTTACATTGACCTCATAAGGTCCACTTGCCCAAAGCTACAGAGCTGATAGATGACCAAGGCAGGATTTCAAGCCACGTATGTTTGACCTCCTGCCTCTCCCACGCTGCTGTGATCTAAACATACTACGTATATGGGTATTGGGGGGTGGATTTCTTTTGACTTGCTATTTACAGCCATTTTTATGCATAAGTTATTTGTTTAGTAATTTAAAATCACAAAACTATAAGCAAAAGTTAGTAAATCAAAATTACCCAATGTCCTTCTATTGAGAGACAACTAAGGTTAATATTTGGAAAAGTATTCTTTCAGACATGTTGATGTACCTTTTTTCCCTGAAAAAAAAATGATGTGTTAGATTGCTAGGGCTGCCATAACATAGTACCACAAACTGGGTGGCTTTAACAACAGAAATTTATTGTCTCAGTTCTGGAGACCAGAGGTCTGAGATCAAGGTGTGGATAGAGTTGGTTCCTTCTGAAGGCCACGAGGGAGAATCTGTTCTTTACCTTTCTCCTCGTTTCTGGGGGTTTGCTGTCAATCTTTGGTGTTCCTTAACTTGTAGATGATGTATTGCCTGAATTTCTGCCTTTGTCTTCACATGGTGTTCTCCCTGTGTGTGTATCTGTGTCCAGATTTCCCTCTTTATATAACACAAGTCATATTGGATTAGGGCCCACCCAATGCCAGTGTGACTTCATCTTCACTAATTACATCTGCAATGGCCCTATTCCCAAATAAGGTCACATTCTTAGGTACTAAAAGTAAGGATTTCAACATATGAATCTTGGAAGGACACACTTCAACCCATAACAGATGGGTTCTTAGAATAGGCACTACTTTGTCATCTGCTTTGCCACTAGATAAAATATCTTTCTTCACAATTTTAATGGCTGTGTATTATTACACTGTATGCCTATACTAGAAATTATTTAACTAGTCTCTAATTTTAATAGTTTTTAAATGGATATTATTTTTAAAACCTGCAAAGAATCCCTTCTTAAAGATAAATGTTTACTGTACCTCTATTATTATTTACTTAGTTTCCAGATGTAGAATTTCTTGTTCAAAAGGTTATGCATTTTTAAGGTATTTGAAACAAATGCCAGATTGCCCTCCAGTGAGGTGCTTCCACTGTGGGCATTTCCAGTTAAAAGGTTTTCCAATTTCGTAGACAAAAATGTAATCTTGATTAAATTTGTACTTCTTTAATTTGCAGTGAGATTGCACATTTTTTTATAAGATTGTTTATATTCTCATTTTCATTTGGAAACATTTTAATGGACAGAATGGATTTGTAAAGCAGTAGCTGAGGCTGCCAAATTCATGATGCTGTTAACGTGGGCTTTTATATAAGCTGCTGCCTTAATCTTTCTTGGTCATTGTACTACTCCACCATTTGGAAATTACTTAGATTGTTGTACTCTGACTTGGGTAGAGAGGCAAATACTGAGCCTTCCTTTCTCTGAATCATTATATAAGAATAGATTTATGTAATTTTTAGCATACCAAAGTTAACTTCTGTGTTATGAATCTTTAATAATATAATTTTATAATCTAAATGTATCATCCAATTTGCACTTATTTATATTTTTAATATTAAACTTATTTATCATCAGTAACTTATTTTACCTTAAATGATACTCATAAGTGTTGGTCCATGCTCAGTACCTTTCTGAAATGTGAAGCTCACGCATATGTGTGTAGTGACTTAGGCATACAGATTTATACCATACCTTCTTCGGGTTTGAGGCACTTGGAACTTTAATAATTCTTTTGAGGGAAAGGCAGAGTGGATGGGCTGCTATTGCATCATCTGAGGAATCATGGGGTGTATCTGGCTCATGAATGTAGAAAGCCCTATCAATAAAATAAAATGAATTCAGCAGCTGCCTGATGCCAAGGGCATTTCCTCTCTTTCTTGGATCACATTCCTGACCACACTTGCTATTAACAATTGTAACATTATGGATGCAGTCTGCCTCTGCCTCACACAGGGCTATTTTGGGCCACCTTGGCCTCTCTGAATTAAAATAACAGTTGTTAACATTCATTGTATACTTACTGAGCTCCAGGCCCTGTGCAAAATGCTTTCAACAAGTATGCCATTTAATTCTAGCAACTCTATTACAAGCATACATCATTATTTCCCCTTCTTTAGGCAAGAAATCTGAAGATTAGAAAAACAAGTTTACTTGTGTATGGTTTAAGTGTGTGTAGTTGATAACAAAAGAGCTGAGATTTGAACCCAGGTCTTCAGTACTTCAAAAAGATCCTGTGTGCTTCACCTAGCAGTTGCAGAGGAAGAAGAGTTCCCATTCTCTCCCAGAGACCAGATCCCTATGGGAAGAACCATCCCAGCCAACAGGGCTGCCGTCTGTAGCCCTAAGTGAACCCAACTGAGGGAAAGGCCCAACCATTTAGCCAGACCGATGGTACCTATCAGGGCAAAATCCCCCAAGGTGGTGGTTTGACTGAACCTACTTATTTGTCTCAGTTAGGTGGGGAATTCTCTTGTGGGCCGGCAGAGCATAATTCTTGAGTTCTCTTTGCAGTTCAAAGGCAAGTACTTTTTTAAAAAAAGCATGTCTAATGAATTCACTTGATAAAACAATAAATGAAAGAAAGCATGGTTTTTATTTGCTTTGAATTATAAAAGCAATTCTGATTTGTAGAAATCAGCACCACAGTGGCCTAGGCAAAGGATGGAAAATACTCAAAAAGAGCCGGGGACTGGTTGCTCCCTGCCTTTTCAGTTTGTCAAGAAGGTCTCCGCCACCCTTTAACTGACCCCCATCTGCTTGTAAAAATGCAAAGATCCTTGAGCTTGTAAACCTTTTGTTTTATTGCCTTGTTTTGGGCGACACTCAGTTTCCTCTCCCATACTGGTTAGCCTGCCTTGGAAGAACCTGGGGAACATGCCCATGGCCATCTGGCTGGTAAATGTTGGGGCCAGAATGCAAACCAGGTCTGCTGGGGGCCAGGCAGCTAATGTGTGAGGAAGCAGAAAGCAGGCTGCCATAAGAGGCAACACTGCGTACCAGAGGTGATGGCATTTCTGCCTATAGATGCAGCTGCTTCCACTCTAGCCAGTTGTTGCTGAGCAGGAGCATAGGCCTAAAGTGTCTAGATGTTTCCACTTTTCTTAAGAAAACAGCAATAAGAATTCTGGTGCTATCCTTGGGAGGTTTTGTGTGTTTTTTTTTAAATGTATTTATTGTATTTATTTATTTTTGGCTGCGTTGGGTCTTTGCTGCTACTGGCAGGCTTTCTCTAGTTGCGGTGAGCAGGGGCTACTTTTCACAGTGCATGGGCTTCTCAATGTGGTGGCTTCTCTTGTTGTGGAGTGCGGGCTTCAGTAGTTGTGGCTCACGGGCTCTAGAGCTCAAGCTCAGTAGTTGTGGTGCACAGGCTTAGTTGCTCGGCGGCATGTGGGATCTTCCCGGACCAGGGCTTGAACCCGTGTCCCCTGCATTGGCAGGCGGATTCTTAACCACTGCGCCACCAGGGAAGCCCCTCCTTGGGAGGTTTTAACGTTGGAACTGTCTTCTATTTTTCAAACACCGGGAGGCCCATACTTTGCAGAATACACAAAGCATGGCTGACTTCTGGATGTAGCCCACAGTCTCCAGCTTGTTCCCACTGAACCCCAGAATCCTGGCACCTGGAGGCTTTGTCTCTATGCCGCCAAGGACCTGGCCCAGTTCCTCTTGCACAGAAAGTTCTCAGGAACCATTTGACTGAAGGATGAATGGGAACTTTGGTGTTCAGAAATTAACCCTAGCTTGGTTTTTGAAATGATGGAATTAGTGACTTCAAGGATCCCTTTTGCCTTTTGTCAGATAAAGTAAAAATTTATTTTCACTAAATATCTAGGAAGCATAAAAATATAAGGTCTATGTCTTGGACCAAAACCATAATGGGAATGGAGGCCGTGGCTCCTAGTAGCAATGTAGGATAAGTTAGTAATACAGCTCTGGGTCCCAGACAGTGCATTGAGAAGAACTGAATTTCTCAGTCAACCAGTGTAATCTCAAAGAATTCTGTTCATAAAAAGTGCAGTTTAATTGTTTATAGTTTAAGGAATCAGTGAATAATGGGGGAGAATTCTGTATATTTATCTAGAGTAGGACTGTCCAATAGAACATTCTGCAATAATGGAAATGTTCTATTCTTCACTGTCCAATGCAGCAGTCACTAGCCATGTGTGGCTATGGATCACTTGAAACTGAGCAACCAAATTTTTAATTTAATTTATTTATAATTAATTTAAATTTAAATAGCTAGTGGTTACCATATTGGACAGCCCGTGTGCAGAGAATCAGACCATCTATCTGTTTTGCAAGGGTGATGTGCTAAAACTTCAGCAAAAAACTTAATAGGGACTGGCTCTGTTCTTTAAAACATTCAATTTTACATTTATTTTTCAACACACATCATACAGTTGGTGGCAGGGAGTTTTTCAAGCCAACTTCTAGAAATTTATCAGACCCTGAATTTTCCGAGCTTTACCAGCTGTTTATGCTTTTTATGCATTTTATGTATTTCCATATGTTTGTGAACTTTATACATTTATATGTCAATTTTATAGATTGAAATAAAAAGATAAAACAAACTAATAACCTTTTCTATTTGCCCCCTGATATGAAGCATGATGACAGTTGTTAAAATTTGTACTAATTTGTTAGCACAAGAATATCTCATAATAATAGTTATTATTTTTTAATGAGGATATGCATTTTATTTGGGAAGCAGGCTAAAAGTTACATAGATTACTCAATATCATGTTATGCAGAAAAATTAATTTCTTTAAGGTTTAGTTATCAAGAAATCATGTTGAGACACTTATTTATTCCATGATAAGCAAGGTAGTCTGGTAATGTTTTGACAGTGGCCATATGAGCAGTATAATTAGCATGCAAGTGTACATTTAAGAGGAATAAGAGCACGGTAATCAGATTAAGAGAGCAACAGTGGTACAGATGCATCACTATTGTGGTGTCAGCCATATGAACAAGACCTGAAAATGAGCAAGTCTGCGTGTCTCACACCCTCCTTGCCCGCCGTTTCAGTCACCCATAGATAGTATAGAATTTTCATGTTGGCCCTAGTGTCCTAGTTTTGCAGTGTCTTTGTTTGGGTTCCCTTGAGAGCAACACCTAAGTCAAAAGCAGCATCTATGAGGGTAATTTACTGGGAAGTGATCCCAGGGAATAGGAATGAGGAACCAGGGAAATGAAATGGGGATGGGGAAGGAGACATAACCAATAACTCATAGGGCTTCCTGAGCGAGCTTCATGCAATGCATCTCAGAACTAAGTACCTTGGGGACAAAAGGGGGAAATAGTAACCTTTTGGCTCCCACCCCTGTTACTCAGGGGTGGCCTCATGGAAAGTAACTCCTGTCTTAGTTTGAGTTTCCCAAAAGCAGACTCTGAGGTAAGGATGACAGTGGTTTCTTTGGCAGGTAATTCCCGCTAACACCAGTAAGGGGGTGGAAAAATGGGACAGGAAATGGAAGGCAATAGAGAACACATTATTTAAAATGTTACCACCATTGGCAATTGAAGGTTAATCCCAGTGGGAGATACTGGAGGCCAGCGTAGAACACTCATTGGCTATAATTGTGTCACCTTGCTATTTCTGAAGAGGCTGGAAGATGTAGTTTGTAGCTGGGTGTCTTGATACCTCCAACAGAACTGTTACTAAAGAAGAGGAAGAGACTGGCTCTTGGGGAGTTACCAGTTTCTGACACAGCTACTCAACAGATATTTTTCAAATAGTTGCTGAATTCTCCACTTTGCTTTGGCTGAATTTATATTTTTAAAAAAATCTTTTCTGATCCTTATCAGAGATCATTAAGCAGAAATCATTTGGTTGCAAGGAACAGGAACCCATTCAAACTGGCTTAGGGGAAAAATAGGATATATTGGAAGGAATCAGGGTTATCAAAAAACAAGATTAGTCAGGCTTCACGAGAGAGAGGAAAAGGAAAGGGAGAGCTGGGAGGTGAAAAATCCCACCATCGTCTTGCCGCGCCCTTGTTTCATCTGCTCTTCGCTCCTCTTTATATCTTGGCTCCATTTCTCTGACTTTTGCTGTCAGTATCTTGCTCTGCTTTTTGTATTCAAGGAAGGCACCATCTGCCCCCTGCCTGATTCTAACCACACAGTAGGAGCATCCAACACTGTTGCTCTTGGCACAGATTCTCCAGAGAAGGAGAATGGCTGACTCAGCCTCACCTGTGGTGTGGTTCAGCTAAGGTTCTATCCCCAGATCTGGGCAAAGGAGTAGGACCACATAGTGTACAGAGGCTAGCCAGTGTTGGAGGGAAGGAGATTCTTCTATAAGGGGCAATGAGTGGGGAGAAAAGGGTTGCTATCTCTACTTCACTGAGAGTGACTTTCTTCAAGTATGAGAAATTGCAACATTTATAAGAAGGCAGTTGGTAATCATTGCTGAACCACAAACTCCCAGTAGAATGATGGTAGTAGTTCCACAATCATTGAGAAATGAGCACAAATGAGGTGTCTCTGTGGGTGGTGACCGCCACTTAGATGTTGGGGACACTCCTTTTCAGACCATCACCTGTGCAGCAGGAAGAGGCTCTTCCATGTTTTGAACATGGCATTGTTGAATTCATTAATCATTAGAGGTGCTTGGTATTAAAATTAGCAGCAGATGATGAGTGTCCTTGATTGCAGAATTGGAATATGTTTTTCACTTGTGGTGCTCCAGAGTGATTGGGATATATTTTTGATAACTGTTCCAAGTTTCCCTGCCAGTTTCAGAAGAACTCTTCACAGAAGAGCTGCTTGGGGTACAGAAATGGGGAGCGGAGGAAGGCGGGAATATGACTCACCTCCAAGTGATGCCTTGCAAATTGTACTTTGGCAAGTGACATTTTATAAAATTTGTTACCCAGAACCCCCTTTAAAAATGCTACCTGTGTTCTGAGTTCTGAGTGTGAATTCTAGAAGGTACATTCTCTCTCTCTCTCCATCCATTCATCCATCCATCCATCTTCATTCTAAGGTAATGTCAGCATGGATCTGCTGACTCAAATGCTTTGGTTTAAAAAAATGTGGCACGGTGTTGGTATTCACTAGCTTGATGCCAGACTTCAGGTATGCTTTAAGGATAAAATAATTGTGCTGGGCTCTGATGGTCTCCTGCCCAGATCCCCTTTACCAGGCTCGTGCACGGCTGTCTTCCTCCTTTAGCTATTGTGAATGTTGATTGCTAACAGATCACAACTGTCCCCTACCCAGAAAATTGCCTTTGGCTGAATGAAAGCCACCAAAACTAGGAACTTATTCTCTGCCCCAGGGGAAACCTACAGCTGGTAACTGTCTAATACTGGGGTACACAAAAGACTGGGTCCCTGGCCTCAGGGTGGGATCATGTCTGGTACAATTCACACTTGAGAGCAGCTGGCAGGGTCAGACTGAAGCCGGCTTCTGGCTGACACCACATCCTTGAGCATCCCCTTCCTTGAGCTCTCCAGGAAACAGCTCTCTGCTGTTTCCTGGAGAGCACTTCCCTGGTAAATCAAGAGCACTCCAATCTCTGTCTCAGGCTCTACCTCTAGGGAACCTGTTCAAAGATAGGGATATTACTGCAGTTAGACCCTATTTTTTTAAAAAGCGTATTGGCGAAGGAAGCTGTGGAGGGTTGGAAATAGTTCTATTAAATGCAGTGAAATAAGATTTAGTGAAAAGAGAACTGGATTTGAAAATCCAGGCTTGAATCTCTGTTCCCCCACATGACCTTAAACAAGTCACTTTCTGAGCCTCCGCTCCCTCGTTGGGAAAATAGGAGTATATAGTGATCTTTCCTTCATCATCTCTTGCGAATCTGGTGTTTTGTAGACATATCCTTTTTTTTTCAGTAGTGTTACTGTGACAAGTTGGAGAAGTAGATCTGGATATTTAGATAATGTTTTGAATGACCTTTAGAATAAGATGTGCTTATTATACCTAATGTAGAGTGGGCCCTTAAAAGTGTTGTGAATTTTGAGCAATTCTTTAAAAATATTTATACTTAAAAAGGCATATGTTTGTAACTATTGGCTTACTTCAGAGACAGCTCAAGCCATAGAACAAAATCTAGAAAAGGTTCCATTACAAGGATTTAGCTATTTTTTTTTTAAGTTGGACTGGTAGGGAAGAAATGGGTAGAGGACATGGTTTAGCATCTCATACTGAGTTTCATGCATATACCAACATTCACTAGTTTGATAAATTTATTTTTGTTCTGAAGTGTATCAACAATTAAAATTTCCTACAGAATTCCTTCACCAAAGTAAAAGACCTTCTGTCCTGAGGCTGTGATATGAATCTTCTGGAAATGACATGTTGTAACATATACAACTCTTCCACATTTATTGCTGCAGGCTTATGCTTAAATACATATGATTTAAGGAGGAGAGTTGAACTATTTTAGAAAATTCTCCATAGAAGCTTAGCAGTAACTAGCAAATGGATGCTTATGACATGAATTTGTGTAACTTTCTGATGCCTTTGGATTTTGTCAAGTTCCCATCTTATCTTCTGCAGCAGCTGCTCACCTGTTGTCTGTCTAATGAATTCATTTCACTCTAATATTGAATGTTACCACAAGCTTCACTGGAATGTATGCTTCATGAGGATAAGCCTATCTGTGAACTTCACCTCTACAATTCCATTACCTAGAGCTGTGCCTGTTTCATTGCAGGCGCTCAGATATTTCCTAAATGAATGGATGTATGAATAAACGAATTAGTCCTTTTCCCACCTGGAATGCCATTCCTCATCAGCATCCCTTGTTTGATCATTTTTTCCCCTGTTGAAATTTTACCCATTCTTCTAGAACCATGTCAAATTCTCAGATTGTTCCTTTTACTTACTTGAACTTTCATGAAAGAAATTTCTTCCTCTGTTTTGGGAGACTCACGGTTTCAGTGTCTGCCCTAATGAGTAAGGCTGGTGTTTCCCAACATAAACTAGGCTTTGCAGCAGGACTCTCTTCCTGTTATTATTCAAACATAATGAACATTATGTCCAAAGCCACAGGACTATAAGTCATTGGAACAGAATTAAATCTTATTGGGCCTGACCCCAAGTTTATTATGCAATCCTCTGCAGCAGTTTATTTCAATAGTCTTCAGATTATCTAGGCATATATTACATTCTTCAGTAAAAGATAATTTTTATCAAAAATTTTAATGTATTGGTTTTCATTATTGAAATAAAGCATCGATAATATTCAACAGCCACATTGAATAAATGTGCATAATTTATCCTATTCATTTAAAAATATTTTTTTCTAAATATAAATGTAACAGATGGTCATCATCCTAAATTTAGAAGTGAACAGTGAGTACAGTAAAGAATTCACTTTCAGAAACGTATATTTTCAGAGGTGAAGATCATCAGGTATAAAAAGTTGCAAAACATTCATATAGAAATACTGGCTTAAGAAATATTCTACCCTGTAATTCAGAACTCAGAAAAAAAATCTGAGAATAAAATGCTCTGTATGACCTTATCTTATAAACATCACTGCTATTTTCATGGTGCCCTATATGCAAGATTCCCTTTCAAGCAGGGTGACGTAGAGGGAGGGAGGCCTGAGTTTGTTCATCAGAAGACCTTGATTCTGGTCCTGGCTCTGCCGTGTACTAGCTGTTAAGATCCTGGGCAAACCACTTCTCTCTGTGAGTGGTACCTGCTTAGCTTATTGCCCAGATTTTGGAGATCAAATAGTATATGAGCCATGTGTGCGATCATGCCTACTAAACTCTGTATGCGCAGAAGGTAATTCATCCTGTGGAGTCGGACAGATTCATTTTCAAGTTTGAACTCAGTTACTTCCACGTGTGGGAAAGTTTTTCATCTTATCTGTAAAACTGGAATTAAGATACTTACCTCAGACATTTATTGTGACCATGAAATTTTCAAATGCATGTAAAATACTTAGGATAAGTACTCGGCAAAGGCTAGCTACTATAAAGAGTTATGAAAAATGAGGACTTTAGTTTCTTCTATTTCTCCTTTTAAAAAAATCCATTTTCACTTCACAGACATGTTAGACTTTGCTAGCAATTTTGGGTGAGGTTTTGAAAAAAGCTACATCATTGTTTGGTGTTACCCAGTCATCTCCTATAAAGCTGAATGGTCCTTTTGAGTTTTACCAAGAGAAAGCTGAGTTATCTGCAGACATTGGCCATCTTCTGTGAGGGTTAAGGGCTGAAGGGTTCATGGCCCAATGAGATCCTCTGTAGTTAATGAAACCCTCTCAGTGGGTAATTCTGGGCAGCTGAGGAGCAAAAGTCTGCTGTTACCAAGGGCTGTAGAACTGATCCAGCATAAAAAGCTGCACCAACCAACTTTACCTTGAAACATCACATGAATTCTCCAATGAGTGCTTTTGGTGTTTCTTTGCTTTTCTTATTCTAGGACTGTTCAAAAAAGCCGTTCATTCCACAGTCAGTGATAGCATTTGAATGGCAAATTTTCTTGAAACAAGTAACAGCTGGGTTCATTTTATATTGCATTGTAAATGGCTGCTAGCAGATCCTTTTCTGCAAGTGGATTCTGTTATAGGAGAAAGCATTTGGGAACTAAGGGGAGAGAGAAAGGTATCACCACTGCCAGCCCAGCTTCCCAAACAACTGTAAGGCCTTCAATCACCTTGAGAATCACTCACCTTGAGTAAGAAAAGTGTGGGTGTCAAAGAAATTTTAAATTACTGGTCATTTGGATGTAGTTTGTCTCTTTAAACAATGTCAGAATTGCTAAGAGCAAAGGAAAGACCAGGCCAGAGAAATGGCATAACTTACAAGGCAATTGATCCTTCAGGTTGCAGGGCATGCTACAACCTTTCATTTCTTGTTAAAAGATTTTGTCTTTCTCTCAGAGCCTCCCAGTTGGAGTTCTCTGATTTAAAAATATCACTAGTGAGAATTGTATGAATGACTCATGAAAAAATACTCGACATTTTCTTCCTCTTGGGACTATAAGTATCACAATCTCCCCCACTCTTTTTTAATGAAAACGTCACGTACGTCTCACTGGAAGGAGAGGATTGGTAATGAAGGGTTGGCCTTTCTGGAAGTTAAATTTCTGTTACTTAATTTTATTAATTAGGTTGTTTAATATAAAATGTATAATTGTATTGTTTAGTGATAAGACAAATTAGTGTCTTAGTAAGTACGATTTCATATGATAATTTTTATTAAATGCTTCTTGTGAAGAAGACTACAATAGTTATTACAAGATTTTACACAAGTTAAGGATCGGGGAAAAAAAAAGTTAAAAAAAAAAAAAGGGAATTCCCTGGTGGTCCAGTGGTTAGGACTCCTCGCTCTCACTGCCGATAGGACCCAGGTTCAATACCTGGTCAGGGAACTAAAATCCCACGAGCCATGCGGTGTGGCCAAAAAAAAAAAAAAAAGTTTAAGGATAAGATAGATCTTGATTTCAGTCTTGACCCTGCCACGTTACCTATAGAACAACGGGGAAAGTGTTATATTCTTTCTGAGCCTCAGTTTCCAGAGGTATATAATGGGTCAAGTTTTGGAATGACATTATGTACTAGCTGGTCTCCAGGATGGTCCCCAATGACCCTCCCTCCTGGTGTTCACATCTTTGTGTGGTCCCCTCACACACTCCCCCGAATTAGTCTGTCCGGTGGAGAGGCCTGGGAGGCAGAAAACTGAAACCTCCAGCCAACAGCCAGAGGGGAAAGGAGGCCTGCAAAACATCACATGAATGACCTTGAAGGTGTATTCTCCAGCCCTGAGTTGAGCCTTGAGATGCCTCTAGCCCAAGCTGACAGTTTGACTGAGTCTCCTGACACACCCTGAGCCAGAATCATCCAGCTAAGCATTCCTGGGTTCCTGGCCCAGAAAGTGTGTGAAATAGTAAATGTTTGGTATTTTAAGTGGCTAATTTTTGAGCTAATTTGCTACGTAGCAGTTGATAACCAACATGCATGACGACAGGAAGAAGAGTATTTCTTGTACTCTACACATTTGAAAACTTGTTGAATATTTAAGTAGGGAGTATACGAGATTTGTGTCTTAGATTTTCTTCCTTACCTAAACCCTGTTTTCTGTCAGTTCTCAAACTATATTGTGATTAATAATCACCTGGAGAACTTGCTTAAAAACAGTACACCTGGGCCCCACCACCAGAAATTCTGACTTAATAAATCAAGGCCAGGGCTTAGGCATCTTTCTTTTTAACAAGCACCCACACACCACCTCACAGAAACTCTGCCCTTGTCCAGCTGAGCTGTTTCTCTCAGAACCAACTCCGGTCCTTCTTGTATATCTTACAATGACAGTCCATCCTGGTTTGCCATGGACTTTCCCAGGTCTAATCCTATGTCCCAGGAAATCCCTCAATTGTGGGCTCACTAGGAGGATTGGTCATTTTTGCAACTTCCCATACCAGCCTCTGCAACCAGAATGCCCTCTTCACCCCAGTTTCTGCATCTATACCTGTCAGCGTCTCACCCAACCTTCAAGGCCCGGTTCAGATGCCATGTCTCCATTCCAGACAGCTTTTCGGGTTCCCCTGAAAATCCTGAGAGCCTTTAGATTCTCAGAGCATGTTTCCTTTTACAGCATCTTATAAAAGTAACATTTGTACCTTCTTTATCCTTTGTAAACTCCTGGAGGCAAGAACTGCTGTCTTACTCATCTCATAATGTCAGGCTCTTTGATTTGAAGTGTGGATTCAAGATCAGGTGCCAGCTTGCTGCAGCCCCGAGGAGCAAACCTTTGGGGCAGGGAAGAAAGCCTCTCTCTTTAGTGAGGTTTCTTAATATGCTCCCTTTCAGTATGTTGGAATTTAAAGTAATCCTGTATTCCTCACTCTGGAAACAGTAAATAGGCTGCCATTATGAATAGGACGCTGCACAAAGGCAGGTGACTTCTTTCCTGACACCTGACAGTTCCTCACTGGCAGCGTGAACTGACATTTTCCTAGGGACTGCCACTTATACCCGACCTCTGTCTGTCAGATTTACCCATGATGAAAAACAATATAAAATTAATTTGTAGATGGCCCATTAAAATTTGCCAAGGAGTTCATTATAATGATAAAAATCAAAGTAGCAGGGAACTCAATATGCTTAATTACGACTTCAAAATGCAAAGAAATCCATCAAAGCACTCTCTCATCCTTGAAAAGGATGAAGTTGTCTATGCCCAGCTTCAGATGGATTCTATACAAAAAGAAGACTGCACTTGGGGGACAGGTAATTTTAATCATGGGTTTGACGTCAACTCGGTTTCGACTTGAGGAAGGCAAATTCATTCAGTTGATCTAGGGAGGGGAGGGAGGCTTTTCTTTTCAACTGTCTTCATTTTTTTTTTAAATTGGGATATAGTTGTTTTACAATGTTGTGTTAGTTTGTACTGTACAGCAAAGTGGAGTTCCCTGTGCTATACAGCAGGTTCTTATTAGTTATCTATTTTATACATATTGGTGTATATATGTCAATCCCAATCTCCCAATTCATCCCCCCCCCACCCCTGCTTCCCCCCTTGGTGTCCATATGTTTGTTCTCTAACATCCGTGTCTCTATTTCTGCCTTGCAAACCAGTTCATCTGTACCATTTTTCTAGATTCCGCATATATGCATTAATATAAGATATTTGTTTTTCTCTTTCTGACTTTCTTCACTCTATATGACAGTCTCTAGGTCCATCCACGTCTCTACAAATGACCCAGTTTTGTTCCTTTTTATGGCAGAGTAATATTCCATTGTATATATGTACCACATCTTCTTTATCCATTCATCTGTCGATGGACATTTAGGTTGCTTCCATGACCTGGCTATTGTAAATAGTGCTGCAATTAACATTGGGGTGCATGTGTTTTTTGAATTATGGTTTTCTCTGGGTATATGCCCAGTCAACTGTCTTCATTTTTATTGTGCTTGCTCTCCTAAAATATAAAATGTACAGTCTCCCTGGTGAAGGCAGAATAACTGGAGGACATTTCTGGGCAATAATAATAATACTCGTTGTCATGTATTGAATACTTAGTCTGTTCTAGGATCTGTGCTAAGTGAATGCATCTCTTTTGGGTGAAGTTTCTCACTATGATCCCTTTGTGAATTTAAAGTAGTCTTGTGCTTTATCCAATGTCGGATAGTGCTTTATTCAACTTAGTTTTCCCAGTAAGACAAAGGAGGAGTTACTGTCTCCATTTTACAAGTGAGGAGATAGAGACTCTGAGATGAAGTGCCTCACCCAGGGGTCACACACAAGCTACAAGAATCATCCAGGATTCAAACCCAGGCAGTCCGACTTCCAAACCCAAGTTCATAGCTACTGCATTACTCCACCACCCTCACCACCTTCTTAAACAAGAGGTTTCTATTGAAATCAATTTGCTTCTAGATAAATCATTTAAAAAATGGTTACTAACACATTGACAAAGTATCAAGTTCACTTTAATTCCTTTATTCCTTAATATGTTTGTTTCCCCAGAAGTTGTATACTAATTATTCATATTTTCTTATTGACCAACATATAATTTCAGAAATGTTTCATGCTCCTTTCTCTTTGCCCTTTAATTAGCAGCTTCCTTGGCCTCTAGCTGGCAGTTTTGTGGTCTTTACTTTCCCTGTCATCTCACCTCTGCCAAACAATTTTTAGTTGAAGAAATTTCTTCATGAAAATCCTTTCTCATGCAGATAATCAGCCCTCAATTTACAAGTTCTATAAATTTCGATTTTCATATATTAAATTGTCTTAACAGAGGTCACACAATGAGATGAAGGGAGACATCCTGTGTTGATGAGATTCCTAGGGGGAGTCTATTTAAAAAGGTCACTTTCAAATAAAAGCTAGACTCTGGTCTAATTGCAGTTGGTATTAAGGGGCTAATAGAGATCTGATATCAGACTTGGGAAGGGCATAGTTCATGGCTCACATTAGGGAAAAATAATGAATAAGGATTTTTACCAAAGTTAAGGACTTTGAAGGACAAAGAGTAAAGGAAGATTATCTTTAATAATATTAGAAAATATTAAGGAAGAGGAAGACTGAGGGCCTAAGTATCCATTAAATATAAGAAATAATAGAACTAAGAAAACACTGGTGCGATTTATGTCAGAGAATGTTTTGCCTGTGTTCTCTTCTAGGAGTTTTATGGTGTCACGTCTTATACTTAAGTCTTTAAGGCGTCTTGAGTTCATTTTTGTGTATGGTGTGAGGGTGTGTTCTAACTTCATTGATTTACATGCTGTCCAACTTTCCCAACACCACTTGCTGAAGAGACCGTCTTTTTTCCGTTGTATATTATTGCCTCCTTTGTCGAACATTAATCGACCGTAAGTGTGTGGGTTTATTTTGGGCTCTCTATTCTATTCCATTAATCCATATGTCTGTTTTTGTGCCAATACCACACTGTTTTGATTACTGTGGCTTTGTAATATTGTCTAAAGTCTGGGAGAGTTATGCCTCCTGCTTTGTTCTTTTTCCTCAGGATTGCTTCGGCAATTCTGGGTCTTTTGTGGTTCCATATAAATTTTAGGATTATTTGTTCTAATTCTGTGAAAAAAGTATGGGTAATTTGACAGGGATCGCATTAAATCTGTAGATTGCTTGGGTAATATGGCCATTTTAAGAAGATTAATTCTTCCAATCCAGGAGCATGGGATATCTTTCCATTTCTTTGAATCATCTTCAGTTTCCTTTATTAATGTTTTATAGTTCTCAGCATATAAAGCTTTCAGTTATACATATGTATACATTCTTTTTTATATTATTTTCCATTATGGTTTATCGCAGGATATTGAATATAGTTCCCTGTGCTATACAATAGGACCTTGTTCTTTATCTATTTCATATACAGTAGTTTGTATCTGCTAATCCCAAACTCCTAATTATTCCCCCCGCCCCAGCCTTTTCTCCTTTGGTAACTATAAGTTTGCTTTCTGTGTCAGACGGATTCTACCTCATGTTGTCAAGATGGCTATGGCAGCCCCAGCCTATGCCTTCTCAGGTCCAAGTCCACTGGAAAAAATGTCTACTCTTGTTCTCTAAGGTCTTAACAAAAGGTTCATGCTGCCCCATTGGCTCTGATGGACTCACGTGCCCAACACTGAGCCAATCCTGAGGCTGCTGTGGGGCACTGGCTGGCTTAGGCCTTAGAACCAGCAGGGGAGTCCTACCTGAACCACAGCATGAATGTTGGGAGGGCTTGTTTTCCTGATAAAATTAGGAAAGGGGCACATGGGAGCAGCTCAGACCATGAGAGTGTCTTGCTTCAGATGCCTGAGGTAAACACGTACAGACCAGTGTGTTAGAGGGGCTGCTGGTGGGCTGTTCCCTGCACTCTCTTGCCTAGCTAGCTCAAGGCCATCCAGAATACACACACACACATCATTTAATGCAGGTGTCCTTCCCACATTCTGCCAAAAATCAGATGTGTAAAGTTGAGTGTGCACGTGTGAACAGAAGGCAAGAGACGGTGGTGGTATTTTTGTTGTTTTGTTGCTTAGTTTCATTTAAAAATCTTTTTGCTTTCTTTGTGTTTTTAATTAACTTCTGGCTTTCCCCTTAACATCTTACTCTAAGAAGAAATGAGATGTAATTACATTCATAAGAGAATCTCAGTTGTTAGTTTGAGAAATTTCATCTGTGCCTCTGACAACCACTGGCTGACGGTGGGGAAAATGATGGTGAAGGAAATCTGATAGACTTTTCCATGGACATGCCCAGTGTGGCATCTGTAGAAATAGGTGATTTTAAAGGTAAAATAGATGACGTACATAATGCAATCTGAATTTAAAGTTGTGTGTATGTATGTGTGAACATATATATGTACAAATATATACACGTATTCATATCCATCTATGCATACTTTGAAATATTACACAGGATATGTCTTTATCTAAAAAATACCTTCAACACCCATGTTAAAGCCAGTTTTCTATGCATTATTTTCAATTTAATACTCTATCTAAACTTAGCATAGGAAAGACCCTTGTGTGACAGTTAGGAGGCCTGGGACACATTTATCTCTGCAGTTCAATCCTTGTAAGACTTAAAAAAAAAACCTTCCTCTTTCTGAGCCTCACTTTCCTCATTTTTAAAAGGAAAAGGCAGGACAAGATGGTCCCTTTCAGATCTAGAATTCCATGGTTCTCTAGACCCTCCCATTGGGAATATCATAAAGTCCAATGCTGTGCAACTAGGAAATAAATCTAACATTGAAGTGACTCATATAGAATAATTCAAACAACAAAGAATAATGTGTACATCAAAGTCACTCACCCTGTAAGTGGATAGTGTTGGACATGTTGATGAAATTCCATCTAGGATTTTCTTTGCCTCTGTGCCCAAAGATACATGCATATGATTTTACATATGTTAAGATTGACTATACTTGCTGTTCTGTAACCTGCTGGTCAAAGACTTAATTTGCTCTTACTAAAACTATAAATTCATGGCCTTTTACCAGCTGGGATCTAGGTGCTGCCTAGCACACTCTCTGTTTCCTTAGTCAGCTCTCTCTGCTGTTTAGGGGGACTGTTTCAAACTGGGCCACATCTTAAACTTCAGCCACATCCATCTCTCCCTTCCCTGCCGGCAGACACACTCATTTCTTACTTACAGAGAAGAGAGAACCCGTTTCTTTCAATTTAGTGCTGTAAAGCCCACTTACATAACTTACCCGTGTTCACGCACATCCTTTTCTCCTTCCTTCGTGAAAGAGGTTCCAGGCCTGCTCATTACTGTTCTGTCCACCTGTGTCCTGGCTCCCTGCCTCTCCCAGAGTGGCCTTGCCCCATCCAAGTCTGCTGTACTGAGCTCCCCAAAGGTCTCCACTCCCGGCCCACTAGACCCATCCCAGTTCTTTGAAAAGGGCAACTTCTTTCCTGTCCTAGGACTCGTTCTTGTCCCTGTTTCTGAAATGGTCTTTCCTCTACTCTCCCCAGGGCTGGCCACATTCCATGTTTCACATTTCCATTTCCTTTGCAAGTGCTTCTGTAACAGTCTCAGGAGATGTCTCTTCACCTTGATAGATTCTATATCAGTACCACACTTGTTTCTTTCTCAGCAGTGATCACAGTAGAGATTGTAGGATTCTTGGGTTGTTCCTATGTTCATTGTCTCTCTCACAGAGTTAGAAACTTCATAACGGCAGAAACTCTGTTTTAACGACTAAGGTATACTCAGGGCCAAGCAGAGTACCAAATACTGTTATCATGTGTTGATCGAATGAATGAATGAATGAATGAACAAATATCTTCCTAACTTGGGAAACATTTCACTTGAAGAAAAGTTGACCTAATTTTTTTTGTTTTTGGGGGTTTTTTAAAATAAATTTTATTTATTTATTTATTTATTTTTGGCTGAGTTGGATCTTCGTTGCTGCATGTGGGCTTTCTCTAGTTGCGGTGAGCGGGGGCTACTCTCCGTTGCGGTGCACGGGCTTCTAACTGCAGTGGCTTCTCTTGTTGCAGAGCACGCGCTCTAGGCGTGCGGGCTTCAGTAGTTGCAGCACATGGGCTCAGTAGTTGTGGCTCGTGAGCTCTAGAGTGCAGGCTCAGTAGTTGTGGCGCACGGGCTTAGTTGCTCTGCGGCATGTGGGATCTTCCCGGACCAGGGATCGAACCCGTGTCCCCTGCATTGGCAGGTGGATTGTTAACCACGGCGCCACCAGGGAAGCCCCCTGACCTAATGTTTTATCTAGGCCAGACTCGTAAACATTTAGAGATTAAATTTTGTGGTATTACCCCAAAGTCTTCATGATTCTAATCCAGGTCTTCTTGAAAAGTTTGCACTGTCTTCTCAGAACCAATTGAATGTTACATACACGTTCACCTGAAAAGTAAGATGTGAATAGACATTTTAATATGTTACATGAATTTAACCCTTTTCCTTACTTGTGTGGTAAGAAATTAATATGGAAGAATTTCCATTTGAAATTGCCCTTACTTCATGGATATGATATAACACTGGAGAGTTCTGACAACGTTCTGCCAAGTCAAAACTTGTTGTAGCCTATTCAAGAGGTTTTAAATAACACATTTTCACAGACATGTGAATTTGGGATTTAGAAAAACTACTTAATTCTGTAAGGTCATTTTATTTTTGTCACTCTACTTTGAGTCCAGTAAGTTAGGAGATGTTTAGTGAATGACTGAGTGAGGGAATGAACCATTATTAGCTGGTTGGTGTAACAGAACTTTTAGACCCTAACAACTTATCCGTACATTTCAGGACTTGTAATTACTAATTTTTTTACTGACTTTCTGCATGGAAATGGCATCACTTTGAGAGACAGAAATTTTTAATCGTAGTTTTGTGCTTTACTCTGTGACCTTGTTGTTCTCTGTTTCCCCCTCTGTAAAATGAAGATGCAGGACTCGGTTTTACAGAAATTCCTACCATTTCAAAGAAATTGTAATCCAAAAGCCAGGAGCAGTAACAGTGCTAGAAAACATGTATTATGGAAAAGTCGGGAGAACAAAGGGCATTGTTTGGATAAGCATGCTGGATGTGGATTGGATTCTTAACTCAAAATAACCTAATTACTTAGACTGCATTTGGAAGTTTATACCCATCAGAAATTTCTTTCAATTATAGAAAAGATTTTACATATTGTGGACTTATTTTTTTTTAAATATCAACATTTTATAGCCTTTTCATTTTGTCAAAATATGCCTTCGGGGGCTTAGTCCAATTCTGACCTATAAATACAGTAACACTTTTCTTTATCATCTTAGTATGTAAGTAAAACTTATTTTATTGTAGGAAAATGAGGCTCCTGGGGAAAAGATCAAAGAGGAAAGTGTGCTTTATTCTCTCTCTAATCTTGCTTTGTTGACAATTGTGAGGGTCACATATTTCAGTAAGAATCCATTTCTATTTCTGGAATAGATTAATGTGATTACTGTTACAAAGATTATGAAAGTCAAGTTGTGGGCACAGAGAAAGGAGCAATTAATTTTGAGCCCCTGAAGGATGAGTGGTATGTGTGTCCAAATCTCCTGCGAGTTTGCTGGTTTCTTAAAAATGTGGATTGTGCTTTATTTTGTCTGTCATTCGAATACCCAGTTCATTGCTTAGCACATGGTAGGTGCTTACGCTTTATCATCTAGAGCGGGAGAAACTCTCTCTGCTTCCCTTTTAGGGAGAAGAGTTTAAATTTCTAGCCCTTTGTATATGCATGGAAGTTCTCTGTGTGTGTACACACATGCCTCCGTGTGGGTAGCCAGTCTGAACACAAAGAAAACACCCCTTGAATAAAATCAGCTGAAGGTTTCCTTGTGCCCTAACATTCGAAGCTCCCAGTGGGCCCTCTGAAGTTTCCCTTGAAGGGGGCAGCTAAAAAGCAGCCATGTCATGCTGGCTGCCAGGGAATTTGCAGTTCTCAGCTCTAAGGAGGTTAATGTTGTGGCTGTTCTTGTCACCAAGGCAGTCCACCCTTGTTACTCACCCAGTGAGGTCTGTGACAACAGTCAGTGGGGAGAGATGTTGCCTTGCAGTGTCCCTGCTTGGCCAGAATGCTAGGAAATTATTCCTCATGGAGGAATAGTAGGAGAACCAACACCAGTTGGAGAGGTTCACAGCAATCCTCTGCATTCAGGGCTTAGAGGAATATAGGGTTCCCATGATATCACCGGCAAACATTTGTATAGATGCTGAAGATACGAGCACGTGTAACAGAGGAGATGGACACACACTTTTGAGAGCCACATATGGACTGGTTACTGTGGTAGGCACTTTACTTTCTCTAACTCATTGATTTCCTATAGATTTTCAAGTAAGTGGTGGTATTTCCACTTTCCAGATGAGGAGACAAAGTCAGAGAGGAGAAGCACTCTCTTGAGGTCATATAGTTTGAAGAGGATAAAAGAGAGCTTGGATCCACATCCACTTGGTACCCCAAAAATCTGCGTGCTTGACCACTGGTCTGTACCGCCTCCACAAATATAAATGTATTTAGAAGTGTTACATTACTGATCATATAAAGGCTTTTTTAAATATACGTCTTTAGGTCTTTAATCCCCACAATGATTCTGTGAGTTAGGTGACTCTGTCCCCATCCTACAAAGGAAAAACTAAAGTGCTAAGAGCCAAGTCACTTGCCCATGACACTCAGCCTTTCGGTGTTACAGCTTAGATCTGTGTGGGGTCAAAGGCCAAGCGCTTTTCACTCAATCCCAGTGTCTCCCCTGCCCTTGAGAAGCTCCTCACGGAGATGAATAGACACAGATGTAAAGAGATTTACAAGTCCCCATCTAAGACTTACTTGCTTCTTAAGAGTGATCTTTTCTGGAAGAGGCTGCAAAGTCACGGTAAGAGCCACCTGTCCATGGGGCATTTCTCCTGCATAATCATCCCCTTAAGGAACGGGGCGAGGCCATTCATTGGGCATGATCCAGTAAGAGCTTGCTCAGGTAGACACTGAAAAGAAAAGATCAGAAGATAAGACCTTAAACCTCAAAGAGACCTCTTTTTCAAGATCCAGGAAAGGCTCAAACAGAAAGAGTAGTTTAAGCACATCAATAGAATTCAAGTAGCAGGACTCTAGCTGCAGAGCCACTGTGCCATTTGTCAGGGCAGATCTTTTGACATTGGTTCCTTTTGAAACAACAACAGAGTTTTTGAATCCTTAGCAAGCTTTCTCTCAAGGGCAAAATGCTCAAAAGCTGGCTCCAGAGGAAATAAGAAAGGGCCAACGGAATAATATAGATTGACTCAAGGATTAACGATGCTCACTTTGCAATGGACAGTCCACCATTTTTCTCTTCATTTTGTGGTTTCAGTTTCTAAACTTCTGGGTCCTTTGGCAAAACAGCTGGGAACTGGATGAAACATAGTCAGTTCCACGAGCATTCACTGAACTCCTACTGTGATAGAAAGATGAAAGATGAAATTAAGTCTCTGTCCTTGAACTTGATAATTGTTGAGATAAAATATACACAGTTCAGTGATTCAGTTAAGATGGCAGAGTGGAAGGATGTGTGCTCACTCCCTTTTCCAAGAGCATCAGAATCACAACTAACTGCTGAACAGTCATCAACAAGAAGACACTGGAACTCACCAAAAAAGATACCCCACATCCAAAGACAAAAGAGAAGCCGCAATGAGATGGTAGGAGGGGCACAATCACAATAAAATCAAATCCCATAACTGCTGGGTGTGTGACTCACAGACTGGAGAACACTTATACCACAGAAGTCCACCCACTGGAGTGAAGGTTCTGAGCCCCACGACAGGCTTCCCAACCTGGGGGTCCGGCAACCAGAGGAGGAATTCCTAGAGAATCAGACTTTGAAGGCTACTGGGATTTGATTGCAGGACTTCAACAGAACTGGGGGAAACAGAGACTCCACTCTTGGAGGGCACACACAAAGTAGTGTGCGCATCGGGACCCAGGGGAAGGAGCAGTGACAACAGGGGAGACTGAACCAGACCTATGTGCTAGTGTTGGGGGGTCTCCTGCAGAGGCGAGGGGTGGCTGTGGCTCACCGTGGGGACAAGGACACTGGCAGCAGAAGTTCTGGGAAGTACTTCTTAGCGTGAGCCCTCCCAGAGTCCACCATTAGCCCCACCAAAGAGCCCAGGTAGGCTCCAGTGTTGGGTTGCCTCAGGCCAAACAACCAACAGGGAGGGAAGCCAGCCCTACCCATCAGCAGTCAAGCAGATTAAAGGTTTACTGAGCTCTACCCACCAGAGCAACAGTCAACTCTACCCACCACCAGTCCCTCCCATCAGGAAACTTGCATAAGCCTCTTAGATACCCTCATCCACCAGAGGGCAGACAGCAGAAGCAAGAAGAACTACAGTCCTGCAGCCTGTGGAACAAAAACCACATTCACAGAAAGATAGACAAGATGAAAAGGCAGAGGGCTATGTACGAGATGAAGGAACAAGATAAAACCCCAGAAAAACAAGGAAATGAAGTGGAGATAGGCAACCTTCCAGAAAAAGAATTCAGAATAATGATAGTGAAGATGATCCAGGACCTTGGAATAAGAATGGAGGCAAAGATCGAGAAGATGCAAGAAATGTTTAACAAAGACCTAGAAGAATTAAAGAACAAACAAACAGAAATGAACAATACAGTAACTGAAATGAAAACTACACTAGAAGGAATCAATAGCAGAATAACTGAGGCAAAAGAATGGGTAAGTGACCTGGAAGACAGAATGGTGGAATTCACTGCTGCGGAACAGACCAAAGAAAAAAGAATGAAAAGAAATGAAGACAGCCTAAGAGACCTCTGGGAGAACATTAAATGCAACAACATTCGCATTATAGGGGTCCCAAAAGGAGAAGAGAGAGAGAAAGGACCAAGAAAATATTTGAAGAGATTATAGTCGAAAACTTCCCTAACATGGGAAAGGAAATAGCCACCCAAGTCCAGGAAGCACAGAGAGTCCCAGGCAGGATAAACCCTAGGAGAAACACGCCAAGACACATAGTAATCAAATTGCCGAAAATTAAAGACAAAGAAAAATTATTAAAAGCAACCAAGGAAAAACAACAAATAACATACCAGGGAACTCCCATAAGGTTAACAGCTGATTTCTCAGCAGAAACTCTACAAGCCAGAAGGGAGTGGCATGATATATTTAAAGTGATGAAAGGGAAAAGCCTACAACCAAGACTACTCTACCCGGCAAGGATCTCATTCAGATTCAATGGAGAAATCAAAAGCTTTACAGACAAGCAAAAGCTAAGAGAATTCAGCACCACCAAATCAGCTCTACAACAAATGCTAAAGGAACTTCTTTAAGTGGGAAACACAGAGAAGAAAAGGACCTACAAAAACAAACCCAAAACAATTAAGAAAATGGTAATAGGAACATACATATTGATAATTACCTTAAATGTGAATGGATTAAATGCCCCAAACAAAAGACACAGGCTTGCTGAATGGATACAAAAACAAGACCCATATATATGCTGTCTTCAAGAGACCCACTTCAGACCTAGGAACACATACAGACGGAAACTGAGAGGATGGAAAAAGATATTCCATGCAAGTGGAAATCAAAAGAAAGCTGGAGTAGCTATACTCATATCAGATAAAATAGACTTTAAAATAAAGAGTGTTGGGACTTCCCTGGTGGTGCAGTGGTTAAAAATCCGCCTGCCAATGCAGGGGACATGGGTTCAATCCCTGGTCTGGGAAGATCCCATATGCTGCGGAGCAACTAAACCCATGCGCCACAACTACAGAGCCTGCGCTCTAGAGCCTGCAAGCCACAACTACTGAGCCCGTGTACCACAACTACTGAAACTTGCGCACCTAGAACATGTGCTCCTCAAGAAGAAAAGCCACCACAGTGAGAAGACCACGCACTGCAACAAAGAGTAGCCCCCACTCACTGCAAGTAGAGAAAGCCCACATGTAGCAATGAAGACCCAACACAGCCAAAAATAAATAAATATGTAATTTTTTTAAAGGTTTAATAAAACAAATAAAATAAGGAGTGTTATAAGAGACAAGGAAAGATACTACATAATGATCAAAGGATCAATCCAAGAAGAAGATATAACAATTATAAATATATATGCACCCAACATAGGAGCACCTCAATACATAAGGCAAATGCTAACAGCTATAAAGGAGAAAATCGACAGTAACACAATAACAGTGAGGGACTTTAACACCTCACTTACACCAATGGACAGATCATCCAGACAGAAAATTAATAAGGAAACATGAGATTTAAATGACACAGTAGACCAGATAGATTTAATTGATATTTATAGGACATTCCATCCAAAAACAGCAGATTACACTTTCTTCTCAAGTGCACACGGAACATTCTCCAGGATAGATCACATCTTGGGTCACAAATCAAGCCTTGGTAAATTTAAGAAAATTGAAATCATATCAAGCATCTTTTCCGACCACAATGCTATGAGATTAGAAATCAATTACAGGGAAAAAAACGTAAAAAACACAAACACATGGAGGCTAAACAATACATTACTAAATAAGCAAGAGATCACTGAAGAAATCAAAGAGGAAATCAAAAAATACCTAGAGACAAATGACAACAAAAACATGACGATCCGAAATCTATGGGGTGCAGCAACAGCAGTTCTAAGAGGGAAGCTTATAGCAATAAAATCCTACCTCAAGAAACAAGAAAAATTTCAAGTAAACAATCTAACCTTACACATAAAAGAACTAGAGAAAGAAGAACTAACAAAACCCCAAGTTAGTAGAAGGAAAGAAATCATAAAGATCAGAGCACAAATAAATGAAATAGGAAAAAAGAAAACAATAGCAAAGATCAAGAAAACTAAAAGCTGGTTCTTTGCAAAGATAAACAAAATCAATAAACCTTTAGCCAGACTCATCAAGAAAAAGAGGGAGAGCACTCAATAAAATTAGAAATGAGAAAGGAGAAGTTACAATGGACACCGCAGAAATGCAAAGCATCATAAGAGACTACTACAAACAACTCTATGCCAATAAAATGGACAACCTGGAAGAAATGGACAGATTCTTAGAAAGGTATAACCCTCCAAGACTGAACCAGGAAGAAATAGAAGATATGAACAGACCAATCACAAGTAATGAAATTGAAACTGTGATTAAAAATCTTCCAACAAACCAAAGTCCAGGACCAGATGGCTTCACAGGTGAATTCTATCAAACATTTAGAGAAGAGCTAACACCCATCTTACTCAAACTCTTCCAAAAAATTGCAGAGGAAGGAACACTCCCAAACTCATTCTATGAGGCCACCATCACCCTGATACCAAAACCAGAAAAAGATACAACAAAAAAAGAAAATTCGAGACCAATATCACTGATGAATATGGATGCAGAAATCCTCAACAAAATACTAGCAAACAGAATCCAACAACACATTAAAAGGATCATACACCATGATCAAGTGGGATTTATCCCAGGGATGCAAGGATTCTTCAATATACACAAATCAATCAATGTGATACACCATATTAACAAATTGAAGAATAAAAACCATATGACCATCTCAATAGATGCAGAAAAAGCTTTTGACAAAATTCAACACCCATTTATGATAAAAACTCTCCAGAAAGTGGGCATAGAGGGGATCTACCTCAACATAATAAAGGCTATATATGACAAACCCACAGGAAACATCATTCTCAGTGGTGAAAAACTGAAAGCATTTCCTCTAAGATCAGGAACAAGACAAGGATGTCCACTTTTGCCACTATTATTCAACGTAGTTTTGGAAGTCCTAGCCACGGCAATCAGAGAAGAAAAAGAAATAAAAGGAATCCGAATTGGAAAAGAAGAAGTAAAGCTGTCACTGTTTGCAGATGACATGATACTATACATAGAGAATCCTAAAGATGCCACCAGAAAACTACTAGAGCTAATCAATGAATTTGGTAAAGTAGCAGGATGCAAAATTAATGCAAAGAAATCTCTTGCATTCCTATATACTAACAACAAAAGATCAGAAAGAGAAATTAAGGAAACAATCCCATTCACCATTGCAACAAAAGAATAAAATACCTAGGAGTAAACCTACCTAAGGAGATAAAAGACTTGTACTCAGAAAACTATAAGACACTGATGAAAGAAATCAAAGATGACACAAACAGATGGAGAGATATACCATGTTCTTGGATTGGAAGAATCAATATTGTGAAAATAACTATACTACCCAAAGCAATGTACAGATTCAATGCAATCCCTATCAAATTACCAATGGCATTTTTTACAGAACTAGAACAAAAAAACTTCACAATTTGTATGGGACACAAAAGACCCCAAATAGCCAAAGCAATCTTGATGGGAAAAAAATGGAGCTGGAGGAATCAGACTCCCTGACTTCAGACTATACTACAAAGCTACGGTAATCAAGACAATATGGTACTGGCACAAAAACAGAAATATAGATCAATGGAACAGCATAGAAAGCCCAGAGATAAACCCACGCACCTATGGTCAACTAATCTATGACAAAGGAGGTAAGGATATATAATGGAGAAAAGAAAGTCTTTTCAGTAAGTGATGCTGGGAAAACTGGACAGCTACATGTAAAAGAATGAAATTAGAACACTCCCTAACACCATACACAAAAATAAACTTTAAATGGATTAAAGACCTAAATGTAAGACTGGACACTATAAAACTCTTAGAGGAAAACATAGGAAGAACACTCTTTGACATAAATCACAGCAAGATCTTTTTTGACCCACCTCCTACAGTAATGGAAATAAAAACAAAAATAAACACATGGGACCTAATGAAACTTAAAAGCTTTTGCACAGCAAAGGAAACTATAAAAAAGATGAAAGACAACCCTCAGAATGGGAGAAAATATTTGCAAACGAATCAACGGACAAAGGATTAATCTCCAAAATATATACATAGCTCATGCAGCTCAATGTTAAAAAAACAAACAACCCAATCAAAAAATGCACAGAAGACCTAAATAGACATTTCTCCAAAGAAGACCTACACATGGCCAAGAGGCACATGAAAAGCTGCTCAACATCACTAATTATTAGAGAAATTCAAATGAAAACTACAATGAGGTATCACCTCACACTAGTTAGAATGGGCATCATCAGAAAATCTACAAACAACAAATGCTGGAGAGGGTGTGGAGAAAAGAGAACCCTCTTGCCCTGTTGGTGGGAATGTAAATTGATACAGCCACTATAGAGAACAGTATGGAGGTTCCTTAAAAAACTAAAAATAAAATTACCATATGACCCAGCAATCCCACTCCTGGGCAAATACCCTGAGAAAACCATAATTCAAAAAGACACATGCACCCCAATGTTCATCGCAGCACTATTTACAATAGCCAAGTCATGGAAGCAACCTAAATGCCCATCGACAGACGAATGGATAAAGAAGATGTGGTACATATACACAATGGAATATTAGCCATAAAAAGGAACGAAATTGGGTCATTTGTAGAGACATGGATGGACCTAGAGACTGTCATACAGAGTGAAGTAAGTCAGAAATAGAAAAACAAATACCGTATATTATCGCATATATGTGGAATCTAGAAAAATGGTACAGATGAACCAGTTTGCAAGGCAGAAATAGAGACACAGATGTAGAGAACAAACATATGGACACCAAGGGGGAAAAGCGGGGAGGGGGTTGGTGGTGGTGGGATGAATTGGGAGATTGGATTGACATATATACACTAATATGTATAAAATAGGTAACTAATAAGAACCTGCTGTATAAAAAAAATAAAATAAAATTCCAAAAAATTATACACAGTTCATTGTCAACTAAAAAAATGCACAGCCTACAAGCTGACAGTTATGTTTTATTCCTGGACATTACTTAGGACTATGGCCCAGGAAACAACCTCCCAGATAGCTCTGAGGAACTGTTCCCAAGAGGTAAGGGAGGAACCAGGATATATAGGATTTTTTGCTCAGGGTTGGGGTGGGGGAAGACTTGTAGTCAAACATCAAAAGATTACTGCTAATCACAAAAAAACAGACATCTCAAGTTAATGATCTCAGTCTGGGCTCATTGAAATTATTTCTTTGATTTGCATCTCAGCTATCTAGGGCCAGTATCCTGTTTTTCTCCATCCTGAATTCCCCTCGGGGTGCACCGTTAAGGTGGCTCCAGTGGCTGATGGCTTTTTGCGGGGAATGGCAGGCAACATTCTTTGTTTACTGAAATAGCAGGCAACATTCTTTGTCCACACCAGAATGCCTCAGTTCTGTTGGAAAGTACTCCTTTATACTCACAGAGTTATTTATTCCTGAGAGGTGATTTCCTGCTAAGACATCAGGAAAGGCTTCTTGGAGGAGGAAACATTTGAGTAGTTGTTCTGGATTTAAAGACTATAGGACCTGGTGAGTTATAAATAGAGAGAATGGTGGTTCTAGAATAGGGGGGGAAAAGCAAAAGCAAAAGACACAAATGAAAGAAGGTACATTCAAAGAGATTATATTAAAGTAAGTTCAAAATAGGACAGGAAGTAATGCTTGACTTTCCTTCAGCACTTACTTTGTTCCAAGAATTACGTTAAGTTTTTCACATGCATTCTCTCATTTAATACTCAGAACCTCTCCATGAGATAGGTATTATTATTTGCACTTTACTGATGAGGACAGTGAGGCCCAGAAAGGTTAAGTAACTTGCTCAAGTCACACAGTAGACAGCAGACTCATCATTTAACCCCGATCTGATTGCAAAATCCTAATGTTTAGCCACGGACAATGTACTGCCTCAGTAGATAGTCCTTTGTGGCTGGAATATTGGCCAATAGCAAGAAGTAATACTACTGAAAATTTAATAGTAATTATTATAACTATCACCTGCCTCCAAGGAGTATTTTCAGTGTAAAAGTATGAGGCAAATTACTTTGATCTGACTTGATCCCCACCACAGTTGTGTAAGTATCATTAATCTCATTTTAAGATGAGTAAACTGAGAGAGTAACTAACTTGATAAAAGGATGTTAAGGAAGCAGTAGATCTGAATCAGTATCAGTGACCTCAACCATTACATTGTATTGCTTCCTAAGACTGGGACCAGATGACTCCTGTAGCTAACATGGAAATATTAAGGTTTGTGAGCTGGGAGATGTTATGGCTTGATCTGGGCTTTTGAATGATTAACCTGGAACTGGCATTGGATAGATTATATTGATAGAATGGAAAATCAGAAGAGAGAGAGCAGTTTTAGGACCTACTGCAAGAGTCCATGTAAGAGGTCCTATCCAGGTGAGATGTGTGGTCCAGGTGGTTGGTCCTGAAAGCTGAAAGTGCAATAGAGACCCCTGGGAGGAGAGACAGGAAGCATTCGGTATCGGGTCTGTGAATGATAAGGGTGGCTCTTTGGTGCCTTAAAATCTGGATCTCTTGCTAGAGAGAGAGGCTGCCTTTAGTGAATCTGCTGGCCCTTGAGCTAGGAGCTATTTAGTATGGAGAGAACCTGGAGCTGTGATTACCAGACACTGGGTTGCAGCTGCAGCCACCCAGAATTAGCCTGGCCAGATGGTGATGGGTAACTGACTGTTGTCCACGGACCTCGAGAGAGAACACAACAAATATCACAAGAGAGAGGCGCATGGCTTCCCATGGACTCAGGAAACTTGCGTTGTGCGTTTCTGATTCTCTCAAGGTATTTTCTTCCCATTTTATCTCAGTTATATGAACTCAGATTGATAATGATGAAGAATGCTTTATACAAATCAGATTTTCTTTTAATGAGGCCATCTGGTAGGTTGTCTGGATTTGTATATCCTGATAGCCAAAAAGTCCTCCCAGCAGGTAAGAAGCTGAAAAATTCTCTGCTACAGTATTAGTAAAACTATTTATAGCATGACAGAACAGCCACTGCAATTACAACTTAATTCTGGGGTGACGAGAAACAGGATGTTAATTAGATCTCTCAGATAATGGTAATGACCACTGACTAGTACCAGGCATTTTTTTTCACATGTAAAAGGTATGAATTCTCAGCATGACTCACTTGGGGTATACAAGAAACATAACTTAACAGTTTCTTTGATAAAATAATTTGAGCCCACAATCTACCTAGTGATCAGAACATCATCCACATACTTTGAAGAAAGGTGTGATTCCGAAATGTGTTAGTCAGGCCAGGTTTGGGATTCAATCATGTTCAGAATCACCCTTCCTCCAGTGTATTCCTCCTTTTGACCCGGGGAGGGTACTAAGCCCAGGAGAGCTTACTAAAGTGCCAACCTGGTGACAGTAGGGAGTGGGTGTCCACCTCTCTGTCTGGACCTGCAGGCCGTCTGCTAGCCTCCTACACTCAATGTAAATTCACTTAATCAGATCTTTATAAACCTGCAAATAGAGACCAGATAATCTGCCAGTTCTGACTGGTCTCCATTAGACTCCTGGCTCAGATAACCTGGTGAGGTGAAGCTCAATCCTCCCGTTATTCCCAGTGGAAACTATCTACACAGCGGGCATCTGACACTTAGCTCCTTGTGCCTGTAACAGGACCTGGTACAGGTCCATTTACCTCTCCTCCTCAGCCAACTTTCACTTCCCCTTTAAGACCCAGGGGAAATTTTGCAGGTCCCATCCTCACAACACTTTAGGGCTCTGGAGGTCTTGGGACTATAAGAGGAGATTCATTTCGTCTCCATACCCGTGTGTCTGAGATGGAACCAGAAGCTGAGAAATTGTCATTTTTATTCATTGGTCCACTTCTGAGGACTCCAGCCCCAGGACAAATGGTGACCCATGTCTCCCCACCTGAATGGGGCTAAGGCAGGGAGAGTAAAAGAAGAGATTGGTAAAGACCTCAAATTATGATTCTGCCACACATGGGTGATCTCTAATCTCCACAGCACCTCTTGGTCATGGAAACAATGACTTTAATGAGGAAAATGAGGCCTTGAAAAGTTAAGGGACATATTAGAGGTCCCACTAAAGCCAGCAGCGGTGCAGGAGTTTGCACAGAGCTGTTTGACTGCAAACGGTGAGCTCTTACCCATCACTCTACAGGTAGTAGAGGCAGAGGCTGGCTTATGTTAATCACATAGAACTTATTTCTCAGGGTATGTATTTGGGACTATTGTATGAACCAAATTACCTTGTGATGGAACGACTTTATTCTTCCATTATCAGCTATCAGGAGCAGTAGTTAAGCCATGTCAGTGTTGTGAAAGTCTCCTTCATACAAATGGGATTATGCTGGGATTCCAAAGGACATCACCATTTCTTGTGGATTAAAAGGAACTTCAGAAGGTCACTGGTTGGGATTTTACTTTGTTTACTCCAGATCACCGAGTGGCCAGTTTTGTCCCAAAGGTGATATCCTGTCATGATGAAACTGAAAGCCTGGAAGCCTAGATTCTGGTCCTTGGTCTTCACCTTCCCACAATGATGCCCCGATACCCGTGTCTTCTTCATCCCCTGTTGGTGTCTCTCTGTTAAATAGCACCAAGAAAGGGAGTTGTGGTTGTTAATAACTTGGAGATCTTCAGAAGAAAGCAGAAGTCCATGGCAAGAATTGGACTCAGTAACTCATGGAAGTAATTGAAGGGTTGTGCCTGTACTCTTGCTAATATGGAAATATCTTGGATTTAAATGACCATCAGATCTATTTCCCCACTCCTAACTTTTACCAAAATTAGTAGTGATGTTTTCTCAATCCATTAGAAGACTAAATCCCTTCTAGAAATAAAATGAACCACTGACATTTTATTTTTAGCATTTTGTTTTCTTTTTCAGTGACTTGATATATATTAATTACTAGCTATGTTAAAGTTGCAATCATTTGTGCAAATTGGGAGGGGGAAAATAGCCACTGACTATGACGAATGGAGATGAATATACACACTATAAAAGGAAATGTGCCGCCACCAAAATGACTAAAATGAACAAAACAATACTACGTGATAACAAGGTTATAGAAGAATGACGTGATTACAAGGTTATAGAAGAATGAAAGCTTTCTTACACTGCTGGTTGGGGATGTCAGTGGATGTGACTTTGGATAACTATTTAGTAGTACCTACTAAAGTAAATATATATATAGATTCATGTGGAATATATGTAGGTATATCATATATATGCAGTATGTAATTGTATATAATATATATTATATACAGTAATATTATATATTATTATATATAATGTAACTTATACAGCCAAGCAGTTCTTAAGTATGTGTTCCCCAAAAGATACAAATAAATATGTTCATAACAGACTATTTGTAAAACCACACATGTTCATCAGTAGCATGATAGGCACATCCATTGTGGTGTATTTATACACTGAACTACTTACAGCAAGAAGAATGATCAGACTATGAGTTCACACAACATGGATGAATTTAACACAAAAAATAAAAAGAAACTAGATACAGAAGAGAATATAGTAGGTAATTCAATTTTAAAAATGATCTACGGTCTTGGAAGTCAAGACAATAGCTAACTTTGCTGGGAAGAGGGTAGGATGGGACTTCTGGGGTTCTGTTATTTTCTTTTTGTTGATCTAGGAACTGAGTTGATAGATGTGTTCACTCTGTAAAAATTCTTTGAGCTCTTTTGCACTTTTCTGTATGTAATAGGTCAAGAAATTTGCTTTGCAAAGGGCAGTGTGTGAAAAGGACCAGGAGAGGCCCAGATGGAAAAAGCAGGGCAAACTAAATATTGTTAACAAATGAATAAGATATAAATTGTGAAATTTTATTCAAACATAGACTGTCACGTATGCTGAATCTAAAATAGATTTTCATGGGCCCATCACTAGGTGTTAGCATTACTTTTACAAAAGTCTACAAATTTCATATCTGTCATAAGACCAGATATATCATTCAAGATGTTCAATACTAAGCCATAAAAAATATACATACCCTCAGAAAAACTGTGATAGAAGCAGAGAGTTCCTTCTCACTTTTCCCTTTATCCCCAGGCTCCAGAAGCTCAGAGCCGTCCTCTCCCTCTTTGGGTCTGTCCAGATTCTTTTATTCAGGCAGCACATTTCACTACAATTAGGTGACCCGTTTAGCATTCCTAGCCTGAGTCAGCCCATTTCATATCAAATGAAACTGGTCTATATTTAAAAGGAGGAATTCATAATGTACCAGCATGATCGAAAAACTTAATCACTGGGTTGAGAGCTCCGGGCCCCAGTTCCCCTAACATGCCTGTTCTCTCTGGCTTTGACTCACAATCATGTGTTTTTTAAATGGACAAGAGGATGAGCATAAAAGCAAAATTGCTGGTGACTAAGAATAGTAGCCAGCAGTCCTGGGAAGAATGAAATGCTCCAGGGCTGAGCAGGAAAGCTGTGGAGGCTTGTGCACTGTGGTCATGCAAACCAGCACATGACCGGAGGATGGATGTGACCTCTGAAGAACCGAATTCCCGAGAGCTGGTGTCTGAATCCACTGTGATTAAATAAACCTGCCACGTTTGTTAATGGCTTGTGTGTAGCCACCAGTATTGGATGGCTTTACTTTTTTTCTGCCTTTTACTTATTATAATGTCCAGGAGAGGCCAGGACCTGTTTTTCCAAATTTACTGTCATATCTCCAACATTTATCAAATAAGATGCACTATAGTAACTGCACATTATATTTCTTATTTGAATGATTTGAATACAATCTGTAAGTCAAATCCAACCTGCAGATGATCTCATCTCTCTCAGTTCTGGAAACTAGGGCCAGTCCTCAAGGTTCTTAGTGCAAAAGTAATAATTATTATCAATGAGCCTAGAAAAATACACTGCCTGTTCAAGCAAATAAATGAAAGACTTGGACTATTCAGCAGACTGGCTCCAGAGCTCTCAATTCACAGTCGAGGGTTTTTTAAATATTAAAAATAATAGCTAATAATAATTGAAAGCTCACTATGTATCGGCCACTAACCGCTTAACCTACATTATAATTTAATTCTCACAATAACCCAAAGAGGTAACTACTCTTCTTAGGCCTATTTTACAGGTGAGAAAACTGAGGCACAGAGAGGTAACTTGCCTAAAATGGTACAGCCATTTAGTGGTCAAGTCAGTATTTGAACCCAGGATCTAAAATAGATAAATATATCTAAAATAGTCTAATCCTTTAACCAACCTGCTCTGCTAACCTTTAGCAAGTCATCATGATGTTATAATTTGCTAACCTGCTAAGCAAGTCATCATGATGTTGTAATTTGGAAGAAAATGGAATGAATTTGTTCTTAATACAGATTATTTCTTGAATCAGACTGAATCTCCAAATGTAATGCAACACATTTCTTGAGGAGAGGACTGTACTTCCTAATGACTAGTAAGGTTGATTACGAGTCTTAGGACCATCCTGGTTTACACCTGGGGCCTGGAACAGTTCACAGTATTCCTTTTCACTCACTAAAGTGTCTCAGGACAATAAACTATATGGTTACCCTATGAACATATTTGTCTTTGCCAAAGATGTCCAGACTTCTCAATTAAAGCTCAGGTGTCTAGAATCTATCAAGGATGAGACCAGTTTCTTCAACTGACCCGGGACTTTCAGGATCAAGACCAGGCTGCAGCTTGACTAGAAACAAGCTGTCCAGGCACCTCTGGGTTTTACCCACAAAGGGGATCCTTGGTTGGCCAAGCAGCCCCCTCTCTTACCTTCCCCTTATTAGAGCAGGGAAGTAACAGCACAGTCTTGAAATCAGATGGCCTGCAGGGGGCCATGTAACACCTTGTTCCCAGGGCTATGGGCATCTGGGCAGAGATTTTAGCATCAATTTGGGCTGGCTGAGCTGAGAGAATCCTGTGATCTGACACGTGTCAGCTCAGCTGTGCCTGGTGTTGTCAGGAAGCTCAATGACCCTTTCTGGGCTTTAAAGTGCTTCTCAGCCCTCAGGAGCCTTTTATCCAGCCCAGGTACCCTACAGAAAAGCAGTCCTGGGGCCCTGTCAGTCCTTGCTGGTGGGACTGGTCAGTCTCCTCCAGGTCCTTTGCGTGCATTCTTCTGAAACACACGACTTCAGGAACAGACCTCTACATAAGAGTTAAACGCCCCTCATGGGAATAGTGAGGACTCTTCTAATTGTGAGTGTTAAAAACATTCCTCAACTGGCTTAGGCAAAACAAACAAACAGACAAATTAAAAAATCCTTTAAACTCTGGGTTCAGATTCCTGCATGAGATATGGCTAGTTCCAGGATTTCAAATGATGTCTTTGGGATCTGTCTTTCTCCATCTCTTGGCTGTTCTTCCCTGTAATTGTAGACAGTTTCATCACACGCAGCCACAATGACCACAACCAGGTCCAAGCTTCCATAGTTCTTCATGCTTGAGACCTCAGAAAAAGAGACCACTGCTCTCTGTGTGCGTTTCAGCCCTTAGATAAATGCTCTAACCCAACAAGAGATAAAAGAGGAGATGGTGAACACTTAAGAAGTGTTTTTATATGCTAGTCACAGTTTAATACTTTATTCACATGTATTAGTTCACTAATCTCTCCATAAGCTATATGAAAGAAAAATTATTATTAGTATTACTATCTCTATTTTACAGATAAGGAAACTGAGGTACAAACAGATTAATTTGTTCAAGGTCATATAGCTTGTAATTGGTGAGCTGATTTTTTAAAAATTTTATTGAAGTATAGTTGATTTACAATGTGTTAATTTCTTCTGTACAGCAAAGTGACTCAGTTATACATATATATATTCTTTTTCATATTCTTTTCCATTATGGTTTGTCACAGGATATTGAATGTAGTTCCCTGTGCTATACAGTAGAACCTTGGTTTTTATCCATCCTATATATAATAGTTTGCCTCTGCTAATCCCAAACTCCCATTCCTTCCCTCCCCTCCCCTCCCCTCCCTCCCTGTTGGCAACCAGAAATCTGTTCTTTATGTCTGTAAATCTGTTTTTGTTTCATACATATGTTGATTTGTACTGTATTTTAGATTCCACATATAAGTGATATCATGATATTTGTCTTTCTCTTTCTGATTTATTAATACTTTGCTTAGTATGATAATCTCGAGGTCCATCCAATGTGCTGCAAATGGCATTATTTCATTCTTTTTGATGGCTGAGTAGTATTCCATTGTATATATGTACCACATCTTCTTTAGGTGAGCTGATATTTGAACCCAGGGAGCCTAACTATGGATATCCCACTGTACCATAGAGGCATATAATGGATAGCTCCACCAGATGAGGAAGAAAGTTTTCTAAAATAAAACTTTCTGTTCAGACAAAAAAACTAACAATAATAGAGGTCACTAACATTGTCCAATAGACCTAAATCATACCTGTACAGGTCACTGAACCCTCCAATTCTTCATCCTCATTATAAGGAAAGTACTGGTCTAGATGAGGATCTGAAATATACAACACACATACCACAACCACCATTATGCCCATTCTATTCCCCTGGCAGACATTGCTAATCTATCATCACATTATTTGTCCCTTAAATCTGGATGCAGCCTCAGGATCCTTCTCCACACACTAATCCAGGGAGCCTTGCTAATTGGACAGAGTTTACAAGTGAAAATGAAACCTTTTGCCATTCTAGGATTAAAAGATCGCTAAAGACATTTCCAAGGCTAATGATTCAGAATTCTTCTGAGGCAGCTGAGGCAGCCAGAAAGCGTAATTACAAAGCATAATCACAAGAGTTTATTAGTTGCTATGAGCAAGTGTAGTTCTAAGAATCCTTCAAGAATTCTCTAACCGATACTCCAGTTCATCCTGCCAGACTGTTTGGTTTGTTCCGTCCTTTTTCCTCCTCTTCTAATAAGAACAGAAATAGTGATCACATACCATAAACCCCTCTTCTTATATGTACATGTACATTTGTACCCACTCTCTGAAGTGCATTCCATTAGGACCCCTGAGACAAGCCAGCAGTCTCGAAGGGGTCTAGGGCTCCACTATAAACCCAGGTACATATTTTTACCTGGGGAGCTTGAAATAAATTCTTTACAGGGCCTGAACCTGTTCTCAGAAGCTCTGGGTAGTACACTCTCCCACTTCCTTTATGAGAAAATGGAAACTCACAGAGTTCAAGAGACTTTTCTAAAGTTACACAGCTGGAAGTAACAGAATTGGGTCCTGGATCTCAGGCTTCTAGCAACAAATCTACAAATATATACTGAGCTTTTCCAGTCCAGGTTGTGTGTTCAAACCTAGAAGTTGAGGGTTTGAAAGAGGCTTAAGCCAGTGTTTCTATCTGGCATGTACTTTCTAATTGGCGAGACAGGACGAATAAAAACACTGATGAGGTAACAAGTAGGTGCTCTATGAATCCTGAAGTTACCTTTAGCTTGTGGGCAATCTTGAGGGCTGTGCTTTCATCCTCTCCAGGCTGTGGTCTCTTTCAAATGATATCTAGCATATAGATCTAGAATAAAAAGTTCCAAACCAAGCAAGTGAGGAAGGGAATAAGAAGGCTGAGTCTTCTAATTGGACTTCCTGGAGTCTCATGCCTCCTTGCCTTGGAAACTTGAGGCTTGTGGTTCCCAGAGCATGGCTTTCTCTTTGCTCATGTCTCTGACTCATCCTTTACATGAAGCTCCAACCTCCCTTCAGCAGGAAAGTGTTCCCTGATGGCCACCTCCCACTCCTGCCCTCAAATTTGGTCCCCTTTATTGCCTGTGTGGCCCTAGGCAGCTCACCTGTGTTAGGCTCATAAAGTAACTGATCATTTAATGATTGTTTCTCACCCTGGAGTGTAAACTCCACGAGGGTCAAAATATGTCTGTCCCTTCTCCTGTTGGATCCCCAGGACTTAGTTCAGTACTTTGCTCAGAGTTCCCCTTCAATATATTTATTGGAGGAAGAAAGAAGGGAAGGAGGATGCAAGAGAAAAGAAGAGTATACAACTTACGGTCTTAACCTTAATAATAATTATGAAAATGAGACTAACATTTATTGATCCCTTATGATGTCCCAGGCTGCTTCTCTCATTTCCCTCAGATGTAGGTTTCATCATTCCTATTTTGTAAATAAGAGATCAAAGCCCAGAAAGGTTTCATAGCTCACCTAAAATCACTCTGCTATCAGGTGATGCATAGAGGATGTATCACCTCAGTCTGTCTGACTCCAAGGTTCTTCCTGGAGTCTATATCATTCGAGAGCAGAGTTTCTTACCATTGGCTCTATTGACATGTGGGGCCGCGTAATCCTTTATTGTTGGGACTCCCTTGTGCCCTGTAGGATGTTTAGCAGCATCCCTGGCCTCGACTCATAGATGCCAGTTGCAGCATCCCCTACCACCATTTCCAAAAATGTTTCCAGACAGGACCAATGTCCCCTGGGAGACAAAATCATCCCTGGCTGAGAACCACTGTCAGAGAATAATAAGCCACATCCTAAAAGCAGCAGATTGAAATTCATACTTTCTCAAGAACAGCCTTTTTCCTCATCCTTATGTTTATCCTTCCTTTGCTGAATTCAAATTAAGGAAACTTTCAAATCTGGTGAACTCTTCACTGGTTACACTCTCTCTTTGGACTTTTCAGAAACTTGACAAGTAGAAAGTTCCTACTGTCCTCAGTTCAGCCTGGTGTCATCTTTGAATCGGAACAGCAAAGACAATAGCCTCAATTTCAAGGGAAGCCAAGCACTAAAGTAATGGCTCAGACTGAAGGGGTAATTTCTGATTTGCTATTAGATTACCTCTTTTTCGTTCATGGCAGTCACTAGTCCAAAGACAATTATAAAACTTAATCTGCAACTGAATTTTGTCTTTTCCAGCTAACTCATTTTTATATGTTTATTCACATTGAGTGCAAAGGGGAATTGTTTTAAAAGCTGAAATGTTTCACTGAAAGATTTTCTAAACAAACTCTATTTAAAGAACGAAGCAATGGTCTATAGTAATAGAGAAATTGGTGACACCTGGTGGTGGACCCTATTAAAGCTTCTTAGAGTTTAAACAGGGTTACTATTAATTTTTTTAAAAAGAATAATCTGTGCTATTTCAGTCACGTACTATATTTTCGGCTCACAGCTGTTTTAATGAGCAGGGCAGGAGTATATAATTACAAATGGTTTAGCAGTGGAATTCAGAATAGCTAATACAGCTTTTCTTCTGGCATGTAAGAGCCTCCTGCAGGCAGGAACGGGGGCAGAGGCAATCCATATGCTTATAAGACCTCCATCAGGAACTGGCTTTGACTCTTACAATCAGAAAGTTAACCTTGGGTGACTGTAAAATGTGGCCCACCTGGAAAGGGTATGGCTTGGACGAGGTTGCTACAAGGGAGAGTCTGGTGAGATGGGAGATGACTGCTGTTTGCCTGGTGTGGCAAAGGATATAGTCAAGAGACACCAGGTAGGTACACATAACAGCCATTGTCACGGCTACCTTTCATTAGCTCCTCTGCTAAAGTTTGGCCTGAGTTGTCACAGTGGAGTGTGTGTGTGTGTGTGTGTGTGTGTGTGTGTGTGTGTGTGTGTGTGTGTGTCTAGGCAGATGATGGTGCTTAGAGGCCCCTTCACTAGTCACAGGCACTCAGAGTGAAAGCTGGCTGCCTCAGAGGAAAATGCTTCTCTTGCTTTTACAAACCCATTGTGCAGATTTTGAATCCTGGGCTGATTCATAATTGCTATTTCCCTGCGGTCACTCCTGACCCAGCCTCTTGCTAATGAGTGTTTCCTTTGCTTCTTTGTAGCTGCTGAAATTCGTTCCATTAGGAGATGCTTAGAAATCATGCTACTGGAAGACAGTTTAATTCTGGAACAGGGACTGAGCCCCCAAAATGGGCCCTGCTCTAACATCTGGAATATAAAGCCAACTGAGAAATAGCCCTGTACTCGGGGGTACAAAGTCCAGGGGAAACAGTGGTCATGTCAGTGTTGGGTTTGGTGCTTTGGAGACAGAGCACCAAGTGCAAGTGGGCATGAAGGAGGGCTGGGCCAGTAGAACCCACCAGATCTGGAAGTCCACGAGCTTTCCACCTTCCTTGAGTTTGGTTGACCCGGTGCCCTAGGAGTGGTCATGCCTTTGGAAAACTGTTCATCTGAGGGCTTCTTCTGAGCTCAGTAGCCTTAACTCACGTGTTCTCTTGATTAACAAAACTCTCTCACCCTCCTGGCCTTGTACGTTCTGTCTGGGCCGTTGTTCTCTACAGACCCTTCTGCTTGCCTGTCTCCTATCTTTTTTAAAGGCCACTTTCCTGGCTGCACTCAAGTTCACAGCAGCTTCCTTTCTTATGTCTCATTTATCAACAAATAGAAATATTGGATACAGCCTAAATGTCTGACCATTAGAATTTGGTTAAATATATCATGGGATGATAGGCAACAGCAAAAAGTGATGACATATAAAATTGCTTAAAAATATATTCATAATATTTAGTTAAGCAAAAAATTAGATTATAAAAGAGTATGCGTAACATATTCCAGTGGCCACTGCCACAAATTGCTGCTTTAGGATGAAACTAGAAATTGTCCCAAGAAAGTACTGAGTGAGGCCAGGGGGTAGAGGGGTAGAGATCATACATAACAGGATTCCAAATACATAAAATACACATATACACACACTACATGGAGTAAAAGACTGATGAAATTTTCACCAAAATGTTAACAGTGATCACCTCTGGGTATTCATAAACGTTTAATATTTTATAACCTAAAAAATTTCTTTTTAAATCTAACCTCAAGGCAATCCAATGGAGAAAGGATAGTCTTTTCAACAAATGGTGCTGGAACAACTGGACATTTATTAAAAAATAAATAAAACTAGACACTGACTTATGCCTTTCACAAAATTCAAGTCAAAATGGATCAGAGACCTAAATGTAAGATCAAAATTATATAACTTCTAAAAGAGGACATAGGAGGAAGTCTAGATGACCCTGGGTTTAGTGATGACTTTTTAGATACAACACCAAAAATATGATCTATGAAAGAAAAAAAATTGAAAAATTCAACTTTATTAATTTTAAAAACTTCTCTCTCCTCTGGGAAGGGTACTGTTAAGAAAATGAAAAGATAAGTCACAGACTGGGAGAAAAAATTTGTAGAACACATATCTGATAAAGGCCTACTAACCAAGTTATATATATATATTTTTTAAATCTTGAAACAACAATAACAGAACAATGAAAGACTGTACTGACACCTAGCTTAGGAAGACTGTAGATGGAAAATGCGCATATGAAAAGATGCTCAACATCAGATGTCATTAGAGAATTGCAAATTAAAACAACAATGAGATACCACTACATGCCTGTTAGATTGGCTAAAATGCAAAACAATGACAACACCAAATGCTGGTGAGGATGTGGAGCAACAGGAACTCTCATTCATTGATGGTAGGAATGCAAAATTCTACAGCCACTGTGGAAGGCAGTCTCTGCTTATAGTCTCTACTCTGGAAGGCAGTTTGTCGGTTTCTTACACAGCTAAACCTAGCCCACTATATGATGAAGCAAGTGTGCCCTAGATATTTACCCACATGAGTTGAAAACTTATGTATACACACAACATGGCCCACAAATGTTTATAGCAGCCTTATTCACAATTGCCAAATACTGGAAGCAACCAAGATATCCTTCAGTAGTTGGATGGATAAACAAACTGTGGTACCTCTGAACACTGAAATATTATTCAGCAATAAAAAGAAATGAGCTATCAAGCCACAAAAGACATGGAAGAACCTTAAACATATATTGCTAAGTGAAAGAAGCTGGTCTGAAGAGGCTACATACTGTGTGATTCCAATTATATGACATTTTAGGGAAGGCAAAACTGCAGAGATAGTAAAATGATCAGTGGTTGCCAGGGCTTTGGGAGGGATGAATAGGTGAAGCTTAAGGGATGTTTAGGGCAGTGAAACTATTCTGTGTGATACCATAATGGTGTATACATGACATCATGCATTTGACAAAACCCATAGTATATATATCACAAAGAGTGAGCCCTAGTGTGAAGTATGGACTTTAGTTAATAATATTGTATCAGTATTGGTTTCCCAGTTGTAACAAATGTCCACACCAATGCAAGATGTTAATAATAGGGGAAATATGTTTTATGGTGGAGGGGGGCAGTGGAGAGAGGGAACGTATGGGAATTATCTGTTCAATTTTTATGTAAACCTAAAACTGCTCTGAGAAATAAAAATCTATTCCTTTTTTTACAAAGAAATCTGGCCTCCAATAAACCCTTCGAAAACTCTCTTCTGACATTTGGCCCTGTGGCATACCAGTCTGGCTTCTCACCCACTCACATTCATGAGATGGCAAGTCATAAGCGGGGGGAAGTCTAGATGTCTAGTTCCCTCAAAATACCAAAGAAAGCACCTGGGGGTGGGGGCATCTGGCTTTCGTGGTCATCCCTTCTCTTCTTTTTTGAACATCTTCAAACAACGAATCAAGTTGATGACAGTAGAGTAAACCTCCCGGTAGGAGATCTGTCTGAGAAGCCTTCTCAGATGCCTTCTGAATGTTTTTCAGAGGCTCCAAATTCGAGCTTATCTCTGTCAACAGCCTGATGTGTAAGAACCATTAGAGAACCATGGCCCAGATCCTAATCTAAGAGTTACATACACACAGGAGTAGGGTTATTAATTCCATTTATACATGAGAAAAATTGCAGCTCAAGGAGTCTGAGTAGTTTGCCCAAAAGGGCACATAGCTGGTGAACACACATAGTGACACTGCAGGGACCAGTGATCATCGTCTCTGCTCTGTTCAGACGGGCTTCCCAGAGGCAGGGACATCTCAGAATCCAGCAGTCCCACCACATGCCAACTTGTTTTCTGGCTTCGCTTGCCTCCTTCAACTCTTACTTTGCATTGCAGCTCCATCACCGTCCAAAGTGGGGTGACCATGCCAGTGAATGTTAGGGTACCCTCGAGACACTACTGATGATTTAAGGTCAGGCAGACAGTCCCTTTTCTAGAATCCTTGCCTCATGCTTTGGCTTTTAATTCCCTGAAGACGATGACTTTTCTTGGCTTCATCTCTGTTATCTGGTACACTGTCAGGTGCTTGGGTAGCACTCAATAAACTTCTGTCGGATGAATAAGTGAATGAATGGAATAATACCTCTATCATAACAGTCATTTCATGCTAACATGTTGTCATTGTCGTTTATTAAGCATATTTTTATGAAGCACCTACTAAATTCTGCGGAGCCATGATGGGGATACAGCAGGAAATGTCCCTGCTCACGTGGTGCTTGTTTTCTGCTGGGAAGAGACAGAGAGTAAGCAAATTAACAAATTTTGTAGTGCATTTAATTTTTTAATTGAATTTTTGTTGAGATAATTGTAGATTCACATGCATGTGTAAGAAATATATATCCCGGATGTGAGACAGTGCAGGACCCATATTGGGGGCTCAGTTCCTGTTCCAGAATTAAACTGTCTTCCAACAGCAACATCATAGTACAAAATCACAACCAGGATAGTGACATCGATACAGTCCACCTTCTTTTTAAGACTTCCTCAGTTTTACTTGTACTTGTGTGTGTGTGTGTGTGTGTGTGTGTGTGTGTCTACACATCTATATGATTTTATCATGTGCAGGCTCATGTATCCTCCACCACAGTCAAGACAGAAAAGGATCAAGGATCTCTTGTGTTGCCTTTATAACCATATTCACCTCCCTTTCCCATCTTGTCCTGAACCCCTGGCAACCAGTGATCTGTTCTCTTTTTCTATAATTTTCTCTTTTTTAAGAATGTTATATAAATGGACTCTTTCAGTATGTAACCTTTGGGGTCTGGCTTTCTTCAGTCAGGGTAATTCCCTTCAGATTGATCCAGGTTGTTCTGTGTATCAATATTTAGTCCTTCTAATTGCTGAGTAGTAAGTAGTCCATGGTATAGGTGGAGCCCAGTTTGTCTAAGAATTCACTCACTGAAGAATATCTAGGCTGGTTTTGGTTCATGGCTGTTAGAAATGCACATTTGTGTATAGGTTTTGTGTGACTGTAAGTTTTTTTCCCTCTCAATATTTTATTATAAAATGTTTCAAACATAAGGCAAGGTTGAAACAATTCCAGTGAACACCTATATACCCACTACCCAGATTCTATCATTAATTTTTTAATTAATAGGCTTTATTTTTAAAGCAGTACTTGGTTTACAGAATGGTTGACCAGATAGTGTAGAGGGTTTCCATATACCCGTCCTCCTCAGTATACAGTTTCCCCTGTTATTTATATCTTGCATTCATGTGCTATATTTGTTACAATTAATAAACCAATATTGATAGATTATTATTAACTAAAGTCCGTAGTTTACATTAGGTTTTCACTCTGTATCATAGTCTTACGAGTTTTGTCAAACGCACAGTGTCGTGTATACACCTTTACTGTATCATACAAAATAGTTTCAGCATCCTAAAAATCCTCTGTGCTCTGCCAATTCATCCCTCCCTTCCTCCCCGCTGGGATCCCGGACAACCACTGATCTTTTTACTGTCTCTGAAATTATACAATATGTGGCCTCTCAGACTGGCTTCTTTCACTTCCCAATGTACATTTAAGGTTCTTCCATGTCTTTCATGGCTTCAGAGCTCCTTTCTTTTTATTGCTGAATAATATTCCGTTGTTGGCAGTACCCCAGTTTGTTTATCCATTCAACTATTGAAGGATATCCCGGTTGCTTTTAGTTTCTGGCAATTATCAATAAGACTGCTATAAACATTTGTGGGCAGTTTTTGTGTGAATGTATGCTTCAACTCATTGGAGTGAGTACTGGGGACACAATTGCTGGATTGGATGGTAGACCGGGTTCAGCTTTGTGAGAAACTGCCCAACTGTGTTCTAGAATGATTGTACCATTTTGTATTCCCACCATCAATGAACGAGAGTTCCTGTTGCTCCACATCCTCATCAGCACTTGGTGTTGGGAGTGTTTGAATTTTAACCACTCATTGATGTGGTATCTCACAGCTTTAATTTGCAATTCCCTAATGACATTTCATGTTGAGCATCTTTTCATATACTTTTTTTTTGCTCTGTGAGATATCTGTTCAGACCTTTTACCCAGTTTTCATTGGGTTGTTTGGTTTTTTTATTGTTGAGTTTTCAGAGTTCTTTGTATATTTTGGATACAAGTTCTTTATCAGACAGTGTTTTGCAAATATGTTCTCGTATTCTGTGTCATGCCTCTTCATTTTATTAACAGTGTCTTTTACAGAGCAAAAGTTTTTAACTTTTAATGAAACCCAATTTAATCAGTTATTTTCTTTCGTGCATTGTGTTTTTAGTGTTGTATCTAAGAAGTTTTTACCAAATCCAAACCAACTAGATCTTCTCTTGTCATCTTCTAGAAATATTATAGTTTTGCATTTTATATTGAGATGTATGATTCACTCAAGTTAATTCTGTGAAAGTTGTAAGGTCCATGTTTAGATTTTTTTTTTTTTTTTTTTTTTGCACGGGAGTAAGTACTTGCTCCAGCACCATTTGTTGAAAACACTATTCTTTCTTCATTGAATTGCCTTTGTTGCATTGTCAAAATCAGTTGACTCTATTGATGCAGGTCTATTTCTGGGCTCTCTGATCAATTCCATTGGTCTAGTCATCTATTCTGTCTCCTATACCACATTGTATTGATTATTGTAGGTGTTCTTTACCAACCTGAAGAAGTTCCTCTTTAGTCCTAGTTTGCCTGGAGTTTTTAATCATGAATGGCTGTTGGATTTTGTCAAATGATTGATATGATTGTACAATTTTATTTGTTTAGTTTGTTGACGTGGTGAGTCACATTGATTGATGAGTGATGAGTCAAATTTGCATACCTAGGATAAATTTTAGGTACATATTTGGTCATGACCAGTGACCAAGTAGTGACCAGTATATACACTTAGTCATGGTATATAATTATTTATCTACGTTGTTGGACAAAGTTTGCTAATGTTTTGTTGAAGATTTTATGCATAAATTCATGAGGGATATTGGTCTGCAGTTTTAAATTCTTTGATGTCTTTGTCAGGGTGATGCTGGCCTCATAAAATGAGTTGAAAAGTGTTCCCTTCTCTTCTGTTTTCTGGAAGAGATGGTGTAAAATTGGTGTTAATTATTTTTTAAATGTTTGGTAGAATTTCTAGTGAAACCTTCTGGGATGTGGATTTCTTTATTGGAAGTTCTTTAATTATAAATTCAGTTTCTTTAATGGCTATAGCATTATCCAGATTGTTTATTTCACGTTGATTTTTTGGTAGTTTATTGTTTTGGAGAATTGGTCCATTTCTTCTAAGCTGTAGAATTTATGAGTATAAAGTTATTTGTCATATTCCCTTATTATTCTTTTGCACATGCTTTTAAATAATAAGTGTTACGAATAAAGTAAAACAAGGATGATAAGGAAAGGCCTCTCCAAGGAGGCGATAGGTGAGTTAAGATCTGAAGGAGCCAGCCATGGATAACTGGAGAAAGCATTCCTGGCAGAGGGAGACGTCAGTGCAAAGGCCCAGAGGAGGGGACAGGCTTGGCATGTTTAAGGAAGAGAAAAACAGCCAGAGTAGGAAAAGCAGTAAGAGAGAGGAGGACTGGGGTTAGAGAATGTGGTGGCTTTGGGCCATGGGAAGGGCCTTAGATGTTATTGTAGAAGTGGGACATCGTTGCATGGCTTAAAGCAGGAGAAACCATGCCTGAATTTATATTGATAAAAGATCGTTACGGCTGCTATGTGGGAAATGGATGCCAGGAGAGCCACGAATCAGAAGACAAGTGATGAAGAGTTGGCAGTTTTCTCTCCAAAAGGATGGTGGCTTGGCTCCCAGGGGTAGCTGGGAAGATGGAGAGCTGGAGCCAGAGTGGGAACATGGTTTGAAGATACTGTTTCTATCCCTCTTTGCCCAACTGGCCTGAACTTCTTCTCTTGAGGACGAGGATTAGCCATACTTTTTGGTTGCTCTTTCAGCACAGTTACTTTTTTTCAGACCATCTAAATTTGCAAAGTTGAAATAAAGTTCAGACCATCAAAAGTCATTTCAGCTATATTTTTTCTTTTCTTCTGTCCAGAAAGACCATAGACTGGGTGGCTTATAAACAACAGAAATTTATTTCTCATAGTTCTGGAGTCTGGGAAGTCCAGGATCAAGATTGGGGCAGGTTTGGGGTCTGTTTCCTGACTGATAAGAGTGCCATCTTCTTGCTCAGTCCTCACATGGCAGAAGAGGTGGGGAAGCTTTCTGGGGTCTCTTTTTAAGGGTATTAATCCCGTTTATAACCTCCTCACCTCCCAAAGACCCCACCTCCAAATACTATCACATTGGAAATGAGGATTTAACATGAGTTTTGGGGGGACACAGACATTCAGTCTGCAGTTCAGACCATCTAAATCTCTGAAGTTTAAATAAAGATCAGACAATCAAAAACCAGAGCAACACTATTCTGGCTTTTCTTCTACAGCGTTAACGACCCTAAAATTTTTGTACAGGCTCATAATTCACAGCCTCACGTTAGAGGGTTTCTCAAAAAGCCTTCAGCCGTTGGTTTTCTCAGAGCTTTAGGCCATTGTTCAGTTTTGAGAGATAACGAGAGTACAGTTTAATGTGCTACAGATGTCTGGGACGGTGACTCAGGCTCCTGGCAGAAATCCACGCCAGGAAACCTGCTGTTGCAATTCGTATTCTTCGTGTCAGTGCCGGAAACGGATCGAGCTGTAATTGCAGAGTTTATAGTGATGGAAATGCAGCCAAACCCCAAGTGAAGCCTCACAGATGTACATCATTAGGAAAGCTCTCAGCCTCGCTCCTATGCTGTTCAGAGGTGATTCATTTGCAATCAATTTCAAAGATTCTGTTTTCGGGAAGAAAGTTCTCTCACATTGTCTAGCTCCCTTTGAAATCTGCCCTCCTGACACTTTGATAAAAGGTAATAACCAGGGCTTCCCTGGTGGCGCAGTAGTTGAGAATCTGCCTGCCGATGCAGGGGACACGGGTTCGAGCCCTGGTCTGGGAAGATCCCACATGCCGCGGAGCAACTAGGCCCGTGAGCCACAACTACTGAGCCTGCGCGTCTGGAGCCCGTGCTCCGCAACAAGAGAGGCCGCGATAGTGAGAGGCCCGCGCACCGCGGTGAAGAGTGGCCCCCGCTTGCCGCAACTAGCGAAAGCCCTCGCACAGAAACGAAGACCCAACACAGCCAAAAATAAATAAATAAATAAAATTAAAAAAAAAAAATTAGTAGACCCAAATTATGAGTGGATGTGTGGTGAGGGAAGGAAAGAGGAGGGAGAAAAAAAAAAAAAGGTAATAACCAAACTTCTTGTGTTCAACAGAATTTGCTTATAATAACAAGCCTGGCATAAAAAAAAAGAAAAAAAGATCCAAAGTATCAACAGTCCTTTAGATAATGGAATACACCATTTTCCACTTGACCCAATTGTCCAATTGTCTGCAGCCTCTCCCTTTTCCTTACCTATTTTATGATTCGTAAGGAGGCAGACACTTGACCTCACAAGTCAGAAAGCCCTGGATCCTCATTTTAGAAGCTCTGCTTTTTTTCTTAATATGAAAGTCCCCCCAAAATTTTTTTTGGTCAACTCCAATGCATAAACTTTTTGAAATATAGAGGCAATAGTTAATATGTAATTATAATATTAAATCTTATCCTATTAATATTTAGATTAATTCCTTCTTTAATGTATTCAGATCCCAGTGGGAAACAGGTGCAGAGTCAAAGAAGATGGTTCACTACAAAGGGAGTATTAATAAGAATGTAGTTGGTATAGGGGGACCGCATGGGGCAGGGCATTTGCCTGGGGTTTGTAGCAGCAGAGAGGTTCTTATCATAAGCCCAGAGGGATGCAGGAAGAAGCGCCTATGGAATCTGGAAAAAGGGAGCTGTCATGAGAGAGTGGTGACCTCCAGTGAGGGGCATAGCCTGGTCGAGGGGCCCTTGCAGGGAACAAGGCTGAGGAATCAATCACTCTCCCCCTCTTCCCCATCCTCTGATCTCTGGCTGGGCTCCCGTTGGCTGAATCCAACCCATAACAGAGCCCAAGGGAGCCCATGGGTGTGGTCTACCCAGGTTATCTCCTGGGGAGAGGATAAGGGAGAGAAAGTTGGGAGGTGGATCTGGAGAGACAAATTCATATGTTTTTAAAAGATTTCTATCCTAAAATATTAATTTTGAAATATTGTCTTTCATTTCCTGAAACTATTTTATTTGAACTCTATTCATGCATCAATTTTGTTTTCATCACTAGAGCCATCTTTGAGTCACCTAATATGGTTTTATGAGATCTTCACTTTTTAAATATAGAACTTCTAAATCTTTCTATGATCCTATTACTGGAATTTTTTACCCAAGTCACAAATAGACTTTCACATATTATTATCTTTTCATTCTTCTTATAGATAAATTATGTTTATATACTTCGCTATGTAACTACTTACTGTTTTACTTCTAAAAATGATTTTAAGAGGTTATTTTTAATGGTATTTGTTCCTACTACTTGAGAGGTCATACTAATAGAAAGTATGAAATATGTATTAAATTTCTTTGCTTCTCTTTTGACCAATTCTATCAGCTTGCCTTAATAAGTGTACAAAAGTAGGATTGATTGAGGTCACTTCAGAACTGTTGTGCCTTCACCAAGTGGCACTTGGTGATGGAATACCCTATAATTTGAGAGATTTTGTAATGATATACAGGTAAGGCTATTCCTGTTTAATTCAGGAATAATTTTATGAGGGAAACATTCTCTTGTTCAGACATATGATGCTAAAACTATCTAGATCTCAGTTTCTTCATCTGTAGAATAAGAATAATACTTGTACTTGCTTCAGAGAATTACTGAGAAAAATTGAGAGAAGGTAATTAACACAAAACTGAGGACATTCTAAGTACCTAATGTCATTTGGTTTATGTTAATTATTTATAAGGTTTCTCAATGGTCCTAAATAATCCATTTCTTTAAAGAACTATTTTTTTAAAAGAATTTATTTATTTGGCTGCACCGTGTCTTGGTTGCGGCATGCAGGATCTTTTTAGTTGCGGCATGTGGACTCTTAGTTGTGACACATGGGATCTAGTTCTCTGACCAGGGATGGAACCCTGCATTGGGAGGGTTCTGCATAGGGAGCGCAGAGTCTTAGCCATTGGACCACGAGGGAAGTCCCTAAAGAGCTATCTTAACTGACGATTACTCTAAGTCAGACTAGTAGGTAGTAGATTAAAGGCATGATTCAGCAATAATGAAATGCAAATGTGTTGTTGAAAAACATTTTCATCTGGTTGCTGTGGATAAATTCCAGCATTTCCAGTTTGAATTTAGGCAGGAGGCAGGCTAGTTTCTGGACGATTAGAGATGGTTTATGAAGACCTATTTATCTTCTGCCTGAATTCCACACCTACCAGAGTCCTTCTGTAAGTAAACTATTGTTGAATCTACTCGCACCTCTTTCTGTTGGTTTGAGAACTGAAGGACCTTCTGCCTCATTTTAAACAATTCTCTTTGCCCAGTAGGTGGCAGAGCATGGGTGAATCAGTTGTACCTGTCTCGGGTACCAAATGATGCTGTTTTGCCTTGCTTTCGATATTTGTCTTTTAGTTCCGTTCTGGTTCTTTTTCTTGTCTTTCTCTTAAAGGTAAAATGCAAAAAATCAGAATAAGCCATTGAGTTTGTCCAATTATATTTAAGCTAATGAAAGCTTAAACTGTAAGCTGTTCTTAATACCCTGGCATTATATTTCTAAAAGGCAGGTCTTTTGTAGTCCCTTCATGCAGAAACTGGTAAGAAGAGCTAACATGTCATGATTTTCCATTTCAGTATCCCTTCTACGGCATTGTAGGAAAGGAATCTTAATTATCACATTTACAATTATAATTAGTACTCCAAATATTAAGGAGAGGGGAAAACATGTAGGTTAATCCCCCCCCAAACACACACACACACACACACTTATTAACTTTTCAGTGGACAGGGAGATTTTTCCTTACAATAAGAAACTGTATCATCCTAGTTTCTCATGCTCGCTAAATCGCCTACAAGGTCTTTGCTGGGGATGTGAGACAAGGAATAGGGGAGTTCTGTCTTGTTCATTTTTTTTTTTTGGCAAATGAGGACTTCAGAGTATACCATGATAGAGGGAGAAAGAAAATCCATATTGCTAAAGTCGTGTGTGTGTGTGTGAGTGTGTGTGCATGCATGTGCATGCGCACATGTGCTTTGTGGTGAAGAGGACAGAGATGTTTCACCATTATACAGAACATCCCAAAGGCATCAGGCAAAAGTGTAAAGTCAGGTGCCTCAGGGGCCAGGCAGGTCACATGATGCAGGAAGCAGGCTGGCTGTTAGAAAACCATCAATGTGTGAAATAGAAATGACTCTTGCACTCAATAGTGACATCACAGAAGTGTGCATGTGTGCACACGAGAGACAGACACACTGGGGCAACTTGGAGAGCCCTTGCCTCTCGTGGTTAATAGTTTAATAACCAGCAGTGTGTGGGCTGAACCATGTCTGTAGCCTGGAGCTACCCCAGAGCCCATCAGTGAGTGATTTCTTGACCTCTCATCAAGGCACAGCTAGCTACTCGTGGGCACCTCTTAATCCCTCCTTGTTTCACCAGTGAGGAATTTGACCCCCACTGGGGTTACCTGAGGTCAAATCCTCACTTTCTTGACTCTGTGCCTTTTCTGAGACACTTTGCTTCCCTCTTGCATATTTTTCCCTCTAGTACTTAATCCTAATTGTTTCTTAGATTGTCCTAAAGTGACCAGTTATCCCTCATCTTTGTTGGTTTTACAGGAAGACATATGCTCAGTGTCTCATAGGTAAGAATTCTGAGTGATCCACTCACTTGGTCTTGGTGAATTTAAGCCTCAGAACAGATAGGCACCGTGAGTACTGTTCGTTTATTTGTTGCAGGTCTTGCTCTGTTCATCTGCTTACTTCATCTGGTTTCAGGGGTAAAAGGACACTCTGTGCCTAATGGGTTTGACAGTTTGAGTTCAAGCTGCAATATGATATACATCCAGTAGAGGGCAGGTGTGCTTTTCAAATCAAGTGTGTGAGTGTGCAGTAGCGGGGAAATCATTTCAGCTGGCTTTCCTCTAATGCTCCAAGAAGCAAGAATTCTTGGTTGTTTGTTGCTTTAAGGAAATTTAGGCCAGGTTTGTCCTAGCTGATAAAGTAGAAACAGTGGTTTTTTTGCACTTTTAGGCAATAGAGATCAAATTTGGGAGCAGTGGATGATATACTGAGAAATATTAACCGAGATGACAAATTTCTAAGGGAAATGTGACATTTGTCTTTGTTAATCCCAGGCTAGTTTTAGAGTAATGTCCTATGTAGCATAGTGTTCAAAGATTATCTAATATTCATGGTTTCCTTTATTCAACTAATTTGAACTCAAACTAAGAACTTGCTATATGATAAGTAAAGTTCTAGGCACTGGGCATACTGCAGAGACAAGAAAAAGCTCATCCGTGTGGCCATGCAACTTACATTCTAAGTAAGGGTGAAGTAAAACAAGTGAACAAACGAATGATGACCGATTCGGGTAGTTATAACTGCTAAGATGCTATGATAGACAGTGTGGAGGTTGAAGGGCAGTGTGGTTCAGGTGATGTGAAACGTGCTCTCTGAGGAGGTGTCATTGGAGCTGACCTGAATGGAAGGCAGGAGACAGCCAGGCAAAGACTTGGAGGAGGGGGTTCCAGACAGAGGGGACAGCAAGTATGACGGTCCTGGGGTGGGAAGGATGCCAGTGAAGCTGGAGTGAGGAGAGCTGGGAGGAGAGAGGATGAAAATATACTGAAAGAGGTGGTGAGGAACCTTGCACCAAGACGTGCAGGTGTTGGCAAGGAGCTGCTGTTTGCCTCGTAAAATTGTAGTTTTAGTGTCATCCACCCGTTGTTCTTGAAGCTCGCAAGAGAATCTCCCAAGGAGCTTGTCAAATAGGCAGAGTCTGCTGGAGATTCTGATTCAAAGGTCTAAGGTGAGGCCTATGGATCTGTCTCTTTAAGCTCCATGGCTTCCCTTTGCAAGGGGTCCGTGGACCACATTTTGAGAAAACGCTGATTTATCAGTTAGGGTTCTGTGGTTGCAAGCAACAGATTTCAACTCCAGCTAAGTGAAGTAAACAGAGAGTTTATGGAAGGCAGCTGGGGAGCTAATGGAACCAGGGGAAGTTGATTAACAAGACCCAAAGATGTTCTAGGCAGCTAGATTTGCAGAAACAATGGGGCATCTTTTCAAGACACTGCAGTGTAGAGATCAAGTCCAAGCCAGGTACTCTGCCTCCCAGTGCTATTTACCCTTTCATTACCACAGAGTTAGTAAGCACCTACCAAGGGCCAGGCACTGTGCTAGGCACTGGTGATACAGTGATAAACAAGAGAGTCCTTTTAAAACCATATCTTCCTTTCTCCGTGTACATTTATTTGTTAATTGAGCAAACATTTATTAACACCTACTGTATACAGGGTGCTGGGGGTGAAATAGAAATCCACCAAAGAGTCTTCATCTTAAGGAAACATATAATCCGGGAAGATAGGCACAACTAGTTTGTTTGGGGAATTCAGAGGAAAAAGAGATTGCTATCAACCCACAGGAGTTGAGATGTCCTCCCAGGAATAAGCTGGATCATCATTATTCGTCTTCCTTGACAGTGAGGGAAAGAGTTCACGAGGCTGCATATAGTTAGGTGTGCCATGGGCTACCTTCCAAAATGGAACCTCTGACTTTGGCCTTGAGCCTCCTGTGGTTTAAGCAGCACATTCTGGGCTTATGTGACATTCATGATGGGTTATAGAGTCCTCGGTCATGCAACACTGGAGTGGAACTTTGGGGATTAGCCAGGAGTTGGATCACAGTGAGGACAGGTCAGTTGGATGATTCCGGCCCTCCGTAGTCACACTCCCGCCTGACTCACTGGTGACTCCAACCCTCCTCATCTCAGCTCCACTCGAAACAAACCATCCCCTCCACTTACAAACGTTTTACATCACTCTAAGCTGTGAATGCATCCAGCTAGGTGACTGAGGCGGGCTTCTTAATGCTGGGGGTGGTGATATGATAGGAATCCGTGAAGAGGCATTGTCTTAGCATGGAGAGATCTAATTTTTTGTGTGAATTTTAATACACAAAAGTAGAGTGCTGTCAGCTCCTTGTTTTTCACTTACTTGCTCTTCATGCTTTATGTTACATTTATTTATTTTTTTAATTTTTATTTTATATTGGGGTATAGTTGATTTACAATGTTGTTAGTTTCTGACGTAAAGCAAAGTGATTTAGTTATACATATGCATATATCTATTCTTTTTTAGATTCTTTTCTCATATAGGTTATTACAGAATATTGAGTAGAGTTCCGTGTGCTATACAGTAGGTCCTTGTTGATTATCTATTTTTTGTGTTATGTTTAGAAAGACCAACTGACACTTTAAATTTGAAGAGTTTGGCTTTCTTATGAGGTTGTATATAGGAAAGGTAAGAACACAGATTCTGAAGTCACGCTGCCTGTGTTCAAATCTCAGCTCTGGCACTTCCTCGCTACAAGAACTTAGGCAAGTTGCTGAACTTCTCTCTGCTTCAGTTTCCTCTCTGTAGGAGCTCTAATAATAATAACCATCTTATAGAGTGCATCAGTTAGCAGTTGCCATAAAAGTGCTGCATAACAGGCTACCCTATGACTCAGAGGTTGAGTTGTATAAATGAGAGTCAGTTGGGGGTCAGTGGATTACACTGAGCTGAGATCACCTCGGCTGGTTCCGCTCCAAACTGCAAGTTAGGGTTTGCTACTCCCTGGACCAGCAGACTAGCACTTCTTATGGTGATGGCAAAGTCATAAAATAAAAGCACATAAGGTCTGTTAAGAGATAGGCTTGGAATTGGCACACCATTACTTCTGCCTTGTCCTGTTTACCAAAGCACATGGCCAAGCCCAAACTCAAAGGGCAGAGTTATATACTCTGCCCCTTCAGTAAGAGGAACTGCAAAGTCATATGGCAAAGGGAGTGGCTACGGGGAGGAGTGAAGAATGGAGACAAATAATGCACACAACACATAATGTTATTGTGGGAATTAAATATATGAATATGTGCTAAGTGCTTAGAACGATGCCTGATACATAGTAAATACTATATCAGTACTTGTTTTTTATCACCATTCTTTTCCTAATGTCGTCTTGGTCTAGAAAATTTTGCAGGAATGATCATTAGCATCTTGAGACAGAATGGAGCCTGCTTTATAAGCTAGGGACATGCATGTTTATAATAACCATCATCAATATTTGTTGAGTGTGTTTTCATATCCATTATGTAATGTGACCTTTACAGTAAAGCTGGGGAGTACGAATGACTTTGCCTTTTGCAACTAAGGAGGCAGAAGCTCACAGATGCAGACTTACAGGACAAGAGATCTTAGGATTTCACCCAAGGTTTGTCTGGCTTCAAAGCCTGCGGCAGTGAGACCAGCATCTACTGCAGGCCCTAAGCCCCTGCCTCCCAGATCATTCAGATTTCCAGGGCTAAGATAATGGCCATTGATAATCGTTTTCCCACTGGTTGTCCCAGATCTTCACTGGCCCCACTTCCCAATCCATTCTACACTCATCAGCCAGGGTGATTCTTTAAAAATGCAATTTTGAGCATGCTACTCACCTGCATAGAATCTTGAACAAGTCACTATTACTTTCAGAAATCTTAAGATTCTTAACATCTCCTCCAAGACCGTGATGTTCCAGGTCCTACTTTGCTTTGCATCCTGCATCCCCTCCCATTCTCCCTTGCCTCTGGGTGCTCTGACTTCCCCAGCCCTTGCTCAGGCCCCTTCCTTAGCATGAGACCTTTGCAAATGTTCTTCCTCATGCCTGGGCCTCTCTCCCCCTCTCCCTGGCTCTCCACCTGGTTGTTTGACTCATCTACCATGTTGTAACCTGGAAGACCACTTCCTCAAGGAAGGTGCCCTGTCCTCCCCGAAGGTCAGTTCCTTATTGCCTGCATTCTCTCAGGGCTGTTCACCTGCATTAATAGCACTTGTCAAAGCTGTGACCCTCTGTTGGGTATGATGTCGCCACAGGTAGGATGTGGCTCTTCAGCCTGTGACCTTCTCTACATGCCACCCAGCCTTGGGACTCCAAATTCCCTCCTACTCATCCTTGGTCTCAGCTCAAGCCTGTCTCCTTAAGGAGCAGGACATGGCATTGTTAGTCTTGTCATGCCTCATCCTTCTCTTCTGTAGTACTTTCCACAGTTGTAACTTTTTTATTCATTGTCTGCCTTTTGTAGAAATCGGTAAGCTCCGTGAACTTAGCAATGACTGCCGTGCTCATTGTATTGCTAGCAGCCAGCACAGGGGCTGGTGAAGAAGCTTGGTTAGAGTTGTTTCACTAAACAACATTGGAATCACAAGGCATCAAGAGTGTTTCATCACCCTGGTCTGTTTGGCTAACTTCTGTGGGGTTCTTTGGAACTTTGTTCAAGGAATACAACAATCGCATGGCATTTATTAAACACTTACTATGTGTTAGACACTATCCTAAATGCTTTACAAACATTAACTCATTTAAACCTCAGAATAACCCTATTAGGATTCTGTTATCATTCTCTCTATTGCTGATGGGGGAATAAAACTGAGAGAGACAGGTAAAACAGTTTGTTCAAGGTCAATAGGCAATGGTGTCTTCCCTGAATCCCCAAGACTGGGTCAGTGCCCCCCTCATTTTGCTGTGCTCCCAAAGGACTCAGGACATGTGTCATTGTCATTACTGCCCCTCTCCTCATGAGACTGTGAGAGCCAATGGTCTCACTCATCTTTCTAGTCCCCATGTCTACATATCAAGTACCCAATTAATGTTCACTGAATATGGAATATATTTGTCCCAATACAAACCCATAAGCAGCTTTAGAAATGGAAAAAGAAGGATTTTCCCAATAGATGAAGGCAAATGAAACTAAGCATGGAAATCAGTAGAGGTAAGCAAAGCAGAAGTAATAATAAAATCTGTACCCTCATTGACTTGTTGTAAGACCGAAATGATTTAACATGTAAAAAATGCTTAAAACAGTGCTTTTCACATAAAAAATGCCCTGCAAATAGTAACTATCATTATACAAATCTTTGTGCCTTGACCCAGACATCAGAGACCTGTTTCTCACTTCTCTGGAATTGGAATGGGCTTTCTTGGCTTTGGCAGGGTTTGGATCCTGTGTCCTAGCTCTGTCCCTGGTTGTGCCTGGGGGGTGAACAGCCCTTAGCTCTACTGCTGCCCTAAGGCTCTCACCCCCTCCCTGTTCCCTGGTCCCATGGTATGCTTTCCCATCTGAGACCCAAAGATCCCTCCCACTTTAGTCTGCCTCTTACCAACCTCTCTGGAATCTCCACTTGTACCTTGGAGCCTGGCCTAGCTAGTTTCTGGCTGAGCTAGGATAGTAGCCCAGGCAGTTTGACATTAGAACCACTGAAGGTAAGCACTTCATGATCTACCTCTCCTTCCGCAAGAGTCTCAAATAAGATTTAATGTCCTTCCATTAATTTTTGATGATACTAAGAATTTGTAAAAAGCCTTCTATTTTATATTAAGAAATGCAAATATTTTCCATGTTTTTCTTCAACATATACACAGTAAAATGCTGAATACCAGGCACTGTGCCGGGCTCTGAGGAGTACATGAGTGAACAAGAGAAACACCCTTCTCCTTCTTCTAGGTAGTAACCTAATGAGAGGCTGGCCTTCCATAAGATCTCCATAGGACCTTATCTTGTACTTCATGTAGATGAATTTTATCAGATTCTCCCAGCAAGAGAGTATACCCACCTCTAAGTATTTGAATGTGAATTGAATGTCTATACCTGGCCACAGAATAATAGCTTGCCCCCCTCCGAATAGCTCTACTGTTAGGAAAATTCACCTCAAAGTTGGATTGTTTGCACTTCGCGACAGAGGCTCAGTGTAAAATCACAGTGTGCTGCCGAAGGAGAAAAAGCAAACTCCCTGTGGCTTTGAGATGCCTCCTGAAATTTCAGGTTGGCAACTGCTGGCTCTCCCAGAGAGATGCTCTTTTCTGTTTGAAGTTGTGCCTCTCTCCAGCCCCTCCTTACCACCAGGAAGTCACTTTGAACTGCACTGTTGGCTCCAGGCCTTTGAAAACTTCTTGCTAAGGAGACCAGGCAGCAGCTGTGTAATATTCTGACTTTAGAGAGGTGGTTATCTTACAAACACACCTGGTTTCAAGTCCCAGCTCTTTGTGACTACCTTAGTGATTTTAGTCAAGTTTCTTAATGTCTCTGAACTTCAGTATTCATATTTACAGAATGGGGATAATAATAATAATTATATGCATATTTACAGAATGGGGATAAATATAATTATATGCATCAGTTTCTGGTTGCAAGCAACAGAAACTTATTTTCATAAATGTAAGGGGACACAAGGTGGAGAATTTATTTGAAGATTATGGGATAACTTGGGTTATCCCGTAATCTATGGGATCCCATAGGTTATCTACCCATAATCTATTGGTAGATCTAGTGAAAATACAAAGAAGCAGACTCAAAGAATGACAATTAAGCAGTCCTGGGGATTCATGAATTAGGAATTAAAAGCTAGTCTCATCAGACTGTCAAATATACATCCTAGTTTGTACCCCTCTTCTGAAATCCAGAGTTACATATCCAACTGCCATGTGAAATCTCCACCTAGAGTTATAATAGGCATCTTAAAATTAATATTTATAAAATAAAATTTGCTTCTTCCTCCAAATCCTGGCCATCCCTATTTTTGTAATCATATCCGTTTTCATCCAGTTACTTTAGCCAAAAATCTTATAGACATCTTCGTTGTCTTCTACTCACACCTCACATCTGGTCCATCAGCAAATTCTTTCAGTTGTGCCTTCAACCTATACCTGATTCTCACCACGTCTCACCTCCCACTCGTCAACCACACAGAAGCCCTCCTACCTTAACTGGACCATTGCAATGACCTCTTATCTCTTCTCCCAGCTTCACTTCTTGCCCCTGTCCCAATTCTATTCTATGCAAAGAAGTCACATTAATTATTTTAAAAACAAAACTAAAGCATGTCACTTATCCTTGAACCCTCTAATGACTTTCCATTTCATTAAAAATAAAATCCAACATCTTGAGTTTGGCCTACAGGACCCAACATTATCCAGACACTGGCTACCTCTCCAAATGCACTGTGTAGCTCTCTCCCCTTTACTTGGCACTTGAGCCTCCTCCATAGTCATTGAATAGACTATGGATTCAACCAACCTTGGGTCAATATATTCGAAAAAAGACTCCAGAAATTTCCAATAATCAAAACTTGAGTTTGCCATGGGCAGGTAACTATTTAAATAGTATTTACACTGCATTTACAACTATTTACATAGTATTTACATTGTGATAGGTATTATAAATAACATTGAGATGATTTGAAGTATACAGGAGCACAGGTTATATGCAAATACTACACCATTTTATGTAAGGGACTTGAGCATCCATGGATTTTGGTATGGGAGCCTGGAGGAAGGTATCTTGGAATCAATCCCCCATGGGTATGGAGGGATGACTATATATTGATTCTACTTTCTGACATCTGTTCCTTTCAGTCCTTTCCTTCTAAAACTTGCTCTATACCTTCAGCCTCTTGCTAGACAAGTAATAAGACAAAATTTCATGGAGAGGCAAAGCCATTATCTGAATGATTCCCGAGGAGAGTGACTGTTAGCACCAGTAGAATTACCTGAATTCCAAACAGTTCCCTGAATATGGAGACTGGGTAGTAGTGAGTATGACGCAAAAATTTCTACAGTATTTATGTGCAACTAATCTGCATGGTAGCAAATACAGCTTTAGGTTTTTATACCATCGAGAGTAATGTTCTTGTGTACTTAAAATATTGGAAGCCAGCATCATTTCCCATAATTATTAGTTGTATTGCTATCCGGTGCTGCAATTTAAAAAATTCTCCATGTACACCATCTGTGTTATAGGAGGAAATATCAGATCTTTGATGTTTAGCTATTTAGCTATTTTCTTCTAAGGAAGATAAGAGAAATAGTAATAATAATAATAATAATTTCTCATGTTTAACTACACATTTTCTCCTTTGAGTGTTAAAAAAATAGATAAGCAGAGCCAGCAACATTTTCTCCTTTCCTTTGTGTATGAATACCGAGACTCTGGAAGTTTCTGAGACTTTCCCAGGGACTATAGCTGGTAGGTGACTGAAGAGCAAAGCAAATTCAATTCTCTTGAAACCATGGCTAAGAGACAGATGAGGTGTTTTCAAAATCTGGCAGCTGACATCCATGGGCTTGTGTTGTTGCTCTTACACTGATTCTCTCTGTGATCTTAGACAAGTCACTTAACCTTTCTGAGCCTCATTTTCCTCATCTAGAATGCAGAAAATGATAGCGAACTCCTGGGGCTATTGTAGGGATTAAACAAGATGAGCTGCTTTGTACTCATGTAATCATTTATTTACTTATTCATTTAAGTATTATTTGAACCCCACGCAGTTTCAGGTAATGTCTAGATACTCAGAATACAGCCCTCAATAAGACAGTCTTTGCTTTTATGTAACATTCAGACTAGTAGGTAACAGTGAAAGTGCTTTAAGCCTCACGTAATAGTATTTCCTTCTGCTCTTTTTTTATAACCTCCTCTGTAGAATCATTGCCTGCACCAATTATGAAAATTGTGTATGATAATGAGGAAGAGCATTAAGTATGAAAGGAAATTTATCACCACTACCTTATTACTATTGTTGGCACTATTATCCCCAAAGAAGCAGGTTCCTGGATTTGGAAGGATGAGAAAATGTTAACAAATACCACTGAGTAATAATAATATTGAAGTTACCATCTGCAAAAGCTTGCCCATACTCAGCTCCTGTTCTTTTTCCCATTTTCTCTGTCAAAAAGAGGGACCATCAGTCTAGAAATGTAAAACACATCACTGCTAAGGATATTGCATCTACGTTGATGTGAAGTGGCAGAAATCTGGATGAGTCCATTTGTCTGTTCTAGATGAATTGTACTTTTGTGCAAGGTAATAAGTGAGCTTCTCAGTTTGTTTGGATATTGGTGATGCTTTTTAAAAAGGGGTGGGAGAGGTAAGTAGATAGTACGACTTATAGATTCAGGAGCTTAATGTCAATCCAGTGGCAAATTTTAGATAATCCAATAGACAGATGGCTTATGAGCACATAGAGAAGGAAGAAGGTAAACCAGAAGTATAAACTTCACTGCCTCTTTAAAAAATTAAGGTTAGATCAAAAGAAATTTTGAATGGATATGTCTGGATGTAAGTAAGGTATTTGGAAAAATCACTCAAGAAATTCTTGTTGTCAGCTTGGATAACAGAGTCAGTGAATTCTAAATTGGTTGAGCTGTCAAACATAAACTGTAAATTAAAAGCCACCAGAGTTCAGATGGTCTCTGTCCTTGGTCCTGATCCATGCCCTGCCACCAATGACTTGTATTAAGACCTCAAGGAGTGGTTCCCAAACATTTGAATTACCAGGGGCACATGGGGGAGATAAAGCTACTTAGATCTAATGTTGGAGATTACGATTCTGTGGGCATGAGATGGGACCTGGGGTGCTCTACTTTAAAGAAGTTACTTTCATCAGTCTTGTAAATGACATTAGCTTGGAGGGTAAATGAATACATTAGGTGGCTGAATTGTAATCTCAAGTGACCTGGTTAAACTGAAACAAGGGCCAAGTTTAATGAAATGACATCAAAAAATAGGGGTAAGTGCAAAGGTTTACTTTGGAGGGTCTGGAAAGCCATCGGCACAAGTACAGGAAGGGGGAGTGATAGCTTAAGATCAGTCATTACAAAAAATATTTAGAGGTCAGCTGACTGCAAAGTAAAAACGTGCCAGCAGAGGGCTGTGGCTTCCAACCCAGCAAATGTGAGCTGATGCACAGGATATTTGCCAAGGGACGAGAGTTCAACTATACAGTTTATGACTTACCCCGCAGATTCCACCAAGTGACACCCTGTGTGTTCAACAACCAGAATGTCCTTCTAGAAAAATGAAATTTAGAGTTCGGAATGATCTACAACAGTCTAGTTCAGAGGTACTCAAACAGAGTTGCATGGATCTCAGGGTTCCACAGGGAGGCTTCCTGACTCGGGGTTGTGTCAGGGAGGCAGTTGATGGTGCTGAGCACTCCCGCCCCCAAGGGAGCTTCAACCCTAGCAGCTCTGCTAATATCTCTTTTACACTTTAGGTGTCCAAATAGAGGCTTGTATGGGAAATTTAATTTTAAATCTGGTTGATTAAAACTTAACGTGGGGAAATAAAGCTGAAGAATTCCTGAAAAGTCTGTCAGCCTTACAATTTGCTGTCAAAAATATCATCAGGGTATATTTTCTCCAGAGGATGCTAAAAGAGGAAAGAAACATATACAGCGCTCTTTCCATTAATTTGGGGAAAAACTGTTACCCAGGGCAAAAAAAAAGGCCTGCCTCTATCTATCTATCTATCTATCTATCTATCTATCTATCTATCTATCATCTATCTATCTTCTGGATGAAATTGTTCTTTTATTACATTTTCTATTTAGCTGAAAAGCAATGCAAATGTTTTGACCCTTGGTACCACTTCAGCGTGATGAGTCTATAATAAGGACATGCCTCATCTTCTGATTATTTCTCATATAAACGTGGTGAGCAAATGATCTGTGCGAAGCTTTTGATGTTCTCTTCCCTGATTTCCTTTGTTGCAGCAACAGCTCTTTGCTATTTTAAATTATACTGAACATTGTCTGTATAATTCATTAATATTTGCATTTAGTGATTATATCAATAAAAGATATGGGAGACAATTACGCTGAACCTATTTTATTTTCTGCAAAAGAGGCAGAATCTTATTTAGTTTTACTCCTGGCACTCATTAACCCATATATATTCTCTGATTATGTATTGAATTCAATTAGAATTTAAATCTTTTCAAGACTTCCCTGGGATAAAATTGAGGGTTTTCTTTTTCCCTATAGGTTTCTTTTTCTTCTAAAATGCTAATTTTATCTGGAGATGGGGTGAGGAGAGGAATATTTATTGTCTTGGATAAATTTAGACAATCTTTATCACTACAATTATAGGGCTAGAAGAGAGTAACTTCACTATGCTATGAAAGGAAAAAAAGCCAAATATGATATAAACCAAAAAAGGTCGCTCTCAGAAACTTCTGGATCACATCTTCAAGTAAAGAATGTACATCTTTAAAGATAACGTTGTCATCTGGTAAATCATTCATTGCCATTCACTGAGCAAGGGTTTATTGTACTTTCTATATGCTGTTTGCTCCTGTTCAGAAAACAGGGTACATAGAAGACACAGCTCCTTCTTGCTGGCAGCTCATCAGTCTAGGCTAGGAAATAGGAGATGGATACACTTGGAACACACATAGTTTTACAGTCTCTATGCTGGAGTTACAATGAGTGTTGCTGAGTAAGAGTCATAGGACCATTAGTGAGAACTTACTCTGTGCCAGGCACTGTCACTTGCATATATTATCACATTCGCTCCTTACAATGTCCCATTTTGAAAATAAAAAACACCCAAGAGTGGTTAAGAAACTTGCCCAGTGTCACACAGCGAGTGTACAGAGTGAGGATTAAATGAGATACTAAATAGTAAGCAGTAGTCACAGTGCCTGGCACACGATGTGCTTCTGGAGCGTCAGCTTGTACAGCAGGTGGAGGCAGTGGCAGTAGTAATACCACATGCCAGTGTCCTTCATATCAACCCCATGAGCTCCTTAGCAGTTTTTTTTTTTTTATGGAGCTGGGCTGAGTTTTATTTATTATTTATTTTTGGCTGTGTTGGGTCTTTGTTTCTGTGCGAGGGCTTTCTCTAGTTGCGGCAAGCGGGGGCCACTCTTCATCGCGGTGCGCGGGCTTCTCACTATTGTGGCCTCTCTTGTTGGGGAGCACAGGCTCCAGACGCGCAGGCTCAGTAGTTGTGGCTCACGGGCCCAGCTGCTCCACGGCATGTGGGATCTTCCCAGACCAGGGCTCGAACCCGTGTCCCCTGCATTGGCAGGCAGACTCTCAACCACTGCGCCACCAGGGAAGCCCTCCTTAGCAGTTTTGATCCTAATATTTCAGTTGAGAAACAGGCCCAGTGAGGGTAAATGACTTGCCTGGGGACACCAGACATTGAAATGGCAAAGCGGGAACTCAAATCTGTCCTTTTTGCTCAGGCTTCCTAACTCTGGAGTTTGGATTTTGTTCTTCAGAGGGCTGGTATACTCACTGAAAAATTTCTGCAGGGGGTGACGGTGACAACACTGTGGTTAAAGGCTGGCATTGTAGTGATATTTTGGAGAGACTGGCTGGTGAAGGTCAAGTCAGGTAGAGATTAGGGGCGTAGGATCAGTTTGGAGATGATCACATCCATCAAGTGGGATAAAAGTGATGTAATGAGAAACAAGATGTGGGTTTTGACAATAAGGAATGGTTAAAAAAAAAAGAGGAGATGGGCCTGAGTGATGTGTAGAAGGAAGGCTCTATGGAAATTAATATCAGGCTGTGGGGCATGAAAAGGAGGGTTGGCTAGACCAAGAGCAGGTGCAAGGCTAAGGGCTGTGTCTCTTTCATTCAACTGGTATCTGCATTGCTTAGCACAGTGTGTATGTCCCAGCAGGGCTCTCCAAACACTTGTAGGATACATTCATGAATGTCCAAGATAATGCCAGGCTGCCAGCCTGAACATCCTGCACAGAAACAAAGAGAGTGCTGGCAAGAGCGCTGGTTTGAGGGAAAGAGGGATGTGATTTTGCAGATTCTTTTTTTTTTTTTTTTTATTGGAGTATAGTTGATTTACAATGTTGTGTTAGTTTCAGGTGTACAGCACAGTGACTCAGTTATACATATATGTATATTCATTCTTTTTCAGATTCTTTACCCATATAGGTTGTTACAGAATATTGAGTAGAGTTCCCTGTGCTATACAGCAGCTCCTTGTTGGTTATCTATTTTATATATACTAGTGTGTGTATGTTAAAACAATTGCGAATGCAGAGCCTAGCATTGAATGTAAGAGACTCAAGTTTGGAGGCAGTTCAGGTCTGGAGATATCACTTCAGGGCCACCTGTGTAGAAGGTGATGGTTGAAGTGAAAAGGGCAGAGTTTTCTTAAGGAAAGTGAGAACAGAGAAGACCCGGAAGAGTGAGGAGCCCTTCGGTGTGGAAAGTTACGGTCCCAAAGGAAGCAATGTATTTCCAAAAGAAGGCAGCGAACAGTGTCCAGTGCTACAGAATGAACCAGGGGAAGTAGGATGGAGAAATGGTCCTTGAATGTGGCCAAAGAACTTTATTGGTAGCTTTGGAAAGAGCTATTTTATTTATATGGTGTTGCTTCAAGTAGATTGCAAAGACTTGCTGCGGGGATTTTAGTGTGAAAATGATGACCTCTAGTTGATAGATACTCAAAGCAGACCTGAGCCCGGGGGTTTCTTAGAATTGAGAAGGAAGTTTTATGTGAGGATGCCATTATTTTCAAGATTAGGAAAAAATAAAGCATCCGTGCTTATGGTCTGTGTTGTGGGCTGAATTTTGTTCCCCCAAATTCACATGTTGATGTCCCAACCCCTAGTAACTCAGAATTTAGCTGTATTTGGAAGTAAGGTCTTTAAAGGGTTGATTGAATTAAAATGAGCCAATAGGATGGGGTCCAAATCCAATATGACCGGTGTCCTTACAAGAAGAGAAAGATGCCAAAGGTGTGTGTGCACAGTGGGTGAGCACGTCATGAGGCAGCAAGAGGACAGTCATCTGCAAGCCACAGGGAGAGGCCTCAGGAGAAACCAACACTCCTCACACATTCTCTTGGACTTCGAGCCTCTAGAATTGTGAGAAAGTAAATTTCTGTTGTGTAAACCCCCAGTGTGTGGTATTCTGGCAGCCAGAGCTGACTAAGGCAGTCTGCAAGGCGGGGACAAGGGTAAATGTGCAAAGAGGGACAGCCTGGAAAAGAACACTGTACATGCAGAAGCAGTATAAAGTCAGTTGAGAAATTAAAACAATTAAGTGCTTATTGCCAAATAACCTGACCGATGTGATATTTCTTGATCATTTACTTTTCTTAAAACATTTCAATTCTTGTCTTTTTCCACTGAACACACCCATCCATTCCTTTGAAATTTGGAGCCAGGTGTTCAAACTCCCTAAGGTCTGATCTCTTTTTCCATTCTGCTGCCTTTTTGTGGCTGTTGTTATTTAATAAATTGCTATCCATTGGTGTGAAGGTGAATGAGAGAGATATTGCTCTCAAGGCCTTCTATGTCCTTTTCTTAATTTGCTCATAATTGGGATATTTCTCAGTCATCTAGTACTATATTTTACTTACCACTTTAAAGCATTTTTTAGACTCCCTTCTTATTTCTTCATCATTGTATGAAATTCTGAGATTGATTCAGGCCAGTGAAGACTAAGCAGATTTTCCTTCCCCACCCACAGTATCCAGAGATTCAGAAACTCAGAGCTTGTCCAAGTCCTTTTCTTGTCCCATGAGATTTGTCGTGGATGAACTCCTTCACATTAGCTTATTTGAATCTTCCTATCTGAAGCAGAGAATAAAATTCGAAAGTGGTTTGTGTGGCTTCGTCCTTGTGGATTAGTCACATTCTTTCTGGCTTGTTAAAGCCCACATAATCAGCAAGTGGCTAGAGAGATGGAGGAGTGGTGTAGACGAGTTGTGCATTTGTAGATGTCAACATGCAGTGGATATGTTAATCCTCCTTTATCCTCTGAGTTCTCTGTCCTATGGCAGAAGCTTTCCCCAAATCTAGCCCAAGATGAGAACAATGATATTTTAAAATATTTGGCAAGATTTCATTTAGAAAAACCAGGCCCTTGAGAGTGTTCTGAAAGGATTGACTCTGCCTATATCTGGGATTTCTTTAATCTTTTGATCATCCTTTAGGTAAGTTTAAAAAAAAAAAACGTATTGACAAGCTGTTTAGTGTACCAATAAAGAATCTGTTGGACACTTTCTTTTAATAGAACTTCATAATCTTCTGTAGAGATCTGAAAACAAAATTTGTCCTTATCCCAAATATTATCCTGGAACTTAAATGTGCCCATTTCACGCTGGGATGAAAGTGGACCAATGCCACATGGCTTTTTCTATATGATTTGTGTGCATAGTTGGAAATTTCTAGGTCAGAGGCAAAACTGCAGGATGGATCTTTTGGCACATTTTGGGTTTCAAAATAAGGGGAAATTTTCAAATTTTATATTTTATACTATTAAGTTGAGCTCTGAATTCATGAGTGAGAACCTTGTAAAAATTTAGTGCTGAGTTGAAGAATCCTGTATAATTAGAGTACATTCAGAAGCTCAGAAAATATCCTCCAAGCCACATCGCTGAATGAAAATTTAAGTAATCTCATTTTTGATTGTATGATTAAAGCACTTTTAGACCCTGAGTCTCCAAGTCCTGCAGGGTTTCCAGTTACACTTATATGATATTTTGATTATAGTTGGTATAAATGGAAGTGCCTACCATCAGTTTTTGCTGAAGACTTAGGTTTACAGTTAAATTCTATTCTACACAGTCGCCCTGACATGATATTTAATGTCAGTATAGTGATTTCATTGGGTACTACTTTAAAAAATATATTATCTAGATGCCAGTGTGTGCAAAACTCCTATCGCCAGCCCTGACCTGCCCTTGAAATTCCAGACTTGAATATGTAATTGTCCACCAGACACGTCTACTTGGATGTCTTAAGGCACCTAAAAATTAACATGTCCAAAAAGGAATTCTTGGTTTCTGCCTCAAAACCTGCTCCTCCAGAATTCTTCTCCTGTCAGGACATAGCACCACCAACCACCCAACTAAACAGCCCCAAACCTAAGAGTCAACGTTGGTTTCTTTCCTTTTCTCTCCCTTCCCTTTCAAATTCATCAGCAAGTGCTGTCAATAGCACTTTCTGGACATACCTCAAATCCATCTGCTTCTCTCCATCTTCACTACTCCTACCCTAGTCCAAGCCATCACCATCTTTCAAAAGGGCTCCTGCAATAGTCTTCTTTTTTATTTTTATTTTTTTGTGATTCAAAATTTTTATAGATTATACACCATTTATTGTTACTGTAAAATATTGGCTACATTCTCTGTGCTATACAATATATCCTTGTAGCTTATTTATTTTATATGGAGTATTTGGTACCTCTTAATCCTCTACTCCTATCTTGCCCCTCCCCTGCATTAGTCTTCTAACCTGAACCTTCTTGTACTCTTGCCCCTTAAAATCCATTTCCCTTAACAGCTTCAGGAATGATCTTGTTATAGTATGAATCAGTTCACATCACTTCCCTGTGAAACCTCTTATGGTTTCTCCTTACACTTAGGATGAAATACAGACTCTGTAACATGGTCCTACATGATATGACCTCTTGCCCACCTCTCTACCTCATTATACACCTCTCTCTACCTTAGTCACTATTCTCCCTTCACCCTGAGCCTCTTTCTATTTCTGTAAATACGTAAAACTTCCCACCCCAGTGCCTTTGCACTTGCTGAATTTCAGCCCAAAACAATGCCCTGCCTACCACTCCCCTTCTCTTTCATTTCTTCCCCTGATGAGGTCTTTCTCCTCATTCAGGCTTTAGCTCAGGTACCAAGTTATGGGAGTGACCTTTCTTGATCATCTCATCCAAAGTAGCTGCATACATCCCCCTTCTCTTTCTATCACTTCCCTTATATTTGATTCATGCAACTAGTTACCATCTAAAAATTCTTTCTTTCTTTCTTTGTTTACTGACTCTTTCCTCCACTACAATGTAAGCTTTACAAAAACAAAGACCCTACTTGTCTTATTTGCTATTATATTCCTAGTGCATAACACAGCTCCTGGCACATAATAAATGCTTAGATGCAGAGTCATGTCAGTGTTGTATGCTCATTTTAGTGGTTTCCACAAAGTCATGCCTTAGACTAATTTCCCTCCTTACCATTCCCTCTTAAATATCCCCTTTTACCAACTTCAGCTTACTTAGCTCTGTATGAGTTGAGGTGATAGTTCATTTCCTTTTTTTAAAAATTTATTTATTTATTTATGGCTGTGTTGGGTCTTTGTTTCTGTGCGAGGGCTTTCGCTAGTTGCGGCGAGTGGGGGCCACTCTTCATCGCGGTGCACGGGCCTCTCACTATCGCGGCCTCTCCCGTTGCGGAGCACAGGCTCCAGACGCGCAGGCTCAGTAGTTGTGGCTCACGGGCTTAGTTGCTCCACGGCATGTGGGATCTTCCCAGACCAGGGCTCGAACCCGTGTCCCCTGAATTGGCAGGCGGATTCTTAACCACTGCGCCACCAGGGAAGCCCCGATAGTTCATCTCTAAATCGTCAGTAAAAAGGTTAAAGAAAAACCAGGATTAATATATGTCGATAGAGTTTATAGATTCTTGATGCTATATAATAGAGATAACATTTTTGAAAAGCATCTGCTGGACAATGATTTAAACATTTATTTAGCAAAGAGCACATGAAAAATAAATATTTAAGCACCAGAAAAATGTTTTCTTACTGAGATCTCTCTACACAATGTGGCATTTTACTTCCAGCTTTTTAGCCAGTGGTTCTCTAGTTTCCTGAAGCTTAAACAGACAAAGTTAACAATTGTAGGTTTAAAGGGCAACTTGCTCCATGTTAGAAGTCACTTTCAGGTAAGAAAAGAAGTCTTATTTTATAAGTATAATTATCAGGTTTAAGTGAAACTGACAGCCTGGAAAGGTACAATAAAATAGCTTCAGGACAATAGCAGATTTCAATAAGGTAATGCCAACGTATCATCTTTAATGAAATCACATACTTTGACTTAAAGTTTTTGTTTTAGTGTACTATAAAAATAAAAGATGAAAAAATTTTTTAAAGAATCAAACAGCAAAGGTGAAGCATACCAAGTGAGATACGTTTTAGATGCTTTAAAAAACCTGCTTCATGAAGTCACAATGCTCCAGAAAATTGGAATCTATGTTATTAAACAAAAACATTAATTATATGGTTTTATACTAAACAGAGCACTGTAGAGTTATTATACAGAATGTTCAGTGTTTTGTGATTTTTTTACCCTTACTGCCAAGTTGAATCTTTAATAAACAAGTAGAATGGAAACTGAAGGAAAATAAGAAACTTGGACTGTTAGAATAAATAGGCACAAAATATTAAACAGATCAACTTCACTAAAAAGTCTCATTAGTATTGGTTCAGAAAGTAAAGAATAAAAAGTTCAAGTTATGATTCTTTAGAGTTGATCTATGGATCCATATTATATTTACTATAAGCATAAAATCAAACATTTTATAAAGAAAAATGATACAATCTAGTAGACTATTTTCAACAAGGAATAACTCCATATGTGTATTTAGATAAAATTACAGATATTTATAATATTAGTATTATAACTGGATATCTAATACAATATTTCATTATGTGACTTTATGTTGCCCAAAGTCATAGCATTAAATAACATTAAATCATAGACTGGAAAAGGTATTCACTGTCAAATTCTTTCTCTCTTTAAAACTATTATGGAATTTTGCAAGCACAAACAAAAGAGAGAATAGTATGTTCACACACTGATCACCCAAGTTTTCAGCCATAATTCTTTGGAGCGCTTTTTCAGCTCTATCCTCTTTCTTCTCTCCTTCTGGGACTCCAATGACATGAGCGTTAGATCTTTTGTTTTAGTCCCACAGATCCCTGAGTCTCTGTTCAATCAGCAAGACAGAAAACGTTTAGACACTAGCTAGTCTACACCAAACACCACTGACAACAGCTGTGGACCCCACCTTCCCCCCAGCCAGCAAAGGTCAAGTGGGAAGGCTAGACTTCCAAGTTCGCCGGGCTGTAATGAGGAGCCCTAAGCACCTACTCCTCACCCCCAACCAGGGTGACGGGAGAAGACTGTGTAGGTAGCCAGGACTTCCCTGCTTGCTGAGCAGTAACAAAGCCCCACCCCACCCCCCTGCAGGCTCCAGAAAACCACCTAAGGAGCCTGGATTTCCATCCCTGCTGAAGTGGGTCAGAAGAAGCCTAGTAGTGATGCACCTGTGCCCCACTCCCCTGTAATGCATCCCCTGATGCACCTGTGCTCCCCACTCCTCCTCGGTGGAGGGAGCAGTCACCAGCCACTCGTACTGCTCCAAGCCAGGGAGGATCATCAGAGACCTAGGCGGAGGCTGGATTTCCCCCTCCCACCAACACTAACAAGTAACCCTCTGCTCCTTAGGTGTCATTGGAGGCCCGGTGGGGAACTTGGACTTCTCCTCCCATCTGGCAATAATGAGGCAGCTTTCTCCTCCCCAACCCCTCCTAGAGAGGTATCAGAAGGAAGCCAGTTAAAGCAGAGATTTGGAGTATCATCAGATGAGAGAGACCCTGCTCTTTTCCTAGCCCTTTGTCTAAACAGAGTAGGGACGTTTTAATCTGCACCCCTTGGTGTTTTCAGGATGCTGGTTTCTTCATCTCTGTGTCTGGGATAAAATAGGCAAAAAGCAAACCCAGGGAACTCACCGCCATGTTGTTTCTTCAGTTCCAAGCTCCCTAGCAGCCTGCCTTTTCCTTTCCCCCTTTCAGAGTCTTCTTATGTCTGTTTTCCATATAATTTCCAGGGTTTGTAGTTGTACTTTGCGCGAGGAATAATGAAAACAATGCCTACTCCCATCTTCCCCCTCGGCTGGTTTTTATGTTCTCACCTCATCCCCTTCTCCTGCCATTTATTTGTTGGAAAAAGGAGTGTTTTTATTTTTTTGTTTGTTTTGAAGAATTTCCAACATTCTGGATTGCTGATTGCATTTTTATGTATCATTTAGTAGGTTCTTCTATTTCCTGTATTTCCATAGGCTGACAGAACCAGAGACTTGATTAGTTTTGGGTTTAAGTCTTTAGACAGATATTTTGTAGATGGTGCTGTGACCGTCACACTAGGAGATGCTAAACATCTGGACCTCTTACTTTCAGGGAAGTACAGATTTATCAGAGAGCTAAGGAGTTGTTGGCTTTACTCATCCATTATATAGTTTCCTATCAACTTTCTCTGATGACTTTCACATTCAGTTCTCTTTTGGTGCTGATAAAATAGCTCACCTTTTACCCAGTGGCATTCTGAACAAAATTGATCGTAAAATTGAGGAGTAGCAAGCACATGGCAGCCATTGAAGGGTTAATTGGGGAAAACAACTTAGCATGAGACTCATTAGCTCCCAAGAGAAAGAAGTGGATCTGAACCAAGATTTTGCTTTATCCTTCCCACATTTATTAAGCAGATAAGTCAGTCTAGCTCTCCTGGAGCAGCATGAGCAAAGGGATGGAAGAGGCCATTAGTTACCCTAGTAGGACTCCTGCCTGTATGTAGTGACAGCTCTCCTCCTTGCCATCCCAAGAAGCACGTCTTGGCTTCCTGTCTTTCTCCTCTACACCAGTTTAATGGGGAGCTGTCAATACAGTTTTACTAAAGTTTAGTAAAATGTTTGTTTTTTACAGATGACTTCTGTTTATAAGATACCAGTTTTTAATTATGATAGTGATAGAGGCTTTCTTTTGAAAAATAAATGTATTAAAATAAAAACATGAAGTAATATAAAGAGTGTAAAGGTAAAGAACAGTATGGTGAAATATAGCTATGACAATAATTGTATAATAACTAAGCATTAGGTAAATGCTTAATATTTGTGATACTCAGATTAAACACCTAATGACATTGTTGTATCGATGTGGACACCCAGAGAGGAAAAATGCCTTGTCCAAAGCATCACATGATTTGAAGGCAGTCAGTGCTGGATCTGAACTCCAGTTACCTAATGCCTACTTGGTTGCTCCTTTCTGGCTATGCCTTTTTCTCAAATAGTGCTAAGAAGATTGTGTGACCTCAGGGCTAGAGTCTGAGAACGTTTCATTGCAGCACTGTGAAGGCAGGGCCCGGGTCTCTCTTATTTATTGCTGTATCCCCAGCACCTAGTGGAGAGTGCAGCCCAGAGTGAGTGCTTCTTAAACATTCCTAAAATTTGTTGGATACTAATCTACATCCTGCAAAATAGTATCTTTTACTTCTAAATAGAGCATCCTTTGTTGAGATTCAATTAAGGTCAATTTCTCACCTCCTTTCTTCCCCAGAGTCTGTTTATGACATTATCTTTGCCTGACCGAAATATGTTTTCAAGTTTCCTATATCTCAACTAGTCAGTCTCAGGGAAAAGCCTTAGAATTCCTTAACCATGGTTAGAATTTGTCCTAGAAAGGAAATTAACAGTATGTCCTAAGGTAGACCGGTTCATGGTGGTAAAAATAACCACCCATTATAATGCTAGAATGTTCAAGCATTTGGCAAAGTTCTGATGTTAAGCCTTTCAGTCAGTATTTTTTCCAGTTTATTGAGGTATGAATGACAAATAAAAATTGTATATATTTAGGTTGTACACGTGATTTTTTAAAGTGTCATACATGATGATTTAATATACATATGTATTGTGAAATGATTACTACAATCAAGTTTAATGAACACATCCATTACCTCACATAGTTAGCTTTTCTTAGTGAATTTCAAGCATACAATATAGTATTAACTCTAGTCACCATGCTGTACATTAGATCCCCAGAACTCATTCATCTTATAACTGGAAGTTTGTACCCTTTGACCAGCATCTCCCCATTTTGCCCACGTCCGAGCCTCTGGAAACCACCGTTCTACTCTCTGGTTTTATGAGTTCAACTTTTTCAGATTCCGTATGTAAGTGAAATCACACAGCATTTACCTATTTGTGTCTGGCTTATTTTACTTAGCATAATGTCCTCCAGGTTCATGCAAATGGCAGGATTTCCTTCTCTGATATGGATAAATAATATTTCATTATATGTCTTTTATAGATATAGGTGAAATAGATATATGTGTTTGAATATATCACATTTTCTTCATTCATATGTTGATGGATACTTTGGTTGGTTCCATAATAATGGAACAGTGAACACTGGAGTGCAGATATCTCTTCGAGATCGAGATTTCATTTTCTTTGGATATACATCCAGAAGGGAGGTTGCTGGATCATATGGTAATTCTATTTTTAATTTCTTGAGGAGCCTCCATGCTGTTTTCCGTAACGGCTGTACCAATTTACATTCCCATCCGTGATGTACAAAGGTTTTCTTTTCCCTGCATCCTACCCAACCTGTTATCTCTTGTCTTTTTTGGTAATATCCATCCTAACAGATGCGAGGTGACACGGCATTGTGGTTTTGATCTGCATTTCCCTGGTGATTAATGATGTAGAGCACCTTTTCATGTACCTGTTGGCCATTTGCATGTCTTCTTTGGAAAATGTGTGTTCAGGTCCTTTGCCCATTTTTTAATTGGGTTGTTTGTTTTTTTGCTATAGAGTTGTAGGAATTCCTTATATATTTTGAATGTTAATGCCTTATCATATTTATGGTTTGCAAATATTTTCTCCCATTCCTTAGGTTGCTTTTTCGTTTGGTTGGTTATTTCCTATGCTGTGCAGACGCTTTTCAGTTTGATGTAGTCCCACTGGTTTATTTTTGTTTTTGTTGCCTGTTCTTTGGGTATCATATCTAAAAAAATCACTGCCAAGACCAATGTCAAGTTGGTTTTTCCCTATGTTTTCTTTTAGGATTTTTACCATTTCAGGTCTTACATTTAAGTTTTTAATCCATTTTGAGTTAAGTTTTTTGAATATGAAGATAGGAATCCAGTTTCATTCCTTTGCATGTGGATATCCAGTTTTCCTAACACCATTTATTGAAGAGGCTATCCTTTCCTCATTGTATGTTCTTGGTGCCCTTGTCAAAGATTTGCTGACAGTATATGCATGGGTTTATTTCTGGGTTCTTGATTCTGTTCCATTGGTATATGTGTCTGTTTTTATGCCTGTACCATACTGTTTTAATGACTGTAGCTGTAACACAGTTTGTAATATAGTATGAAGAAGGAAGTGTGATGCCTCCAGCTATGTAATCAGTATTTTTTAGTAGAAATTTATGGAGTTCCTATGTGCGTGGACTGTGCCAAATGCTTGATACTGATTTTTCTCTTTCAGACACCATAACAACCCTGTGAGTTAGGTGCTATTATTACCTCCTTTACTAAAAAATAGAGACCAAGGGTTAGAGATGTTAAGTAACTTGTCCAGTGAAGCATAGCTACTGGCTTTGAAACTGGATTCAATTTCAGATCTTTCTAACTAGAGAGGAGAACTCTTAACCTCTATTCACACTTGTCCTTGAAATGACTTAATAATTTAGAAGGCATTCTTGAGGTGGAAAGAGCACAAGATTTTTTAAAAATTTTTTTTAGTTGAAGTAGAGTTGGTTTACAATGTTGTGTTAATTTCTGCTGTACAATAAAGTGATTCATTTATACATATATATATATATATATATACATTCTTTTTAAATATTCTTTTCCATCATGGTTTATCATAGGATACTGAATATATTTCCCTGTGCTATACGTTAAGACCTTGTTGTTTATCCATTCTGTGTATAATAGCTTACATCTGCTAACCCCAGCCTCCCACTCCATTCCTCCCCAAACCCACTCCCCCTTGGCAACCACAAGTCTGTTCTCTATGTCTGTGAGTCTGTTTCTGTTTCATAGATAGGTTTACTTGTGTCATATTTTAGATTCCACTTATAAGTGATATCATATGGTATTTGTTTTTCTCTTTCTGACTTACTTCACTTAGTGTGATAATCTCTAGTTGCATCCATGTTGCTGCAAATGGGGAAGAGCATAAGATTTAGATTTGAGAGGACCCCCTGGCCCCAGCTTTCATACTTAACAGCAAATATAAACTTTACTCACCTAAAACCACTTCCTCGGTTTTTGCATTATACTGATACCTCCAGTATTATTATTTACTCAGTATGTACTTGATACCCTTCTTTGAGTAGATAACTCTGAAGGTAACTACAATGAAGAAGAAAGTATTATTAATATCTTCCTAAATACTACTCACTGCTTTGAAGGTGACAATCATATGTTCCCCCCATCCTTTCATTGCCTTCTCTCCCTTCTTCTCTCCTTCCCTTTCTCTCTTGAAGGTTATTTAGTAAGTATTACGGAGGTGTTAAAGATGTGCTAGCACCAAACTGAGACTTTCTCCTGGGTGTAATAAGAAATACTGAAAAATAATGGAAAAGGGAGTAATTTTTGATAGTGTGGTTCAATGTCATTTAATATTGTGTATCACCTAATATTACCTCTCATTCTAAGACTGTGCCCCACAATTTGAAGATCATTGGCTTAAACTCTTTGAGAATGTTCATCAAAATCAAATGGAAGCATGGAAATGAAATCACTCAGTAAACTGGAAATTTCTTTTAGAACTCTTCCCTTCACACTGAAGAAACATAAACTCATAATTTGGCTGTAACATTAAGAGCACCGCTAGCTCTCGTCTCTGCTACCACTGATTTATACTTTTCCAAAAATTATCTAGAAAATGTTTTCAAATGAGGTAGTGGCTGAGGACTGGGAGTATGTGGTTAGACTTTCTATGAGGCCAAGAGAAAACCCTCTATTTCAAGTTTGGGAAAACATATATGATATGCTGTTTAATGCTCTTTTAATGATGGAGTCAGTCAACAACTCTTTTGAAGCACGTGCTATATGTAAGTCACTCTATGGAGAAAAAACAAATATGGTTCTTAACCTCTCAGAACTAAAAGTCTTGCATAGACTATCAAAGCTGAGAGACTCAAGACCAAACGTTCGCCCTATCAAGAGCATACCCGATGAATGCTGAATTATATCTTGGGAATCGTAACTAGCTAGAAGAATGGTCATTAACCTTAATTTCGTCTTGTTCAGCACCTCCTGGCTCCCTATAATGCATCAGGTCTATGGTCCGTACTAATTATTGTGGTCGCACATGGCTAACATATTCAGAGTACTTGTTACAGATGAAGCTCCATGGTGGATGGCTTCCCACATTTCTCATAACCGCCTGTTATTCATTCTTATTTTACGGGTAAGAAATGGAGGCACAGAGTGTGCCTATGCTGAGTGGCATTTGAACCCTGTTTTAATTGACCCCATGGCTTCTGCCTTGGCTGTTGAGCTTGATTGTCTCACCCCCAAAATAAAGAAATAAACTTCTCCTCCGCTGTAGGAGTCCACATGTTCCTTTGCCGCCTGCCATCTTAGAAGGCATGGGGCAGTGCTGAGTTCTGGAGTAATGACAAGGTGTCTGCCTTCCTCGTTAACAGGCTTTGTTTGAATCTTTTCGATGGCATTCTTAATGTTCCTGGAACCTGCTGTGTGTTTGTTTAATTATAATATAGTCTGGCACTTTGACATTTAATTTTCTTGTTTGGCTGTAATTATCTTCTATGAGAGTAAGAGCAGAGTTGGATTATATTTACTTCCTTTTTTCTTTTTCTTTTGTTTTTTTTTCTTAACATGCAAATCTGACTGTGACTCACTGTGTTCCGATGAGCCTCCGTTGCTGGTGACTGACCTGGGCTCACCCTTAAGGGATGTGGCTGTACAGCCAGCCAGGGTCAACCTGCTGGGCGCAGGGGGCTGGTCCTGCGGAACGCAGCGTAGGGCTGCCCAAGGTCAGCACATCAGGCTGTGCCGGAGGACGCTTCTGCATCCTGGCCACAGGAGAACCTTGACAAGACAGCGGGGACCCTGCCAACTGGCCTCGGCTCTTCTTTCCAGATAATTAGGATTTTTCGAAACAAATGGTCTTGCCCCTCAAGAATCCCATTTCTCTGGGGTCAGGTTGTATCTGGCCTGGTAGTCCTCTTAGGAGAACTGCCATCTCTCTAAATTGGGACTATCCTTTAATAGATCATGCGATGTTTCATAGAGCAAAGCAAATGTCTGGCACTCACACACAGCATTATGCTCACGTAATGATTTGACCTGATCCCCACAACAGCCCCACAAGAGAGGGTTTTCTCTCATTTAGTTATTTGCATACCACCTTTGCATTTTTCATTACATCCATGTACTACCTCGTATCCAAGTAGACAACAGTATTTTTTTTTCAATCACTACTTTTTAAATAAATGTAAAAATGTAGAGCGCCAAAATATTCGGAAGGAAGGGTACAAATCTGTGATTTTCTCATAGATGGGCTTTACGTCTCTTAACCTTTAGAATTTTCCACTGGCAAGTTCATCGTAGTGATCTCTAAATGTCACTGCAGACCCTGCCTCTTTCCATACTTAAGTTTACCACTATGTTAAGAGAACTTTAGCGCTGCTGTGATCCTATGCGATTAGAACAACTTTGAATGTATTCTCCTAAATCTTTCTCATCCAGCCAAAGACTCCTCTTTACTAACCTAGCTTCAGAATTTGGAGTGTGGGTAGAGAAAGACAGAGTGGGAAGGAATATAGGAACACAATCATAGTCAAAGAGGCCAAGTTTATCAAAGAGCTGGGCCAGAAGGGGGAGCCGGGGAAACAGGAAAAAGGGGGCAGGGGCTATGGAGGGAGCTGGGGGTTTGAAATGAGAGGTGTGAAGCCGCTGTGGGTGTGAGAGCTCGAGGGGAGGGAAACATCTTGGGGATGGGTATATCACTGTGTGTGAACGGTTGAGTTTCCCAGGAAGTTGACCCTGAGTCAGAGATGAGTACTCAGGACATTTATCAGCAAGGACTTGAGTCAACACCTGGGGAGAGGAAGCTGGATCAGGCAGAGGAAGAAGATGAGCCACAGTATAGTCAGAGAAAGACTTCAGCTGAGCCTGCAGGAGTTCTGAAGGCAGGATGACCCTTCAGAGCTGTCCCCACCATCAGTCAGCCATTGATTGTGGGTTGTCCCAGGAAAAGGGGAGAGGACTCTGGGCAAGGCGGCCCTCTTCATCTGAAGCCATCCCTGAAGGGGCTGCCAGCTGGGTGCTGTCTGCTGGCGGCATGACCCACAGCTTGGGTTAATAGGTCGCTTCTTCCTGACGGGCTATCTGGGTGGCCCTTCACAGCATCCACCATACTGTGCATTATGAACTGGATGCCATTTAATATTCAAGTAAAATCTGGAGTTACTTTTCAAGCTATATGTATATATATTTTTTAATGGTACATTTAAACAGTGGCTGTGCAGAGTCTGAGCCCCGTGAGGTCCAGGGAGTTATTAGATTTATACCCAGAAATTTAATATTAGATTCCCAAAGCTATTAATTGATACCAGCTCACACAACACAAATTTCCATAAGTAGAAAAAAAGGGGTAGGGAGAAATGGTTTTTATTATATTTTAAAAAAACAGTGGTCCTGATCTCTGAAATTAGATCTTTTTGGCCTTTGTATGAGGAGACTTAGATTTTGGCTACAACTGGGCTTTTATTTTTATCAAATTATGATCAGCAAGAGTAAGAGTGGTGGTATCTTTGGAACTGCTGTGAGAGAAATTAGGAATAAAAGAATATGTTTCATTGAGCTCCCCTTGTGCATAGCACATGGAGAAACATGGCGTTAAATGGATGGAGTGTGAGTTTGGACTCCAGACAAAATTTTTGGGGGGGCTCCAAATAAACAAAGCATATCTTAAGCATAAAAAAGAGAGGAAAGAGAAAATTGTGAGTCTCATCCTGACTGGGGCCCAGTCCAAATGATGTTATCAGGTTGGCTCCATTCTCAGGCAGGTTTCCCCTAAGATGGCTATTGATGATCGTGGGCTTACATCATCCCAGTTTAAGTACTGAACAGAAAGAGTGTCTCCCCTATCAATGGTTCCAGCCAACTCTGGGACTGATGCTCTTTGGCTGTGATATATGGGGTATACGGATGCCAGTCAGATAAAACACCTAACATCTACCATCCTTTCATACCAAAGTGAAAATTACACCTCTGCCACTTTTATTTGGCAAATTACTTCCATTCTTTTCCCCTCACTGTTCTCATATATAAAATGGGGCTGATAATTCTGATTTGGCGGGATTAGTGTTATGATAGTTGTTGATGTGTACATAAAAGCTCTTTGAAACATAGGGGGTGCTCACTAATTAAGAACTATCATTACAGTTAATAGCAAGCACACTCTGGGTTCTATTCTGTTTCCACAGTATTATCTCACTTTCCATTAGGAACCTATGAAAAGCCTTTAAATTGGACCAAGCACTAATGACATCCATCTTTTCATAGGATAGTTAACGTTGTCCTAGCACCATGAAGGGAAAAACATGTGATATCTCAGCATTTTCCACCCTGCACACAAATTGGCAACAGGGAAATAGTTCTCTCTCTAAAGATCATGATCAACAAATATGTTTTGCAGCCCAATTTTGAATCTTAGTCAAAAGATTGAACAGAAGTAGATAGAATTTCAGTCAGGACTTTCTCTTGATGGTGCATTTAACAAATCAGAGTAGCAAGAATACGTTCTCCAGATGGTACCCAGGTGGCTGTTAAATACCTCAAAGGCAGGAAACCCAGAAAGGGATGAATGACTATGAAATTCAAGTGTGATGGGTTTTGATGTGAGTGACTGAAAGGTTAGAGATAAATGAGACTTTACACCTGAAAGAAAGGGATCTGGGCTGATCTCTGAAAGAGGATACAGTGTCATTGATGATTGCTTTCTGAGGACATGTATCTCTTTTGCCATCGTGGGAATATAATGCCAACAGCACCATGTAAGAGGAAATAGAGCAGTGTTGTGGTCGGACAATTGTGGGCAAGCATCCTCTTGTGTGAACTTGGGCAAAATGTTTTAATGCCCTAGACCTCGGAGTCTTCATCCTTTCACACATTCCTAGTCATCCTCTGGCTCCAGCCTGATTTTTTTCTTTAATTCTCTTAAAAACACACCTTTCCTCAATGCCTTCTCTCACAGCATTTGCTCTGCCTGGAATGCTCATCTCTAACTTCTCCCAGCTACTCCTCCTTGGAAGTTCTCTGTGCTCCCTGGGTTTTCTGATGCCTCCACAGTTCACTGTGCTGCTCCAGAACCCTCTGCCCTCTTTCTTGTGTTTCCCCGTAGACTGTGCGCCCGTGAAGCTTGGGATCATATCTACTGTGCTCCCAGGTGTATGCTCAATGCCAAGGATAGTGCTGGGCCATAGTAAGTCCTCAATATTTTTTGAATGGATTAATTATCATTAAAATTAGATATACTGAATTTCATCACAACCCAGCTGCTTCTAATAATAAGCTTTTGGCCTATTTATGGGGGAAAGCATCAGGGATGGACCTTCCTAGAGTCCTCTCCATCTCTACTGAACGTTCTAGCCAGGCTTCAAAATGGGCTGGTGGACTCCTACCTGCCACCCGTCCTTCAGTCCCTCCCTGGGGCCCACCCTAGGCCACTGCAGACTCTGCCTCACTGTGACACGGCAAGTCCGTAAAACTGGCACCAGTGTGTCTTTGTGACTCTCCATTTCATATAGGCCTTTATTTTGGCTTCCTGAGGACATTTGTATCTGTTAGTCATTCAGGTAACAGGAATCTACTGAGTACCACTTTGCACCTCTCCCTGGATGGAGGAATCGGCCTCATGTTTATCTGAATTTGAAGAATTCTGTTTCTGAAGGTCAGTAGTATCAATAGCACCATTAGCACCCACTACCATTTGTTGAGGACTTACTATGTGCTGTATACTATATTAGGGCAATCATAATAATTGCTAATACCTATGAGAATTTATGTGCCACACACACATTAGATATGTCTGTGTGTTTGTGGGTGTGTATGTGTGTGTATAAATACATACTGGCTTAATTCTCACAACAACCTTATGAGGTGGGTGCAATTATTACCTCTCCTAAAGGTGAGAAAAATGAGGCAAAAAAAAATATTAAGTAGCTCGTTGGAGATCACAGGAAGATAGTAGCAGAGCTGAGGTGTGAACCCAGATGAATGGGTTCAGAGTCTGCTTGAACTCCTCTGCTAACCCCGTTTGACAGATGAGGAGACTGTAACTTATGAAAGTAATTTTATGTACCCGAAGTCTAATGGCTAAAAAATAACAGAGGCAAAATAATAATTCAAGTATGCCCAACTTTGGTGGTCCTTGATGACCATGTCTGTTGCTCTTCCTTAAGCTGTGCTGCCTCTTATCAGACGTGAGGGATGAACAGAACCTTCTAAGTGTGAGCTTATGTTATCAGTCATCTCCAACTCCATTAGGACTAGCAACTCTATTGCCTAACTAAAATGCCCATCAATAATTAATATTTGTGTAATGATACGTTTATCATGGAGAAGAGAAGACACAAGAATCAGTCCCAGTAATGGCACCGCACATCCTTCCTTCAAGGTCTCGCATTAGTATACTCAGAGTGGGATATTAGATTGCCTAATTCCAGGCAGTCAAGTTTTCAGAGATGATACTGCTCTCTGGTTTCAGAGGCAAAAATCAAATAGATTTTCAGGTTACACTATTGTACGCAAACTCTCCAAATTACTGTTTTCCATCCCACATTTGCCCAACCAGAGGGATGACCATATACACAGAAGGACCCCTAAAATAAGGCTCTTCATGATCCTTGAAGAAATGGCATTGTGTGTCTGTGTGTGTCTGTTTATGGAATTTTGGAAATCTGGTGCCTTCTCTGTGGTTTTGAGCATCATCTGGGGAATAGAGCTGCATCCTTATAAGGCTGCTGTGAGAATCTGGGGAGATAATGTATGGGGGAAGAACTTTGAAAACTGCAAAGCGCTGAACAAATGGAAAGTGGTATTATTCATCATCATCCCAGGAATTCAGTTATACCTCAGGTGCCTGATGGTTCAGCCATAATATCCAGCCCAAGTGGAAACTCTGCTTTTTCTGTAAAGTGATAATGAACGAGGCCTCCATTTTCTTAATGCTGTCACTCAGTAAGCAACATTTTCTTTTTATTAGCTTTTCTTAACACAAGTAATGTATGAATGAATTATTCTTGGGAAAAAAACTATATTAAAATAGCATAGGTAAATCTCCAGTTTTTCTTGATTCACATCCCACTTCCCATCTGGCCTCCTTCCTCAGAGGCAAGCACTATAGTGAGTCTATTTTGATTCTTCTAGACATTTTTTATGCTTTTCGATATGTATATGGCCCTGGAAAACTAAATGGTATGGGTGGGAATCTAGCATAAATGATATCGTTCTATATGCATTGTTCTGTAGCTGGACTCAACTATAAATCACTAGAAATATGCTTGGACATTTATTATTTTGTTACATAGAGACATAAACCATTCATTGGAAAAGCTGTGTGATTTTGAACAGGATCAAATACACCAACATTTATTTTATCCCTCTTCTTACTGTTAAATAGCTTCCTTCCTACCTCCCTTCCTTCCTTCCTTCCTTCCTCTCTCTCTCTCTCTCCCTTTCTTTCTTTCTTTCTTTCTCCCTTCCTTCCTTCCTTCCTTCCTTTCTTTCTTTCTTTCTTTCTTTCTTTCTTTCTTTCTTTCTTTCTTTCTTTCTTTCTTTCTCTCTCTCTCTCTCTCTCTCTGTAACATAGATAAGGCTACAATAAATAGTCTCATGCATGTTTCCTTCTGCATGTTATGTGAGTGTTTTCCTAAGGTAAATACTAAGTACAGTTATTGGGTCACAGAGTATACAGGTCTCTGAAGTGGCTGCACATTTTATATTTACTCCTTTCATCAGTGTTAGAGAGTGACTATTCCCCCACATTTTCATGGAAATATTGACGTATTTCTTTATGTTTGCTAATTTAATGAATAATAAATGGTATGCCATTGCTATCTCCTTGTTGATGGAGAGCTTTTCATTTCATAGCCTTTGTTTATTTGTCTACAGAACATTTTCTTTTTTTCAATGAAAAAAAGTTCTTTACATATTATGGCTCCTATTTTTGGTCTGTTATATACATATTATAAATACTTTCTAAGTAGGCAAAATTTTAACACCTATCTAAAAGTGTATATAAATAAAATTTTCCTTTTCATACTTCATGTCCTTACATAAATGTCTCCTCCTCAGGGAAATCTTTTTTGACCTCCCAGATCAGATCAGGTCTCTTGGTATACTCCTTCAAGACACCGTGTGCTTTTCCTTCATTGCATCTGGCATAATGCTAATTAATTATTTGACTAATCATTATTTTTTATATCTGTTTCTCCTGTCAGAATGTAATCTTCCCAAAGTCAGGATTGTGTTTCATCTTAGCCAATACTTTTCCCCAGATCATAGCACTATCACATAGTAGGTAAAAAATAAATATATGCTTGGTGATCATATGAGCTTTGGAACAAGTCTCAAGTGACCTTGAACAAGTCTTTTAAAGCTCTCTTAGCCTTTTTCCTTACCTGTAACACATTTTGTAATTCTATTTTCTGCTTGTTCTTCCTTTTTGTTTAATTTGATGTTGGAGTCTAGTTTTTAACTCTACTCATTCTAATCCAGAATTTGGTCTAAATTAAATCTTGTTTTGACTCTGTCCAAGGGATTATTACTAGAAAAACTGGAAAACTACATTCATATTGAGGATCTCCTGGTTTGGTCCCTGAGGACAATATTGAATGAGATTCTAAGTGTACTTAACTTTTTGTTCTTGCTTTCTTAAGAATTAGGCAATTGCATCCACATTTTTTTTTTAATCATGGTGAAATCTCTTACCTTTAAAGCAAACCATTTGCAACCTTTTTTGGATCAAAGGAGCCATTCAGCTTTCTTCTAAAGAGGAAATGCTCCCCAGATTTCCGTGGGCGGTAAGTATGTTGAATTGCTGTAGGCCACACTGCCAATATCTAACCGAAGAAAGCTGAAATACCAAGTCTCATTCTGTTCAGAATCACTTCTCCAGGATTTTACCTCTGAGAGAATAGAAATATGTTCAAAGAAATAAAAATGTCTTAAGTAATCATGCTTTAAACAGTGCTTTAGCCAAAAGCCAATATTAACCGCTAAAGCAATTCTGAGCTTTAGCATCAGATAAAGTTTACAGTTATCTCATATTTATGGGGCAAAGTTTATTTGAAAAAATCTTCAGTTTAAATAGGCACATTCATCAGGATATGAATCTACTAGCTTATACCACCATATGAAAAGCAGTGCGCTATTATAACCCACATATGGTGGGTAATAATAAGTTTAAATCAGACTTGCTTCAGGGCTTGACTACTGATTATTAAACGGTTTTGATGCTTGAAGGGGAAATCATACTGGTTGCTGGTTTCTGGCTCCGGTTTCCATGTTATTCAGAGAGTTGTGTTGGATGTCCATCCTTCTTTGCCTCAACCACAAGATTATTGAAGATAATGCTACCAAAGGCAATTTGCATGTTGCTTCTTTACTCTGTTAAATTATTTCCTTATAATAAATTTCCAGAAGTAGAAATAGCCTCTATGACTCTTAGTATGTGAATTTATCCTAGTGTTTTTCCAGAAGGGTGGCACACATTTTCAGTGCTGCTGGCAAAATATCTGCAATAATAATAATAACCGTAAGAAAACGACTAGCTTCTGTTTGTTGAGTGGTTGTTGTGTGTTAGGCACTGTGCTAAGCACTTTACACACACATTATCTTTTCTGAACCTCCCAACAACCCTGTGTCGTAGGTACTATAATTATGCCTAGTTCCGGATGGAGGTGATGAGATTCAGAGAATCAGAGAGACTAATCAAGTTCCCTAAGGTCACACAGCTCATAAGTGTTGTCTCTCCATTACATGTGAAGTAATAGTAGTATTAACTAGCAATAACAGATAATAAGTATTGAATGTTTAATATATACCAAGTATTGCATGTATAGACATTATATATTATCTATATTATATATATATATTATCTGTACATTATCTTTTTAATGTATTTAACTTTATCACTATAACTATATCTGCATTGGATATTGTACTTCAAATTTTCTTTCTATCTTCTTCTCTTTTTCTTATTTAGTGCGTACAAAATCATCCCTTGGGGTTAAAAAAAATGTTTCTTAATTGTAAAGGTGAGCATCTCTCCTATTCAATATCCAATTTCCTCATCCTTTTTAAGGATTTAATGAGTGAAAACATGGAAAGCATTGAGAGCATTCCCAGCCCATAGTAAGCAGCCTAATAAAGTTAGCTATTACTTAAGAATAACCTAATAATAACCACTCAAGCATAACCAGCCATCTACAGTTGAACTCCTGCCCAGACAGAGACCAGCTGTTGCTGGCTGCGTATTTACCCCCTTGGGGTGATAATACCCGCACATTGGACAGTCCCTTGTATGACGTCAGCTCCACAATTAATTAATTCTGAGGCTGGCATGCCCTCTCCAGGAAAGGACTCTCTGCCCTTCAGTTCAGTGATTCATCATATCACAAGACTCCTCAAGATCTTTCTTCCAAGAAAAGCTATTAGTCTAAAAATGAAACTTCAAGAGCTCCCTTTCTGACAAAACAGGCTTTATAGAAACCCGAGGAAGAAAATTATAAAACCAACTCTGTGGGCTAGTCAATATCCCACGTCTAGAGGGAGAGGGCGCGGGAGAAGTTTTCAATCACTCCTTCCCGAGACATCCTTAAATCAACTTCCCTTTCAGAAACAATATTAGTTCAGGTATCGCCTCTTTCCAACCAACATCTTCAGTTCCCAGACTGACAACATCTTAACCCGTCAAGAACACTCCTGATTAAGTCTCTGGGCTGTCAGGTCATTGGTTTGAAAAGATGTGTGATGGGGGGCTGAGTTCTCCCTCCAGCTCAGGGACCACCAGTACTCAAAATCTGACAAAGAGGCAAACAGTAAAAGTTAAATATTTCATACCTGTGTTTTATTTTGTTTTCTGTGAGAACTCTCTGCTTATGATTCTCTAGTAATAGAATAAGGGAGCAGTCTGAAGACTTAAGGGCATTGACATGAAAATATGGTGGAGTAGGTTAGCTCTAAGAGGCTTTAAAGAAGGGAGAGAAGAGGAAGTGTTTTGTTGGGTGACAAGGTATCTGGGAGTAGTCTTGGCACTGCGTTTACTGAGGCCTGGAGCCCACCACTTAACCTCTCTCCAGTCGTGGATCTAGAAAATGAGAGAGCTGATTCAAATTGGTAGTTTTTAAACTTTTTAATGCAGTGGAACCCTTTAACAAACTCTTACTTGGAACTCTGATGTATGGAACAGACAGAAATCAAGCTACTCTGGTTGAAGTAGAACTGAGGGGCCCAAAGTGCTTGGGCCTTCATTTCACTTATTTCTTCCTTTCCTTTCCCCTCCTCTGATTACTCCCCCATTCTCCTCCTCTGGCAGCTTCTGAGGTACCTTTGAGGAACTCTTGGACCCAGATTGCCACAGTTAGGAAATCATGGCTTTCAGCAATTCCTAAGGTCTTACTGGTTCTGAAGACTTTTGATGTCAGAAGCCAGGTCAGTATTAGGCCATTGAGCATGGTGTAGAAAAAAAGACTGTCAACTTGGGAATTAGGCAGACTTGGGTTTCAATCCATGCTCTGCCATGGGCTAGCCATAGAACGTTGGACAAGTCGGTTATCTTCTTTACAAAAACCCTTTTCTCTTCTGAGGAAGATGAATGCTTCCTCAAAAAACAAAAAGTAATAAAGCCCATGACCAGTGTTCAAGAGATATTAATTCTCTTCTTTCCCGTGTCCCAAGAATTGTCTTTGAAGTAAGTAAAAAGTGACACTGAGATAGGCATTCCGGTAGTTTTGGCAAAGAAATCATTTGGGGGTATGTAACATACTCATAATGGAAAACAGAATCTCCAATTATCCTTGGAGATGGACAGAGGAGGGAGAAGCTTTTCGCTGTTCCAAGAGGGTTTTATGAAGAGGAGGATGAAAGCTTTCTTAGAAGAACCTAGGATACAAAATGATCAAGTAACCAATTTGGCTCTTGGGAGCATGACTTAGCCCAAGTTTGATTGTTCTTCGCCGTCTGTAAATGAAGTCAGTTGCCAAAGGAAGGAAGGAGTCTTCATTTCAAGCGGTGACAAATTTGACTGTGTAAATAGAGTATGGAGGAAGCGTCTTAGGAGCAGTGCCTTATAAAAAGATTTTGAGTGATCAGTAAAAGCAAATGGCATCTTGGGCTCTGTTAACAAAAACCTGGTCTCTATGACAAAGAGATATGCTCTCTTTACTCTGCTGCTTCAAACATGCACGAAGAAAACTGTATTTGAATCTGACCACTTTAGAGTATTCTTTCAGAGGGATCTATCAGATGATGACAACTAAATGAGGCAGGAATGAAGAACACATCCCATGGGGCTTCCCTGGCGGTGCAGTGGTTAAGAATCCACCTGCCAATGCAGGGGACATGGGTTCAAGCCCTGGTCTGGGAAGATCCCACATGCCGTGGAGCAACTAAGCCCATGCGCCACAACTACTGAGCCTGCGCTCTAGAGCCCGTGAACCACAACTACTAAGGCCCACGTGCCTGGAGCCCGTGCTCCGCAACAAGAGAAGCCACCGCAATGAGAAGCCCGCACACCACAATAAAGAGTAGCCTCCGCTCATCACAACTAGAGAAAGCCTGCGTGCAGCAACGAAGACCCAACGCAGCCAAAAATAAATAAATAAATAAATAAAAAGAACACATCCCATGAGGAATGTTTGAACGAGACCCAGGCTGGGAAATAGGCAGAAACGAAGACATTTCTTGGGCGAGGAAGCAGGAACACATGACTGCTTTTATGGTAGGAAAAGCTCACCAGGACCTACAGCTAGAACAAATCAGATGCAAGATGTTGGAGAAAGTTTCTCCAACCTTGAACCATTCAGTCTGAGATGCAGAACTCATGCGGAAACTGTCTGATTAGATCAGCTTAGGTCACAATGCCTAGTGCATCGAGGATCTGGCTGTGGTAGACTAGATTATCATGCCAACACTTTACCTCCTCCCAAGTAACAGAATTATACATCCACAGTCATTGCCACGTGCCTTTGTAGTTCGTTTCACTAAATTATATATTTTTGTGTCTTGACTTTGTATTCAGCTATGTAGGTTGCTTTGTCCAATCGAAAGAGGTAGAAGTGACGTGTCAATTCCTAGTCTAGGCCTTGAAAGGTTTCCCATATTTCTGCTTGTTCTTTTGTTCCTCTGCTACTTCTGTGAGAAGGCAATACCTTTATTGTTCAATGGACATGAGAGTCACTGGAAGCTGAGCCAACCCCCAACAAATTCTGTAGAGAAATTAGTGAGCTCAGCCAAGATCAACCAAGCCATCCCACCTGACCCGTAGATGTGTGAGGAAAAGAATGCTGATATGTATATGCAAACAAGATCTGGGGGCTCTTACACAGCAATAGCTTGTTTTCTCAATGAGATACAGTGTATTAGTTATCTGTCACTGCATAGCAAATTAGCCCAAACTTAAAGGCTCAAAATAATAGTAAGTTTTTATTATCTCAAATAATTTCTGTGGGTCAGGCATCCAGAAGCAGCTTAGTTGAAAGGATCTGACTTGGGGTTTTATATGAAGCCACAGTTAAGATGTCAGCCAGGGCTACAACTACCTGAAGGGCTGGGTGGTTTACTTCCAAGATAGCTTACTCACATGGATGGTGAGCTGGAGCTGTCTGTTGGCAGAACACCTCAGTTCCTTGTCACACGGACTTCCCTGCTCATGTGTCCTCACAACCCTGGCAGCTGGCCTTCCCCACAGCAAGAAATTCCTCAAGAGAGAGCTCAAAGAGGGGGCCCAAATTCCTTCTTGGTGATGGATTGGGAAGTCGGCCACCATGACTGTTGCAACATTCTATTCCTTTGAAAAGAGTCTCTAAGTTTAGCCCCCACTTAAGGGGAGGAGAATTCCGCTCCACCATTCAAAAGTAGGTGTGTCAAAGAATCTGGACATATTTTAAAGCCCCACAGGCAGGTACTAGATTAAGAGATCATTGAATCAAACAAAATGCAGGAGAGGTAGTTCCCCAAAATAAAATAAGGTAATTCCCCCCCAAAAAAAATATTTGAGTTATTTCTCAAAATAAAATGCTAAAGGAAGGGGAAGTGGAAGCAGAGAAATCAAAAAATAAACACAAAAGGAGGAAATGTCATGTAAAGTAGGCTTAGACTCCCTTGATATGCCCTGAGGAAAAGGAATAGGGTAATGTGTGTAAGAGCTCCAGCAAGACAGATATACTGTATACTGACAGATATACTGTGATGGAAGATCCTCTGAGATTGTCCAGAAGAAAGCAAAATTGGCAGTAGAGTGACCAATGGCAGAGGCAAGGTCAGGGCACAAGAACTAGATGTAATACACACAGAAGGTTTAATTATGATGCTGATGAAGAAGAGATTCCAGCTTGAGAGGCATATGTTTATAAATCCTACAGTGCTTTAAAACCTATAATGCAGGTGGATAAAGGAAGAGAGATAGAAAGATGGAATTCATGCACTCATAAATGTATTATGAGGAAGTCTGGGAGGAGGGTGGCAGCTGCAAGTGAAAGGCAAAGCAGGCATCGAAGAAGGTGATTGGATTTGCTGGTGAGTGGCCTGTAGTGTAGGCGTGCACTCAACACACAGGCCAGGAATCAAATAAATGCTCGATAAAAGCCATTCAGTTAAGAGCATGCCATTGCTATGGTCAATTAGAAATAAGAAGAAAAGGGTGATGATGTTCCTGGTGTTCACCACCAAGTGGAACTCTACCAAAGTGAGGCCAGGAAGTGCTACTTCAATCACGGGCCACTGGTGCTCAGGCCTTGCTACCTCCCACCATGTCACAGGGGAACTGGCTTAAGGACAAACAGCAAGAGGGTAGGGGGGAAAGGAAATAAAGCACTGTTATCTGCTCGCCGACTTACCTAGGTTGTCTGTGCAAAGTTTGAATGTCATGAACTGTGAACTTTGCAGAGGGCCCTGCATCTAGCCCAGAGCAGAAAACAAACTGCAGGATCAAGTCGATGAGAGAATGAAGACTTAGCTGTTCTGTCAGGAAGGGATAGCACATCCCTGGTACTGTGCCTGCATTCATGGCAGACATCACTAGTTGACTGCACTTTTTTGCAGGTCTGAATGTGGCCGTGGGAATCCTTATGGGAATCAAAATGGTGCTCCAAACTGAGTTGCTCCAGTCAATCAGAGTTGTTGCAGGGTGAGCCCTATTTGCCATCCCTAGATCAGTCTCTCTGAAAGTTGAGGAATTCTTGGTCAGTAGGAGATGAAGAAAGCAGCATCCTTGGAAAGGGAGCCACCAGAGAAGACAGTATTCTCCAATCTGCTGATCCTCAGAGACACACACTGCTCCCTTGAGACAAAGAGGCCCCTGCTGTTCATCCTTAATTTCATATGTTCAAGCCTGTCTACTCATGAAGAAAGAGGACTATTGCAGAAGAAGGAGCCCCTGCTGTTCTAGTTAAAGATGCAGGTGGAAGTAGCAAAAGGGGTTTGAAGAAGACCACTTTCTACATCAGGTAATATTGGCATTTGGGGCTGGATGATTCTTTGTTGTGGGGTCCATCCTGTGCATTATCAGATGCTTAGCACCTTATCCTCTGGACACCAGTAGCGCTCCCCACTAAGTTGTGACAATCAAACATGTCTTCGCATATTGTCAAGTTTCCTGGGGTGTTTAAAGGATGCAGAATCTCCCTCAGTTGAAAACCACTGCTCTCAATGATAAAAATCACAGGATTGAATTCCAAAATGAATTCCAGCTCCCATCTCAAAAATGAAAAAGTATTTTGTAACATGTTTGTCCATGATGATCAGAGCACTGAAGGATTCTAGAAACTGCCCTTTCATCATTTTTTTCTGCATTAACCCCTCTGGCAGCTTCCCCCTAACAGGAGAAAGACCCAGTCTGTTTGTGGGTAGAGCTGGGGAGGCTCCCTCCCATTCTGGTAACTGCAAGATGGAGGAAGTGGGAGGGGTATGGACTGTGCATTCACTGAAGGAGAGAGAAGCAAGTAGGGCCACAAGTCTAAGGTCAGTCCCACCTTCAAGCCTTTGCTTTAGCTGTTTCCTTTGCCTGGAGCTCTCTTCTCACAGATCTGCATATGGCTAGTTCTTTTTGATCAAACAGGGCTCAGTTCTAATGTCACTTTTTCAGAGACCACCCAACCAAAAATAGTGCACCCCCTCAATCATGCCTTATCTCATTATTCTGTTGCTTTTTTTTTTTTACCATAATATTTAACCTCTGAATTTGTTTTCTTAGTTTGAGCACGTACTTATTTCCTATTTCCAAACAAGTAGAGTGTGAGCCCCACTGGGGCAAGGACCTTATCTTTTTCATTCATTGCTGTATTCCTTGTACCTGGCACTGAGTGGCAGCTCAAACAATCTGTGTTATACAAATGAGTACAGCATACTGTGCTTGACATGGTCATTACAAGTGTGATGGTAATGCAAATGTGGAAATACAGGGGGCCGTGGGAGTGAGCACAGAGCTTGGAGATCTAAACTGTCTCATAATATGATATGAGACCAGAAGGCTTTGGCCAGGAGTAAAAACTAAAACAGTAAACAGCTATATATATATTCTAGAATGTATATATTAACCCATTTAATCCTCGCAGTAACCCCACGAAGTGGGTACCTTTGTTGGACACCATCGCCATTTAACAAATGAGAAAACCAAATGGGTACCCAGAGGCTAAGCTAACTTGCTCGAGGTCATACTGCTCGTGGTATGGAGAGCTGAGATGTGAAACTGAATGTTCTCATATTAGAGCCGCACCCTGAACCATCGCACTAATGGAGGAAGACAGAGGTGATGTCGCAGAGGTGAGAGAGAACATGATGTTGGAAGCCGGAAGGAGTCCAGGTGGATTATGGGGAGAGAACAAAGAAGAGGGTGGCGAGGGATGAAGTAAGCCGGATAGAAAGGAAGATGATCAAGGAAGACCTCATCAAAAGACCATCATTAGCAAACTCTGGGAGTCATCCTTAATGGAACACAACTCTCACATTGCAGCTTAACATCAGCCTTCCCATAAGCCATTGGGTGGATTTAATTTCTTATGACCAGGTCCAATTTATCAGTTGGTGATATTTAGAAAGGTGTTCATGGTAGCTGTCCTACCTTCAACCATCATTTTCTTTTTTTAAAAAATTTATTTATTTATTTTTGGCTGTGTTGGGTCTTCGTTTCTGTGCGAGGGCTTTCTCTAGTTGCAGCGAGTGGGGGCCACTCTTCATCGCAGTGCGCGGGCCTCTCATTGTGGTGGCCTCTCTTGTTGCGGAGCACAGGCTCCAGATGCGCAGGCTCAGTAATTGTGGCGCACGGGCCTAGTTGCTCTGCGGCATGTGGGATCTTCCCAGACCAGGGCTCGAACCCGTGTCCCCTGCATTGGCAGGCGGAGTCTCAACCACTGCGCCACCAGGGAAGCCCCCAACCACCATTTACAGGGAGAACAAAAATACTGAGCCGAGATGCATAGCATCCTGGTTTGTTTTTTTTTTTTTCAAGAAAAGGCAACAGCATTAGTTTTTATCCTGGAATAGATGGTTTGTCCAGTTGTAGATGCTGTAGAAAGGAAGCTGAATGTTAATTAGATGTCAACAGTAATCATGGTGATTATGTTTTTTGAATAGTTATTGGGAATAGCTGGATCCACATCTAGAATGTGATGTGAATGACATTTTAATAGTTTTTAAGAGAAAAAGAGAGCAGCCTGTTACTAAGAAAATTACAGTGAATAGAATTAGAGTAAAATAGGTTTCTTAACAAAGGAGTGTAACGATGATAATAGTCACACATGAAGTATATAGGATATATTGAGGAAAATCATAAAAAAGAGGTTTTGAGACAGGATCCCTTATTTAAAAGAAAACCAATTATCTTAAATCTCTGCCTCAAGGTTTCATTGGAATATTTTAGGCTGTATCCTTCTGATTTTCCTTAGAACTGGGTCATATCACAGATTTTATAAACGTATCATTTTAATGATATTTTAATTACATGCTTTTTATCTACTACAGGGACTCTGGTTCTGCAATAACTTCTATGATCATCCATTTCATAAGACATTTTTATTTAATTTATTTTTAGTGTTTTTTAAAATCACAATTTGGAGTATCAATATTTAAGGCAGATATTTATTCTTTTTTTTAATATTGAAGGAGCCCTCCTTATTTATTTATTTAAAGGATGTTCTATTTAAAAGAATCAAGTCACTTGATTCTTTTAAATAGAGCATCTGCTTCATGTATTTAACACATTTCATATAAACCTTGAAGGTAAGGCAAGATTAATCTACCCTCTCAATCTGGAATTTAAAAATCTACAGAAGGGAAAAGCATTGCTCTAATTCTTTGTAATCACAAATTACCAGTAGGCAGTGTCAAAGAACATCCTAGTATTTATTTAGTCATTCATTCAAAAATATTTGTTTCAGACCTACCAGTGTCATGTGTCACGGAAGAGGAGTGGGCAGTAATCCACACCATTACTTGGTGACATTCCTAAGGAAAAGGACATATTGCCATCAGTATTAGTGGCTCCCTACCACAGCTACTGCAGCCCAGGTGATGGCTGTCCCTCCCCTATCGCAGTTGAGAAACGCGGTTGACATACCGTGATGAACAAGAGAGGCTCAGTCCCTGTCCGTAACCATCTATGGGGGGTCTTCAGGATGCAATAGGTGTGATCAATAGTCTAACAGAAGAAATACCTGAAACTGTGGATCACATGGATGGTATACAACAAGGGTTAAGGAAACCTTTCCAGAAGAAATGGCCTATCAACTGATAGAAGGTGGTACCAACTGCAGAGGTAGGGCAAGAGTGAACATCAGATGCAGAGCACTGAAGGCAAGAGTGTGGGACCCCTACAAGGAAGTGAAAATAGTTGTGTAAGGCCAGCTTGTGAAAGATGGAGGAGGCTATGTTTAGTGTTGAATTCAGCTAAGTTTAGGACCCTGTGACAGCCAGGACTTTATCTTAAGAGCAATCAGAAGCAGATAAAAAGTGTTGAGCAAGAGAGCGAACAGATCAGATTAACCTTTGAGGAGGCTCCTGCAGGCTGCCATGTGCTGAGTGGTTTGGAAAGACCGAGGCTGTCATCAGGGAGAGTGGTTTGGAGGCTCCTTCCTGCGAGATCCTGGGTAGGAGATGGTGGTGGCTGGAGCTAAGGGGTAAAAAAGAGTAAATGGATTTGAAGAGAGCATTAAGTAACAGAATCCACAAAACTTGGTTTACTGTAGCTTGACTTCTGTGTTACTGGAGAACATTTCGATGTGCTGGGTTCAACAATAATACCAAAATAATAACAGCGATCATAATAATGGCACTTATTGGGTGTCTACTCCATGAAGAGCACTTTTGATTAACACTTCTTATTTAATCTTCACACCACCACCATGAATTAGACACTGTCAGGGATAGAGAGAGAAAACTAGGGACCAGGGAAGTTGAATCTCTTGCCCAGGATCACACTACGAGTAGGTGGCAGAGCCGTGATTTGAGTGCTGGCAGTCTGACTACAGAGACCATGTCCTTGCTGGAAATAAATGTTGGAGACCAATAATGGGATTCATATAGCATCTGAGTCTTGAGGTATGTGGGCTAAGAGTGTAGTTTTTTTTTTTTTTACTACCAATACTCTGTTTACTTGTCAGGACCAATATCCTTGGGTTTTCAATGGCATTTATTCCTTTTGCTATGGAGAAAACGTAGGTTTGGGGTGGGAAAGAGAAAAAGAGGGAAGAAATCAAATATTTAACAGTCTAAGCATGGATTAGGTGTCTAGTACTTTACCTATACCAGGTACTTTTCTAGGTGCTTCATTTTTATTTCTCACTCTGCCAGGTGCAGGGGATGTATTCTTTTTAATCTTCTAAGAAACTCTAGGAGGCAGGAGGTGTGGTTCCATTTGATGGATTCAGAACCCAAGATTGACAGTGGTTTAGCTTTATGTCCAAGGTCATTCCACTAGGACAGGGCAGAGCCCAGCCAGGCTCTTGTTCTCTTTCCAGAGCACACCGCTGCCTCTCGAAGAGAAAAGTAAGACAGAGATGTGCAAGGCAGGTAGACCATGGTGCAGAAAGAAACAAGGATGCAAAAAGTAGAGAAGAAAAAGGAAAGCTTTAATGAGTGTAGAATTTAGAGCTGGGCAATCCCACAGCAGGTCTCATTAGAATAACAGGCTTCTCCTCTCTTTGCATTGGTGCCAAGTTCCTTGATAGCGTGTGTTCTATTAGCTTTAGTGCCCCACTTTGAACTCCACAACAATTAGAAGTCAGGACCAGAACCTAAGTTCCAGTCTAGATATTTTTACTGCTGGTAGAAGTGGTTTGGTGCCCTTTGGATTGTTAAAGATCAGTCCTTGTTGAATAATTGAGAGTCCAAGGAATGTTAGCTCACCTCTGAGTTTCCTTGGAGCAGATGATACCTCGACCCACAGTCCATCTGTCCTTCCCCAGGGTCTTAAAATTGGAGGCCTGAAGCACTGGCAGTTTAAATAATTTATTTACTTATTGAAAGTCACACATGTCCCTGGTGGTAAAGCTTACACAGAGTGATTTCCATCGCATCTTGGCTTTCCATGGAGCAGTCACCTGAACCGTTTACGGCTACAGCAGCAATAACCCATTGCAGCACAGACCAGGAGTGGTTCAAGAGTAGTAATGCTCTGTCCAGGTGGCTTCTTTATCCCTGTGACTGACAGAGGGTCTAAGTTACAGCAAGCTCTCGAAAAATGCTTGAATGAATGAAGAGTAGCAGGAATGATGAGCAGCTTATTCCTGTATAGTGAGGCAGTGTAGTTTAGTGGTCAAGCCTCTGGATGCTGAGATCAGATTGTCTAGGTTCAGATCATCCTAGCTACGTGTTTGACATTTAGCTCTCTTGCCTTCAGTTTTCTCCCCTGTAAAATGGAAATAATACTGTGGTAAGATATTCCACTTCAAGTGCTGAGTAAGGCCTGATGTATAGTAAGTGCTCAGTGTGTTAGCTGTTACTTATTTGTCAGTTTTAATAACTTACAAGTGAAATGCCTTATTTATATATAATCTTCTATCATTTCCCAAAGATACCTTTGCTCAAGAGAAGAAAAAGAAATACACATGCAGAAATCATTCTTTTGAGAGGTGGATCCAGAGGTGCAATCTAATCTTGTTGGGGAGCAAAACAAATGGGGTGAATAGAAAGGGTACTTGGATGTTAGACTATAACCCAGAGTGGGTGTCTCCATTTTCCCACCCAAGTACAGATGCTTGGGCTCTCCCGGCAGTAACACCATGTTGATATTGATGGCCTGTCTTTCAGAAGGTTAGACTACCCAGGTCCATTTGAAGGGGCTGAAACTGTCCACTCGGATTGGGGTCAGCAAAGACGCTGGACCTACTAAGGGCATCTTTCTATTGAATGATTCACAGGCATCTTTAGCACACTGGCTAACTGGGCTCCTTGGAAAGGGGACACGGAGCGCTCACCCGTGGAAGTTCATAGGCTTTGGCTTGGCTTCCCCGTGGCTGCCCACAGAGAGCGTGTGCAGTCTCCCTGCTCACTCAACCCTCTACTCCTCTTCATGAAGTCTCTCCTCTGTGACTCCACCACCGTCCCTCGGGATTTTGAGCCCCACTCCTCTCTTCCTCTCTTCTCTACCCTCTGGGGCTGAGGCACCCTTGTCTTGTCTCCCTACAGATGGGTCAATCTGCAGCTTGCTTTCTTCTCGTTCTGATAAGATCAGAGCGTAAACCCGATCTCCTTCCTTCCTTCCTCAGAGGCTTCCATTTTGATTCTCAAAAGCCCTTTCTTCTCTCAGCAGCATTCCTTATATATCAAAAGCCATGGTTTCAAAGCTGTTGTTTCTGATGTGGGCTTCAAGAACATAGTTTGGAATTCAGAAACACTGAACATCAATTTCTTTTGTGCTTTTTACATTTCTGCTATAACCACACCAGTTCTCCTTGAGGCAGTGTGGTGCTTCTGACTGACAGGATGAAGGGTCATAATCAAGGAAAGGAAGAAAAGTACAACGATGGATGTTTTAAGATCCTATCATGCTACATTACATCCGCTCATTCTGAGTTCCATTTTCAGGTTTCAGCAAGTTGGCCCCTGTCTTTGACTCCATGCTGACACTGGTCCCTGGGCTCTGCTATCATACCCTCACGAAGATATAATATGAGGACCAGTGTGATGTGGGTTTCCTGAGGTTCACACTCATTCATCACAACATCTTTCATCCTTATTTTACAGAGGAGGAAACTGAGATTCAGAAAAGTTGAGGCCATCATTTTTGCCGTTCATCACATTTTCAGCTCCCCTTTTAAGTGCTGTTCTACCCCCTTGGTATTAAGTATACCTATATAATTTATTTGGTAAATATGAGTAGAAGTGATGCATGTTACTTATGGGTGAAACTCTGAGAGTCAATGCACAATTCACCATGCTCTCTTTCTCTGTGTCTCAACAATGTGTTCCAGGTGGTGGAAACTCAATTCACTTACATCCTGGAATAAGAATGACATAGAGCAGAGCCCCGTCTAACCCTTAGTGGACAGGTAATAACACACAAGAAAGATAACTTTGTTGCTTTAAGCCACTGGGTTTTGGAGGTTGTTTGTAAGCCTAACTTGACCTTGATCATCCTGATTAATACAGAAGTCACTCATTCATGCTGTTATTTATCCATTAACTCATTCAACAAATGATTAGTGAATATCTACTCTGTGCCAGATATGGGCTAGGTACTGCAAAAACAAAGCATGATACTTGTTGTTATAGCCTCTGACAACTTATCCACTAAAGTCATGCACTTAATGAAATGATTAAGTTGGGTTTCATACTTAAACCATTGGATTCCAGAGTTTGTGCTCTGAAATGCTGCGTTCTACTATCTCAAATAGAGATTTCTAGAATAGTTTACAATTGGTTTTTAAAAATCTTTCAGGGGCTGGGTCTCGTCTATCTTAGCATAGCAGGCTAAATTCCTTACATGTTGTCAGTTCAGTTGTAATGGGCAAAGCAAAATAACTTAGACTCACCACCAAAGAGAGGTTGAACAAGATGCCAGAACTTTGGCCATGTTTTATGGGAAAGGCATCAGTCATGTCTTCTGGCTGCCTAGCATCTTTTAAATCCTCGTTATGTTTACAGGATTCTCCCACTTGATGGTTCCCACCTCCCCAGTGTGGGAGCCCGAAAACTCACTTCCAGCCTCCTTTGCAGCTAGAACACAGAGCCATATAACAATTCTCTACCAAGCAGACTCACCCCCTCTAGTCTTTAATTCAGAAACGAGCAATCAGAGGGAGAAGGCTTACTGTGGAATCCGTTTAGCTGGGGAGGGGCAACAGAGAGGTCCCGGTGTTGAGAGCAGTGCTGGCAGGGGTGAGTGCCTGGCATGTGTGTCGCATCTGTAATGAGGCTGCAGTGTTGAAAGCAGCGCCTTCAATAGCACCCCTGCTGGGGGGAGCAGCGTTCTTCTCATCAGGCTATTTCTAGAACATGATTTGGGACATTATTCCTGGACATTTGGCATTAAGCCCAGTTCTCTAAATGTCCCAATAATTCTGTGAGCTACCCACTATCCTTTAATGAACTTGTTTTCTTCTTAATCAGCCACAGTCAGCTTCTGCTTCTTGTAAGGAAGAGCCCCAACTGACGCAGTGTGGAAGCTGAGTCAGAAAAGTTTCCAGCCAGATCCTGGGGAAAGAGAGCAGCAAATGGCTAATCTAAAGGCACGTGGGGTGGGAGGGTGGAGAATTAACGTCTAGGAAATCTGAGATCAAAGGTGGGAAGGGTTGAAAAGGAGGCGAGCCTCGGGTTCCCCATGAACAAATTGGGGTGAACAGCATCCTTCTGCAGGCCCATGACTCTTAGATCCATTCATTTAGTCGTTCAACAAATATTTAGAGAGCACAGACTGTGGGCCTGGCTCCACGCTGGGCACCGGAGGATATAATGGTGGATAAACCAGGCATAATCCCAATAGTTTTATGTAATGGGAAGGCTGGTCATAATCAAATGATTGCACTAATGAACAAATACACAATTACAAACGAATAATAAAAGAAAATGATGTTCTAAGTGCATATAATAGGATGACATGACCAAGTGTGGGAGAGCAGCGAAGCCTTCCTGAGGAGGTGAGTTTGGAGCTGAGATCAGAAGGGTAAGGACAAGGGGGTAGGACACAGCAGTGGAACATTCCAGTAGATGTGAGCAGCATGTGCACAGATGCCAGGGACAGAGTGAACATGGTCTATTTGAAGAACTATAAACCTGATGAGATTGAGGGGAACAGAAAAGGTGATAATGGAGTGAGGTAAGGCTGTAGTGATACAGCAGAGTCAGGGAAAACCATGTAGAGTCCAGAAGCTCTATTAAGGATTTTGATCTTTTTCCTAAAATCAACAGGAGGCTCTTGAATTAAGTCATGTGCTAACACTGCCAAATTTGCATTCTGAAATGCCATGCTGATTATAGTGGGGACAGAATATGTGGTCCAGGAGTGGAATGAATACAAGAAAGTGAATTAGGAGCCTATTGCAATAGTCTAGGCATGAGTGGGTTGCTAGATCAGGCTAGGGCATTGGCAGGAGAGGTGGAGAAGGGTAGAGTGATTGGAGAGATGGAGAGGAGGAAAATCAATGAACTTCACAATGAGCTAGATATGTGATTTGTGGGCCCCAGCTTTTATGACTTGGGCAACTTACATAAGGACCATTGGAATAGCAACAGTTTGAGCAATAAAAGAGCAGGGACACTACATGCTGAGACTGGGGTGTCTTTGTAACATTCAAGGGAGGAAATAAGTACAGAGGTAGCTGAATATGAAGATCTGAAGCTCCATGGAGAGTTTTGCCCTGGAGATATCTCTCTATTGATCTCAAAAGCAGAATCTTCTGTTAATCCCATACCCCTAATTTGTCCCTTCCCCCTCCCCTCTCCCCTTTGGTAACCACAAATTTGCTTTCTGTGTCAGTAAGTCTGTTTCTGTTTTGCATATACATTCATTTGTATTAATTTTTAGATCCCACAAATAAGTGATATCACATAGTATTTGTCTTTCTCTGTCTGACTTATCTCACTAAGCAAAATATTCTCTAGGTCCATCCACATTGCTGCAAATGGCAGTGTTTCATTCCTTTTTACAGCTGAGTAATTTTTTAAATATTTCATTGTGTATATATACCACATTTTCTTAATGCCATATATAAAATAGATAAGAAATAAGGATATACTGTATAGCACAGGGAATTATACCCATTATCTTGTAATAACCTATAATGGAATATAATCTGCAAAAATACCGAATGACTATGCAGTATACCTGAAACTAATACAATATTGTAATCAACTATACTTCAATTAAAAATAAATAAAATTTTAAAAACTCCACAAAACTGGGGAAGAAAAAATCAGAATCTTCTGAAACTACAATCTGACTAAATCCAGACTGAAAAACTCAAGTTTGGTACATTCAACCATTTATTCAATGCAGTTTTATCGAGTATAGACTTTGCACCAAGTGTGGGCATACAGAGACAAGAAGGGGACGCGGACTTAGAGGAGCGTATAGTATAGTTGCGAAGTAGAAGAGTCAAGACACGAGCATAATAAAATGTAAGTACTGGAGGTATGGACAGAAGTCTTTAAAAAGGCACATTTTGGAGGGCGTATTTTAGGGTTGAGGTACAGGTATGAGTTTTGTTCTGAGAATGGGGGATAGTGCTGCAAAGGCTTAGAGACATCGGTCAGTACATTGTTCTTAAGGAATCACCAATATTATTAAGTAAGGCTGAAGCAAGGGAATTGGGGGCTGGGCAGTAGTAGAAGGTGAGGCTAGAGATTTAGGCAGAATCCTGGTATCAGCAATCCTATAAACATTTTTAACTTTAACCTAAAGATTGCCAGGTGTCACAGAAGCATTTCAAGAATGGGAGAATGGAATCAGATTTGTGTCTTGCATAGATAGGTGGATGGCTTTAACAAGAGATCAATCTCCAATATCCAAACTTGCTCTCTGCATCTTTTCGGTAGAGGATTTTATATTTATTAGTACCTTTACGGTTCCAAGTGTCCATGTCATTATCTTATCTCACGTGAAGCATAGCAGTTAGAAAATGCATACTTCATCCTTTTCACGGTTAAATTAGATAACGATCACAAAATGTCATTGGCTTGCTCACTTGTTAGAAGCCGTAAAAATCTTCATCATTAAGCAACCATATTCTCATCACAAAGCAAATTTGGAACAAGGTACAGCGTGTCTTTAATCTCTCTTTAATCGATGTAGATTACCTTCTGTCATATTCCATGACTCGCCATGTCTTGACTATAGGTGACTTGAACTATGAAGTCCTCTTACATCATTCTGCCACAATTTGCCAAAGGCTCAGAAGGTAGCTTGGGTTTGTTTGGTCTTAATTTAAATGAGTAAATAATTGAGACAAATTCTAAGGAGTCCCTGCAGGCTTATGTAATGACTTATTTGGTCCACCAATAAAGCAAGACAGAAAATTAAGTTTTGCTAGTTAGGCTAAAGCCATTTTATGTTTCTTCATTGACGTAGGTGATGAGGACAAAAATTAAGACAAGATACTTGGAACAAATAGAGCCCCAAGTACCACTTCAGCAGAGAACAGCTATGCTAAGCTAGGACTTCAAATAGCACTACTATGGATGCTTCTGGCTTAGCCTATTCAAATCACCGTGAGTGCTGGTCGTTCTGTATGTTGTTACATGTAAGTTGCCGGCAGCTGCTGCTCATGGTGATTGCTGCTTGGGAAAGAGGAAATAAGGGACTGGGGAAAAACATCGCCACCAAATGTGTTTTCCACGCTGCCCAGATGCTAAAAGGTTCTGGTGCTATGGAAATTATGGGGGAGTTGAACATTAACAAAAGAAATGATCTTTTAAAAGCAACGAGCCGCAGTATCATCAAATAAGGAAACTTCTCCGTTTATTTCTTTAGTGACAATTGGAGGTGAGAATAAGAATCTCCAAGAGGAAAAAACATATATATATCTCTGAAATAAAAACAAAGACCCATGGTTGTTTTTCAGGTGGTAACTTGAGTATCTTGATTGACAGCCTCTGTTATGAAGCCAATATTGTGAATAAAAAATGATTCTTATGTGGGAAGAAAAACAAAGGAGGCTTACAGTGGTTTAATAACAGCCTTCTGCTAGCTGGGTAGTTGAAAACTTAAAATATAGTTGACAGTAATTAGTTTTGTGTTTCTTTTTTCTTAACAACATTAAACATTCAATATCTTTTTTAAAAAACTCACACACAATAGAAACCCATCTGATGAACTCCTTACTCTTTGGAGTTTTATTAAGCTGTGAACGTTTCCCCTGAGCCTGGGTTCTAAGTCTATTGAATTGGAAGAAGTGTAAAAAGAGATTTTACACAGCAAATCTGCCAAGTGCCTTCATCATGGGAACAATGATAATAAGATGTCAGCAATGCTGGGGCAAAAAAAAAAACCTACCCCTGTCTCTTCATTATTGCAATTTATAAATATTGTGAATATTCAAGGTGATTACAATAACTTTCAAAACCACCCACCACTAATGAAAAACTGGAAGATTTATCCACTAAATATTTTGAAACAAGATGAAATCCACCTGCTACTGAGGTGTTTTGTTGTTGTTGTTGTTGTTAAAAGAGAATGTATTTGGCATGGAGAGTATGAGAGTCTGATTGCTGACTGACTGTATAAATGGCAGCTTTTCAGGTTAGATATATAGTAATTCAACCAAATCATTTGCACATGAGATGACGTTCTTTAGCAAACATGTTCGTGCTTAAGTCTTCCCCTTAAGTGTATGTGTATATTTTGAAATTTACCACTTTCTAACTTATAGTAAGGTAGTAAAGTGCTTTCTTTTTCTCTCTCTCAGCAGTGAATATTTCCTAAACTCAGTGATGTGTGCAGGAGGCTTGTCCTGGCTCCCAAGAGCCAATGGTCCAGTTTTCAAGCACTCTGTGAGCTGGTTGTTAAACATGGTCATTTTAAAAAATTAAATCATATAGACTTAGAACTGAATAGGTTATATTAAAAAAAGAATAAACACGTAAAAGTCACCATTTTCTAATTATTTCACTACCTCTTACTGTAATCTGTGCTCTTAGGGTGATTCACGTGTGTTGTATTATTCCATTTCAGTTCACATCGCTATATGTAGTAAGAAGCTTGGCATTATATTGTATTTCATTCTATTTTATATGAGTGTGTTTATGTGTAGCTACATAGATATCTTATATTCATACTCAAGATATGTATCAAACATGCCTAAGGTCTGAACATTCTCACTGTTCTCAGTCTTTCCACCCAATAATCTGGAAAGTCTCGTTACAACCGCCCAGATTTTAGGCCCATGAGCCACTAAGATTTAATGGAATATTTTGCTTAATAGAGCCTTAATAGTTTGTATGCATTTTTAATTTCGTCTTGAAGGGCAACATTTATGTACGTGTGCGTTCTTCCCACTTTGTCTAGGGTTCCTCCACATGCATGCTGACAAGGAACTGTGCCTTAGTAGTATCTCACCTGTTAAACAAACTCTTATTTATTTGAGGGCTTGTGGGAAGGGCCACAGCCTGGCCCTCGAAGGCTCTCTAAATAATCAGGCAGCGTGAGTAATGGTACGCCTACTCAATGTGGACTCAGCCCACCTGAGTTCTAGGTTTGACCTTGCCTCTAGGTCACTGGGTTGACCTGGACTAGGTGTTTCCCTGCCTTAGCCTCAAAACTGCTATAACCATCAAAATGGAAGTAGGGGTAGACAAAGTCTAGTCTAATATCCCTTAGAGCTCACACTGTGATGTCAGATACTTAGAACTGCAAAGTGTTTCCCAGGCACGTTATTACTGCCTTGCCCACCCTCCTGGGCTCAAGGAGAGTGGTGCAAGGGGAGGAGGGGGGCTAAACTGAGAATCTTGTGGTGACAGAGTTACCCCTAGGGTTGCAAACTGGCAGCCCTTGTGTCATATCAGGTCTCAAGCTTGATAATTTGTCCCATATAACGTTTAGTGTTTTTTAAAAATTATTTGCCAGTGTTTAAAAGTCAAAATTTCGTATTGGATTGCCAGCTTTTCTTGAAAAATTGAGGTCTAGCAACCTTGGTCCTCACATTTCCTGATTGCAGTGGGATCTGGGGCCTAGTAGCTGCTGCCTCCATTAAGTGGGTCAGGGACGTTATAAGATAATCGTACCTTGAATCCTGACTATAGGAGATGATTTTCCAGGAAAGACATACGGAACTCTCACGTGAGGCATCACAACACTCTACTTTCTAAACATAAGATAGAGAAAACATCATTGTAGACATCAGCTTATAAACAATACCAGGAGTAGGTTCATTTTCTTTGCTGAAAGTAGTCCACTTGTTGAAATTCCAGTTTCTTCACAGTAAAACCTTCCTAGGGAAATAGCTATGATGGTTTGCATAAAATTTTAAGACTGTATCTACATAGGAATAAATCTAACAAAGGAAGTCTAAGATCTTATGGGAAAAAATGCAAAATTTTATTAAGACATCTAAAAGAAGATAAGAAAAATTGGTTAGCTTAAAAAAATACCCATGGTAGAAGACTCAGTATTGTAAAGATGCAAATTTCTCCAAATTGGTCTATAAATTCAGTGCAATTCAAATTTTTAAAAATGTGTCAAATGTTTTTAGATAAATTTATTTTCCACTTTATCTGAAGAAGTAAAATCCAGGAAAGGCCAAGATAATTCTGAAAGAGAAGGTGAAAGAGATAGGGGAGGGGTAAGATGTGACAGGGTGAGAGAGTGGCATGGACATATATACACTACCAAATGTAAAATAGATAGCTAGTGGGAAACAGCCGCATAGCACAGGGAGATCAGCTCGGTGCTTTGTGACCACCTAGACGGGTGGGATAAGGAGGGTGGGAGGGAGGGAGATGCAAGAGGGAAGAGGTATGGGAACATATGTATATGTATAACTGATTCACTTTGTTATAAAGCAGAAACCAACACACCATTGTAAAGCAATTATACTCCAATAAAGATGTTAAAAAAAAAAAAAAAAAAGAGATAGGGACCTTCAAGATGGCTGAGGAGTAAGACATGGAGATCACCTCCCTCCACACAAATACATCAAAACTACATCTACATGTGGAACAACTCCTACAGAACACCTACTGAACGCTGGCAGAAGACCTCAGACTTCCCAAAAGACAAGAAACTCCCCACGTACCTGCCCGTGTGGCTGACAGAGTTTTGGTGCTCTGGCCAGGTGTCAGGCCTGAGCCTCTGAGGTGGGAGAGCCAAGTTCAGGACATTGGGCCACCAGAGACCTCCTGGCTCCACATAATATCAATCAGCAGGAGCTATCCCAGAGATCTCCGTCTCAAAGCTAAGACCCAGCTTGACTCAATGACCAGCAAGCTCCAGTGCTGGACACCCCATGCCAAACAACTAGCAAGACAGGAACACCACCCCACCCATTAGCAGAGAGGCTGCCTAAAATCATACTAAGTTCACAGACACCCCAAAACACACCACCGGACACGGTCCTGCCCACCAGAAAGACAAGGTCCAGCCTCATCCACCAGAACACAGGCACCAGTCACCTCCACCAGAAAGCCTACACAACCCACTGAACCAACCTTACCCACTGGGAGCAGACACCAAAAACAATGGGAACTATGAAACTGCAGCCTGCAAAAAGGAGACCCCAAACACAGTAAGTTAAGCAAAATGAGAAGACAGAGGAATACTCGACAGATGAAGGAGCAAGGTAAAAACCCACCAGGCCAAACAAACTAAGAGGAAATAGGCAGTCTACCTGAAAAAAATTCAGAGTAATGATAGTAAAGATGATCCAAAATCTTGGAAATAGAATGGAGAAAATACAAGAAATGTTTAACAAGGACCTAGAAGAACTAAAGAGCAAACAGACAATGATGAACAACACAATAAATGAAATTAAAAGTTCTCTAGAAGGAATCAATAGCAGAATAACTGAGGCAGATAAGTGACCTGGAAGATAAAATAGTGGAAGTAACTACCACAGAGCAGAATAAAGAAAAAAGAATGAAAAGAATTGAGGACAGTCTTAGAGACCTCTGGGACAACATTAAACACACCAACATTCAAATTATAGGGGTCCCAGAAGAAGAAGAGAAAAAGAAAGGGACTGAGAAAATATTTGAAGAGATTATAGTTGAAAACTTCCCTAGTATGGGAAATGAAATAATCAATCAAGTCCAGTAACACAGAGAGTCCCATACAGGATAAATCCAAGGAGAAACATGCCAAGACACATATTAATCAAGCTATCAGAAATTAAGTACAAAGAAAAAATAGTAAAAGCAGCAAGGGAAAGGCAACAAATAACATACAAGGGAATCCCCACAAGGTTAACAGCTGATCTTTCAGCAGAAACTCTGCAAGCCAGAAGAGAGTGGCAGGACATATTTAAAGTGATGAAAGGGAAAAACCTACAACCAAGATGACTCTACCCAGCAAGGATCTCATTCAGGTTCGGTGGAGAAATTAAAACCTTTACAAACAAGCAAAAGCTGAGAGAGTTCAGCACCACCAAACCAGCTTTACAAAAAAATGCTAAAGGAACTTCTCTAGGCAGGAAACACAAGACAACGAAAAGACATACAATAATAAACCCAAAACAATTAAGAAAATGGTAATAGGAACATACATATCGATAATTACCTTAACTGTAAATGGATTAAATGCTCCAACCAAAAGACATAGACTGCTTGAATGGATACAAAAACAAGACCCATATATATGCTGTCTACAAGAGACCCACTTCAGACCTAGGGACACATACAGACTGAAAGTGAGGGGATGGAAAAAGATATTCCATGAAAACAGAAATCAAAAGAAAGCTGGAGTAGCAATTCTCATATCAGACAAAATAGACTTTAAAATAAAGACTATTACAAGAGTCAAAGAAGGACACTACATAATGATCAAGGGATCAATCCAAGAAGAAGATATAACAACGGTAAATATTTATGCACCCAACATAGGAGCACCTCAATACATAAGGCAAATACTAACAGCCATAAAAGGGGAAATCGACAGTAACACAATCATAGTAGGGGACTTTAACACCCCACTTTCACCAATGGACAGATCATCCAAAATGAAAATAAATAAGGAAACACAAGCTTTAAATGTTACATTAAACAAGATGGACTTAATTGATATTTATAGGACATTCCATCCAAAAACAACAGAATACACTCTCTTCTCAAGTGCTCATGGAACATTCTCCAGGATAGATCATATCTTGGGTCACAAATCAAGCCTTGGTAAATTTAAGAAAATTGAAATCGTATCAAGTATCTTTTCTGACCACAACACTATGAGACGAGATATCAATTACAGGAAAAGATCTGTAAAAAATACAAACACATGGAGGCTAAACAATACACTACTTAGTAACGAAGTGATCACTGAAGAAATCAAAGGGGAAATCAAAAAATACCTAGAAACAAATGACAATGGAGACACGATGACCCAAAACCTATGGGATGCAGCAAAAGCAGTTCTAAGAGGGAAGTTTATAGCAATACAATACTACCTTAAGAAACAGGAAACATCTCAAATAAACAACCTAACCTTGCACCTAAAGCAATTAGAGAAAGAAGAACAAAAAAACCCCAAAGTTAGCAGAAGGAAAGAAATCATAAAGATCAGATCAGAAATAAATGAAAAAGAAATGAAAGAAATGATAGCAAAGATCAATAAAACTAAAAGCTGGTTCTTTGAGAAGATAAACAAAATTGATAAACCATTAGCCAGACTCATCAAGAAAAAAAGGGAGAAGACTCAAATCAATAGAATTAGAAATGAAAAAGGAGAAGTAACAACTGACACTGCAGAAATACAGAGGAACATGAGAGATTACTACAAGCAACTCTATGCCAATAAAATAGACAACCTGGAACAAATGGATAAATTCTACAAACAATAAATGCTGGAGAGGGTATGGAGAAAAGGGAACCCTTTTGCACTGTTGGTGGGAAGGTAAACTGATACAGCGACTATGGAGAACAGTATGGAGGTTCCTTAAAAAACTAAAAATAGAATTACCATATGACCCAGCAATCCCACTACTGGGCATATACCCTGAGAAAACTGTAATTCAAAAAGAGTCATGCACCACAATGTTCATTGCAGGTCTATTTGCGATAGCCAGGACATGGAAGCAACCTAAGTGTCCACTGACAGATGAATGGATAAAGAAGATGTGACACATATATACAATGGAATATTACTCAGCCATAAAAAGAAACGAAATTGAGTTATTTGTAGTGAGGTGGATGGACCTAGAGACTGTCATACAGAGTGAAGTAAGTCAGAAAGAGAAAAAGAAATACTGTACGCTAACACATATATATGGAATCTAAAAAAAAAAATGTTCTGAAGAACCTAGGCAGGGGCAGGACAGGAATAAAGACGCAGACGTAGAAAATGCACTTGAGGACATGGGGAGGGGGAAGGGTAAGCTGGGACAAAGTGAGAGAGTGGCATGGACTTATTTATACTACCAAATGTAAAATAGATAGGTAGTGGGAAGCAGCCGCATAGCACAGGGAGATCAGCTTGGTGCTTTGTGACCACCTAGAGGGGTGGGATAGGGAGGGAGATGCAAGAGGGAGGAAATATGGGGATATATGTATATGTATAGCTGATTCACTTTGTTATACAGCAGAAACTAACACACCATTGTAAAGCAATTATACTCCAATAAAGATGTTAAAAATAAAAAAAAAGTTTTTAAGTCTACAAATTTAAAAAAAAGATGAAAGAGAAGCAAATGTCATAAATGTCATATGAAGCTGATTGCAAAGATATTATATTTAAAACAGTGTCATATTAGTTCATTAATAATCAAGTACACCAGTGCATCAGAATAGAAAGCTGAAAAATAGATCCATGCACATATGAGAATTGTTATATCAGACATTGAAAATCAGTGGAATAAGAATGAACTATTTGATAAGTAGAGTTAAGAAAATTGGCTTTCCTTATAGAAAAAAAAAAATTGTGCCCCTACCTCTCTTCATACAAAAATAAACTCCAGAAGGATTGAAGATGTTAATGGGAAAAACAAAACTCTTAAAACTATGATAAAAAAAAATTAAGAAAATATCTTTATAACAGGTCTGGGAGGGGTTTCTTAAAACAAGTAATAAAAACAAACATTTTTAAGATAAATTACTTAGACTTTATTAAAATTAAAATTTTATATGACAAAGGATATCTTAAACAAAGTTAAAAGACAGTAGTCAACTTGGAAAAGATGTTTTCAACATGTATAAGGCTAAACAAAGAACTTGCATTTGTAATACATGAAGAACTCTTACGAATCAGTGAGGCAAAAACCACAAAATAACCCAATAGAAAAATGGCAGAAGATAGTAAGAGGCCATTCACAGGAGAGGACACTCAAGGAGGCAATAAAATAGGAAAAATTAATCAATGGTACCAATCAAGAAAATTAAAATAAGAGAGATGAAAACATATGTCCACACAAGACTTGTGGTTTTATTTGTAATTTCCAAAAAACTGGAAACTCCCTAAATGTCCATTAATGTATAGACAAAATGCGGTGTATCCATACACTGAATAGAAACTAAGTACTGATATACAACAAAATGGGTGAATCTGAAAAATTATTATGCTGAGTGAAAATCCAGACCAAAGGGGGAAAAAAAGTATATGCTGAATGATTCCATTAATTTAAAAAATCTAGAAAATGCAAACTGATCTTTGGTGAAAGAAAGCAGATCAGTTGTTACGTGGTGTATTCATTTTCCATTACTGCATGATAATTATAACAAACTTACAGACCTAAAGCAACACATTTATTATTTCACAGTTCCCACGGGACAGCAGTTAGCTGGGTTATCTGCTCAGGCTGAAGTCAGGGCTGCAAACTCTTCTGAGGCTCTGGGTCCTCTTTCAAACTCTCTGGTTGTTGGCAGAATTCAGTTCCTTGCAGCTGTAGGATTGAGACCCTAAACTCTGCAGGCAGCTGTCTTTGTTATGTGGCTGTCTCTACAACACTGCAGTTTGGTTCTTCTTGTCTGCTTTTTCAAATCTTTGTGGCTTCTTTCTCTGACCTTTAGAACCTCTTTTAAAGGGCTCACATGCTTAGATCAGACCCATCTGGGATGACCTTCCTTTTGATTAACTTAATCAAGTTAATCAGCCTGATTGGGAACCTTAAGTCAACTGATTAGGAACCTTAATTATATTTGCAAAATTTCTTCACCTTTGCCACATATGTAACGTAATCACTGGAGTGCTGTTCCATCCTCTGTACAGGTCTCATTCATGTTCAAGGTGAGAAGATTACATAGGATATGTATAACTGTGGGGAAACTTGAGAGCCGTCTTAGAATTTTGTTTATCATACCAGGGTCAGAAGTTGAGAGAGATGCAGAGAGGTACTTATTACTCCAATTTTATTATAATTATTATTACCTCAGATGTGTTCTGTATCAGGTAAGAAAACCATAGTATCCAGAATCCATATTTGTTTTTTTTAAAAAAAGCAAGCTTGGGACTTCCCTGGTGGTGCAGTGGTTAAGAATCCACCTGCCAATGCAGGGGACACGGGTTCGAGCCCTGGTCCAGGAAGATCCCATGGAGCAACTAAGCCCGTGCGCCACAACTACTGAGCATGGGCTCTAGAGCCCGCGAGCCACAACTACTGAAGCCCGTCCGCCTAGAGCCCGTGCTCCACAACAAAAGAAGCCACTGCAATGAGAAGCCCACGCACCACAACGAAGAGTAGCCCCCGCTCGCTGCAACTAGAGAAAGCCCCTGTGTAGCAACAAAGACCCAACGCAGCCAAAAATAATTAATTAATTAATTAATTAATTATTTTTAAAAAGCAAGCTTGAATTGTCTGAGTTTAATATACCAATGCCCCAGGACAGGCTTCTAATCCCTCTGTTAACAAACACACATAATGTTTGTAAATGTGTGTAAAACGTACACAATGTTAACAGTCCCTTTGACAATATGGGACACTTAGGAGAGTGGAGGCATATCCGTAAGGTATACTAGGCGTTATGTTTACGCAGGAGAATTTTCTCTCCCACTCTTCATAAATCCAAAGCCAAATCTCATTACACCACGCTCTATCCAGAGAGAAGAGAGAACAAAGGAAAAAGTGCAAATGACGGTTATCTTCCTCCTTCAGCCAAATTAAGGGAGGGAGACAAGGGGAAAGCAAGAGCCCTGGGTATGAGTATTTAACACTGTGATCTTTCTTAATAGGGTGTGTGCAGGATCCCAGTCACATTAGCCCCATCCTCTAAGGAGGCAGGAGAGGGAAAGGGCAGAGTCTGCCTACCTCTCTACACGGTTTGTTTATAAAATGAAATGATGTGCCATTGAAAACTCCTGTTTTCACAGACTAGTATGTGGAATGGGGGAAATACTTAGAATATAATCATCAGGAAGGGAAGGCAAGATTAAATCCTATGTGTAGAGTAATTCACATTTTGGTAAAAAAAAAAAAAAATGAGTGAATATTCATTTGCATAGAGAAAAGACTGGAAAGATCTACTCTTCACTAAAAGTGTATTTATCTGAACGGTGGGATTCGGTGAATACTTTTCTGCATATTTCTGACCATAATAGACAGAATTTGAAAGAGAAGGAAAAGATGCAGGTGTAAGTTAATTTATTATTATAGGTATATGCACTAGGAATCATTAAAGGCACACATGAAGGTAGCTTACAGCTCTAGCAGAGGGTTCCCCATTAAGTAATCCATCTCAAGGTATTCCTCTGCCAATAATGGTATTAGAACCACCGTTTTTGAGCTTTCACTATTTCCAAGCACATTTCCAAGCACTTGGTAGAGAACATCTTATTTATTCCTTGTAGCACTTCATAAAGACCGATTCACTGTAGCCTAGTTGCTACAAGCTTAGGTTCCAGAATCAGCCTGCCTAGTTTCAAATTTATCCCTCACTGCTATGTGACCTAGACGAGTTAACCCCTCTGAGCCTCAGTCTCTGCATCTATAAAATGGGGATAATAGTAGCACCTACATCAGAGTTCTTATAAGTAATAGATGAAATAATGATATGCGGTAAATGTTGAGCATTCAAAAAAAGTGTGCTATAATTATCCCCATTATATGGATGAAGGTGTTCAGAGAAGCTGAGTTATTTTCCAAGGCCACTTGCCTCTAAGTAGAGAAGCATTCAAACACTTGTCTTCTCAAGTGTCAAGCTTTTAATCATTATACTAGGAATTACTTTCCTTGCTAAACCACATGGAGCTTAAGACTTTACAGATAATTAAGTTGGGCTGGAATTTTTCTTTTTGTCTCTGTAAATAATTTGACTTGCTTTGAGCTGGAATTCAACTTCCAAATTAATTTAAAATAATTTTTAAATAACTCTAAAACCCTATCAATCCTTCCAGGTCTACCAAAATAAATACTCTTGTTGTGATACCTATCTTGACAGCTCCATTTCTTAAAGAAATAACATGACAAAAGAATGTCTTCCCAAACCTTGAATTTGGAAGACAAAACAAATCTTGTGCTATTTGTTTGAAAGGATGAGTTATATGGAGCGGTAAGCTCTTTATCTTAAAAAAAAAAGTATTACAAAACTTCATGGAGACAATAAAATTTAGAAGAATCTGTTGTCTTGATTTTATTTACTGCTGTTTTTTCTTGAAAGCTAACACTGAGCTCTATATTGATATACAAGATAAACTAGGTCTTGGTATATTTCAACTTGTCTGAAAGTCAGTTACTTTGGTTACAGTTCAAAGGACATGTTCTCAGTGAAGAAAAAAAAATATTCACATTAATCATTTCCCCAGTGTATAACGTATGTATCAGTGAAGATGAGGTGAAGGCTGGCCTTGGGAAGAAAAGTTAAGTGCTTGGAACAAGGGTCTCAGCAGATTTCTGTCCTTTGATGAACTCAGAATTACTCTCCCAGTTGTAAGCCATATGGGAACAGTGGCCCAGAAGTCCCAAGGCGTAGGTTCCAATCCCAGCTCAGCCATTGCTTGATTCCCTAAGGAGATTTGAGCTTCTTCTTTCATCTTTCTTGGTCTTGATCTTCCACCTGAAAAATGAGGAGAGCATGGTTAATAAGGCAGTGATTCCCCGAACTGGCTGTATAGCAGAATCACATGGGCAAAATCTTAAAACATACAGATTCTTGGACCCAACTCCAGATCTATTAATGCCTCAGAATCTTTGGCTTTGTGCCTCTCAAGAATCTGTATGTTAGGGGACTTCCCTGGTGGCGCAGTGGTGAAGACTCCACACTCCCAATGCAGGGGGCCCAGGTTCGATCCCTGGCCAGGGAACTGGATGCCACATGCATGCCGCAACTAAGACCCGGTGCAACCAGATAAATAAAGAATCTGTATGTTAAATAAGTTCATTGGCTCACGCTTGTATACCCACTTAGTTCTTGCCGGGCACTGGTGTTTGGAAACCACCAGACTGCTGACTTCTGACTTACAAGGTCCAGGACAGTTGTACTGTTGTCGGACACTGATTCTTGCAGTGCTTCTCATCTCAATAAAAGCTGAATAGATGAAATGGAAGCTTAGTAAACCCGTAATTCCCTCTAAGCACTCGTTTCCTCAGATGCATTGTTGTCTATCTGCTTATTTATATTTAACGTGTGATATTATGATATCACAAGAAATATATATTTTGGTCTTCATCCCCAGTTTTTTGTGCGGAGATCCTAAAACCTTGTAAACGTCTGAGTGATGGGGCTGATAGGACTGTCTTACACAGAGCTCCTAAATCCCTTGCAATTTCCTGACTGATAGGAATGTATATTGTTCTCATGAGGCAGGCCCCAAGATAGCTTCAAGATGGGGGCTGGTCACCAGAAAGACCAAATCTTTTATTTATTTATTTTTGGCTGTGTTGGGTCTTCGTTTCTGTGCGAGGGCTTTCTCTAGCTGCGGTGAGCGGGGGTCACTCTTCATCGCGGTGCGTGGGCCTCTTACTGTCGCGGCCTCTCTTGTTGCGGAGCACAGGCTCCAGAGGCGCAGGCTCAGCAGTTGTGGCTCACGGGCCCAGTTGCTCCGCGGCATGTGGGATCCTCCCAGACCAGGGTTCGAACCCGTGTCCCCTGCATTGGCAGGCGGATTCTCAACCACTGCACCACCAGGGAAGCCCCAAAAGACCAAATCTTGATGAGAAGCTTAAAACTTTCAACCCCACTCCCCAACCTCCAGGGACTGGAAATGGGCTAAAGATTGAGTTAATAATCCATCACGCCTGTGTGATGAAACCTTCATAAAAACCCCTAAATGATGGGGTTTAAAGAACTCCTGGGGGGACTTCCCTGGTGGCTCAGTGGTTAAGAATCTGCCTGCCAAAGCAGGGGACACGGGTTTGAGCCCTGGTCCAGGAAGATCCCACATGCTGTGGAGCAACTAAGCCCATGCGCCACAACTACTGAGCCCACGAGCCACAACTACTGAAGCCCGTGCTCTAGAGCCCATGCTCCGCAACAAGAGAAGCCACTGCAATGAGAAGCCCACGCACCATAACGAAGAGTAGCCCCCGCTCGCTGCAACTAGAGAAAGCCCACGCGCAGCAACGAAGACCCAATGCGGCCAAAAATTAATTAATTAATTGATTAATTAAAAAAAAAAAAAAGAACTCCCGGGTTTGTGACTGCATCCACATGCTAGAAGGGTAGCATAACTCCAACTCCGCAGGAATAGAAGCTCCTGTGCTCAGGATCCTCCCAGACCTTGCCCTATGTACCTCTTCATCTGGCTGTTCATTTGCATCCTTGATAATATCCTTTATAATAAACCAGTAATAGCAAGTGAAGCGTTTCCCTGAGTTCTGTGAGCCATTGCAGCAAATTAGAAGACCAATAACATGCTCATTGCACTGCATCATTGCCTCTCCTAAGTAACTGTAGACAATTTAAATATCCAGCAATAGAGGGAATATTTAAATAAATTTTTATATATCCATTGTATGATATGTCAGAGAGCCATTAAAAAGCATGACTTATAACATGATTACCACTAGGTCAACTATATGCATGCATATGTTGTCAGCTATTGCTACATAACAAACCACATAACAGTAGGCATTTATTATTTCTCACTGACCTATGGATAAACAGGCTTACTGATGATGAGCTGGGCTTGCTCTTGTGTCTATAGTCAGCTGTCAAGTCAGCCAGAGACTCACTAGTCTAGAACAACCTCATGGCCATATTTAAGCGGTCAGCTGGCTGTTGGCTGGGCAATGGTAATGACTAGACCATGGGTCTTTTCCAAATCATTCATCAGGCTATCCCAGCATTATTCACATGCTTGGAAAACTTCCAAGAAAGAGTGGAAGCTGCAAGATAAGTTGAGACCTAGGCTGAGAACGGGCACAACTTCACTTCTGCCACATTCTATTGACCAAAGCAAGTAATCAGTGAGTCCAGATTCAAGCAGGGCAGAAATGGACTCTATTTCTTACCTAAGAAGAGCTGCAAAGTCTCACTGAATGAGCGTGGATGAAAGGAATAAGAGCATCACTTTTTTGCATCAATATACCACATATATGAACAAAAACTGGACGACATAGTTTAAAAAAGCAAAGGACGTGTTCACAGGTTAGGGCTGTGGGCTTTTTTTCCTTTCCCTTTATGACTTTGTTATTTCATGTAGGTAGCTATAACATTGTTGGTGCAATAAACAGTGATTGAAAGCAAAAACACAGTAAGAGGAACCACGGTGAGAATAAGATCAACCACTTCATTACTCACTATACTGAGAGAATTGGATCCATAATTTGCATATCACAAACCAATCAATATAGCCTTCTCTTCTTGCATGCAAGTGGGTAACAATGGAAAGACCCTGAAATTGCCAAAGCAAAGTAGTTCTCTAAGGTACATCCAGTGTCCTTGGATCTCAAGTGGAATTTAGCCATGAGATATACAATTATTCTTAGCCCTCTGCACACTCCGCATATTACCAGAGCTGGCACTGTCTCAGATCTGTTAAGGCTTTAGCAATCTCTGGAACCCCCAGGGAACAATTCGTTCTTTAATTGCCATGATTTCTGATAGTTGAAGTTTTGCCCATTTAAGAACCAAAATTTTAGTTCCTTTTTAAAAAAAGATCATAACTATTTTGAACAGAAGTCATTCTTTAAAAGTATAAGTTGTTCATGTCCTTGTGTTTTAAAATAGAGTTGATAAAAACCATTTGAACATAACATAGTTTTTGACAATATTGTTCTTTTCCATAATGCAATGACATCTTCAGTTCTTTGTGGAGCAAAGTAGGGTTTCTTCACCCTTACATAAAATATTCTGAGAATGTTATGCTTTCAAGTTCTCATTTATGCCCTTTTTATTTTTTCCGTGCTCTCTCTTGCTCCCATGGGCTTTAAGAGTGCCTGCCTCTGACAGTTTGTTCCATTTTACTTGGCCTCTTCTAATATGCTGTCATCTTAGAAAAACCCACTTTATTAAGATTATTTGTAGGATAAGAGTAATTATGCCCTGAGTAAGGACCAGGAAGCCTCTAATCTGAGTAAGGTGTATGACCTTTAGTGTACAGAAGCTTGGTAACATGTCCTTTGGCTGCTTATTTTCTTGGTCTTGCCTCTATCCAAGGAAAGACAAGAGCCAGATCTGGGAATCCAAAGCACATTAAATCCAAAGCACATTATCAGATGTCAAGGAGGTAAAGATATGAGCTACCGGAATGAATAAATAAAATACATTCTAGGTGGGCTCACTGTGCTAAGGACGTTAAGCATTCCATAACCCTGTTTTGCCAAAGGTTAGTTTGTCACATAAATTATGGACTTTTCCAAAGCATTGACTTATTTTTACATGATAATTTAGGGTGTAGGGTGAGTTTGTTCATTCATTCCACACATTCATTTATTTACTCCTACTCTGAAGATGTGTGTGTGTGCACATGTGTGTGCGTACACACACACAGTGAGAGAAACCCTATCCACGTGGAAACTGTATTGTCATTTGGAAAATAGAAATACAAGCACATAATTGTGAAGTATTAAAACAAATACCATAACTGAGACATGTCAGCCACTATGGAAGAAGAGAAAATGGAGGCAAGAAAAGACCCCCTAGGTCTCTCTGTCCCTGTAAAGTGTGGTTGATAATATCCAACTAACAGCTTTATTGTGAGGATTTAATTATAACCCTGAGTAAGGACATGTAAACTCAAAGCTTATTATATAAAGTATTACATATAAGGCAAGACTTGGATTCAAATCTTGATTTCATCACATATTAGCTAGGTTTTTGCTTAGCCCCACTTTTCTGGAGAATGGGGCTAATGCCTGCCTTGCGGTGTTGTTGGGAGAATAAAATAAAAGAACATAAGTGCCCCACACAGTGCCTGGAAAAGAATAAGTGCTCCACAAATGTCAGCTCCTTTATCCTTTTCCTCTTCACCAGAGGGGTGACAAATGAGCTGGGTTTCAAAGGATGAGTAGGAGTTCACAAACCAAACCAAATAACAAATCCCCAACAGGGAAAGAGGCTTTTCAACAAAAAACACATGGAGATTTGCTTTTGAAAGTGGAGGGTGATTTGTGAGGCTGTTGCCCTTCTCAACAGAGTCAACAGTGCTTCTCTATTTCTTTCACTGTCTTCAGTAAAAATAGTTCACTGACTAGTGTGATTTGTCAACTCACTGGCACCACCTCACTACTAAAACATTATTTGAGCCCTCATTGCAATCAGACAGTATTGGGCCTTTATGAAGGAAGGGGAGGAAAATGCTAGAAATCCATAACACTGCATGAACTAACAGAATTTTGAAATTGTACAAAGAGGGACAAGATATCCCTTCCACCATCATATGCCTAGGGTCTGAAGATAAATCATAGGGAAGAAGCTTGAAATCTCTTTATTTAGAAGTAGTCTGTCCATCTATTTAATACACATTTATTGAGCACCTATCACTTGCAAAAAATTGGATTAAAAGGGAGAGACAAACATCAAGATGGTTAACTGTGAGTCAGACCAAAGGAAAGAGGGACTATAAATGAAAAAAACAAACAAACTAAAATGGATAGCAGAGGCGATTGCATTGGTCTTTGAAGGGCCAGTAGGGATGTAGTTACCCAAGAGGAAAAGTGAAGGCATTTTATTGGCAGGAACAGCACAAGCAAAGGGGCAGAAACGTTAAAGCAAACAGGTGAAAAGAGAAGCTTGGTCTGTTCCAAAAATCACCAGGCCCCTTAAAAACCAAACAAGCACAAAGAAAAAAATCACACAGGAGAAATAGAGCAACAACCAACATAGTCTTTCCTTGATGCCCTCATAAAAAAAAGTCATGGTTTCCTTCTTCCCTTTTTTTTCCTTTCCTGCTGATGACTTAGACCTTTCAAAGGTACCTGTAGGCTGTGCAGCAGTCAGTGCCAATGCCATACCTTATCCTGAGCACTCACTGCACCAACATAGGCCCTTGGTGTCATTCTACGGGGACCCGGCCTCTCAGCCTGAGGGCTTTAGCCCCTCAAGTGGGATTGGCAGAGTGTTTAATGCTTGCGGGAGCCGAAAAAGGATTGGAGAATAACTGGGCCAGCTTCCTGCACCTCATGGTGACCTACCCATTAATGCATCCTTTGCTAGCTCCCTTCCCTTCCCCGGCTCAATCCCTCCCTGCCTTTCCTCGAATCACCTTCCGAATAAACTACTTGCCCTTAGAGTATTGTCTCAGGAGGAAGCTTGCTGGAGAAGACAACCGAAGACAGCCTGCTCCTGGCTCCTGGAAAGGGTTGGGGCTGGTTTCATGGGAGAGGACAGGATCCAGGCTGATTCTGGGAAACGGCTCAAGGAGCATTTTTGTTGGTTGGGGGACTTTGATTTTTTTAGTTGGTTATATTTTTGGAGGGATGAAATGAGTTAATTCATATGAAGTGTTCAGGCCGGGGCCTGGCACATAAATACCCGCCATGGTCATTGCCATCATTATCTTTGTATTGGTCTCCCCTCTTGTCTGTGTGTGTGAGAGCGTGCTTACTGAAATCTCACTCCCACCGCCACGGCACAGATTCTGGAAGGCAGCCTTCCTTTCTGGAGGTGAGACTCTTCTTCCTACTCAGAGCCTTGGGTGAATATGGATCTCGCCTTGTGTGACAAGCATCGTGGCTGTGTTGACTATAATTTAATCCAAGCACTGACCTCATCCACTGTGCAGGGGGTCGCTAACACCTGTGTCCTATCAAATTCCCACTGGGGAGAACGAGGTGGGGACCCTTCTGGCTTATGATTCAGGAGGTCTGAGTTTGGAACTGGTAATTCCTGATTCGTCTGAGCTGCTCAGGTGATCCAAATGTGCAGCCAGGTTTGAGAACCGTACTTCTCAGTGGCTTTGATCCCCAGGATCCACATCCCAGAGCAACGTGGTATCCGAACAGAAAGGGTGGACTCTTTTTCTTTTTCTGAACAGAATGCAAGGCTGACTTCCCTTAGACTACTACAGCTAATGTCAGAACAAGATGTGTTTCTAGTCCCTTACAGGGAGTTTCTGTGCCCACAGTTCCCTAGAGATGGGAGGAAAAGGGCTGCTCTTAGAGTTGAGATAAGTGACATTCTGCAAATATCAGAATGTCCTGTTCTTCAGCTTCACTCTCTTAATTTGTATCATTTAACAACTCGGGGATGGTTTATGAAGGAGCTAACATTTTAAGGGAGACATTGGTAAAGCAGCCTGTTTTAAAAATAGATGCACAGCTGAAAAAGAAAACTGGTTTCCCTCTGTGTGAGTGCACATGGCATGTTGAACCATTCTAAGCTGGCCTGCAATAATAAATAATCAACTAATACAGTAGGAATGGTTGCATAATGTGTTTATGGAGGCAGACACTGAGCACAGACATGAACAGGAACTCTCTTTAGAATTGTAAATTTCAGTTCTCACAGTATTGTCACCAAAGATGTCTTGTGTTGGCATCACAACTGCCCTGTGAGATAGCCAAGGCTGCAACATCTTTCTTGGTAGTCCTGAATCCAAGGATTTGGGAAAAATATCAATTAAGAATGCAGGAAGCATCCCCAGATAGGAGGGATCTTTTGGCTTTGTAAAATTATGAGAAATTTTATTGGCCAGATGAATTGGCCCACAGAGACTTAATTAGCTTTAAGCCAAATGGCCAAATCCCATATCATAGGAATCCAGAGACACCTCTGGGTAGGACATACTCAGGCCAAAAAGAGAGGTTTTTCAAAGATTCCTAAGCCCTTAAGTTAAAATAATGCTCCAGGTCTCTTTGACGGACCCCATTCTCTTGCTGCACCCCATCATAACAAATCACATCCCTAAGCTGGGGCTGCGGTGGGAAGGTGGGACGGACTGGGCATAGTTTCAGATGGAATCAACCAAATAGGCCTTGGCTAGTATCCTTGGAGCTCCACGGCTCTCATTTTTCAAATTCTACATTTTGCAAACTACGTGGGGTGGACGCAGACCTCATTCTCTTTCCTACCAACGCCCTATTTTATTAAGAGCTGTAATTTAGTGTGGGTTTTGGAGGCATGTTTGTTGGGAAGGAAAGGAAAACCTGAAAGCCATTTTGCACGAGTTTGATTCTTAAATCTATCTGGCCTTAAGCGTTAGCAGGGAGAGACAGTGCAAGACACTCGCGTTGTTATAATTACCATCAGGCTTCCTCCCCTGTGTTATTTATAACACATTAGCATCAGCATTATCATTCCCATTTTACAGGTGAAGAAATTGAAGTTTAGAAAGGCTCAAAGGGGCCCACAAGTGTACACACTTGGCCATGACCCCTCTCTTCATGGGGAGCCCATCAGTGAAGTCACATAGCTCATGACCTGACTTACTATTCATTTCTCAGTGTACTGAGCAAGATTATTGAAAATAGTCTCCATGTTTTTCTTCCCTCCCTCTTATTACATTACCAGCAAGATTCATGTAAAAAATGGACCTCAGGGATTCTTTCTGATATAAAGTCTTAATCCTTAATCATAGCAACCCGTATTCATCTTGTGGTTCCACACCAGGGTTTAAGAAATATGTGTCAGGAACAGCCAAACTTGTAAGCTGATGGAGCTCTCTCTATTATAAAAAAAAATGATAGGAAAACAGAGAGCTGTGTCTTTGCTCTTTCCGATTAGAATTATGAATGTGGGCTTAAGAAAGTTCATTCATTTTCTCTTCCTGATTTAACAAAGACGTATTTAGTACCTACTATATGCAGAGCAGTAATTGGGTGCTATGCAAGATTAGTGGGAAGAATGAGTCTATTGTCTAGAGGTTTCTGGTGAGACCACTTTTAACCCTCTACAACAGAACAGCAGATATTATCATCAGAAATTATGCCGTTGAAATACATCATCATTTTTGTTTTCCAGTAAGTATAAGCTCAGTCAGAGAAGTGACGGACAGCTGCCCACCTTGTATATACAGTACATGCTAAAATTGCACACATTAGCAAGGCTGGTAATGAGATTTACAACCAGGACTTTTGAGTCAGACAACCTAGGTTCAAACCCTAGCTCTAACACTGTTTATCTGTGCAGATTTGGGCCAAGTTCTGAACTGCAGTAAACATTAGGTTCCTCATTGGTAAAATGAAAATAACAATAGCTTCTAGATCACAGGGTTGAATGATAATCAGATGAGATAGTGCATGAACAGAGCTTAGGCTAATACCCAGGAATAAACATTAGCATCGTTGTTTGTATCACAAAGACCCACTGCAAGAAATGGCAATTGCCAAACAGAGGAATGGATAAAGAAGATGTGGTGCATATATACAGTGGAATATTACTCAGCCATAAAAAGGAATGAAATAATGCCATTTGCAGCAATATGGATGGGCCTAGAGATTGTCATACTGAGTGAAGTAAGTCAGACACAGAAAGACAAATATCATATGATACTGCTTATACGTGGAATCCAAAAATAAGGGTACAAATGAACTTATTTACAAAACAGAAGTAGAGTCACGGATGTAGAACACAAACTTATGGTTACCAGGGTATAAGGTGGGGGAGGGATAAATTGGAAGATTGGGATTGACACATACACACTACTATATGTAAAATAGATAACTAATAAGAACCTGCTGTATAACACAGGGAACTCTACTCAATACTCTGTAATGGCCTTTATGGGAAAAGAATCAAAAAAAAAAAAAAAAAAGAAGAGTGGATATATGTATATGTATAACTGATTCACTTTGCTGTACACCTGAAACTAACACAACCTTGTAAATCAATTATATGCCAATAAAAAAAATTTTTTAAGTCATAATTAAGATGTAGATTTAGAGAGTTTATTACAGCTAAAAAAAAAAATAACAATTGCCAAAGTCCTCCATTGCATCAGTGGTTCTCCATGCTTTTTTGCTTAAGACATAGAACTTTCTGTTCTTATACCACCGTATATAGAAGCCTGGGATATAGAATAGCAACCAGTGGAGTGGAGTGGAGGGGTTGGAGCAAAGAAGGGTGTGGAGCCCCTTGCACCATCTTCCCACCTCCATTGTGTGCCAAGGAGCCCCTTGCACCATCTTCCCACCTCCATTGTGTGTCAAGGAGCCCCTTGCACCATCTTCCCACCTCCATTGTGTGCCAAGGAGCCCCTTGCACCATCTTCCCACCTCCATTGTGTGTCAAGGAGCCCCTTGCACCATCTTCCCACCTCCATTGTGTGCCAAGGAGCAGCTCCATGGAATTCCTGGCATTCAGCTTGAAAGCTATGATATTAAAGATTATCCTTAGAATTATATTGTGAGCTGAGATGATCTGGTCATTTGGATGTGCTATCTATATTCTGGTACATACAAGAACTTAACAGCAATATTTATTTTATGGTTATATTTTACATGTGAGGGTAGGCCAATATGTTCACGTGTTTACCTCTATAATTAAGAAGTACATCAGAGTAATTCAGCACTATTCATTCAATCATTAAACAAATATGTTTTGAGCGCTATTTATACACCAAGCCCCGGTAGGTTCCAGACTTACGCAGATAAATCAGAAAGATCCTAAGAACCTATCAGGCAGGGACTGTTACTTATCTTTTTCACCACTGAATCCACCGAACTTAGCACATGCCTGACATATAGCACTCACTCCATGAACAATTGTTGAACTGAAATTTTAGACTAATGAATGACTGTCCTTTCATTGTGGGAGAATAACAAAGTTCTCGTGGATTTGAGGATTGTTCTTCCCTATTGAAAACATGAGCCCCAAGTAGGCTTTAGCTGTGATATATAAAACCTGAGTCCCCTTCTCTCCAGAGTTAGTTTTTCTGGGATCTCTAGAGAGTTTCTAAAGGTATTCAATCCCTCCATTGGCTTGAAATATTTAATTAGAGCAGGAATGAAAGCAGAAATTACCCAGCATATAATAGTTCTGGAGTTATTGCCTGAGGTCCAGGAGATCATGGATGGATATTGGGGAATCCCTAGACTGCCCTCCATGAAGTGTCAGAAGGAAGTAACTCTCCAAAGACCTGCTCTGTAGACCGAGTAGATGGACCCATGTATATACTGTGAATATTCAGAAATGTCAACATTCAAAACCATTTTCAACAAATACTTATTTACTTTAAGCCTTATGCCTCAGTGTCATTTGTATAACTCCCTCATAGTTGAGGAAAATATGTTAAGTCTTTCTGAACAAGGCATGGGCTGTCCTTTTCTTTCCAAAACCTGACCATCTCTTCCCTCTAAAGGAGAAATGAAACAGCCCGGCATCATCTCTATAAAGCAAACAGGACCTGGCAAAGAGTATCACTATCAAGAGTATAAGTGTCCCCACCTTGTTAGATGCTGTACGTTTGCTCTGTACTTACACTCTGCATGCAGCAGTTTACAAGTACTCGATCTTATAGGTGATGGCGAGTGAAAAGATGGCATGGACTAAGGGACAGAACTGGAACTCAGATCCCCCTGTTTGTGTAGTCAGGCTCCAGGTAGGAAAGAGCTGGCACACTCAAACTGGGTGATTAAGGGGAGTTTGTTGTTTTTTTTTAAGGGGAGGGGACTTACTAAAAAGGAGTAGGAAAGACTTAAGTAAAGCAAAAAGGGATGGTGCCCATGCAGCACCTTAAGGATAGCAACTGAGACCAGCTGTTACCCGCCCCCCTCAGGCCCAAAGGGTCAAGTGAAGCAGGGGAGGAGAGACAGAAAGAGAGACAAAGTGTGTGGAGAAGGCAACTTTACAGCACCTGTGCCCTTTGCTAGAGGGACGGAACCCACTTAGAAACCCATCAGGAGGGACCAAGAGAATAAGTACCCAGGCTTCAGTCTCCTCTTGGCCTCAGACCTCCTGGCAGTACTTCCCATTGGCTGTGCCTCCACTGGGATGCCTCAGGAGACGGGAGCTCATTCATGTGGTCCAGTTAGGTCAGCCTGGGACACAGAGTTGGGGGGGAAAGGGGAGCTGGAGGGACAAATAGAAGCTGTCCAGCACAGTGTCTGCCCGAAAGGTCGTCGTGCACTTCACCATACATATCCTACCCCCCAGTCCTTCTGTCCTCCCGCATTCAGCACATCGTCTTTGCTTGGCTGCTCTGTGTCAGGCACTTTGCTTTGAGGGTACAGAGATGGATAAGGTGTGATCCTGCTTAGACTCACAGTTTTCAGAGAATTTGTCAAACATTTTTCACTTGCTGGGGTCTTTTAGGTTTTTTGTTTTAAATTTTATCATTTTTTTATTAAAGTATAGTTGATTTACAATGTTTAAGGTCTACAGTAAAGTGATTCAGTTATATATATATTCTTATGCAGATTCTTTTCCATTATAGGTTATTATAAGATATTGACTATAGCTCCCTGTGCTCTACAGTAGGTCCTTGTTGGTTATCTAGTTTATATATAGTTGTATCTGTTCATCCCAAACTCCTAATCCATCCCTCCCCCGCCTTTCTCCTTTGGTAAGCATAAGTTTGTTTTCTCGGTCTGCTTCATTTGCTATGTTCATTATCATTTGTCTCCCTTGTCCTCCTAGGCAGGGCTGTGTTTCCACCCCAATACCCAAACACTCCTCAAACCTTGTTCCACTATATTTCTTAGTTTCTCTTGTTTCCACAAACTTCTTCTCTGTGTTCAGCTTCTGTTTGCCAGCCTTGAACTCTCCTGAGGAAAGCTAATAACCTAATAAATGTTCAAATGTTACTGATATTACTTTACCTCATTCGGTCTCTGAAAAAGAAAAGAGACAGAGTTGGAGGAAAACACTCTTTCTCCCTCCAGAGAAATAAATAACAAGAGGTCTAGAAAGTTCTGCCCTGACCCTATTTACCTGTCCATGTCAGAATAAATGGCCTTTTATTCCTGCCAGGAGCTGTTTGCAGTCAGAGTAAGGAAGGCACCATTAAAGATTTCAAGGTTGTTCCGTAAATAGATTGAATATAAGTGCTCTCATTACTATAGCTTGAAAGAGTTGAAATTGTTTTGGGAGCAAAATGGAAGAAACTTAGCTAATGCCCTCAGTCATTTATTAGTGTGGCCAGAGTAGTCTTCTTGTCTTGGATTACCTTCCTCCCCCTGCAGCAATGGAGGGAGAGATACTCATGGCGCTGCAATTTTCCTTTCAGTGTTTGCTAAATGCTTAGAAAGCTAGACCTCCCACCGTCCCAACCTGAAGCAGACAGGCCTGAAAGGACCCCTTGTGAGAAGCCAGATGTTTGGAAATAGAAGCTGTAAGGGAAAGGAGCTATTGCATTTACCAGGAGGTGTGTCCAGCAAAGGGGAGACAAGCATTTCGGTTTAGAAAACAAATTCATTTGAAGTTGTCTGAAGGCCACGCTCAGTTGAAAGATCAGAGGTGAAGATCTGACCGTATTGGAAGTTAGCATTGCTGATGATGTTTTCAGAGAATCACAGATTATTTTCATCTATTTAACCTTCTCTATAAATACCCAACTCAGAGAACACTGTACTATTTTTAATAGTCTAATAATGGGTAAATGTTATTTTGAAGGCAGTAGTGACAACGCTAATATCATTTTTTCCAAACAAGAACCATCAAACAATGGCATATTGCTTTATTCATGTCAGTTCCAATGGCACGTTACAGAGTGGTAGCCGACTATCTGAGCTGTCTGCTAGAATGGAAGTCAGGACAGTGTAAGTGGCTGGCTGACAAGACAATTTGCTCTCTGATGACAAACTTACAGTCAAGTATTCAAATATCCAAATATCTGTGTGGGCCTAGATAAACTGAACCCTGGGCACCCAAGCTTCTGTAGAACACCTGATCCATATGGTTTACAAAAGGAGCTCTCCACTGTCTTTGACACGGCCTCCACTTAAATCAACATGATACAGAAATCTGCAACCTTTCAAGAAGGTTCCCCGAATGAGGAAGCACAAGAAGTCTGTGTCCATTAATATGAGTCAGTCAATCACCTTTGTTCACCTGTGCTGCATTTCAAGTCTAAGGTCTTTTGAGAAGCAGGTTTCTTTTCCTCTGTCTCAAGACTAACCTGTTCTCATGTTGATTGATTGATTCATTCATGAGATGTTATTAAGCATCTACTAAGTGTCAAGCATTCTCTTAGACACTGAGGATACAGTGTTATGCAAAACAATCAGACTTCCTACTTTCCCAGAGTTTATCTCCTAGTGAAAGAAGATAATTAAACAAACAAGTAGACAAGAACAAAAAGGCAATAAGAGGTACAAAAAACCCACATGACACACACACACACACACACACACACACACACACACACACCATCACCACCACCACCAGCAGCACTGCCACCACAACAACAAAATACAAGGTAACATGAAAAAGAGTGACTGGGGAGAGAGAGGGTGTTTTTAGGTCTGGTGGTCAGGGAAGAAGGACCCTCTAAAGAGTGGACGATAAAACTAAGTATCCAGTGACAAAGGAAGAGAGCAGGCAAAGATCTGAGGAAACAATGTTCCAGGCAGAAGAAATAGCGAGTGCAAAGGTATAAAAGGCTAGTGTGGCTGAAGAGTAGGGAGGCAGAGGGTTGGAATTAGATTAAAAACAAAAAGGCAGATGGGAGCCGGGTCACATAAGTCTTTGGAGACACAGTAAAGAGTTTGAGTTTTACGTGCAACCTACCGGACGGTGACGGAAATATTTTTCCCAGACGAGTGATGATATGATCTAATTTATATTCTAAATAGCTCAATCTGGATAACATATGGAGAATGCTTTATCGGGATAAGAGTGAAGGCAGGGAGATCTGCAGGGGGTCTATCACAGTGGCCCAGGTGAGAGATGAAGGGAGGGAGGGGGTGGCGGGGAGCCGGAGAGAATGTTGACGCTTTATCTGGAACAAAATAGGAGGCAGGAGGAGCGGACCCCAGCAGCAGAATAGAATCATACCATTAGTCTTAGAACCTTATCTGGTCAAAGTTGACCCCACAAGCCCTTTAGAGATCACTCAGTGGAAACCCTTCCGTTTAACATGAGAAAACCTGAAAGATGGACAAGTGAAGGGACACGCCCAGGGTCACTGAGCAGGCCACCGGCAATCCCGAGACTGAGCCCCGCGCCTCCCGTCTTCCAGGGGCTTAAACGAGGTCAAGTCCACACAGAATGCAGCAGACCCCGGGCGGGGGCTGTGGCAGCTTGGTAGGCCCCCTTTCTGCAGTTGGGCCTCCCGGTCTCTGTGGTGTGAGGTGTGAATCCAAGCAGTGGGAAGAGCTGTGGTTATGCCAGGGTCCGTGGAGCCATATGCAGATCATGCACACCCTGGAGGCTGAGTCAGTAAAAATGTAAATGCCGCAATGTGACATCTAGAACAGAGAGGTTAACGGCTTGGTGCCTGGCATCCAACTGAGTTCCAATCTTGGCTTTACCCATTGTTGACTGTGTGCCTTTGGATAAGTTACTTCACTCTTTGGGTCTTGGTTTCCTCTTCAGTAAACCGGAATGAAAATCGTAACTTTTCTTGGTTCTGGGAGGCCCACATAGGATAACACACTGATACAAACAAACAAACAAACAAACAACTTAGACTAGTACCTGACACAAACAGATATTCAAGAAATGTTTGGCATCATTATATGGAATTCAAAACTTCTTTTACTGGAAATGGGGCTCTTAATACTCAAAACCCTGATAAAAGCGACTCACTCTCCACCCTGAAGAAACTGTTAAGAGCGCGTCTGCCCTACAGGTGCGTGGCTGGAACTGCATCGCTTTCACTCGGCTCTAACACGGCGGGTCACCAGCCGCCCGGCAGGAACTGTGGCCTTTAGCACAGGGACCCGATTCCTTCAGTCAGTCTTTCATTCATTTAGTCCACAAATGCCTACTGAGAGCTAATGGATCTGCCTGGTGGTTCTCAGACTTTTTTTTTTTTTTTCTTGCTTCAACTGGGTTCATTTGCTTAATTTACTCCCCTGAGTAACTTCTCTCCTTAAAATGCAGTGATCTTTCAACTGGCAGGTGAGGAGTGGCAGTGGGGAGAGTGGAGGTGAGAGTGTGGGGGGAATGAGATTCCAATCAGAATTGCAAAGGGACCGCGTACAGGTTGAAACTTTCAAGAGTCTCCTGGAGGGTGACGTGTGAGGAGCAGGCACTTCACAGGAGGGGGAGGAGGAAACACGGCTGCAGGATGCTGAGCCCAGGTTGTGCGTGCAGTGAAAGCCTTAGCCATTTTTCATCTGTTCCCCTCCCCTCCACCAGCAGCTCTATGAGGTGTTAGCGTGCCCATTTCACAGAAGACAAACTGAGGCTCGGAGACCTTAAGGTACTTCCCAAGTCACGTGACGAGTCAGTGGAAGGCTGGGGCTGGAACCCGGGTGGCCTGACTCCTCATCAGGTTTGGTTTGTTTGTTTGGTTCCCGACCTCCTTGAGTTGTCACCGTGTGTTTGGAGGAGGAGAGGGAGGAGGGAGATGTGATGGTAATGACTGCTGTTGCCGTGCTGGTGTGTATGTGAGACAGAGACAGAGAGAGGGACCCAAAGAAACACTCAGGGCAGAGTCCGAATTAACAAGCACCAATAAAAAGGCTGGCCAGCCGAGGTGAGTTTCCGTCGGGCCATCACAGACCGTACAAAAGATAAAGCGGAGACGCCTGGGCCGTCCTAACACTATTCCTGTCCCGAGTGGGCTCCTGATGGGGAATGTGAAGGGAAGAGGCATGTGGGTTTCTTACTCCTTTGCTGTGGTGTAGACCTCAGAGAGAAGGGGTCCTCAGGAAGCCAGCGTGCGGAGAGTGTCTAACCTGTGGGCACCCTGTCCGTGAATTCAGTGCCAGTCCCTCCAAATCGTGCTGCCTCAGGATGCCATGCTTTCGGCCCCTTGAACTTGTCAAGCTCATCTCCCTCCTAGAGAGGCCCATTTGTAGACAAAGCAGACCCAGGTCACACTGAAACCTCTGAAACCTTTTCGATTTTCAGATTTGGCTGGGGAGACTTTAAGTCACACTCCTGGGACGAGTAGGCAACCGAGTCATAATTCGTCCCTTCCCCAGTTGCCAGAGCCCGAAAAACCTGTCTTCAGGTACCATCGCCTTAGTGATTATTTATGGGTGGTGTATGAATTTCCCAAATGGGCATCAGGCATCGTATCCAGGCACTTCCATAAAAACGAGGGCAATTTTTTCTAAGTAAACGTATACACATCTCCTTAATCTATGCAAATCTATTCATAAGGATTTTCTAAAACCACCACTTCCCCCACGCACCCCGGACACACAAAATCCCAGCTCCTTTTGATTTCCCAGTTTGTTTTTAAGCACTGGGTGGAGGGAGGAGGGAGCTTGCAGATTCAAGGGGGAGATGGTGCTCCCTGGGTGATGCAGCTGGCTTGCTCAAAGCAGCCGGTCCTGCCCTTGCAGTTGGGAGCAAAGAGCCAAGTGTGGGATGGTAACCACCTCCCAAAAAGCAGGCAGCCTTTCACCAGAGGGAAGTATCAGGTTGCCGTACTTCGGCTGTGGGTTGTCACTGTCTAATAATATGACCGTTTTGCCATCTCTCTGCAAATAAGGCAGAAGCTGCTACCTGATTGGTATAACATCTCACTTACCCTCCTCATTGATTTTCTTGTTCTCCTCCTTTGCTTCATAAAAAGAGGGACCAGTGGCTCGTGCTGTGGACAGAGAAGCTTGATTTTTAGTATGAGAGAGCCTCTATTTTCTTTCAGGAGAGGGAAGTTGGATTATCAATTCTTTTGTAAATGTGTATGGTGATATTTGCTCCGGTAAGTTTATATCTCTCTTGATTTACAGCTGGCTGGGGGTGGTGTGTGTGTGTGTGTGTGTGTTTGCATAGATTTAGACTGTACAGTCACTTATCTTTCCAAATATCATTTTCTGAAATCTTTAGAGATAATGTCTTTTTTTTTTCTTACTTTGCTTGCTCGTATTCATCTGTTTAAGCCAAAGAGCTCTGCTGTGTAATAGTGTGATGCTTACCTTAGTTGTTGAAGGATGCGCTGGGTTCCTCTGAACATAGTAAGGAAACTATTTAAGCAAACTTACATTTGGCTTCATAAAAATGTAATGTCATTCTGCCTCCCACCGGGAGTGTTTAATGTCTTAAGTATGTTCATTGTGCCATAATCTGCATATCATTTTAATTAAAGTTTCTTCCTCAATGTCAGAGCAAGAATTTCGTAAACTCCATAAATAGCTACCAAATATTTTGTGCTGTGCCAAGCAGAGGTGTGCTAATTTCATGAGGCCTTAAGCCAGGGTAGAATGGATGAGATGAGTTTCCTCTAAGATGAGGTATGTGCACCTTTAAAAGAACTGAATTTATGAAAAGTGTTCAGATCATTAGAGTACATCTCTAGAATTCCGTGCAAATATCTAATCACAAGTGGCTGTTGCTTCTCTTCTGTATGTCTTTGCACTGTGTGTTTGTGCCACCGTCTGTCAGATGCCCAGCCCTGGCTCTCATGTTTCTGTATCTGACGCTGATCAAGAGAAAAGTTGCTGTTATTCAATTCAAACTGGTGCCATACCGTGATCTGCTCACCACTGCTAGTTATGATTTTTAAAGGCATTACCTGGTTAACTGCTTTTTTTCTATCTGTTTTTCCAGAGTGTTAGAGGATCTGAATTCTTTGTTGTTAATTCAGAAGTCTGAGAGAAAGTCTGTCAATATAATTATCCTAGACCGAGATGATTGGATGATTAAATAATTGCTCTAATGGAAATAAACTGAGGTTTTCATCTTCTCTTTTTGTTACACAATCAACAAATCTGCGTAGTCTTTTTCATGGTGAAATGGATTAGAGAATATATTTGTAATGAAAGTTAAAGGCACCACTGAATAAGAAGCAAGAGGGGGTCTGACTATCTATTCTTCAGAGATTTTGAAAGTAAAGTTAGGAACGTCATGTGTGCCTAGACCTCTAAGGCATAGAATTCTTTTTCGGAAGAGCAATGATTCAGATCCTGAAGTAATCTAGGGGCAGCTCATGGAAACACTAGTGTCTGGGAATCTAGGAATGTGGTCCTCACGACTACTTCTTTTGGGCATTCTGCCCCTCACACACCCTTTGCAAGCTGGAATGGAACTACTCATTCTGACAAACAGAATTTTGAATTTTGGTTAATTGAGTTCAGCCTCAAAAATCCTCCAGTAAAAATTAAAAAAAAATAAGACTACATTTAAGGTATTCATTTGAATGTATGGTAATAAACTATTATACATTTTTTTAAAATCTTCTAAACCCATATGAACTTACATTGCCTTTTACTGGTCACAAGAAGCATGTTCCTTATAACAGCCTTAGATGCCATAAAGCCTCACGAGAACCAAGTGTTCCTTAGTTGGTAGTTTGTTGAAAAAAGAAAACTTCTATCCTTGGGCTGTTGGCATTTACCGCTAAGGAAACTCAACAGCACTGAACATCTGTCTTTGTCTCCCCAAACACCCACTCCCCCAACATCCCTTAATATTTTTGTCATCCCTCTCCTTACATGGCTGTCATTAACAGGTTATGTACAAAGTCGCTAGCTGTAAACGGAGTTGATCATCCTCTGAAGCTGTTTGGTAACAGAAATGAATGCAGATCTGGGGGTGGGGGGGCACCCTGCAGGTGAAAGCATCTGTCTTGTCCTGCGGGTTGCCAGTTTACAAAACTGTTAGGGCTCCCAGCAGGCTCGCACCCACTGATATAGGAAGGACAGTGGGGCGTCTGTATCTTGAAGAGGTCAAGACCTTTTGTGTGATTTAGGATGAACGTGCCTGGTCTTGAAAGCATCCCTTTGGAAAAGTCCAGAATGCCATTACCCCCAAAACTGTTGTAATCTCTTCAAAGGAATAAAAATCTGTGCCATGTAGGGGAGAATAACAAAGGGAATTTTGATTTCACGATGAGACCACTTATTCTTTTTAGCAAGATGAGGAATGCAGTCGTCATTTCCATTTAGTAAATACCTACTACATGCCTGGCACTGTGCTAAGCATTTTACGTGGCTTGTTTCCTTGAATCTTCACAGCCATCCCAGGAGGGAGATTTACAGATAAATCCCCGTTTTACAGACAAGAAAACGGAGACAGAGGGCAAGTGTGCCATTTGTTTGTGGCAACACAGTGATAATGATGAAACTCAGAGCCAGACAGGCTCATTCCAGAGTCAAGCTCTTCATCTCTCCCCTCAGCCAGGGTTTCACTTCATCAGTACAATCTACAGCCAACTCCTAGTCTGCAGTGATTTGCAGGGGTGTACCATAACACACCATATTTTTTTTTACACCATATTTTCATTAGTGCTTTTCCCCCCTCTGAAGCTACATAGCCTCCTTCTCAGGCTCTGCTTTTGTGACTCCAAGCTAATTATGTGTTTGTAACTAGAGAGTGTGCATTGTATTTCCACTCAACTCTAAAGATGTGGATCTGACAAGAGGGAGCGGGAGAGCTATATGCAGAAGTGGCTGAATTAAGGTAGCTTTTTTTAATTGATCACAAGAAATCCATCCCTTTGGTTTTCAATCTTTCGAACCTAGAGTCAAAATTAAGATGTGATGATAACACACATATCAATACCTCAAGGTATCTGGTTTATCACTGATGCAAAATATAAAAAGCAGTTGCTACTGAATTGATGTATTTGTGGAGACTTTGTAGAATTCTCACCTTTTTTTTTTTTTACTCACCCCCAGCATGCGTTTCTTGCACTTTGTGGCCAGCTGGAAAGCACTGACGTGGCCCTTCAGGTAGAATATTGCAAAGCGCCTATACCACCTGGGTAATTAAAAAATGAAAACAGCTGCCGATAAGCATGCTGAGAAGTGTGACAAAGTTGAAATTCAGAGGCCCCAGATGCATTCTTTTGCACCTGAGCACTGAACTCTCCATTTGAAATCCATTTAAGCCAATAAAATTCAACTGGATCTTCTAGGAGGAAAATGCAACTGAGTAAAATCAGTATGTTTGAAATTTCTCCTCCACTGGCAGTTTTCAGACTAGAAGCAGGGCACACCCGTCATGAGGTGAGCCTGTGAAATGCTGCATTTTCTTCCCTCAGTGAGAGAGAAAGGATTGTGAGTGATGAAAATGTTGCTAGAAGAGAGCGCCTAGCTTAGGACACTTTTGCTCTATTTCACCCCAAACCAGAGGGATCTAAAAACACAAATGAACAAACAAACCAACAAAAACAACCCATCCCAAATTGGGAGCATTAAGAGTCCAGTTTTGAAGTGTTGACACAATATTGACTTCTTGGTGTGGTCTGCGGCATCTAATAGTGATAGCTTTTGGATTACTCCTGGTGTAGAGTAAATTAAAGAGATCAGAGTGCAGTACTCAGTAAGATGTGTTTCCAAAATGATAGTCATTTTTGTCAGAGGCAAAACTTATTGACCTCTTTTTCTTGCTCTTAAAAAATAATAATTGGATGGTTTAATCAGAGACTGTGGTATTAGAGCCAGTCAGGATAAAGAAATTTAAATCAATCTGCGTTTTCCACCAGCATTTATGAGAGTTTTAAATATATTAACAGTCATCAAATGAGCACTTTTACTTTAAAGAAATATGTTGTACTCATCCACAGCGTTCATGAAATATAGGCTTATCCCTTAAAACTAAACTTAGAGACAATTTTATAAAGCATATCTGTATGTCAGTCTCCATCTACAAGATAGAGCTTTCTTCCGAGAGGAGACCAAATCCAAAATAAATCACAGTAGAGATTGTCTTTCATCTTACCTACATTTCCTTCTGCCTTTTCTTTGGCTGTGGATGTGTGTACTTAATCAAGTGGATCCTTAAGAGCTTAAAAATGATCTATTGAGTATGCAGGAATAGCATCTGGTGTTAAGACATAATGAGCGTGGGACGAAGCTTGAATTTGTCATCAAACATTCTAAGCTGGTGTACAAACAGAGCTGGTGGTCCTGTGCCATCCTTGTCTAAGAAGATGGAATCAGGGAGGATTTTGAGCCTGAAAGGAACACATGAGGCATTCAATCCTCTAGAAGAGGCTCTTGGTCATTGGTGTGCCTTTAAATGTTTAAAGATTAGGGATGAGTTGAAAATGGAAGCACCTCAGTCACTCTACTCTGCAGACTAATGGATCTGCATAATTAATATATTTTACAGTGATCATTTTTGAACAGATTCTAGCCAAAAGTCTTAATGGAAAATGGTTCCTGGGCAACTTCAAACGCATTCCACTACGGTTTCTGGAAAGCTTATTCCCAACACAGGGCAATCAGTTCACTGTGGAGCTTTGGGTTGGCCAAATGTGAGGGGGTAATCATTTCATTAGGGTTTTTTGGGGGGACTGGGAGGCTGGGGGTAAAAGGCTTCTATTGATAGTCCCCATGTGACTTCTCTAGCCCTGCTTACAGAATCTTTAAATCCTCCCAAATTACCACACATTGTCTCTGTGTAGGCTTTCTGGCAAAGATATGACAAATATTTTAGACTTGTTTTATTTCTGGTAAAAAAAATGGCTTTAAGAACATTTGTGCCCAATATAGATTATTACTTGAGGACTTTTCAAGTCACCATAGTGACATCTACCTCTCAATGATGAACCCGTATATCTTTATCTAGCTTTGGATAAGGGAAGAAACGGGATATAATTTTTCAAACCCTATGACATTCAGTTTGCCTTCCTATGAAATTGAATGGTTGAGACCAAAAAATAATTTTTTTTAACTGGGGGCAGATTTGAGGGAAGGCTTGGAGTGTTGACTTCACCAGGCTATTCTTGCATTCAGCAAATATTTAAGGATGCTTACCAAGTGCCAGGTACCATACTAGGCTTCGGAGATTCCGTGATGAACAGATCGACATAATATCTGTGCTCCCAGAACTAAATGCCTTCATTTTCCTTTTTCTCATCTAAACCTAGTTTCTTTTTCATGGCTCAGGATGTGTCTTTTTAAAAGCATAATTGCACTGTTCTAGTAAGACATTTGCAGGAAATATGTGCTTTTGGTCCTGTCTGTTTATGCTCAGTGAAGGAATCCATTTCCTTCAGAGAGTGAATCCATTTATTTACTGATGTGATTATTCGTCTGGCTGAAATGGAGTGGTCTGAAGGTGGGGAGCCAGGGGAAGTCTTGTAGTTGTGCCTTCTAAACACTATTTATCGCTACAAGGCATCCTCAGATTTGATACGCTGTTCTCACTCTTGCCCGATGTTGGGAGAAGGAAAGAGGGATGAAGCTACAACAGGACAGAAGAGTAAAGAAGCTAGAAGAGTAGACAGAGAGGGTGCCTAGAGGAAATAAGACTTGCACTGGCAGTATGAATTAGTTCTAACTGGCATTATCGGGTTCTCTGTGGGTGTTCATTCACTTGTTCATTTATTCAGAATATATATATGGTGTCCACTTTGTGCCAAGTGCAGCACTAGGTGCTAGAACACAGGAATAAATACGGTATACTCGTTTCTGAACTCAAGCAACTTCTAGTAGGCCAGGAGTTCTCAACTTCAACACTATTAACAGTTTGGCCCGGATAATTCATTGATGTGGGGCTGTTATAAGCATTGCAGGGTGTTTTGCAGCATCCCTTGCCTCTACCCACTAGATGTCAGTAGCCAAGTGCCCCCCCAACCCACCAAGTTGTAAGAACCAAAATTATCTCCAGACAATGCCAAATAATCCCTAGTTAAAACCTTGCAAGAAACTGAGTAATAACCACCAGCTTTGACCGAATCTTCCCTTAGCATTTCTACTTCCCTGACTTTCAGATACACTGCTACATGGTTAACTCCAGGATTTTTCAGTGGTTTTCCCCAAATATTCTGTACAACTTGTCTAACAAAGACAAGTAAGGCATCTCTAAGTCTTTTTTTTTTTACTATTATATCCCTTCTGTATAACACTTTACCATGTTCATTTGCCTCACATTTTGTCTCATTTGATTCCAGCAATCAACAAATGAGGCAATAGGAAAATACTATAACCTTTTAATAGATGAATAAATGGACATTTAGAATTGTTATATGCCCAAATTCTTGCAACTAATAGTGGATAGAGCTTAGATTCATACTCAGATGTCCTGACACAAAAATCCAGTGTTTTTCTACAGAGTTATAAAATCTAATGAGAAAACCAAGGTAAATATTTTTAAAGCACACTCTCTCTTTGAGGCTGTACTGGAAATAACAGCAATGTAGCCGTGGATGGAGGTCCACAGGCTTGGCTCCTTACTAAGTATTTGTTAACTGGGTGGTTTTGCACTCTTAGTGCAAATAGCAAATAGCAGCATCCCTTCTTCATTCCCATCCTCAGTAGTTCAAGGAATGTGGAGTGATACATCACAAAAACCACAGGAAGCTCTAGAGATCAGTCCAGCAGAGTGGATGGGGCGCACGGGCTTTGAAGTCAGATGTACCTACTGTATGAGTCAGCATCCCAGCAGGAAGAGATGACATCCTCAAGCCATCTGACCTCTTGCCAGTGACAGTAAAACATTAAACCTTAATTTCTTTAAGTCAGAAAATTGAAGCCCTGAAAGGTGAGTTGTGTTTCTGCAGGCCTTATGGTGAAATCAGTACAGAAGGATGATAAGAGCAGAGCTCAATGGACTTCCAGTCCAATGAGCTGAAGAATCATTTCAAATGGAGAAAGGCCAGTTTATGGATCTGGCACATACCAGAAATGTGTGTGTTCTGGGTTTTCACCAGAAGTCTGAGTGCCTGAGATCGGACCCTAGATTTTGAACTGGGTACACCCAAGAATCTTTGGGGTTAGTTTAACCATATTTCAGCCTCGTTAGAGGCTACAGGAGACATTGAGCTCCTGGATGGATCTTAAAAGAGTTGTGGACATGAATCTGGAACACATTAAAGACAGGTAGTAATTTGCAATGGTGCTCATCACACGTACTCCTGAGCTTGGATAGATGCAGGGCTTTCCCAGGAGAAGGCCTCCAACTGTACCTGGGCCCACATCTTTCATCATCTGATGAACTTTTAAAAGGTATCTGTCACTACTGAGACCTTTGTGGCTTTTGCCAAGATAAGAGGCATTCCAAGCATATTGCTCCGGCAGAATGCCCATCAAGAAAGCTATCTTCTGCCTGCATTGTCTTAAAGAACTGAACTTAGAATGAGAGGAAATAGATTCAGATCCTGGCTCTGCCACTCATGGTCTTAGACAATTCATTAGTCTTCTCTGGGCCTCAGTCTCTACATCTGTAAAATGGAAATAATGGGTCCCCTCCCCAGAGTTCTGGAGAGGATCGCTCTCATATAAATGATATGAGAAAACCCTTTTGAGACCACGTGGGCCTAGACGATTGTATCATTATGTCCTTCCCTCTGTAATCAAAGTTCATTCTGCTGTCAGTTTTCACTCGGTGCCCTTGATGTGTGCATGAGGTGAGGGGGAATGTTTCCCCAGTCTACCAAGAAAATGACTGCAGTTATGGGATGGGTCTAAAGTAGTCTATCAATGGTTTGATGAGTAATTCTATCTCAAGCAGGGACTTATGTCCATATTATAAATTGCAGAGACAGAGTATCTTCACTGAAGAATAACTATAATAAAACCAAATGCAATATGGATAAAGCAATTCCCTGTGATCAGCTCAGCTCAGGGAATGCTTCTGTGTTTCCCTTTCAACTTCCTCGGAAGCCTTTCCCTGCCATCTGTCCAGGCATAATCCATTCGTTATGAGGGGTTGGGAAGAGGGGGGTTGACATGATCTCTGACCTAATATTGTGTGACCTTAACCCTCTTCTCTCTCCACCTGAGAGAGCTCCTCAGGCGAATTGACAAATCCCAATTTTTTCCTCCCTAAGGATCAAAGCTCAGGGAAAGCCTCCTGCTGCCCACCCTGAGTTTCTCATTAGCCCCTGATGTAGGAAATTCAAAGGTTTCTCATTTCTCATATTTTATTTACCTCAAAGCATCTCCTGACACATTTGATCCAAAAACTTGGTTAGCTGGTATTTTTTCCAAGAGCATTATCTGCTGGCAGCCCTCTCCCAGTCTCCTTCCCTCGACTCACCTCTTTCCTCTGAGTGGTATTTATAAATTCCTCATCCTCCGAGGAGTTTGGAAGACATCGCCTCCAACCCTCCCCCAGACCAGTTTCCCAATATGCTTGCCTTCTCTCCCTCCAACTGCCTCTACACTGTAAGAGAGTGTTTCTCAAGGCTTTTTTTTTCCCCTGTGGATCTCTTCAGGAAGGCAAGCATGTTTTCTCAATCATTCACTCATTCATTTGTTCTCACACTCATTCATTTATGTTTCTACTGTATATTTATTGAGCAGCAACTGTGTGCTAGGCACAATGTTAAGATGTAGGATACAGAGGTGACTAAAACAGATGTAGTCCCTACTCTCCTAAGATTTGCAGTGTAATGAGGGAAGAGGCAATTTAAAAATCCCTCAAAGGTGACTTAATTATCATTGTAGTAAGGGCTAAAAATAAAAGCTAAGCCATCTTGGGTACTAATTATGTGACAGGCACAGCTCCAAGTGTTTCATGCATATTAATTCATTTAATCCTCATAATAACTCTTTGAGGGGGTTTGAAGAGGGAAGGATTAGAGCTCATAAAATCCTGAAAAGCTTGGACTCCTTTCATAAGCCTAGGAATATTGGAATGAGGGTCACACAACATGATGCTAAGAGTTCACGTAGCTGACGTTTGGACAGCACTTACTGTTTACCAGGCACTGTGCTCTGCATCTCACACAGTCTGAACCTTCCCAACAGCATCCTGAGGGATTGCTATTAGTATTTTCAAGGTGGGGAAAAGGAGGTGTAGAGAGCCTGAGCCGCTTGTCCAAGGTCACAAGGTCACACATTTTATGAGTGGTGATTCTGAGACTATAGCTTAGGTGTGTTTGACCCCAAGCCTGGGCTCTTAGACACGATGATAACCTGTGAAAGGCTGATTAGGACATTCCTCATTTGGTTCCTATTCTGGAAAATACTCTAGAATGGGGACAGAGAGGGTTATGTTAATGTGCATCTGAGTAAGAAATACAGTGATCCTTCTTGGAGTAAATCAGAGCTTGTGGGACCGGGAGTGTTGTGTCCTTACATGTGCTTAATCCTTAAGCATATTCCAAGGGGGACAACCAGCTGCTTCTACAACTTCCTATTCAAAGCATGGACTGAGGACCAGCATCGCCTGGGAGCTTGTTAGAAATGCAGACTCTCCAGTTACACCCCAGACCTACTGAGTACTGAAATCCACATTTAGGTGATCTCCATATGGTTCACATGCACAGTTAAGTTTCACAAGCTCAGCTCTAGAACAAGTTAAGAGACTGGGCTTTCAGCTTTCAGCTCTGGTTGTGATGCTAACTGACCAGTTGTTCGATCTCCCCAGATTTTCTTTGCTCTGTGTCTTCAATGGGCATGACTTCAACCCTCCTTGTGGATGGGATCACGGGTCATCCCATGGAAGAGCCTGGAGCTGTTGGGGAGGAAGGTTCTGTAGAAGCTCTGAGTCTCTCTTTTATCTCCAGAATTGTTTTTGCTACTGTGGTCCGTGGACCACCTATATCAGAATCACCTGGGGAATTCATTTAAAATGATGCCTAGATTGAAAGTAGACTTCTCAGAACAGCAGTAAATGCCAAAATACATAGTGTAACGATGTCTTCAAACACCAGGAGAAAATGACTGCCAGATTAACATTGAATAGCCTTCCTAAGGTTTTTATCCAGAACAAGGATGCAGTAAAGACATTATCAGATTACATTAAATCACATTTAATTTTTACATTTAATGAATCCTCTTTTGGGAGGAACTATCTCTGTGGAATGATCCATCCAGACCTTGGTTTCAGATTCTGGTTCCCATTCCCCACTAGCTGTGTGATTTTTAATTAAGTGACTTAACATCTGTGAAATGAGGAAAGGATTCTCACCATTGGAGGAGGGAGATGCTGTTGTGAGGTTCTCAATAGTGTATATAAGTATGTGGCATGGAGTACTACACTAAATAGATTGTAATTATTATCATTGGTTGTTGAATGAAGTTTCATAAAGTCAGTACTCTCAAATTATCTATATTATCATGACATAATTATGGAATTATAGATTAGTTGCTATAAAGAAAAACCTACTTGGAATACTTTAGAAGTGATGTTTAACTTAATTTAGCATGTATATCTTATCATTTCATTCATTCATTTATTTATTCATTCAACAAACATTTATTAAGATTCTACTAAGTGCAAGGGACTTCCCCAGGCACTGGAGGTGCAGCAGTATTTCATGTTACTCAGCAGGGTGGAGATGGGCAATAATAAACAAAGAAAAGAAAATGTTAGATAGTGGGCAGAGCTGTTAGATAAATCAGGTAGAGGGAATGGGCTGTTCTTTCAAACCCATATTTTTATAAATTGAATTAAACAGTAAATTTATCAAGGGAAACCTCCAGAAAAGTTTTAGTAGTGTACATAACTATTTTTCACATTCGTGAATTTTAGGATTTCATCTTTAGGTTTTCTTTAAAATGAAGAATCAGCCTGTTGGAAAAACTTAAATTGGTTCAAGACTTAGTGACCAATGGTACCACCTTTCCATCTTCCTTAAAGTTGACAAAGTCGTGCATCATTCCATGTGATACTAACAGTAACCCCAGGAAACAAACAGATTAGTTGTTTATTGAGTTTTCTGTCAAGGGAGGGAAACTATGGCCCAGAAAAACCATTTTCAATTGACCAGAGGTTTACCACTGGTCAATGATGATGCAAAGATCCTCTCCCCTCGAATTCAACAATGGACTCTACCGCAGAATCTCTCCTTATTTGACGATCTCTACAAAGCCTTGTAAAATAAAGGTCAGGGCTCTAGAATATTGGTCTGCAATGTGGGGACTTGTTGAGGTTATTTTAGGTTTAAGCTCTTACGATTGTCTAAATATGATGGTGCTGAGAATGAAAATGGAATTCAATAATATAATGGCAAATGGAATTTATGAAGCATGGAACATCAGCTTCAAAACAGTTTGGAACATATGGAATTTTCCAAAGCAACTTTACTTAAGTTTTAGAATGGTATTTTAAAGCCTTTTATTCCTAATACTGCTCTCTTAACACCTTCTGATTAAAATTTAGGAACAGTTTATTCTTACTGACTCAAAATTGGAATTATATCCTAGTGAATTCTACCAGCTAAACATCCAAATGTACCTTGAAGCTGTAACATTTCTACTTCTTATTCTCTCACTAGTCCACAAACAATGCTACACTCTAATAATGAAGATATTAGATGGAATATGTTAAAAGAGAAAAATATTAGAAGTGGATCTAACTATTATGTTAACTCTTCCAGCACGATTAGAACACAACTGGGCTCCATTGGAGCCATGGCTACCTCTGGACTCTAGAACAGCCTCATTAATTTTCTCATCTTATTACATTGAGGTTAAAATTCACATTACACTGTTCAAACTCCGCTTGCAATTATTTCTCTAATGAAATAATGAAATTTTCTACTGTCATAATTGGTCATGTCTTTGTTACTCATGCACACAATGCTACATTTTTCCCCCCAACTACATATGGAACATAAAATTTAGGAAACACCCAGTGTATGCAGCCATCCTTGATGGCAGTACAAACAGCTAAAAACATAGTACACATGGTTTTCTAATGTATGTGGCCCCAAAGTTCTGACAAGGCAGATATGTATCCAGAAATGTGTCAACTTTAAGTTAAGATTGTCAGTTAAAAAGAAATTGGTTCATAAATAATGCAGCATGATTGAAGGACAATTTTCCCTGTAATCATAATTTTAAAGACAGTAATGTTCTGAAAGCATCTTTCTTTAGCCTCATTCTTCTAGGTCCTCAAAGCTAAGAGCTATAGTTCATCATGGTTAGCTTTGGTGTCTGCCATGTGCAGATGGGTTGGAGCTAGAAATCAGAACATATCAAGAGTAGAGAGACCTGGGCATAAGGTTTCGGTCAAGTTAGAGGAATAAGCTCTATAGAGCTGCTGTACAACATTGTACCTTAGTCAACTATAATATATTGTACACTGAAAAATTTATTAAGAGGGTAGATCTCATATTAAGTGCTCTTTCCACAGTTAAAAAAAAAAAGAGTAGAGGGACCTGATGGTGTTAGAAAATAATAATATTTTATTATTTGCAAACACAGTAGAAGCTCTTTAAAAAAAACCCTGCTCTTTGTACTTGTTGGATTAATCACTGTTCTTATTCCCTCTTTAAAAAAAAATTAATTCCTGCAGCATGTTGAATTCTTATGGAAAGTTGGTAATAGCCACAGTCTGCTGAATCCACCAACTGATTTGTGTATTTATTCACACAGTAAGTTGGTTGTACTAAACCTCAAAAAACATGCCCCCATTTTTCCTCTCATTTTGCTTTGTGTATAGTCGTGTGTGTGTGTGTGTGTGTGTGTGTGTGTGTGTGTGTGTGTGTGTGTGTGTGTGTATCTTCAGTAATCTCAATGCTAAACGTCAGGTATTTTATCCTGTTTCCATTAAATTGTTTACTCTGAAATAAACCCCAAATATCAAGGCCCTGTTCTTTTTGCTGTCATTCCACCGTCTCTGAGTCCTGGTGCTTGGCAGAGAGGAGGCCCTCAGTAAATGTTTGTCGAATGAATAACTGACAACCATGTAGAATTTGCTCTTTCAGCAGGAACATTCCATTGCATCAGTACCTTTAAGACTCCTCAGGTGAACCCACTCTCCAGCCAGCCGATTTCTGTTTGTTTGTTTTTGTGTGGGGGGTTGTTTGTTTATCTGTTTAACTGTGTTTGTTATTGAAGTATAGTTGATTTACAATATTATATTAGTCTCAGGTGTACAGCATTGTGATTCAGTATTTTTACAGATTATACTCCATTAAAAGTTATTACAAGTTAATGGCTATAATTCCCTGTGCTATACAATATATCCTTGTTGCTTATTTGTTTTATTTATTTTTTTTTTATTATTTTTTTTTTTTTTTAAACTTTGTGTTTATTTATTTATTTATTTTTATGGCTGTGTTGGGTCTTCGTTTCTGTGTGAGGGCTCTCTCTAGTTGCGGCAAGTGGGGGCCATTCTTCATCGCAGTGCGCGGGCCTCTCATTATCGTGGCCTCTCTTGTTGCGGAGCACAGGCTCCAGACGCGCAGGCTCAGTAATTGTGGCTCACGGGCCCAGTTGCTCCGCGGCATGTGGAATCTTCCCAGACCAGGGCTCGAACCCGTATCCTCTGCATTGGCAGGCAGATTCTCAACCACTGCGCCACCAGGGAAGCCCTGCTTATTTGTTTTATACATAGTAGTTTGTATCTCTTAATCCCATACCCCTAATTTGCCCCTCCCTCTTTCCCTCTCCCCTTTGGTAGCTACTAGTCTCTTTGGTTGTGTTTGTTTGTTCATTTGTTTTCCCCTGCCTTGAAGTCCTTTTCCTCAAATCCATCCTGAGAGCCCCCTCAGCTGTTATAAGATTGGAGCTGTGCACCCCAAATGAGGACCAAACACAAATACCAACAAAAAGTGCCCTGTATTTTCTGCCAGAATTGGTAGACCCGGGGAAGTTCCCCTCTTTGCTGAGTGGCACCTCAACAGTGGCCTCCCCTGGGGTGTGCTGCAGGGCCAGCCCAGCTGGGGGTTAAGTTGGTCCACTTACCATCCTGGGCCTTTGCTCTTTTCTCTTTATCTGGGGTCATCATTCTCCAAGCTAAGAATGTCTTCCCTAGCTTGCCTCAGAGTACCTCTCTGGGAGTTATCTGAGGCTCTGATACATGCCTGAGCGCTGTTGTTTTCCCTCTCTCAGGGCAAGAATCATCTTCCTGGTAAACCCCTCTGTGTTTTTGTGTAAACCCTGACTTGCCAAGGATAGTTTTCAATTCCAGTTAGGTTTTTTATTCTAGTAACTTCGTTCTCTTGAATTGATATTTCCACTTAGAATGATCCTTTTTTTATTATTTCCTTTTTGTTCCTTAAAGTTCTAATAGGTCATTGTTTTTCCCCTAAGCAATTAAGGACATGTGAGAATTCACCAATACGCATAGCATGAGAAGCACAGAAGGGTCATTTTAATGAGTTCTTCGGTGAAGTTTCTTGCATCCGCTATAATAAATTAGGTCACAGTAAGATTGAAGAGAGCTTCAAGTGCCCCAACATCTAACAAACTGACTTTATTAGCTAGAAAACAGGAAGAAGTGAAAAGAACTTGCAGAATAAGAAAGTCATTAAACTCCTGCACTTAATAAAGGGTCACAAGTCTCAGTGGAGCAAACTCTAATTTGCATTACCTTAGAAAGAGGGAAAAGGTTCCCTGAAGAATTACACAGGCCCACAGAGCTCAAACTCTATTAAGGGCACATTGAATACTTAGCAAGTATTGGTCCAGGAAGGGGCAAGTCTCCACTGCCTGGACACTGCTCATGCCTGGCACATGGAAGGTTATGTAATTACCTTACTCCTGGCTGATGATTTGGATATTACTGATCACAATAAGTTTGTATTGGCTTGCCCGACTTGCCTTTGTTTACTCTAAATGGAGGAATTTTCAACCTACTTCTTATGAATCGTACTCTCCTTTCGAGACCTTCAATTAATTTTCTTCTTACCTCGTCTACTCATAATCCTAGTTGTGCACACACCTTTTATGAAAATCAGGATATTTGGGACCCTAAAAGTTTGTTTTTGATATATGATAAGGTCATTGAATTGTTACATTCATAAAGTCACATAAAATCTACTAACAAGGTTCATTCTTCCTTGAATTTATATACTTTACTTAGATAGCACTGCCCTCTGCTTTTTCTCCTCTCTCTCTCTGTCTCTCTCTCAGAGTTTATGTATCAGTTAGTTTTTGCTGCATAACAAACCACCCCAGAACTTCATGGCTTCAATCCACACTATTTATGTAGCTCATGATTCTGTGGTCAACAAGTTGGCCTGAGCTCAGCTAAGTACTATGTCTGCTGGTCTTGACCAGCTCACTCATGATGCATCTATGGTCATCTTCTAGTTAATAAGATGGTTTTCTTTCTAGAGGTTATCTGAACTATCTCTCACTTGGGAAAATGGCGATGACTGGGCAACCTACCTCTCAACATCTAGGAGGCTAGCTTAGGTTTGTTTCCATAGCAATCTTGAGGTTCCAAGAGTGAGCATGAAAGCTGCAAGCGCTTTAAAGGCTTAAGCTTGAAAATCACAGAATGTCACTTTCATCACAGTCTATTGCTCAAGGCAAGTCACAAGGCCACCACAAATTCAAGAGTTGGAAAAATAGACTCTACCTCTTGATGGGAGTAGCTGCAAAGCATTTCACCCATTTTTGCAACCTATCCAGTACTCTACTATGATTTCTCTACCTCCAAGCTCTAGGAACACACTGCCTTCCCTCATTCAAAAACATTGTCCTTGACACCTCGCTTGCCCATCAACATCCAACTGAACACTAAATCCTGTCACTTTTGCCTCCGGAATATCCCTTCATCTGTCTAGTTCTCTCCATCTCCACTCTCTCTCGCTTTCCCTTGTTCTCTTGCAACTTCCCATAAAAGGTCTCACCATTTTTCACTCTTCTGCCCACCCACATCATCCTCCAAGCATTCTCCACATAGTGACAAGAGCGATCATTTCTCAATTCAAGGCTGCTCATCCAGCTCCCCTGCTTAAAACTTTCCAATAAATTTTCAGTGTTAGGTTAGAGGTCAGTATCTTTAATGGAAGCCATAGACCCTGTGGCATCCAGCCCCTGCCTGCTGCTCCAGATCATGCCCTCCCATCGTGCCCCTACTGACCTGCTTCATCCAGCTCAGCTCCTCAAATGCTCCATCTTCCCACAGAGCCTTTGCGTGTTCCGTTCCCTCTGCCCACCCTGAGTACCTTTCATCCAATTTTATACATCCTTCAGTCACCTCAGATTCTTTTGGGGGTGATTTAATTGATGTTCACTCTTCCATCAAGCTATAAGCTCCTTGAAGACAGGAAGCCTCTGTTTTTGCTCTTCAGTGCATTTACTGAACATAGCAGTGTCTGGTGCATGTTAAACACTCAATAAATAGTATATATTTGAAGGAGAAAATGAGTGAACGAATGAATGAATGAATGGCCGTGTATGTTTTAGCCCTATGCTCATGCATAAATATGCAAGAGATGCAGTTTCTGCCTTTAAGCATTTATATTCTTGTTAGGAGAGGAAGGTATGTAAATTATAAAGTATGAAGGGTCCAAGAGAGGTGTAAAGACAGAAGGGTCAATTTTCCCTTGTGGTGGAGGGAAGGAAGGGCAGGGAATGTGTATTAATTTCCCATGGCCGCAGTTACCACAAAATTTGTGACAAAACAATGGAAGTTTATCTTAGAGTTCTGGAGATGAGAAATCTTAAAATCAAGGTGTCATTGGGGCTGCATTCCTTCTGGAGGCTCTAGGGGAGAATTATTTTTCTTTGCTTTTTTCCAATTTCTAGAAGCCTCCTGCATTCCTTGTGGCCCCTTCTTCTAGCTTCAAAACTGGTAGCCTGGTTCAGCCACCTTTAAATTCGCTCTCTCTCTCCCTCTCTCACCTCTCCTTCTGCCATGACATCTTCTTCTCTGACTCTGACCTGTCTCCCTCTTATACGGACCCTTGTGCTTGCATTGAGCCCACCCAGATAATCCAGCATAATCTCCCCATCTCAGTGTCCTTAATTTAATTACATTTGCCAAGTCCCTTTTACTGTGTAAGATAATTACATGTTAGGAGATTAGTACGTGGATATCCTTGGGGGTGGGGGGAGTCATTATTCTGTCTACCACCAAGTTATAAAGGAGTGATATAAGGATAGCTTCATGGCGAAAATGGCACTTGGACTGAGTCTTAAAACACAAAGATGATGAAGGCACTCACATAGGTGAGGGCTTATATGCAAAGAATGGCTAATAACCTGGCGGGGTGGGTCGTAAGTAATTTGTTGTTCACAGAAAATAATGAGAGATGAGGCCAGAGAGGCCGGGAGGGAGGGACCCGAAGATAGAAGGCCTTGCGTGCCATGCTAAGGAAGCCACACTTGATCTGGTAGGCAGTGGAGGGCCATTCAATGGTGATAAGTGGAAAAGGGAAGCAAGGTAGTTAAACTTGGATTCTGGAAAGGTGACCCTTGCAGCAGAATGGAGCCTGGATGTCCTGGGGCAAGGTTGAAGGCAGGTACAGCTGAGAGGAGACCACACCATTACTCTGGGCCAGTGGTGATGGTGGCCTGGGTCAAAGAAGTAGCAAGTGAATAGAGAAGCTCTGATCAATATTAAGAATGCAGAACCAACAAAGCCAGGGGACTGTTTGAATGAATGAGGTGAAGGAGGACTCTCAGGTTTTTGACTTTGATGATGGGACAGAAGGAGGTACCATGGGCTTAGTGGAGCATATCTCAAAGGAGGCTGTTCTCATGGGTTCTAGGAGTCACCTTCATGGGAACACAGCCTTTCAATACTCATTAAGCCCGGAGTCTCTATGCCATACCAGGTAAATGGGTTTGTTATTTCATTTCCAATGTTTCATTGAACTTGTAGCATTAAGAAATGAGAACACTGTAATTATCATAACCATTAAAGAGACCAGCTTCCTATGAAGCAAGCTCTGCATTACCCAGCTCTTTCTACTTCCCTCTGGCGTTTGTCAACCATTTCTTCCCAGGGAATATAAACACATCAACCGATAAAAGCCAAATGCAGCAGCTTCCTCCTTTTACTTGAGCAAGTCTGACACCTTCTTACATCTTTGTTCCGGCCTTTTCCAGAGCTTGTGTCAAAATATCTCTTCTAATCCTCTCCCCACAGACAACTGGTTCTCTTAGGATTCTGGATTCCATCCCAGCATCTGCCAGATGCGATGGTAAGGCTCAGTGAGATCAAAAGAGGTCCCCTCTTCTAGTTCTACTTATTTCTTTCCAGACTCTTTTACTTTAACCACTTCTGGTGGACCCCCTACCCACCCTCGCACCAAGTACTTTGATATAAACTTGTGGGTCCCGCCCTGTTTGGAGGGAGATAAGGGATGTATTTCCATTAGTTCAAAAAATTACTATGAAATGCCTGCTATGAGCTAAGTATTACGTTTACCCTGATGACAGTTCTGACATGCTGCTCTTTATTTACCTTCATCAAAGAACTTTGGCTCTACTATTCTATCCTACTTTTTAGCTTACTTCTGTGTGTATCTGACAGGTCCTGGAGGTGTGCTCTGGGTGTACTTGCACGAATTGAGGAGATTATTTAATTTACAGACATGATGAGAGCACTTCTGCAATATGGGGGATGTGAAGATAACCAAGAGATGGTCCCTGCCCTCAGAGGGCTTCCAACCAAGCAAGGCAAATAGCATAACGACATCATGCCCTTTTGTAATTCTTGTTTCATTTTTAGTTCATTTCTTTCCACCTCTTCAGTAGGTATTTGAGCTTTTTTTCCTAGTTCCTCAAATTCCTCATCTCCTCCTTCACTTCCATTCATTATTTGATTTCACTGATCCATCCACTAAGAAAATTAAGATCCTTTCACATAGGACTCCTCAATTTCCCTCCTTTCCAACTCAGCATGATTCCCTGGAGCCCCATCCAGTGACTACTTCTTGTTCTTTAGAGGAAGAATTATCCCTCACATTCATTAAGTGCATTTTTATTGGACATCTACTATTTGCGAGACAGTTCCCACTTACATTTCTGTTACCCACATCTTCCAGTTTGCTCTGGCCCATGCAAATCCCTTCTTTTAGAATTGTGTCACTTTTTGTTTTGTTTTGGTTTGCAGAATCATCTTTGAGTCCCATGAACAAATAAAATGATTCTCTGATGGTATTTTAACCTTGCTAGATGTGTTAAAAAGTGGCTTAAGTTTAACTTGGGAGCCAGAAGCTAAGATGTTTAGAAAAGGTCACTCTGTCCATAGTCACTAGATGGCTACATATTTGCAGGCTCTTCTGCAGTGCTGGAGTTGGGATAATATTTATGTCTGTATTTATGGGTATGGTCTATATGAACTCCACTTAACAACATTAGTACTCAGAAACTAAAGCCAATCTGTTAAATATTAAGTAATTTGATATATTTTTTTACCTCTTGAATTTAATCAATAGAAAGACATTACTGAATGATGGTGGGAATTTTTGTCTTATTGTCTAAGAAATAATGTCCTTTACTTAGAATGTATAGTCCTTTAGGCTATGGTGATCTTTCATCTCATTAAAACATAGTGAGAAAAGACTGCTCTCTCATAATGAGGCAGAACTAAGTGGGTTCTTGGAACAATCAATAAAAGATTATTAAGAAAGAAAATTTGTGTTAAAGAAAAGAGAATATATTTTCCTCTAAGTCCTGCAGTATTATAATAATAAAACAGAATGAGACTTCCTTACTTTAAAAAGTGATCCTCTCAGGACGTGGATCGACCTAGAGACTGTCATACAGAGTGAAGTAAGTCAGAAAGAGAAGAACAAATATCGTATATTAACGTATATATGTGGAATCTGAAAAAATTGGTATAGACGATCTTATTTACAAAGCAGAAATAGAGACACAGACGTAGAGAACAAACGTACGGATACCAAGGGGGAAAGGGGGGGTGGGATGAATTGAGAGATTGTGATTGACATATATACACTATTGATACCATGTATAAAATAGATAACTAATGAGAACCTACTATATAGCGCAGGGAACTCTACTCAATGCTCTGTGGTGACCTAAATGGGAAGGAAATCCAAAAAAGAGGGGATATATGTATACGTATAGCTGATTCACTTTGCTATACAATAGAAACTAACACAACATTGTAAAGCAACTATACTCCAATAAAATTTTTTTTTTTAAAAAGTGATCCTCTTGGAAATTTTAAGATTATTCTTGAATATCCTTAAACAAAAAATCTTGAAAACTGTTCACATACATATTAAATTTTAAAAACTATTGAATTTTGACTACACATGGACATGTATATCTAGATTGGTTTATAATATGATCTCAAATTTGTAAAAACTTTTAATAATGGAAAATTTCAAGCATATAAAAAACACAGAATAATATAATGAGCCTCTGTTTCCTCATCGTTCCAGCAATAATCAACTCATAACTAACATTATTCCTTTTATACTCCCCAAACATTAGATCATTTCTTCTGTAATAAATTGGTGTGTATCTCTCAAAGGTACTGAAAACAAAAACACTACAATACCATTTCACATGTCTTAAAAATGAGCAATAATTCAGTTGTCATCAAATATCTATAAATTTCCAAATATCTCTCTTAATCTCATGACTTTTTTTTTAGTTTTCTGAAATCTGGATTTTTGATATATCTATTAGACCTTTTCATGCATAAGCTCTTCTCTCTCAGTCTCCTCTTCTGTGTCATTATTCATACAGTTTAATAATTTATTGTTGTTATTCTTGAACAAACAAGGTATTTACACCTGGAGAGTTTCTCGGCATCTGGATTTTGCTGATTTCACCCTTGTGATGTCATTTTATACGTGTCTTTCTTTCTTTCCTGTGTTTTTTTGTAAATTGGCAGTTGGACATAGAGACTTGATCAAATTCAGCTTTTGGGTTGTTTTTTGCAGAGGATACCTCAACACTGGTAAGATCTTCTTCCATTAGAGGCACATAATATCTGGCTGTCTCTCTTTTTGTGTTGTCAGTCCTCAGTGCTTAGATTAATTTGTTAAGGGTTGTGTCTTAGCTTGGGCTGCCATAACAAAGTACCACAGACTGGGTGGCTTAAAAATTAGAAATTTATTTCTCACAGTTCTGGAGGCTGACAAGTCCAAGATTTACATGCTTGCAAGGTAGATTTCATTCTCAGGCCTCTTCTCTTGGCTTGTAAGTGGCTGCCACCTTGCTGTGTGCTCCTTTCCTTGGTCAGCACACACAGGGAGAGATACAGAGAAAGGGAGCAAGCCCTGGTGTTTCTTCTTTTAAGAACACTAATCCTTTCCCTTTCTGACTTACTTTACTTAGTATGATAATCTCTAGTTGCAGACAAATACCGTATGATATCACTTATATGTGGAATCTAAAATATGGCACAAATGAACCTATCTACAAAACAGAAACATACTCACAGACATAGAGATCAGACTTTTGGTTGCCGTAAGGGAGGGCAGGAGGGAGAGGGATGGACTGGGAGTTTGGGGTTGCTAGATGCAAACTATTACATTTAGAATGGACAGACAACAAGGTCCTAATGTATAGCCCAGGGAACTATGTTCAATATCCTGTTATAAACTGTAATGCAAAAGAATATAAAAAAAGAATGTCTATATGTGTACAACTGAGTCACTTTGCTGTACAGCAGAGATTGGCACCACATTGCAAATCAACTATATGTCAATAAAAAAATAATAATAAAAGAACACTAATCCTATGGGATCAGGGCCCCACCCTTAACTTCATTTAACCTGAATTACTTCCTTAGAGGCATCATCCCCAAATACAGCCACAGTGGGTTAGGGATTCAACATATGCATTAGGGTAGGGGCACAAATATTCAGTCCATAACAGGTTGCAAAATGGTGATATTCTAATTCTTTGTCATTATTAGGTGAATAGTTCTGTGAAGGCAAACTTCTTCTCTACTCTTAAGTCACTTACTAGTAGCATTCTTAAAGAAAAGGCAAGATAAATGATTTATGCTTCCCTTTCATTTACGAGTGTTTTAGTTCACTAGTATCCTCTAACAGTGACCAATTAGATTTTTATGATTAATTGTTCCTTTTAGTATAGTTATGACCTCATGGATTCAAACCGTCATTCTCTATCTGTGTGGTCTTGGATGAGTCACTTAACCCCTCAATGCCATGGTTTACCCAGCTCTGAAATGGGGGTGATGATGATACCTACCTCACAGAGTTATCAGATTTTAATGAGATAATGTCTGTAAAGCACATTACAGTCATTAAAGACAAGTGTATTGCCGGACACAAGTAGAAGCTCCCTAAATAGTAGCAGCAGTTGTGTTGTTATGGTTAGAATTATAATTAGAAAATATTACTTTAGAATATACTTCAAACTGTTCCTCCAGAACTTCTACTCTAGTATTTTGGGTATTTTTCAAATGAATAAATGCTACCTTTTAACTGCCTATGTCAGGCTTGCTTCTTTTCCATTACATAGTCAAAATAATACATGGTAGCAAGTGCCCTGTTATTCCAGAGGTGATTTGATGACTATGCATTATGTTTGGGAGGTTCAGACATTGATTCCCAGGTCAAGAATCAGAACAATCAGAACTTCACAAATATCTTGAGTATGAACAGTAGAGAGATGCAACTTGCCAGTGAGGTGTGTGCAAAGCAAGTAGAATGTAGAAAGGCCTTCGAATCTCTCTACATAGTTATTTGCATGTTTTAAAATTCTTCTGACAATAAATGGTTTTATGACTCATTCTGGGTTTCTGCCTCTTAGTTCAGGAGCTTAAATATGATGCCTGTTCATATTCCTGGCTTATAGTTGATAAGCCCTGGATTTTATTTATTTATAATATAGCCACAAGCATAAAAATGGCTAAACAAGCAGAAAAAATCAGCTCCTTCTGTTCTCTTCATGGGACCCTGTGCTTGTCTTTCATTAAAGTGAAGCTGCATTTAAGACAAAATTTTTTTGTTTTAATTTTTTTTTTTAAAGGAGAGCGAATGAGAGAAACTTCTCTGGTTAATGAGCCATACAGTCTAATGAAAAGAATTAATTGAATGTGGCCAGTTGGTTATGGATCAGTATTTTTCCCCCAAATAATCCTATTTTATTCTAATTTGCTTTATGGATATAAATATAACTCTGTTTCATAAAATGTTCGAATTTTAAAGAAGACACATGAAATACACCGAATTCATCCAGAATAGAATCCCAACCTGACTTTTACTTTCTATTTAGAGACATGGTAACTAAAGCCTGCTCTTTATTTTAAAAAAATGGGGTTAAAGGATTATGACTTTAGTTTTTAAAAAAATTCTAAACATTCTACATTATCATGAAAACATGGCTTCTGGCAAGGAATAGTTCATGCCAGCATATTCTATACATGTTATTAAATTACAGAACAGTGGCTGTGTTCCATGCATTTATCTTACTCTAATTTTCCTATCAAGCAAAAGTGTGCAGTTAAGATATCTATCAATGATTTTCTTCAGTGATCTAAGATCAAATTTCTCCAGAAAAATGTCAAGTTCAAAAACACTACAATAGGCAAGAAATTAATTCATAAGACTTTTAAGTCAGGTGTCAGAGAAATGGTTTCAGTTCTCGGTGAGAAGTTCTGTGGAATTTTTATTTTTTCTTGTTATTCTGTTATGACGGATATGAGAGAATGGGAGTGGAGTCCTTTAAAAACAATGACCATCACTGAATCTGACAAAAGATAAGTTACACTTTTACTCAACTAAAGATTGACACATTCTTAAGCATATATTCCCATGGTATATTTTGAAATAGTCTTACCTTGATTGTAAACAGTGACTTTGCCAAAGTATTTTAATAAATGAGCAAGTCAAAAATGTGATTCCATTTACACTCTCTATAAATGTAAATAATTTTTTAACTTTTTTTATTGAATGAAAGATTCTTTAAGTTCTATAGTGCTTTACAATTTTCAGAAGTTTCACACACATGATTTCATATAATCCCATAATAACCCTTTCCGCCCCATTCTTATATTGTTCCTCCCCCAAATGTAAATAACTTGAAGGTATTATGAAGATAATTCTGAAAGGGAGTGGGTTTTCTTCAATTTTACATTTTTTCATCAAAATGGAAGTTAAAAATAGCATAGCTGTCTAATGACAGGCCTGAATTTACTTTGTTCAAGTTACCCAGAGGTTGTCTAAATTTGCAATTTTAGTAAGATCTTTTTTTTAAGTTGAAGTATAGTTGATTTACAATATTGTGTTTGTTTCAGATGTACAGCAAAGTGATTCAGTTATATATTTTTTCAGGCTATTTTCCATTGTAGGTTATTACAAGATATTGAATATAATTCCCTGTGCTATACAGTAAATCCTATTGCTTATCTATTTTATGTATAGTAGTTTGTATCTGTTAATCCCATACGCCTAATTTGTCCTTCCCACCCTCCCTCTCCCCTTTGGTAACGGTAAGATTGCTTTAATAAAATTTTTTTTTTAGTTACGAAAGTTATACATGCTTATTGGAAGAAGTTGAAACAATACAAAAATAATTTAAAAATAAGATTCTGCTTCCAAAATTCATTCTTTAATGTTAAAAACTGATAATACTTCAGTACAACCTTTCTAGACCTTTTCAAGTCCATTAAAAATGTGTACATGTATAAATACTTCCTTTTACAAAAATGTAATGCACATATGTCATACTTGGCAATTTGATTTTTTTTTTTTTGCTTTACATAAGATCACCTATAACTTTCTATACTGCTTTTCATACTTTTTAACTATCGCATAATAATAGTTCATTGATTGACTACTTCAAAATTTATTTGATTATTTTTGTAATAGGCATGAGGTTTCCAATTTATTTTTACTATTTCAGTCATGCATTTTACTTTAAAGATTTATGTCAGGCTTTATGTTGGAAAATAAAATTCAAGTAGAAATTTACATTTCTCTTCATGGGCAAGTGTTAAATTTAGCATATAAGGCACAGGACTTTCTAGGTACTGTCCAGGGAAAAGGAAATGACTAGATGCTGAATGGGCTTGACTATGCTATCTTGCCTTTATAAAATGCCATGAATGCTTGTTTTACTTCTTCATCTTTCTCCCGTAAATTTCTGGGGCAGACAGTGGCAACTGGCTGACTGAATAACCATTCCCAGCCCTTGTACCATTGCCTACCTCCCCTCTGCAGCCCAGGAAAGCCAAATATTTACTTCTCAGGCTCCCGTGCAGCTAAGGATATCCATGGAAATGCAACAACCATTTTTTCGTGATGAGGCAGAGACCACAGGAAACAAAGTGATGTTGGCTCAGACATCATCATACCAGCAGCCACTTAGTTCTGGACTTCTCAATACGTATGAAAAACAAAGTCCTCTTTGTTTAAGCCACTATTTATCAAGCTTTCTGTTACCTGTGCCCAAATACGTTATTAAGTGATCCATCTCCAGGCTACAGGTTTAAGAAAATGAAAACAGAAACTTTTTATGCTATATAAGTAATTTGGGGTTCTCCTTCTGCAGGGCCTGGTCAGAATTCCTCAGGTGCTACTATGAAGTACCAATTTTATGAGGCTGCCTTTGCTTGGGAAGATTTCATATAAATCACAAAGCAGCTAGAAGGGCACAGTATACAATTCTTGACAGGTAGCCTGAAATGGAAAGCAGCGTGGAAGATATTGGAGCTGGTTAAGAACATAGATAGTTATATACAACGACAAGAAAAAACATACAGCTCTATGGGGGAGAGCTTTTTGACCATGGTTTTCAGTGCCTCCAAATAAGATAGAATTAGATTGTCTTCCAGGGATGACCTGCAGTTTTTATCTTCACGGGAAGGTCTCATCTGAGATTTTACAGGGTTGTTCACAAAAACCTTCTGGGTCAGAGTGTTGCAGTGACCACAAACTGATGGCAAGAATAGGTGCTTTGTCAATTTCTTTGGAAGAATCCAATTATCAATAAGAGAAGAAACACTAGAAGAAAGAAGAATTGGACCAAAATGAGTAGAATTGGAACATTAAGTTTTAGAGGTGTTCATCAGTCAGCTGAGGGCCTCCTGGGCAGCCTTTGGGATATGAGGGAAGCCACAGTTAACCAAACACTCTTTCTGCACCAGAAAATACCCTGACAGTGTGTATTCCTCACTTTTCCAGGGCTACTAGTGAGTAATCAGCTCTTTTAAACAACTGTGTTCCCAGAAATGCTCCTCAGGGGTGCTAAGGACCAATGACTCATCAGCCCAAGACAAATCACAAAAGGAGAAGGCACCAGAGGGGTTCATCAGAGGCAGGTAGAGAGGCAGGAACTGGGTCTCTTTCACCTATAAGCTGTTGAATGATGGACGGGAGTGAAAGTGAGGAACTCCCACCCCGACCCACCACGGGTGGCTGAGAATTAGGATGAGGGGCTTGTTAAATGTAATTGGCAGAACTACTCCTGGCAGCCTTCTTCAGTGTTCTTATCATACCAGATTCTAAGTCCCTCCCCACTAATGTCCTGTGATACTGCAGAGCGAAGGCTTGTGAGGCTGAGGCAAGATCCACGAGCTGCCACTGGCATCCACGTGGATGATCAGAGCTTTGTCTTACAGATGCTTCATTCCATCCTCACTTGGCTTCCTGAGCATTGATGTGACAGAGAAAGCCTTAACTAGCCCATAATTGATATTAGTCTTTCCATAGTCTGCTCCAGCCAAGTGAGATGCCCTTCACAGCCCTGGGAGAGTTGGGAAGAAGGAAGATAAACTTTAGAGAAAGGCAGATCCGAGTTCAAACCACGACTACTTAGCATACCAATAACCCATGTGATCTTGGCGTGCAGTTTGACCCAGTTTCTTCATGTGAAAAACGAGGGGTTATGTTTCCACTTCAGACGGTTGTTGAGAGGATTAAATGGGCTCATATAAATAATGTATTTATTGAAGAGACTGGCCCCGAGAATCAAATGTGGTTGATTTTTTTAGTGCTATCATCATCGTTATCATTGCCGTCATCATCGCCTTCACAGTGTTTATTATTCTGGGCTTCGGTACCAGGGTTCACGTTTTCAAGCCCGTCATCCTCTCACCTTGTCTTGCTCATTCATTCATATTTTCATTCACTTGACAACATTTATGAGCCGCCTACCATGTTTTGGCACAGCAAGGATACAAAGAGAGCTGAAGTGTGGTCCTGCTGGCCAAGCGTCTGCAGACTGTCTGGGGAAGTGAGACACTTGCTCATCTTCCAGCGTCAGGTCCTGCCCTCTCTCCATCCGCACTCTCCACTGTTGCCAGTGTGGCTTTTCTGAAATGCAGATTTGTCACTCCCCTCCCCTGCCGAGAACCCAACCCCCTCCTAAAACCCAGGTTTCCTCATATGGATGGACAATTTCTGTAACGACCAGATAGTAAATAGGTTTGCCTTTTTGGACTGTAGAATCTTTTTGTTTGTTTGTTTATTTGTTTATTTATTTTTGGCTGTGTTGGGTCCTTGTTGCTGCGCGCCGGCTTTCTCTAGTGGCGGCGAGCGGGGGCTACTCTTCGTTGCGGTGCGTGGGCTTCTCATTATGGTGGCTTCTCTTGTTGCGGAGCATGGGCTCTAAGCGCAAGGGCTCAGTAGTTGTGGCACGCAGGCTCAGTAGTTGTGGCACGCGGGCTCTAGAGTGCAGGCTCAGTAGTTGTGGCGCACAGGCTTAGTTGCTCCGCGGCATGTGGGATCTTCCAGGACCAGGGCTCGAACCCATGTCCCCTGCATTGGCAGGCGGATTCTTAACCACTGCACCACCAGGGAAGTCCCTGGACCATAGAATCTTTACTGTCCGTACTCGGCTCTCTCATTGTCACCTGAAAGCAGCCGTAGACCATGCACGAGTGAATGGATGTGTCTAGACATGGCTCAGGGGCCGTAGTTTTCAAATCCTTCCTAGACCAGACCTGACACATCCCTCTTGCCTCCTGAATGGAGTCACCGCTTTCTTCCCATCTTACAGTGTCTGCTCCTGTCCTACCAACTGCACGGCCGAGATGTGCCTCACTTGCTCACTTGAGTATCTTTGACTTGTTGCTCCCTCTGCCTAAAACACTCATTTTCTCCCTCCTACCTGGCTAAACCTGACATGCTTGCCTGGTGTCTGCTTAGCTCTCCATTCCTGCGGACTCCACTCCACGCCTCACATCCCCTCCACTCCTCTGCAAACATGCACCACATTTTCCTCTAGCATGCTCCAGTGACTGCCACCACCGTAAAGCACTGTCACTGCACCTGTTCATCCACTGGTCCGCATCCCCAAATGGACAGCAAGTTCCCTGGAGGTAGGGGAGCCGAATATATTTACGTATTTAGTCAGTGTGTGTTTAGGGAGCACCTACTTCGTGCCAAGGGCTGGGATTCATCAGTAAACACAGACAAGGGTATTACCTTTCCTCGGGGAAGTGGTCAGACAAAACGTAAACAGGTGAATACACTATGCTGAACAAATACAGGTTTTTAAATGTCTGCTCAGGTAAACAACAACAGCGGCCGGGAATAATGGGAGTCAGGGTGGGGTGGGCTGGGGTCAGGAGCCCTCCTCTGGACGACGTAGTCCAAGAAGACTTTCTGTTTGCAAAGGGGCTCAGCTTCTTTGGAGAGGCCTGCAGAGATGAGAGCGTGGCGAGCTAGAAGCTGAGAGGCATGAGCTAAGGTGCGCTGGGTGGTACCAGTCCTTTCATTAATACAGTCCTAGGGCCACTGCATTGCCTAGAGACTAATCGGTGCTGGGTCTGTGTTTGGTAACTGTCTCAGTTGCATTCCTCAAAAGCAGATCCTGAGACCTGCTTTTTGAAAATACAAGAATTTAGACTCAGCAAGGTCACCTGAGAAGTAATGCCAGGAAGCACAATGATGAGTGGGGAAATGAGACAGAAAAAGGAAAACGCCCACCAAGGGTGTCGTTCGTGAGCAGATGTTGCTGTGGGCAACAGGGGCTTAATCCCATTGGAAGAAACTATATTGAACATACCTCAGACTTTCCCCACAGACAGACAAGGACACTGGGGGTTTATCCACCAGTTTCCATCCCACATTGTTTGGAAGCTGCCAGGGAATTGACTCCCAGAGACTTGCACCGTGCCCCAGTCACAGGCTGCATTCCTGCTGCCTGAGAAAGCCGGCAGCGGAGAGCCTCGAGTGTTTGGGGAGGAGCCTTTGATGCATATGAGGACTGTCCCCCTGAAAATGCAGGTGGCCTGTAGGGTGGGCTGCGGGGATCTCAGCAGAGCATCAGCGGTCTCTCCTACAATAGCTAAATCAGTAAGTGAATAATAAGTGATTGGATGGATAAATGAATGAATAATTGAAGTGAAATCAGTGAAAGAAGCCCAAGGTGAGTGATATGAAATAAGAGAAAATATGAGATATGAAATAAGAGTAAATATGAAAAAAGAGGAATGAATCAATGAAATTAGTCCATGGTTCTTGCTCCAGGGGAGAGTCAGGGAAATTCCTTTGGTGGCAGTGGTGTGCTAGAGCACAGCTGACTGTGCAGCTCTCTTCCCAATCAAGGTTCAGAGGTGTTATGTTGGTAGCTTGGCATTGGCCATCGTGGGAGTATTTACACCATGGAAATTGGCAAATGCTATAAACCAAAGCTTTATCCTCCGGAGATCTGATTGTCAGCACACACAGCTTGGTGGTAAGAGAAGTACCAATAGTTGGTCCCAGTATCCCACTCACTTTCCAGGCAGGCTCCTTACTCTCACTTATTTCTTCCATGTTCATGTCTGAGACTGTGTATCAGGCCTTGGAAGATGTCCCCTCCCTGACTTCACTGCAGACCACAATCCCCATGAGAGCCATTAATCAGCCTGATTACCTGTCCTCCTCCAACCTATTGCTTTCAACTATGCCTTGCAAATTAACCAGAAGGATTAATAGCACCTTTCACTGATATTCCTTGTGTGGTTCAATTTATTCGAAGGAGGGAGCTGCTTGACCTCTTTCCAGGGGAAAACCTTTGATATCGTCAACTGTGTAAAGATATTCCTGCTCTGCTATGGGGGATTTTCGTTTGTGGATGCTCATTAAGCCAGAAAGTGCAAGGCAGTGCTTCTGTTCTTTTTCATCCGAATGTATTCCGAATCAGGCTGCACGCAAGGGAAATCTCTGCTGGCTAATTTCTCCCATTTAGAGAGTAATTTTTGCTGTTAGGAACAGAGCCATAGATCATCCAGGACAGTAGTGAAATGAGAGTTCATCATAGGAGATTTATATCAGTCCCCTGAACTCAAGGGAGGTGAATGATTGGGCCAGTGGTTATGATATTGATTATCTTAGAATGTGCTGGAGGATGAGGTGTCTGCTCTGTTTGAGGAGAATTTGGACCTTGAGGAAAGATGGCAACACAGAACTTTTTTTTCTTTTTTAATTTTTATTGAAATATAGTTGATTTACAATGTTGTGTTAGTTTCAGGTGTACAGCAAAGTGATTCAGTTATATATATATATTCTTTTTTAGATTCTTTTCCATTATAGGTTATTATAAGATATTGAGTAGAATTTCCAGTGCTGTACAGTAGGTCCTTGTTGGTTATCTATTTTATATATAGTAGTGTATATATTTTACTCCCAAATTCCTGATTTATCCCTCCCCACCCTTTGCCCTCTGGTAACCATAAGTTTGTTTTCTATGTCTGTGAGTCTATTTCTGTTTTGTATCATTTTTTTAGAAACCACATATAAGCACATATCATATGGTATTTGTCTTTCTCTTTCTCACTTGCTTCACTTAGTATGACAATCTCTAGATCCATCCATGTTGCTGCACATGGCATTATTTCATTCTTTTTTATGACTGAGTAATATTCCATTGTATATGTACCACATCTTCTTTATCCACTCATCTGTCGATGGACACTTAAATTGTATCCGTGTCTTGGCTGTTGTAAATAGTGCTGCTGTGAACATTGGGGTGCAAGTATGTTTTCAAACTGTGGTTTTATCCAGATATCTGCCCAGGAGTAGCATCTCTGGATCATATGGTAACTCTTTTTTTAGTTTTTTAAGGAACCTCAATACTGCTCTTTATAGTGGCTGCACCAATTTACATTCCCACCAACAGTGTAGGAGGGTTCCTTTTTCTCCACACTCTCTCCAGCATTTGTTATTTGTAGACTTTTTGATGATGGCCATTCTGACTGAACAGAAAGCTCTTATGATTTCACTTGTTTTGGGTAAGTGGACTTTTACCCCTGGACATGCCCTCGATGTCTAGGACGGTGAGCAAGTACACTGCGTTACCAGAAAGAAGGCAAAGGTTTGGCTTAGGATGAACACAGAGCGCGGAGCTTAGAGAAAATCACACATGGGCACGTGCACACACACAAACACAGTGTCTTTATGTCTGTCATCAAGTCACATGTAATCCTTAGAGAATTGGCCTCAGATGGAAATTTTTCTCTTGAGCTCGTCTCTCTCATCTCTACACCTCACACACACAGGTCCCCTCAGGCTCTTCTCCCTCTTGAGCCTTCCAGGACCCACCCCTAGTCCTCATTCCTTCCTGGCTGCATAACACAAAGTTTTCCCATCTCTTCCATCTCCCAGGAGGGTATATTGTCTGTCTCAGGAATCAGCATTAGTCTTGCAGAGCCAAGCATCTACAAGACACACAAGCCGTCCTCTTGGTAGTATTGATGGCCTCTCTGAGCAACACTTGTCAAGCAGAGAAATTTATGTCTCTTTACAGCATCTTCCAATATTCTTCTTCTAAAATCTTCCACCCCATCAAGGGTGAAAAGAGGAAGGACGGGGTTGGGGGAGGAAGGAAGGAAGGAAGAAAGGAAGAGAGGAAAGGAAAGAAAGAAGGAAAGGAGAAAAAGAGAGCAAAGTACACACTTGGCAGTGGACTTTGCAGTATGTGTTTGTGAGACCCTAATGGAGGACATGGAAAACCTCAGGCCACTAAAACCCTGTGGTACATTTCTTGGCAAAGAAGCCTGGACCATTTGACAATCCTTCTATCCATATGGCCAAAAATTGTTCTTCCTGTTATTCTAGAGCTAATTAGAAGACTGCTGACTGAGGGAGTCTACAGACGAGGATTCTAGTTCCAACTCTGCTCTAGCTGAGTTGGGACAAGTGAATTTTCTTCTCTAGTCCTCAATTTCTTCAATAGTGCGGTGGTGGGAGGAGGGGGGTGGAGGAGAAGGAAGAGGAGGGGATACTTTAATGGTTTGGTGAGGGCTCTGAGCCTGATGCTTCACATCAGCTAATGTACACAAAGTCACGTGCAGTAAATTACTCTCAACCTCGTTCACCATCCACCTGCCACATTGACCTTCCATTGGATCCTTGAACTTGTCAAGCCTTTCCTCCCTCAGAGCCTTCACTTAAGCTGTGCCCTCTGCCCAGAGCTCTTCCCTCCACCCCACCCTCCATCACCCGTGGCTTCCTCTCCTTCATCCTCAAGGGCTTAGTGTAAATGTGACATCCTCGGGTATAACACCCTGTCTGGAAGAGGTTCCCCTCCCAACATTGAGCACAATTTGTAATTTTTTTTTTTATTTTGCATAACAAGTTTATTTTTAAAAGGCATATAGACAGTAAACAAAGTAAACATCCCATCAAGATCTTAACTTCTGCCAAGTATTATCTGTCCTAGAATTGCTCCATTAAGTCCCAGTCTCTAGACATCTTAAATTCAATAATCATCATCTTCATCAGAGTCCATTACTTTTCTTCTGCTGAATTTAACTGTTGTTTTCTTTTCTGTTTGTTGGCTTACTTTCTCGAGGATTTCTATTAAACCTTGTTCTGACACCTTCCCACTTAGTTGTCCATACCGTGCCATCTGTATAAGGTAATTCTCTACTGCTTTAGTTTTCTCAGGCTTTACAAGTGCTAAGTTACTTAATCGGGCCCGGGCTGACTGATCCAGAACTTGGGCTAAGATACTGTTTCTCATTTCTGCTTCCCTTTGCTTTGCTTCCTGTTGTGCTACATCGCCAGGGTCCTGGCACACGGCAGACCCTTGGGTCGGAACAATTAAATTCTAGAAAACATTCGGCAGGAACGCTAGTCGAAGCAGGCTAAATCCATGAGCTAAGGGCACCGAGAGACCCGAGGGGCTGAGAATTCTGTTTGGGACCAATGCCTGCCCGGGCGAGAACCAGCCCCTGCCCGGGAGAGGCCCCCCCCCCACCCGCCCGGGGCAGCACGTGGTCCTCTGGCCGCCCGAGACCCCGCACGGCCTGTAATTATTTTATTTGTATGTTCTTTTGCTTCTGTCCCAACCCCCATCCAACATTAAGCTCCAGAGCAGGCAGGGACCTACTTTTTCTTTGTCTTTTCTCTGACCTTTTTACCTTTCTGTGCCCCACCATCTGGCACCTGGTAAATACACCATTAAACAGCTGCTAAATAAGCCAGTGAATTAGTCCTGATTTAGTGGATTTAGGACTGAGGTTTGGAGAAGTTAAAATAACCCACTCAATGTCAGACAGCTAGGAATTGGACTCAAGCTCACATCCACCTGACTCCAGAACTGCTCCCCTGTACCACCAGGGTGGAGTAGCTGGATGGACTTCTGGAAGGGGAATCAGTGAGAGGATTTCCAAAGTTCCCTCCCACTCTACATTTTTCTGCAACACCAAGAGAATTTCAAACCCCCAAAGAGTTTCCATTTCTCTCTCTCCACTCTGTCCTGATGTATTGTAATTACAGAACCAGGTCCCTGGCTGATATAGACTGAAGGAGTTAATTTCACTCTCCCAAATATGGAATCAACCATCCCTGTAATACGTTATTCACTCAGCAGGATCTGACTCTTCCAATGTTATACAGACATTATCTGTTTAACCCTCACCAAACCCATGTGAGTTTGATATCGGTCACACAGTATGATTTCCCTTTAATCAGTGAGGACTGTGGGGAAGGAAAGGTAACCAGAAAGCCCATAGGTATCATATTTAACTCAAGTACAACGTCTCATGTTTTCACAGATCAATAGAAGTTAAAAGAAAAAATAGTGGTTTGTGTGGTTTCAATACTCTGATGCCTTCCTTCTATGCATCAAACATTTTGAACTAAATACATAATTTAAACACATAATAATCATTCCATCTTAAGTTCACTGCATGGTAGTATTAATAATATCTTACAGTATGTAAAGCACTTTAATATAAAATGAAAAGCCAAAGGTAGTTTCTTTGTAGCCATATAAGCACTGAATTTAAAGGATTTGTCTTTAGGTCCTTTACCTCTAAATCACTACATTTTAACGTTTCAGGGAATTTTTAAGAATACAACTGTTTGAAACCATTATGCTATTCTGCCACATTTTTAATATAGGAATATTAAGCTTCACACACACACACTCTGTTGTTGTCAAGAGGAAATATGATCACATATGTTAAGTGCTGGACACATAGCTAGCCCATGGTACGTAGTTAATAATGGCAACAACAGATAATTCCTCCTAACCTTTACCTGTACAAGTGTTGATTACACGCTTAGAACTCTTGCCCCAGAGAAGTGCACATGTGTAAATACCACACAAATCTCTGCATGAATTGAGAGGGGGCTACATGTAAATATATACTCCATCTCATTTTATTCTCTCAGTGATTTGGGAAGATACAGAGGATACCTCTGTTGTACAGGTGAGGAAAGGGCTATCTCCACGACGTATCACAGGGCTTTGGGCCCCATGACTCCATCCTTTCTTCTAGAAGAAATCGTACCAAAGGTGCTATCATGACATGGCACAAAGGGCTGAAACATCCAGTATTGTATGATGAAATCTAGATTTCAGCACTGAGCGATTAAAATCACGTCCTCCTTATTCCTACCAGTACTAAAGGCTGACAGAAAGAGCGCATTTGGTCATGAGCACATCCACGTCACAGCGATAAAGATCTGATTCCCTTCAGCCTTGGTGTTCTGTGTGTGTCATCCCCAGATTTCACAGTGGGTTGGAGTAGCTTCTAAATGCCTCCTCAAGTCCCATCGGTGGTACAAACTAGGAAGAAAAGCAAACAAAGCAAAAAAGATCAGTGTTTCTGGAGTGCTTAGATGTTGGTTCACTGGGGCTGATGGTCATATAGATTTAGCTAGGGAGTAAGTCTAAATTCCCTATTTTATGTCCTGCAAGATCTTACCAAAAAGTTCAAGTAATAACCCTTGTTAACATTTATTGAGTGCTTTTTCTGTGCCAGGATCTGTTCTAAATGCTTTAGCGCATCAGCACATTTTGCTTTTACTACATCTATTATATCGTTTGGTCAAGTTGTTTCTATTTTAAAATACTGATTTTAAAAACTAATAACTCGGTGAATTCTGGATCAAGATGGCAGAGTAGGAAGATACTGAGCTCACCTCCTCCCACAGACACAAAAAAACTACAACTACATGTAGAACAACTATCTCTGAGAATGACCTGAAGACTAGCAGAACAGGTTTTCTAAAACTAAGGATACAAGGAAAAGGCCACATTGAGATGGGTAGAGGAGCAGAGATGTGGTCTAGTCAGAACCTACACCCCTGGTGCCCTAACCTACAGAGGGAGGGATATCACAGCCATGGTGGTTTCCCCTGAGGAGCGAGGGGTTTGAGCCCCACATTGGACTCCCCAGCCTGGGGGAGCTGCACCAGAAAGATGAGCCCCTATAACGTCTGGCTTTGAAAGCCAGAGCAGCTTCTGTCCAGGAAAGCTGGAGGGCTGTGGAAAACTGAGACTTAGTTCTTGAAGAGCATACACACATACTCACTTGCTCCAAGTCCCAGTGCAGAAGCAGCAGCTTAAAAAGTGCCTGTGTCAGGCTTCCCTGGTGGTGCAGTGGTTAAGAATCCGCCTACCAGTGCAGGGGACACGAGTTCGAGACCTGGTCCGGGAAGATCCCACATGCCATGGAGCAACTAAGCCCATGAGCCACAACTACTGAAGCCCACGTGCCTAGAGCCCATGCTCCGCAACAAGAGAAGCCACTGCAATGAGAAGCCCATGCACCGCAACAAAGAGCAGCCCCCGCTCACTGCAACTAGAGAAAGCCCGTGCGCAGCAACGAAGACCCAACGCAGCCAAAAATAAAATAAATAAAATAAATAAATTTTTTTTAAGCAGTGCCTGTGTCATAGAAGAAAAAGATTCATTGACTAAATTTTAGGGCATGTGCTGGAGGGGCAGAGATCTGGTGAAATTTTCTCCAGGGACAGAAGAAGTGGCAGGTGCCATTTTTTTTTAAAACTCTCCTTCCACCTCGCGGGCCCAGCATAGGCATGTACCATTTCTGTCACTCTCCATCAACTTAACTAACACCATGTGCACCAACCAAGTATTTCCCTGAGGACCTACCCTGCCCAACCTGCCTGCCCCAACTGGCTCCCCCAAAGCAGCTGCTGCCACGTTCTACCCAGCAGGCATCCCCAGCTGGCACTGGCACCCCTCCAGGTGTCTCCTGCTCCAGGGGTCCAGCCCCACATACCAGCATACCCACAACAGTCTCAGTCAGGCCTCAAAGCCACTTCAGAGTGAAAGACACACAGTGAAGAAGTGGAAAAAGATATTCTATGCAAATGGAAACAAAAAGAAAGCTGGGGTATCAATACTTGCATCAGATTAAATAGACTTTAAAGCAAAGACTGTAAAAAGAGACAAAGAAGGACCTTACATAATAATAGAAAAGATTAATCCAACAGCAAAGCAAATATTAACAGACATAAAGGAGAAATTGACAGCAATACTATAATAGTAGGGGACTTTAACACCCCACTTATATCAATGGATAGATCATCCAGACAGAAAATCAATCAGGAAACATTGACCTTAAATGACACATTATATCTGATTGACTTAATATATAAATACAGAATATTCCACCCCAAAAGAGCAGGATATGCATTTTTCTGAAATGCACTTAGAACATTCTCCAGGATCACGTTAGACGAGAAAATGAGTCTCAAATGTAAGAAGACTGAAATCATTTCAAGCATCTTTTCCCACCACAATGGTATAAGACTAGACTCTCAGTTACAAGAAGAAAACTGTGAAAAACACAAAGACTTAAAGGCTAAACAACATGCTACCAAACATGCTTCTTCTGGTCCATGGATCACTGAAGAAATCAAGGAGGAAATCACAAAATACCTGGAGACAAATGAAAATAGAAACAAAACATTCCAAAATCTGTGGGACTCAGCAAAGGCAGATCTAAGAGGGAAGTTTATAGCAATAGAGGCCTACATCAGGAAACAAGAAAAATCTCAAATAAACAATCTAACATTACACCTACAGGAACTAGAAAAAGAAGAACAAAGCCCAAAGTTAGTAGAAGAAAAAGAAATAATAGAGATCAAAGTGGTAATAAATGAAAGAGACTACAAACCAATAGAAAAGATCAATGAAACTAAGAGCTGGTTCTTTGAGAAGATAGACAAAATTGATAAACCTTTAGCTAGACTCATCAAGAAAAAAAGAGAAAGGGCCCAAATGAATAAAATCAAAAATGAAAGAGAAGTTACAACCGACACCACAGAAATACAAAGAATCATAAGAGATTATTACAAACAATTATATGCCAACAAATTAGATAACTGCAAAGAAATGGATAAATTCCTGGAAACATACAATCTTCCAAGACTGAATCAGGAATGGGGCAGGGGCGGGGGGGTGTTTGTGGTGGTGATGGGATGACTTGGGAGACTGGGATTGACATATGTACACTAATATGTATAAAATAGATAACTAAAAAGAACCTGCTGTATAAAAAAAAATAAAATTCAAAAAACAACAAAAAAAGACTGAATCAGGAAGAAACAGAAAATCTGAACAAACTGATCACTAGTAATGAAATTGAATCAGTAATCAAAAAAACCCCAACAAACAAAAGTTCAGGACCAGCCGGCTTCACAGGTGAATTAAGCAACTTTCCCAAGGTCACATTCCAGAGCCCATGCACTTAACCCTTACACAAGAATTCCTCTCGCTATACAAAGTGATCTGGTGTTCCTAATGGGGACTCCAAGCTATTATAAGAAGCTGAGTTCCAAAATTAAAATAAAATAAATGGGAGTATTACAGAATGGGTGAGTGTTAAGTGCACTTGATTGACTTTCTTTGGAAATGAGCAGGAAGTTCTTTTGAGTTTAGCCAAACTAAGTGGGCCAAGTTTGGCATTTGTTTCCTTCCCATCTTAGGCCATTCTCACCTTCTCAGATGTATCTTCTCTCTGGAAGACTTCTCTGAGTTCCTGCTCTTAATTTTCAGTACCTAATTCCCATAGATGCATGTTCTACACTAGGATAGACTATGACATTAGTTCGTAACCAGCTGAACCTTTTAGTAGTTGACTCAGAAAGAGCAAGGAATACAGAGTTGTAACCACCTAAGGGGCATTGAGGCTGACATATACTGAGATCTTGTCCTCTGGAAGAGCATATTTTAGATACTCACCTCCTCTTCCTCTACCCATCAACTCTAAAATTCTCCAACTATGCATTTTTTAAAATCTGTATTATTCCAAAAGACAAAACATGTGTATTGCAAAAAATACAGATAAACAAAAAGAAACAAGCAAGGAAACATACCAAGTTCTTCCCACCTGGAGATATCCATCATTAATCCCTTGGTGTGTAGCTCTCCAGAGCCTTTGATGTGAGATTACCTTCTCTACCTTCTGATGTGTGACAGCTCTTTACACCGATATTTGGCCTCAAACACAGATATTTTGTCCTTGTGTTTAATTTTTCTACAAACAAAATTACTCCAGCTTTCCAGACAATTTTTTCAGACCCCACCACCCCATTCCCCATCATCACCCTGGCCTTCATTCCAGCCTGAACTAAATAAGATGCCGCACTTTAGAAGAACTCCAACCTTTCTCAGTGTGAGACGCTGAGCTCCTGTTGACAGATCTCGTGAGATCAGCACCATCCTAATAGCCACCTTCTCTTTTGTTTCTTTGTTCTCCACAGCTTTTTGCAATCTTTGCATTTGCAACATGCGGTGGCTATTCCGGAGGCCTGCGGCTGAGTGTGGACTGTGTCAACAAGACGGAAAGTAACCTCAGCATTGACATAGCGTTTGCCTACCCGTTCAGGTAGGGAATGGTGACTTGTGCTCACTCGTCTTCCGGAGGGGCAGGGCACTTTCTTCTTTCTGTGGTTTCTTTAAAAAATGCAATCTCCCAGGGACTTCCGAGTAAAAAGAGAGGATTTTTCCTGAGCCTGCAGAATGCCCAAACAAGTAAAATGCCCACCTAACACCCTACCCTGGGAAAAATTATTCCATGAGAGTTGTACTTTCAAACGAGAATTAACTCTCCCTCCCCCAAAAAATGCTACAGATTGCCCAGTATTGGGGTCCATCAATATGGAGACCTCAGTTATACAATTTCTTCCTCCCCGTCCATAATTCTTTAAGGTCTCCCAAATTCTCTCTAGAATTGTGTGGTCACCTCTCATTTCATACTGACTATGCGATCCTGGCTGATAATGCGTTTAATGATATTAATAGCTAATACTGTTTCCATGTGCCATTGTGCTTAGCTTGAATATCATTAAGTCATCACAGTGACCTTTTGAGGGGAGTACAAGTACCATTGCCATTTTCAAATGAGGAAACTGAGGCGCAGATACATTTGCCCACATTCCCTTGGCCAGTAGGTGGCAGAGTCAGTGTTCGAGCCCACTCGGGTTAAGCCCAGGACTCACATCTACTTCCGTTGCTTGAGATAACTCTTTCAACCTCTTTATAAGTTCACTATGAAAGGTAAGACCTGTCTATAAAATGATGACTAGATACCTACTAGGACTTGTCCCACATCAGACATCCTGTGATTCTGATCCATCTACCCAAAGTGGATTAATTGAATTCAATTTCTAAATAATTTGTTTCTGTAAAAGTACCAAGCACTTGGTACCAAATAACTGGCGTGATTTTGTAAAACACTTTCAACATAATATTTTGACATCTTATTAATATACTCTCATGTGTGCCCTTCAATTTAGCAAACATTTGTCAAATATTCATTCTGTGCCAGATACAGTGCTGGCTCTGGAATTACAGAGAAAAGTAGAAATTAGCCCCTAAAAACTTTTCTTAAATAGGCAAGTACAGTGTTTTCCAAAATCTTTCCCATGGAGCCCTAGATATTTAATGTTTCTAAAAAGAAAGGAAAAGAGGAAGAAAGTAAGAAGAAAGAGATAGAGAATAAGAGGGAGAGAGGGAAGGAAGGAGAGAGGGAGGGAGGGAGGCGGAATTTTTTTAATATAAATTTATTTATTTATCTATTTATTTACTTATTTTTGGCTGTGTTGGGTCATCGTTGCTGCGCATGGGCTTTCTCTAGTTGTGGCGAGCGGGGGCTACTCTTCATCATGGTGCGCGGGCTTCTCATTGCGGTGGCTTCTCTTGTTGCAGAACATGGGCTCTGGGTGCGTGGGCTTCAGTAGTTGCTGCACGCGGGCTCAGTAGTTGTGGCTCGCGGGCTCTAAAGCGCAGGCTCAGTAGTTGTGGCGCACGGGCTTAGTTGCTCAGCGGCATATGGGATCTTCTCAGACCAGGGCTCGAACCCGTGTCCCCTGCATTGGCAGACGGATTCTTAACCACTGTGCCACCAGGGAAGTCCCAGAATTTTTAAATTATATGATAAAATAAGTTTAAGAAATACTTCTTAGCACTTTGCCATTCTAATACACATTTTGAATCACCAAGAACACAATGTTTCCCCAAACATATTTGGCCATAGAAACCCTTTCTCACTGAGCATCTCAGAAGATTTGTATATCATGGAACGCATCCTTAGTATACTGATCTAGTGAACTTTTCCTAGTCCAAAACAAAAGTGACTCAGTTCACAGCCAATGAATCACGCAGACAGGGCATTTATACCAATGTATTAAATGGTTTTTAAGAGTCATACAGTGATAAAAGTTGCAAACACCTCTGCTCAAGTAGATACTCTCCTAATTAACTAATAAGGAGTCCAAAGCAGAGAAATATTAAGTATAGAATGCCTGGTAATTTAGTAATAAGAGCTTCCTATGCTAGTGGAAGTGGGAGTGGGGATGCTTGACACATCTGAAGGTTCTGGAGGAACTCCTTGGCTTTAGTGTGGAATGGCCAAGCCAATGCATGCTTACTCATCAACACAGGGGATCTAGAAGAGGAGATGAGAATTTTCTCTGGCTGAGCAACAGGGGTGGGATGCTTAGTAATAACATTATTCGTGACATTGTAAGGTCTGCATTGCTTTCTACCAAGAGATATGGTAGAAGCAGATGACTTGAAGATCAGTCCCTTAATTTTTTTTTTTTATAAATTTATTTACTTATTTATTTATTGGCTGTGTTGGGTCTTTGTTACGGTGGACGGACTTCTCATTGCGGTGGCTTCTCTTGTTGCGGAGCACGGGCTCTAGGCGCGTGGGCTTCAGTAGTTGTGGCTCGCGGGCTCTAGAGCACAGGCTCAGTAGTTGTGGCGCACGGGCTCAGTTGCTCCGTGGCATGTGGGATCTTCCTGGACCAGGGATCGAACCCATGTCCCCTGCATTGGCAGGCGGATTCTTAACCACTGCGCCACTGGGGAAGTCCCAGTCCCTTAGTATTTAAAGAGCAACAGGTCGCTGAACATTGAACACAGGTCTCTCTGTCCCTCAAACTAAAAGATACCAGTCAAGAAACCTGTGTAGTTGGAAAACCAGTGCCTAGGTTGGGGTGGTGATGGAGAGCAGGGTGATATCTAACTTCACGCAGCCCTTAGCTAAGTGAACAATTTGAAAAGGGCTTTCACACAAACATTTTCCAGGCTTGGGCTTCTTCATTTTCTTCCTAAGCCATATTACTGGCCCAATTAAAAGCAACTGGAGAAACTGGATAAAAAGGTTTATTACCATCTGTAAGTATAGTGGCCTGCTCATTTGAAAGATTTTTACTTGGGTTCTGAAACAAAAATTATGAACCTTTTTTTTTTTTTTTTAACAACAGAGCTTTTCTTCCATACCTTATCTTGCTCTGAAGCTCTCTCTATATAACAGATATGAGTCATTGAAAAAGTTGAACAAGAGGAGGAAGGGGACTTGAATCATCCAGCTGGTCTTCCTGAGCCCTCTCCCTGCCACACACATTGCCCACCCCCAGCTGTACCGCGCTTGTAATATCTCTTCAGAACCCTAGGTCTCCTAGAAGCATTTTAAAAACCACCATTCTAGGGCTTCCCTGGTGGCGCAGTGGTTGGGAGTCTACCTGCCAATGCAGGGAACATGGGTTTGAGCCCTGGTCTGGGAAGATCCCACATGCCGCGGAGCAACTAAGCCCGTGAGCCACAACTACTGAGCCTGCACGTCTGGAGCCTGTGCTCCGCAACAAGAGAGGCCACGATAGTGAGAGGCCCGCGCACCGCGATGAAGAGTGGCCCCTGCTCGCTGCAACTGGAGAAAGCCCTCACACAGAAACGAAGACCCAACACAGCCAAAAATAAATAAATAAATAAATAACTTAGCATTTAAAAAAAAAAAAACAAACCACCATTCTAAAAAAAGCAAGAAAGCTTTTGCCACTCTGCAGATCACATCTGTACAATATTTACTGTCTATACTGTTAAGAAATCAAGATTAGCCTATCTCCTCCCACAGAATGTCTTACCTTTTTGTCCCATTAATGTCCATGTAGGAGATATACATTCCAAAGAGACCCAATTTTACTAGAGTTGCAATTTCACTTGTGCATTTGGGTACTTTAAAATATTGTGCCACTATCTTTTCGGGGAATATTTCAGTAGTAAGAGACACATCTAGAATTTATTCAGATTACTCTGAAGTCATTTGTTTCAGAAGTAAGGTGGTTTAGCAAGATGCTGGTGATGGAAATCATCAAAAAGTTATTTTCTTCTAAAATTTTACAAGCCAATGTCTTTGCACAGCAAAGGAAACCATAAACAAGACGAAAAGACAACCCTCAGAATGGGAGAAAATATTTGCAATTGAAACAACGGACAAAAGATTAATCTCCAAAATATACAAACAGCTCATGGAGCTCAATATCAAAAAAACAAACAATCCAATCAAAAAATGGGAGGAACACCTAAATATACCAAAGAAGACATACAGATGGCCAAGAGGCACATGAAAAGAAGCTCAACATCACTAATTATTAGAGAAATACAAATCAAAACTACAATGAGGTGTCACCTCACACCAGTCAGAATGGCCATTATCAAAAAATCTAGAAACAGTAAATGCTGGAAAGGGTGTGGTGAAAAGGGAACCTTCCTGCACTGTTGGTGGGAATGTAAATTGATACAGCCACTATGGAGAACAGTATGGAGGTTCCTTAAAAAACTAAAAATAGAACTACCATATGACCCAGCAATCCCACTACTGGGTATATACCCTGAGAAAACCATAATTCAAAAAGAGACGTGTATCACAGTGTTCATTGTGGCACTATTTACAATAGCCAGGACGTGGAAATAACCTAAACGTCCACCAACAGATGAATGGTTAAAGAAGATGTGGCACATATATACGATGGAATATTACTCAGCCATAAGAAGAAATGAAATTGAGTTATTTGTAGTGAGGTGGATGGACCTAGAGTCTGTCATACAGAGTGAAGTAAGTCAGAAAGAGAAAAACAAATACTGTATGCTAACATATATATGCAATCTAAAAAAAAAAAATGGTATTGATGAACCTAGTGGCAGGGCAGGAATGAAGACATAGACATAGAGAACGGACTTGTGGGGAGGGGGAAGCTGGGACGAAGTGAGAGTAGCATCGACATATATACACTACCAAATGTAAAATAGTCAGCTAGTGGGAAGCAGCAGTATAGCACAGGGAGATCAGCTCGGTGCTTTGCGACGACCTAGAGAGGTGGGATAGGGAGGGTGGGAGGGAGGCTCAAAAGGTAAGGGGATATGGGAATATATGTATGCATATGGCTGATTCACTTTGTTGTACAACAGAAACTAACACAGTATTGTGAAGCAATTATACTCCAATAAAGATCTATTAAAAAAATAATATAAATAAATAAATAAAATTTTACAAACCAATGTCAATGATTTGATCATAATCTTAGAAACAAAAGGAGAGTATTCAGCAGTTTCTGATTATTCTGTTTATTGCAAACACAAGGAAGACAGTAAACTCTAATGCCAAGTCATTTGAACAAAAACAATTAGTCTGTAAATGACAGATCAAAGGAAGCTACTTAACTTCCTTATCAGATTATCAAATGTGAGATAATGTCAATTTACAAAATGATAGATAATTTACAAAATATTCATGTGCTGCTTCCAATAAATATGCCCAAACTGTAACTCCTTCACACCACCACATGTATGCATTTTTCATGCACGCTTCTATCAGAAGGAATTTAATTCAGCAATATGTCCTTTTACTATGGGAATAAAACATTTGTCACCTGACCTGTTTGGTCTGTGATTAAAATGAACAAACAGCATTTAACTGTTTTTCTCATCTACTGTAATATGCTACTTTCATAGAAAACTCATTTTGATAATTTGGGGGGTTCTGTGTTCAATATTTTTAGCACTTTATTTATACACAAAAATGGGAAGTAGAGTTTCTTATTTTAAAGAAATTTAACACATTTGGAGGAAGCCTACTTGAGGAATGCCAACTAACACTTTGCATTTATATATGATGCCTGTCACACAACAGAGGAAATCAGAGTGGAGAGCTTAGGGACTATGGGAATAAAAGTTTTCATGGCAAAGGTTAGTTCTGAAGGGTCAGAGTATACTACATAATTATTGCACCATATCTATGAAGGGGGATCTGAGGTTCCGTTTGAGAAGACTGAGCTGAGAGAAATTTGTTCAGCATCACATAGAAAATCAAACTCAAGATTTTGGATTTCATATGTTGTGTAATATGATCTACTAATTTGAATAAAAACTGAAGAAAGCAATGTTCAGGTTGTTTGAAGCATGCTGAGTAGAGCCAAAAATGATGATGGAGTAAAGTGATAAAGCTGGAAAGATGACTTTGGACAAGATTTTAGAAGACCTTGAACTCCTATGTGATTGAATATGGGGAAAGAGTCCCAAGAAGGTAAGGAGAGAATAATAAGGAAAACCATTTTAAAGTGGAGAAGATAAATTTGGATTTGATCATGCTGAGTTTGTGTTTTCTATCAAGAAGTTTCATGCTTGAACCCCATGTAAGAAGAGATAGGGTAAGCCTGGAAATGGGGCTCCAAGAGTCATCTTCATGGAGTGAAAATTAAGTCCTAGATGAAGAGAGGTCTTCAAGACAGATGGAAGAGTGGGCACACAGGGCTAAGCTCTGGGAGATGCCCACATTTAGAAGAAAGGAAGGAGAGCAGTGACTGAGCGAGAGCAAGAAGAGCCAGAAGGAAAAGGGGTGGGACAACCAGGCAAGTGTAGGCTTCACAGAAGGTAGGGATACTTCATGAATGAGTGATACCACTCAGCACTTCAAAGAAAAGTGAAAGCTAAAAGGCCACTGGAGGTAATGAATGGTGGTCATTAAGGAATTTCATGAGATATTTCCGTAGGAAGGAAAGCATGCCAGGCTGTTGGACAATGGCAAATAGAATTCGGTATGTTTTTCCCTCAGACAAGTAAAATGCAAAATGCTAAGGCTCGAACCATTTTCCCTTAAGCCTGTGTGAGATGATGTTTGTGAAGAAAGAGAGCAAGGTTGTTAATGACCTTCTTATAGAGAAGGCGTTCACCTCTGGCTTCTTGAAAGTAATCAGCTCATTTGATGAAGGGTGATAAACTTGCCACCTTGGCTAGACAGTCAAAAAGGTTTCCATAATAAAGGCGTAAAAACCTTCCATCATTTGAGAACAACTGAGTATAGAGAATAACAGCAGATTCATCATAAAAAGTAAATTAAGTTGTTATGTCACTTTTATGTCTGGAGTCGCCTGTCAGGATAAAAAAAGATACTGAGTTTTCTATCAATGTCAAGCACTCTTCTAGATATGGGATTAGTAATCCCTGCTTTAGATAATTAACAAAATTGCCCTTGATTAATTTATCCTAAAGAAATAACCAGAGATATAGAGAAAGAAGTGTGTACAAAGGTATTTATTGTTGAATTATTCTAAGTACCTCAAAATTAGAAGTAACTTATGTGTCCAAAAATAGGGAATCAGTTAAATAAAATGTGGTAGGCAGACACTGAAAGTCATTTCCTCAAATAACATTTAAGGATATATATATATATATATAATGATTCCAGTTTTGTTTCATTTTATACTAGCTGGCTGTAGCACATGCTGCCATTGCCCATACCTGTTAGTCCCTCACGATTCACACCTACACTTTTTATTGTAAACCCATATAGCTGTTAAAGGGCTTTCTCAAGCCACAGGAACTTGCTTGGTCAGTATGCAGGGCAAGCCAGAAATGCTGGGGAGTTAATATCTCCTGGAGCAGCCTTCATCCAATGACAAATGTGAGTTGGAGGATAAATATCCTAAGTGCCTCACCTCTCCTGGGGCACAGCTCTGAGCCAGGTCCCACACCATCTCTCAGAAGAACCCAGCAGGTACTTCCCACAGTGGAAACACGGTCATTAACACACCTTTTACTACCTGCTTTCCCTTTCCTGTCTCAATTCTCCACTGGCCTATTGGTGTTTCCAGAGATGAATCTTCCAAAAACAAGTTGCACTCAAATCTTGATCTCAGGGTCTGCTTCTGGGTAATCCAACCTAAGACACTACCATTGTGTGAATTACCAACATTAAAGAAAGTGGATGGATGAATGGGTAGGTGAGTGGGTGGGTGGATGGATGGATAGACAGGTGGATGGATAGATAGGTAAAGAGAGAGAGAGGTACAGATAGATAAGTAGATAGATGGATAGATAGATAGACAGGTCGATCCCTATTTTCTCTCACTCTAAAAGATGTTGTACACTGTTGCTCATATGAAAACCAGCTTTGTCAGAAATCTCCTTCATTGGTTTTCAGTTCAGGTTTCAAATTTGAAGCCACGGTTGGTTTTCTCTGTTCATGGTATCTTAGCATATGTGGTAGGTCTTTTCCAATTGACAGTCATAATAGCATGTGCTCAACCTCGGTTTCTGAAAAATAGATGATTGCTTAGATTTGGGAGATGATCCATGAGGCCTCCAAAATGAATGTTGTCTAAGACGTACTCCATGGTTTGTCAGTCCACCACAAATATATTCTCCAAATTTGATGATTAACCACACAGCTTTTCACTTGGGATAACAACAAAAACTATGTCCTATTTATAGAGATTATGTCATGATCACTGCGTCAACATGTTAATTTATTTCTAGGTGGTGAGATTATGAATGCATCAAATATTCTTTGTACACTTGTCCACATTTTCCAGATTTTCTCCAATAAGTTTTATGACTTTTCACCCTGTGAATTTACTGAAGCAACATAATGTAGCTTGAACTCTAGAGGTGGATTGCCTGGGTTCAAATCCCCACTCTGGAACTTCCTTGCTGTGTTTTGTTGAGAATATTGCTTACCACCTCTGTTCCTTATCTGGAAAACAGAGACAGTATTAACTATTCCATAGTAATGTTGTATTAAATAAATCATGTATAGGAAATGGTTAAAACAAGACCTGGCACTCAATAAAGTCTCTTTTAGTATATTGTTTTTACTTTCATTACCAAGAAAAGGTAATTAAAAATAGAGAGCTGAAGAAGATATTCTAGTTAATTAGCAAAATGACCCACAAGACGACAAAATGACCCCTTTATTATGTTATATTTTACGCAGAATGGGAACTTCCCCATCCCTCTCTCTCCCAATATGCAAACATTAAGAGATGTGTACATATTTAACTATCTCTCATTTATTAACTTGCTTTAACTCTTTGACGCTTATTTGGGTTGCCCTGGAAGGTATTCTTAGCGGGCCTGTATTTTTTTTTTCTCATTAAACTAATGGGAGAATGAAAGCCTCCCAAAGTACAGAACAGAAACACTCAGTGGCACAAGCATGATCTTCCCGGGGTTGTTTGGTGGGAGTGGGATGGGAGAATGAGATTCTGAGTCTGATCTTTGTGATCCTTGAAACAGAATTTACGATGGGTCTTCTGTGTTGAGGGAAGGGCAAGCCGGGGCGGCTTGCTGGGCACCGGCTGCAGAAGCACTGTTCTGTCTATGACTCTGGCCACTTGCTCTGATTCGCCCGCTTCTGTTTGGAACGTGGGGACAGGTGGAGTGGAGGTTGATGCCAGGACAGCTGTGGAGTTTGGGCCTTCATTTGGTAATGCTAGCTCTGTCATGGGGGGCAAACATTTTCCCCCTAAGATCCTTGTCCTAGAGCAATGGTGATAAACTCTTTTTTATCATAAAGGCCAAATTGGGGAAAATAAAAATGTTAAGAGCTGCAATTTTTTATATCTTGTGTTCAGGAAATGCTGCATTTGCAATTACATTTGAGCATGTGTTTATTGTTTCTCATTACCAGAGGGTTTCACTCTTTTTGGCTAAAATTTCAGAAACTTTATAACTACAGTATCTCATTTTAATGTTATGCCTTCAAATAAATTTTGGATGTGGTGAGACCTGGTGGTTCTCTGGGGCAGGCAGATGGGGAGATTGGAAGATGGTATAGCCAAAGGATTAATGGTGGATCTCTGGCCACACCCCTGGCTTCACATCCAAGCTCTGCCACCCAGCAGATGGGCAAGTTATAGTCTCTCTGGGCCTAGGTTTCCTACTCTAAGCAGAAAATGAGAGTACTTTCCTCATAGTATGGTTGTAATCATTCAATTAGGTCATGCAAGTTGTTTGTGCAACAGAGTCTGGCGCACATCAAGTATTCACTGAATGGTATCTTCCTTGCTGTTAATTGTATCAATAGAATTTGGTGCAAGGAACTGGCAGAGTACAGCTGTAGACCAAGGACAGTCCTATTTGGAGATATCTACAATAAAGAGAGGAGCTATCATTTGTAGGGAATGTCTGCAGAGATCACAGAAAATGTGGCACACTGGCTGCTGCCATGGAATGGGTTAAATTAAAAAATTAGAGAATGACCAATTCATTTACTCCATCCCCACCGCACTGTTCCCCTGGCAACCTGAGTAACTGATAGAATGGGAACATTTTTGTTGCAGCACTTCTCCAAAAGGACAGTGGTGGGGAGTTCCATAGAAGGATGTCTTAGTTTGGGTTCTCCCAAAAGCACATGCGGAGACAAGGCTTTGTAGTTTTCTTGGCAGGTGATCCCTGGAAATACCAGTAAGGTGTGGGGTAGTGAGACAAGGAAGGGAAAAAGGCCAGTGAAGAGTGGATTAATGAGCAAGGTACCACGGTGGGCCCTGGGGCAACTGAGACTTCCAGGAAAGCGTGGATAACATGCTTCACTTCTGGCAAGTAATGAAGCTGGGGTAATTATCTACCAACTCCTGTTGGCCATCAAAAGCTGCTCCTACAGGCATTAACTCGCCAGCAGTGCATGCAGACCAAGCATGCACTTGCAGCCCGTGAAAGCCTTCAGGCAGAGATCATGATGCTTGCTTTAGAAAGCCATCATCGTATACAGAAATGGTGAGTACCAGAGAGATATGAGTGGGCAACCAATGGCTTCTAATACAATGGAGAGACTCTTTAATCATCTCTCCTAGATCTGTGACTGATCCCATGTTGGATCATTTATTCTTTTCTCTCCATAAATATTTACTGAGCACTTAGAGTGTACAAGGCCCTGAACTATCTAGGCACTTGGTATGTATTGGTTGGTAAAGTAGACACAGCCTCTTCCCTCATGAAATTTACAATCATTTGGGAATGGGAGGAAGGGAGAAGACATTACAGAGCTAGACAAAGAACACACACACACTCACACACTCACACTCACACACACACACACACACACACTTACAGTAGTGGCGGTTTATAAGAAAAGGTGAACATTGTACAGAAATGTGAAATGGGGATGGAGAGGGTTAAAGGACACCTACCCATATAGGATGATCCAGAAGGGCCTCCCTGAGGAGATGGCATTTAAGCCATCAGTTGAAAGAGGAGAAGAAGGGAGGTGGGCAGGGAAGGATTGGGAGTTGGAGATTAGCAGATGCAAACTAGTATATATAGGATGGATAAACAACAAGGTCCTACTGTATAGCACAGGGAAGTATATTCAATATCCTGTTGTGATAAACCATAATGGCAAAGAATATGAAAAATATATATATATGTATAACTGAATCACTTTGCTGTACAGCAGAAATTAAACACAACATTGTAAATCAACTATACTTCAATAAAAAGATTTTTTTTTTTTTTTTTAAAACACACAAAAAAAAACCAAAGGAGGAGAGGAGGAATGATCTAAGCCAAGGGAACAGGATGTGCCATGCGGAGGAGATAAGACGACGAGTGGAACTGTGCTGTATTAGATTAGCTGGCTGGGGAAAATCTCTCTGATGAAGTGACAGTGGAGTGCAGACCTGCAAGAATTAAGAGAGAGAGAAGAGAGAGCTGTGCTCCTCAGAGATCCCTGAGGTTGTGTTCCGGGGAGAGGGCAGAGCCAGTGCGGGGGCCTGACGTCTGAGCTTGGGGAGAGTCTGGGAGCCAGCGAGGGACACCAGCACTGTAGGTTGGAAGGAGGAGGAGGAGGAGGAGGAGGGAGGGAGGAGATGAGCTGGAAGAAGAGGGCAGCAGCTGGATCACATAGGGTCTGGTGAGATAACGTGACGAATTGGCATTTTATACTGAGTGAGGTGGGAAGTCATTGGAGGTTTTGTACAGCGGAGCCATGCAATTTATGTTTTTAAAAGATCTGGCTTGCAGCTGTGAAGATAGTCTTAAGGGAGCATGGGGCGGGGTGAAGTCAGGGAGGCCGGTTAGGAGGCAGCTGCAGCTGTGCAGGGAAGAGACAGTGGGGGGTTAGACACATGTGGACGCAGCGGGGAGGGTACTGTGTGGTACGTAGCGCGTCAGATTCGCATGGTCATCCTCGCCTCACCTCTTCCGGCAATTTGCATCTACAACCCAGCCCGGTTTGTCATCTTTTGCCAGTGATGTTGGGTAGCATTTGGTCAGTCTGGGGATCAGCTTTAATATTTTCAGTTTCTTGTTCCCAACATTAGCTGTGGGCAACCCCTTGGGAAGGGTCACTAGTTTTTCAACACTGCATGTCATCTAGGACAGTCAAAACACAAGTAGGCAGCCAGCTGACTAAACTTGGAAGGAAACTTACACGATTCCATCGAGACGTGTGTGAATGCGTTTCTGAAAGCAATAAGAAGTATATGAAGTGCTTAATAATTCCTCTTCATGGAATATGGTTTGAAACAAATCATTGCCTCTATCAGTCAGGGTCCAGTCAGGAAAGGAGACCTCATGCCAAGTGATTCAATTTTAAAAATTTAATATGGGGAACTAGGGAGGCAGGGCTTGGATCAGGAGGCAATCCAGAAATTAGGGACTAGGAATCCACCACAACCCCTAAGCCCAGAGCGTGGATGGCAAAGTCAAGCCCTTGAGCCAAATCCGGCCAGCCTGCAGCCTGCTTTTACTTAGTCCATGAGCTAAGAATGGCTTTACGTTTTTTTAATGATTACTTACATTTTAAACATTATAGTTGTGTAAGTACCTACAATTTATCCTTGGTTTTGCCCATTGGCCCGAAAAGCCTGAAGTATTTACTATCTGTTCCTTTAAAAAGAGAAGTTTACTGACCCCTGGGCAAGAGGCGTAAAGGGAGAGGTGGTCTTATTAGAGCACAAGATGGGGCACCCGTGTGACAGAAGCTGGGACCATGGATGGAGGAGGTGTCCAGAGGAGCATGAACCAAGGTAGAGATGCAGCCACTGCTGGGCATGTGACCCAAAGCAGCAAGAGAAAGAGGGGGAGAGATATTCTGGCTTCTCCCTTGCTCCTGCCCTGTAGCCTCCCACCAGAGCTTCCCATTGGCCCAGCCTAGCTGAAAGCCAGTTGGAAAGGAAATCAGGCCCCTGAGATGCAGAGCAGAGCAGGGGAGGAGCAGGTCATGGAACTGAGAACAAGCAGGCAATGGCCAGCACAGAGTTCCTCTCTGAACAGCAGTTTCCGCATCTACAAAATGAGCAAACTGGATTGATGCTTTCTTAAGAGAATTAGACCTCTAATTCTATGAAAGCAGAAATACATTTTCCTAACTTCCTTTTAGGGGGAACAGTTATACTTGACCTCGGCCGGGAACCCGGATAGCACCCCAGCCACTGCTGCTTCAGAGAGAGCAGAAGAAAATATAAAAATTCAACAGACTTACTCTATATGTCCTTTTCTTTCAGCCTCATAGGGCTTCCTCTGATATTTATCCTATTTTGGTAAAATCTGAACAGGGCTTTTAAAACCGGGATTTGGGCCCTTTCTGAAAATAATTGCAGGTTATATAATCAAGGCTGTTGTTTCTGTTGAGCTCCCATAGGGAGGTGACAAGTGGCAGAGATTAAATCAGTGTATGCTGGGTGAGCCTTTTCTGTAGTTCTCCGTCTCCCTGTGTGTCATTTTACAGAGCAGGTGTGGGGCAGTGTGGTGGGCAGAGCCTCATTACCTGGGAGAAGCGCTACTCCCTAGAAGAATGCAAACATCGCTTTTTTCAAAGTTATAAAAAAACAAGTTCTAGTTCTTCCTTTCAGCTGTTTTCCTTCCTAGAATTGGGGGCAGGAGGTGGGGGACGAGGGTTGAGTTGCCTAGACAAGGATAAAGGAATTCAGCTATAGCAATAGCCCAGGAATGTCAGAAGGAAACATCCCACTCACATCTGTCTGTATGTCCCTTGGAAATGTTAGGTGCGTGCTCCATCCTATTAACCTCCGTCTCTGCTTCCTTCTCTTTGGGAACCAGAGGAATATTGAATCATTCTTCGCATTCCCTGGAGCTATCAAGCAGGTAGCCAGAAGTCACACAGTATACTTTAGGAGGTTCAGCTGGTATCATTTGAGTGATGGAGACCTGTGTGCCCCATCCTTCCCCAGCCGCACCCCTTCCCTGAGAGAATGGCATTTTGTGAGCTGTGAGCAGAATTGAATTCTCTGGGGACCATGAGCTCAAAAAGGAGACAAATGCTCAACTGCCTTGCTGGCCAGATGCTGGGCAGTCAGAACGGAAAAGCAAATGCACGGGGGCCTGGGGCATCAAATGGTAACATCTGTGAGGCTGGGCTTTGCATTCCTAATTCCTCTTCCAGGATCCAGCTGTGGGAATTCAGAGGCCTGGACCTGAGTTGGGACTTTAGACTGTCTCTCAAAGTCAGGTTCAGGGACCCCCCACCCCAAACCTGCATACCATGTAGAAAGCTTGTTAAAAATGGAGATCCCAGGATCCTAGCCCGGACCTACCTAATCAGCATGACTGCTGCTGGGGCCCAGGATTGACACTTCCGAAGTCCCAAATGACTCCTAGGCACACAGAAATTGGAGAACTGCTGATTCAAGGAGAAATAAATAGGTAGAACTTCAATTTGCAATTGCCTAATACTTTGTGATTTAACACTGACAGATTTTTTTAAAATATTTGGGGTTACACTTTGGTTTAAGCAAACACTTGCCTTATTTATCATACTTAACAGGGTAAAATAGAAAAAGGAAAGTACCATGACTAAGCAAATGAATGTTTCTATTTTCTGTTATTCCCAAATTTCCTGTTGTGATCTATATTTCTCTTAGAATGAAAAACAATAAGTGATGAAAAAGCAAATGGTAATTTAAATTTGGCAGTAATGGACAAACTAGCAATTTCACTACCTCCCCCCCCCATAATGTGCTTTTGAGCATGTCCCCCCAAAAAGGGGCTGAAAAGGCAAGTGGTAGTTGCCTTTCCTCCCTAGGCCAAGTAGCAGTTAGGGCAGAAATCAAAAAGTAGTAGTGTATTTTATATACGTGTGTATATATGTATATACCCGCATACACATGTATATATATATTTCCATATATATATAATGACTGACAGTTATTGGTAGGGTCATTATCCCCTTGACTGTCACAAGCAGCACTGCAGAGCTAGAGTATTTTCCCCCCATTTTGCAGATAGCACACAGAGCCTTAAAACTTTTTTCAAGGTTACACAACTAGTAAATGCCAAACCTGGAAACCTGTCCAAGTCTTGTGACTTCCGTGGGTGTCTCAGTGGAGTTGTTGACCAACTACTCCAACCTCTATTTTAACAACAAAGAATGATGACGGAGATGATGATGAAGGTAATGATGATGATGATCATCAACATCATTATCATCAAACAAAGGCCACTATTTATTGGTCATTTTACCATATGTGAGGAACTGTACAAAACCCATCACATGTATTGTATGCTTTAGTGCTGACAACATCCCAGGGGGATAGCTACTCTGAACTCCACTTGACGGGTGAGAAAACTAAAGCTCACTGAGGTTGAATAACTTGCCCAAGGCCACACAGCTAATAAGTGGCAGGACCAGACTTCTAACAGCTGGGTTTGGCTTCCCTCAAAGGCCATGTGCTTCACCATCACGCTGAGGGGGGCAGTAGTGATGTCCTTGAGTTGACAAACCACCACAATAGCAGAGATTCTTTCCTCACTCCTAGACTTCGAGTCTGCTCCCCACCAGCAGGCAAGCTGGGCAGGCAAGAGGGATGTAGGGAATGGTTCTTGGGGACATCGTGTTCCTTGGGACTCAGAATTACAGGCATTTATTTTCCAGTTGGTTTCCCAGGTCCAGGAATAAACTCTGAAGGCAAAACAATCCCAGGCTGGGACTATCATGACCACCCTTTTTCCTTTTGCAGCTGGCTAGAATTTGCAAGAAATGAGCTGTTGCTCATACCATTTGCAGAATATTTTACTCTTTAATTTGAAAGATTCTATGCCAAAGTAGCAGCTGTCACTTGGAGACTGTTAAGGACTCACAGAAATGACAGGATTTTCTAAGAATGTAGTTACACCGAAGGGTTTAGTGCCACAACAGATTCTCGTTTCCCTGGCAAAGGGATGGATTGTGGAGGGAAGCAGGAGTTGGGGAGTGGAGGTTTCCCAGATACCAATTGAGGGACTTCAACATCTTTGATCACAGTGAAGGATCTTTAGTTATAACGCTCCTTAAGCCTAACACTGAGATATCAGAAATAAGGAAAAAGTGCAGAGAACCATTTTTCCTTAAGTGCAGAGTTCGGACTTCTTCCGAGATGTCCTTGATTAGCTCTAGGGTTCTTTAGAAATTAGCTGAGAATTATGCTCAACAACCTCTACATAAGTGAACTGGGGGTTCATTTTCCACCCTTTCTTCCACCATTTGATATTCCATCGTCTAAGACACATTCTGTTGTTTATAACCACATTTTTAAATATCTCTTTTTTTATTAGAAAGAGGAACACGTTATTTTTTCTGTTCTAAAAAACCCCATTGATTGGGATTGACATATATACACTAATATGTATAAAATGGATAACTAATAAGAACCTGCTGTATAAAAAAATAAAATGAAATTCAAAAATTCAAAAAATAAAAAATAAAATAAAAACCCCATTGTATAAAAACTAATGAAGTAGAATATCAGAATCCTCCTTAATGTAACTTCTCAGAGATAATCACTGTCAAGAGTTGCAATGTGTATCATTTCAGACTTTTTCTTTGAATGTACTCATTTTTATGCAAACTGATTTCGGTGTAAATATCATTTGCAAATTAATTCTTATTTTTTAAAAAAACAACTGTAAATATCCTCCCACATCAGCTTTTATGGATCTACCACATTCTTTGCCCTCATAGCTGTACCATAATTTATTAAGCCAATCACTTATTGATAGATATTTAGGTTGTTTTAGTTTTTCACTGTTACAAACACTGCTGCAATTAACATAGTTTTATAACTTCATTTGTAAGGTAAGTTCCTGGGACAAAAGGTATATAAGCCTTAAATTTTCAGAGATTTTGCCAAACTCCTCTCCAGAAAGCAATTAGATGTCCACCAGGAGGATATGAAGGTGCCTGGTTCTTCACATTCTACCCAGTAATGGAATCCTATAGAGGTACATATTTAATTATTAGTGAGGATAAGTGTGTTGTTATATAATTATTAGACATTTGTATTCCTGGCAAAAATTTTTGAAGAGCTGTGCACTCATCTTTTTTTTTTTTTAATTTTTTTTTTTTAATTTATTTATCTATTCATGGCTGTGTTGAGTCTTCGTTTCTGTGCGAGGGCTTTCTCTAGTTGCGGCAAGCGGGGGCCACTCTTCATTGCTGTGTGCGGGCCTCTCACTGTCGCGGCCTCTCTTGTTGCGGAGCACAGGCTCCAGACGCGCAGGCTCAGCAGTTGTGGCTCACGGGCCCAGCCGCTCCGCGGCATGTGGGATCTTCCCAGACCAGGGCTCGAACCCGTGTCCCCTGCATTGGCAGGCAGATTCTCAACCACTGCGCCACCAGGGAAGCCCCACTCATCTTTCTTTATATCTGATCCCTGACACGTTCACCTTATCACTTCCCACTACCCCTGTTACCTCATTAAAGCAGCATTCCTCAGTGCACTCTGATGAGATTTGCTAATCGATGAAACATTCACTATGGGCTGAGCATGGTGCCTGGCAATGATGGAAATTTAAAAATGAAAAGAGAACAGGTTCTCTTTCCGTGGAGCTTAGTCTTTTAAAAGAATACTCGACAAGGATGAAATTGAGACATACGTGGCTCGTCAGGACCCAGAGTAAGTCCTCAATTTTATAGGAATTTGCACTAATGTCCCTGAAATCCTTCCCCAATATCACCAACACACAGAGTCACAGTGCAGATAATTAGAATTAAGGCCCTCTTAATCTTTACTAGCGACAGGGGGGGTCTAGAACAAATTGCCTAAATTGACAAATTAATATTTACACAGTGTGATAGAACTTTTTAAGAATTCACATATCAAATTAATTTACGCCATGGTGCTCATCTTAACACATCCTCATTAAATGTTGGCTTTGAAAACAGTCTACCCAATAGTGATGCAAAGAGAACTCATTTGCCAACCCCTGGTCCCTTACAGATACAAAAATGTCATAAAAGAATTTGTCTTCAGGGTTCATTTTTAAGGGTTTAGTCTTATTTAACTCTGTGTTTAGTTTCTTGCTTGTCAAAGTGAGAAAGGACTGGTTTCTCTGATCTTTTCACCAGTCACCATAAGCGATTGTTAAGAGAAAATAAATGCTGTCAATTGTGCCCCATTAAATATGATTTTCTGTCAGTTTAAGTCATCGTCTTAGACTGACATGAACTTTACCATTTCGAAACCTGAAATTACTACTCTGATTACTATGGTCTTTAGAGATGGAATTCAGTCTCTCTGCAGACCGAATGTTCTCTGAAAAAAAATGACAAAGTTTAATGTTTCCTTTATGCAGATTAAAAAAAAAGTAAAGCACAAATATTCCATATTGGAACAAACAGCGCCATAGACGAAAATGAATGTAAATGCCTTATGTTGCACAAGACTAAATGAAAATGTGATGTGAATTACTTTCTAGCTCATCACTAGTGCCCAAATGACTGTGTTTCTGTAGTCTTAAAAATCACTTCAATTTTCAACCAAATGCCGCTAGCCAAATAAACAATGTGTGTCTCTAACACTTTTTATAATGCTTTCTGGAAGAGAAATACAGACAGTATGAAAAAAAAGAAAAGAAAAGCGTACTCAGCTCATCTTGCAGAGTCTCACTGTACATCACCAGGAGTCGTCAGAGACTTGTTGAACTTTTGAACTTGTCCATTTACTCATTTGGTCAGTCAGTGCATGAACCAGGTGAGTGTAGAGTGCTTGCCCTCTGCTGCAGATCCAGCCCATACTCAGCCATGTTTGGGTCCTAGGGGCCCCACCCATCTTAGCTAATTGGATGATAGGTAGGCACTGAATTATTAGTTGGTCAACAATCTGTACATGGTTGCTGGGACAAAGAGAGACTCATTCATTCATTTAGCACATTTTTTAAATTTAATTGTTCTTTTATATTGGCGTGTAGTTGATTTACAATGTTGTGTTAGTTTCAGGTGTACAGCAAAGTAATTCAGTTATACATATACATATATCCACTCTTTTTCAGATTCTTTTCCCATATAAGTTATTACAGAATATTGAGTAAAGTTCCCTGTGCTATACAGTAGGTCCTGTTGATTATCAGTTTTATATATAGTAGTGTGTATCTGCTGGTCCCAAACTCCTAATTTATCCCTCCCCCCACCACGTTTCCCCTTTGGTAACCATAAATTTGTTTTCGAAGTCTGTGAGTCTGTTTCTGTTTTGTAAATAAGTTCATTTGTATCATTTTTTTAGATTCCACATATAAATAGTATCATATAATATTTGTCTTTCTCTGTCTGACTTACTTCACTTAGAATGATCATCTCTAGGTCCATCATGTTGCTGCAAATGGCATTATTTCATTCTTTTTTATGGCTGAGTAATATTCCATTGTATATGTATATACAACATCTTCTTTATCCATTCCTCTGTTGATGGACATTTAGGTTGCTTCCATGTCTTGGCTATTGTAGACTGTGCTGCAGTGAACATTGAAATGCATGTATCTTTTTGAATTATGGTTTTCTCCAGATATATAGCACATTTTTTTGAATGCCTCCTCTGTGCAAGGAACTGTTCTTGGTGATGGAGATCAAGTGGAGAGCAAGTTACATTGGGTCTTTCTTCTCCTGGAGCTTAACATTGTAGTGAGGGCAAGGAATAGAGAAAAGAAACACGCGAACAAGCCAAAGACGAAGATCATGTCAAACAGGCACGATGACAAGAATTAAACAGAGTGATACAGTGGCTGATAACTGGGAATGGAGTAGGCAAGGAGGTCTCTCTTATGAGGGGACATTTAGGCTGAGAATGACAAGAAGGGTGAACCATGAAAGATCTAGGTGGAACGTGAAGATGGAAGAGCAAGTGGAAAGGCAGAAGGGAACCTGGTGCTGTAGAGGAATAGATAGAAGAACAGCACAGGGAGAACACAGTGGATAAAGAGGAGAGTGGGGTACAGTGAGTCATGCAGGGGCCAATAAGAGATAGGGCCTCACGGGCCATGTAAGGTACTTGAATTTTATTCTGGATGCAGTGGGAATCCTTTGCTTAAGACTAAAGGAGTGACATGACCTGACTTACATATTTTAAGAATTATTTTAGCTGTTGTGTGCAAAATATATTTTTCAGTTAATCTAGGCAAGAGAAGATAGTGGCTTAAATAGGGTCTTAGTGATTAAGAGGGAGAAAACTGGAAAGATTTGGGATGTATTTAAAGAGATGGTACATAGAACTGGCTTCTAGAAACTATATGTGGGGAGAAGGCAAGGCAAAGAAGGATTCAAGGCTTGGGGTCCAAGAATGGGGAGGATAGTAGTGGGAGGTTGGTGGGACATGGATCAACTGTTCCATTTTGAACATGTAAAGTTGAGGTGCCTATTAGATGCAACAGTTGTTTTAAAACAAATGAATGAATGGCCTGTTGTAGAAAGCTATGGTAGGCCAATCAGATTCCCTATTTGTGGTATGTGCACTAAGGAACTGGAGAGAGGGAGGGAGTTGCAGATGAGCCAAAGCCAAAATTATAAGGAAGCAGAAACTGAATCAAAAAGGAAGCCAGTTGGAGGAAGGAAAGTATCAGATCAAAAGAGTTAAATACATCTCGAGGAGTCGTCAGTGTACATGGCCCGAGAGGGAGATGTGAGGTGAGTTGTTGCTCCCTAGACCTGCCTCTACTTTCTTACTTTCTAGTTCTGCCCATAGGTACCCTTCCAAAAATATGCTGTTTTCTTGATGTAATTTAGGTGGGTTGCTGTTTCTTTCCTATGAACTAACCTAGTTGAAATAAATAACTCAACACACTGAGGACCACAAAGATGAGTCATATAAAGTCACTGTCCTCAATGAGTTCACAGCCCAGGAAAGAAGATAATCGTGCAAAGAACAGTTATGTAAAGTCCAAATGGAATGCTAAGGGTGTTAAAACGTTATTTATCTGCCATTTAGTATTACATGTTCTTTTATAAGCAAACAAAAAATTAAATGTACAAGTTGTCTGTTGGAATCTGCATCAAGTAATAGAAACTGCAAATGATGATTTCTAGTAGGAAATACATGGCATTATATAAGGTTTCCCAGATTTTGATCATGGGTTTTACCAAATGTGCATCCCACCTGGACTATTATTTACTTAATGTTTTCATGTAGTTAAACTCACTTTTGTAACTTAAATACATACTGCTGCCTCATCCTAAGCAATAAAGCCCTGAAATAATGGTTTGTTTGCTATTTACATAGTTTTCTAATATTCATAAAAATAAATACAGACTCCGAAAATAGAGAGCCGACCTGCATGTGGCTAAAATCATACCACAACCACCAGGGCTACAAGTACCAGATTTTTGGAAACAGTGACATAGAGAGGAAAGCACTAGACTCAAATTTACAAGATCTGACTTTGAACTTGGCTCCTTAACCAAGAAGCTACTGTGCAGTTCTGGGCAAATCAGTCTCTTTTCCCCTCAGCAATAAAAGGATTGTATACCTTCCCTGCCCATCTTACAAAGTGATTATAGGGATCACATAAGCCAGGGTATGTTCAGATGCTTTGCAAAAGACAAAGTGCCTAACAAATTGCAGTGCTTATTGAGAATGTAGTTGTGGACCATAATGATTGTACCTGTGGGTTCCTAATGTAGGTGCCACTTGGGCAAAGCTGGCATTTAAAAACCAAAACGAATATTTTCTCCTCTAAGCTGTGCTCCAGAATCCTCCAGCTCTTAAAACTTGTCTTCACTTATTATCAGAACCACACAATTTGGACTGTGCTCAAAACAATTTTCAATTATTTCTAGCAAGCAAGCCTTGTCTTCCCAAGGGTATGAGGGAGCCCCCAGAGAAGGTACCTTCTTTGATCAAATGAGTTCATTGTAAATAGACTGTCCCTTACAGTGTACGGCGTGGCATGAGCAAAGATTTAGTGCCCCTTTTTGGCTACAGTCTTTGTATGAGATAATAAAGCTCTCTGAATCTATTTCCTAATTTGTAAAATGGAAATAATAATCCCTATTTTGCAAGGGTTTTGTGAATTTTAGTGACATAATGACAGTTAATTGTTTAATATAGTGCCTGAGCCATAGATAGCTCTAAATAAATATCAGCCACTATTATTTTACTGCATGAAGGATGAGAATTGCTATTCACATTGGTGACATCTATTAGGAGTCTATGATTCCAAGTATCATAGTACCCACCTCTTAGAGTTATTGTGAGAAATAAATCGAAGTTCTCACATGTAAACGGTGTCTGGCACGTGATAAGTGCTTAATAAACGTAAGCCTTTGCTGTCCGCATCAGCTTTTGTTATCTCAGTGTTTATTACAGTACATCGTATTTTGGATGAAGCAGGGTTCGATGACAGGATTCTTAGTTGTAGAAAATTCTCTGTTAAATCGGAATTGATTGTCTGTGTTGTTGTCTCTGTTCCATTGTTCAAAAAATACTATAGGAGTTTAGCATAGTGTTAGAGAATAATAGATGTTCAAAAGATACTACATGAGAAACAGGAGAGATTAGCCTCTGGTTTGATTTGAATACCTAAAGCTCTTTATTGATAAGAATCTAGACTTGTGCTATTATACACTAGCTATGTGTGGCCACAAGCCCATGAAATGTGGCTAGTCTGAACAGAGATATGCTGTAAAGTGTGAAATGCATACTAGATTTCAAAGACTTAGTGTGAAAAAAAAATTTTTAATTTCATTAATAATGTTTTATATTGATTAGACATTGACATAGTAATATTTGGGGTATATTGGTTTAAATAGATTATTTCAATTCATTTTACCTGTTTCTTTTTACTTTTATAATGGGGCTACTAGAAAATTTAAAATTAAACCTGTGGCTCCCATTGTGGTTTGCATTATATTTCTATTAGACAGCACTACTCTAAGCCATTTCATAGTTCAAATGTTGACAAAATATCATGGCCCATCTTACAGTAGCAAAGTTTTTTCAGAATTTTAATGTAAACTATTTTTGTAATAGTTTTTATCTGTTGAAACCACTTTCTAAACTTATTGTTTTATAGCAAGCCATGATTTTAAGTGGGTAGAGTTTGGCCATCTAGTTCTGTTATTTGTTTATATCTTAGTGTACAGTATTTAAAATGCATTACATTGTAACATAAAATTTAACATAGTTGTTTCCACTGAATGAAAGAGTTGAGAAAGGGACAGTTTACCTTAAAATTAACAAAATAGCAAACACAAAAATGACTAATGTTATAATTAATGTTATAAATAATCTTGAGGGGGAGTCAGTGGCTGAAATTAGGGGATGAGTCTGAAAACAGTGATGGATTGTTTAAATATCAATAGTATTTTGATTAATTTATAACAGTAAAATACTTTCAGTTGTGCCATTATGCCCAGCAATAATGTAGGTTATTGATTACCATGTCCTACACAATATACTGTATTAATTTGTGAATCCAGTGGGTTTTTACTGAAAATAATCTTATATAACATGCACATTCCCAAATCTCCATCAAGTAGACAGTATGTATAACAGGGTGACCTCTTAATGAGTCAATTTAGTTCACTTTTGAAATGAAAACATTTTATGAAATAATGTGTTGATAACTTTTAAAATCTTATATGGATGCACATGTTTTGGCCACGTGTAGGTCTGGGTATTCGAGCTTTGGAGAAGGTTCTAAATGAAGAGCCCTTGTCAGCTAAGAGCAGAGAGAAACTGCTTTGCTTTATGGAGATCTTCTTAACAACATTCCAGAACCGTTCTGAAGCACCCAAAGTAACTTCCTGTAAAGAGGTATTAAGCACCAACTTGCTTTAGCTTAGAATTCATAACTCACAAAATAAAACAAGTGGAACATCACTGATTCTGTAATCCCGTCCCCTGCACCTTCCTCCTTTGTTCTACAGGATTTTAACAATATACCCGTCTCCAAACTTACAAATGATTTCCTTTTCCAAAGTTCATCTCCAAGGAATGACCAGGAGCTTTTCAAAGCAAGGTTGAGGGTTGGGTATAGAGCAGAACCAGTCATTTGAATACACAGGTTACTTGTATGTCTGCTTTGTAGCTTGAAATGTGTCTGCATTAAATACTTTATATCTGTAGAAAAAAGTTAATCCGTAGAGTAAAGGCCATTTCTACGATAGCATGCTTACATTGTAACATGGTTTAGATATAAGACAGACATTTTAATCTCCCCTCACCCTACTAGGAAAGCATGGTTTTATGGGTTCTCAATAGCTCACGTCTTATGTAAATTACTCTACTCCACTTGGCTCTCAGTTTCAGTGAACAGCATTCCAGCAGTGAGAGGTGTTCAGTCAATGACAGTAATGTCTTGTAAGGGACCTTCTTTGTAGACCTTTCTATTGATTTTTATATTTTCACATCCCTGAAGATTTCATCCCTGAACTGAAACCTCTATCCATCAATAAATGCATCTCCATCTGTTGTTCTGGGCTTAACTTGTCATTCCTTCTGGAGATTAACACAGCACAGAGATTATTCCTGTGCATATTGTGTCCTCAGACTTAGCCCCTGATCTCTCCCTTCCTTCCTCCCTCCCTTCCTTCCTCCCTCCCTCCCTTTCTCGCTTCCTCCTTTCCTCCCTCCCTCCTTCCATCTGTGTTTTTTCCTCTTCCTGACTGAGCCTTGTAGAGCAAATCTGTGAAAGGAATTGTTGGCTGGACATGGGCCCCAGTACCCTGAGGAGGCAGTGGGACAGGCCTGAGGTGGCTGATGGAGGAGACATGCATCTTTCCAAGTTTGCAATTCCTACTTCTCAACAATGTGCCCCCAATGCAAGTACTTACCAATTGCATGCCACGAAATTCCCCGAATGTCCCTTCTGAAATATTTTGAGAAAAACCTCTTTGCCTCACTAGGTAGATAAGTTTGGCCAGTGATACCCAAAGGGATTTTTGAGAAACATTAGCCCTATGAAATGCTCTTCAAAGAAGGATTCACACTGTCTCAAAGAAATATCTGTCCTTCCATGTTCATTGCCCCATTACTCACAATAGCCAAGACATGGAAACATCAACAAATGAATAGATAAAGAAAAAAAAATATGTATATCACATTCATATATATGTGCACATATATTTATATATCACATATATTGATATGTATGTATAAATATATATGCAATGGAATATTATTCAGCCATAAAAAAGAAAGAAGTCTTGCCATTTGCAACAATATGGGTGGACCTCGAGGGCATTATGCTAAGGGAAATAAATTAGACAGAGAAAGAAAGGTACTATATGATCTCACTTAAGTGTGGAATCTAAAAAAGCCAAACTCAGAAACAGAGAGTAGGAGGGTGGTTGCCTGGGCGGGGGGGTCAGGTAAAGGGGGAGATGCTGGTCAAAGGATACAAACTTGCAGTTGTAAGATGAGTGGGTTCTGGGGATCTAATGGACAGCATGGTGACTATAGTCAACAGTACTGCATTCTGTACTTCAAAGTTGCTAAGATCTTAAATATTCTCACCACACACACACAAAAAGGTAATTATGCGAGGTGATGGAGGTGTTAACTAACGTTACTGTGCTAATCATTTTGCAATATATACCTGTATCAAATCATCACGCTGGGGCTTCCCTGGTGGCGCAGTGGTTAAGAATCTGCCTGCCAATGCAGGGGACACGGGTTCGAGCCCTGGTCCGGGAAGATCCCACATGCCGCAGAGCAACTAAGCTCGTGTGCCACAGCTACTGAACCTGCGCTCTAGAGCCCGCGAGCCACAACTACTGAGCCCAAGTGCCACAACTACTGAAGCCCACGCGCCTAGAGCCCGTGCTCCGCAACAAGAGAATCCACCGCAATGAGAAGCCCGCGCACCGCAGTGAAGAGTAGACCCCGCTCGCCGCAACTAGAGAAAGCCCGCACACAGCAACAAAGACCCAACACAGCCAAAAATAAATAAATAAAATAAATTTATTTGAAAAAAAAAATCATCACGCTGTACACCTTAAATTTACACAATGTTATGTATCAATTATATCTCAATAATGCTAGAAAAATAAATAAATAATAATGAAAGACTGGGGGAAAAAATTTAAATGTTGAGAAACACCATTTACTGGCCCCCTTCACAGTGCACATTGGAATAGTACACTGTGTACATCTGTTTATCTCTGTTAACCCAGCATCTCCCTAACTCATTTGATCATAAAACCTTGTTTTAAAATATAACATCGGGGCTTCCCTGGTGGTGCAGTGGTTGAGAATCCGCCTGCCAGTGCGGGGGGCACGGGTTCGAGCCCTGGTCTGGGAGGATCCCACATGCCACAGAGCAACTGGGCCCGTGAGCCACAATTACTGAGCCTGCGCATCTGGAGCCTGTGCTCCGCAACAAGAGAGGCCACGATAGTGAGAGGCCCGCGCACCGCGATGAAGAGTGGCCCCCGCTCGCCGCACCTAGAGAAGGCCCTGGCACAGAAATGAAGACCCAACACAGCCAAAAATAAATAAATTAATTAATTAATAAAAAAAAAAAAATACAACATCTATTAACATCACATAACTAGACTTCCCCAGAACACACTTTGGAAATCTTGAGTTAGATATTAGTGAATTTTCATTCCAGCTGCAAAAGAAGAGCTATATCTCTTAAAAGGATCATTTAAAAATAAAAATTAAAAGCTTCCATGCTGCCTCAGACCCATACACTTTCCATTTTATGGATCTGTCTTTGATGGGGATGGAAATGATGTTCTATGGGTTAACACATTCAAATCTATGTTGTCCATTCATTAATCAGTGTGTTATACTAACTCTGCTGGCCTGACTTAGTGGCGATGCTGAGAGAGGTAGATAAAGATCTAAGGACTGCTAAGTGTCTGATGTGACAGAAGCATTGGTCAAATGCAAATGGAGGGAGAAGAAGGGGTCAAGGATGTCTCCTGTAATTTTATCTTGGGTGGCCAAGTAATTAGCAAATTATAAATTGGAGGTGTGTCTTAATCATCCTCCATTTTCCTTGATTGTAAATAGACAGTTCATAAGTATATGGCCAGACAAAATTTACTAATGAGTGAAGGTCCCAGTCTTATGCCCCAACACCGCGCCCGTGAAAAAGCACTAGGCTTTACAGCTTTGCTTCCTCCCTTCCCCTACTCTGAAGAGAAAGTACAGGACCTAAATAGTGACCAAGATGGGGGAATAAGACAACATGGATGAACTAGAGCTCTTCTGAGGCAGTCAAATAAACATCTCCCAAGAATAAGAGAGGATTGGAATTTGTATTAGGAGTTGCTGTTGTAGAACCCATTTAATGTTTAAGAGAATCACGTGCAATGACTGAGATTCTAAGTAAGCTACTCTGTTATATATGACAGTTCACGAGCAGTGGGCTATGAGATCCTTGGCTTCATAGATAATGGGCCCATTTCAAGGAGGCTGCAAACTCAAATACCAGCAGTGCCAGGCAGGTACCATCGATGATGAAGTGGACAGAGTATAAAAACACCACAGTGCAAGAGGAATGGAGAAACAGCCACTGTCACTCAGGTCTAAGAAGAACCACCTCAGAAATGATGGGATCCTCACTGACAGATGCTAAAAACGGTCCAGGAAAGTTTGAGGAGAAACTGGATATTTGCCTAATTTCAAATATCTCTCCTAAGATACTTACAAAAGATATTTATAAATTACAAAATACTAAACTTCACAGTGGAGAAACCCAGCAGACACCACCTTAACCAAGGTTAACATCACCAGAAATAAGATAACGTTAACATCATGGACCCCATGATAAGATGCACTGGTATCACAGAATTGCTTCTGTGGCCTTCTTGGTACAAATGCATAGCTTCAATCTAATCATGAGGGAAAAGTAGGCAAACCCAGAATGAGGCATTCTGTGAAATAATTGACTAGTAATTATCAGAAGTGCCACAGTCATAAGACCAGGAGAAACTAGGAACTGTCACCAACTGAAGAAGACTAAAGAGGCATAATAATTAAATGCAATGTGGGATCCTGGATCGTGTCCTGGGAGAGAAAAGGGGCATTAAGAGGAAAACAGTTGCAATTTGAATAAGGTCTATAGTTTAGTTAAAAATATTCAGATATTAACATTAGGGGAAAGTGGAGGAAGGATATACATGAACTCTTTATGCTATTTTTTGCAAATTTTCTATCAGTCTAAAATTAGTTTAAAAAATAAGCATAGCAGGAAAATAAAGAAAAAGAAATGATGGGATTCAGAACCTCCAACATCACACTAACCTATAGAAATATAGTGTGAGCCGTGAATATGAGTCACATACGTCATTTGAAATTTTCTAGGAGCAAGTTAAAGAAAGTAAAAAAAGATTGGGGAGATGAATTTTAGTAAGTTAACTCAATATATCAAAAATATTATCACTTCAACATATAATCAATATAGAAAATTACTGAGATCTTTTATATTCTTTCTTGCTCTAAGTCTTCAAGAGCCAGTCTCAATTCAGACTGGCTGCCTCTCCTGTTCTCAATAGCCTCGTGCGGCTGGTGGCTACCATATTGAACGACACACATCTACCACCATCAAGACACATTCTGTTTGCATCTCTTATTATTTCTGCTTCTTCCTATGAGTGTTTTGTTCTTTCCTACTATAGACTCCTCCTTCCTTCCCTCACTTATGAGAATTTGTATGTTCCAGACATTATTCTATGCACAAAACTGACAAAAATTTCCAACTTCCTGGAGCACCCATTCTTGAGGGAGTGATTGACATAAACAGTAGCTATAGTAAATAAGTAAATTATACAGTAATTAGAAGATAGTAAGTGCTATGGAGTGAGGGTGTGAGGGGCACAGAGCTGAGTAAGGTGACTCAGATATGCTGGGGGTAGGAAAGCTAAAAGAGGCAAGACCTAAAAATCAAACCCAGATCACCTATGACTTCATTCTGGTACTTTCCATTCTTTAATTTCAACAGACAATTTTGAATGGAGGGAGTAATGGGAAAGTAAAAACAATGTTCTGCTTTGACTTATTTAGTACTTAATAAGGTCCAGTGCAGCTCCGTCATAGAGGGCAACACCTGACTGCCATTTTCAATGTCTGGTTTAAAGGAGGTGATAGCATTCTGAACAACCAGCCCTCCAGCTAACCGAAGCAGAAATATGCAGGAGCTATCTTATAAGGACTAGGATATCTCAGCAGAAAACGGAGGGTTTTGAAATTATGCAGCCCACTGCTATTTCTTGACATGAGTCCAGAAAGGTTTGATCTTTCTTGCCCTGAAATTTGAATAATTACCTACAGCCTGGTGAATTTAACATATTTGGAAAACTGATTTCTTCTCTCTAGAGGATTGTGAATTTTGTTTACTCTCCTTGTGATGGAGTATGAGATTCATTGTTTTTTTAAACTTTTGGTCAATAATAGTTACTCATTGAAATACCTTCCAATCACAGTTCTTTCTGCTCTGGGATGTGAGAAAAGAGTGGCTGCCAGAAATGTGTACAAGGAATCCTGCAACCTCTGCTTTTCAGAGTCTGAGATACCTTAAAGAAGTTAAAAGAAAGGAGGTGCAACAGAAAGAAAAAGAAAGAGAGAAAGAGAGAGGGAATTTGTCCTATGTTGTGTGTGTATTTTTCCTGCATCCGATTATGTGAGGTGCCTGTTGGAATGGAGAGTCTTGGACCTAGCCCCAGATCTCTAGATTCCAAATCTTTGGAAGATGGAGCCTGAGAATCTGGGTGGTTCATAAGGTTCCTAAGTGATTCTTATGCCCACTGGGTATTGAGAACCATAGATCCTGGTGCCAGAAAGGCCCAGATTTGAATCCTGATGCCTCTGCTTACTGGCTGGGGTGCTCAGAGGGTCTCTTCTAAGGAAGGGACACTGCACTGCCCCCCTGCGTGTAGTGTTCTCTGTCTATCAGGCTTTGTAACAAGAAGACCAGGGAATTTGGATCCAGCATACTAACTCCCACTGTGCTGGGTCCAGCAGGAGAATTCTTCAGATCTCTTAATTGTGACATTTTAACAAACTATTCTGTTCCCATTTTTTAATGCAGCTGGCATAGAGGCTGCTTTTGTCCCTTTGTTTTGCTAAGGGGAATGCAGGCATTTGTTTCTACTCCTTTTCTTTTCACTTGTATTCCTATAATGCACGTATTTATAGTCCAAGGAGGCAAGAAAGAGAACTAGGACAGACTTGTGTTTTCAAGGCCTGCCATGTGGACCTGGGCAGGGACATGTCAGGCCTCCAAAAATGAGCCAGTAAGTTCTTTGTTTGCGCTCTGGGCATAGCCCTTTTATCATCTGTGGTCCCATCTAAATAGCTTTTCTTAAGGGATAAAGCATATTATCAGGGCCTAAGAAATAACTTGTAATTATGGGCTCTCGAATGGACTCAGGTACTGTTTAAAAGCACCAGATGAAAGAGAAACTTATGAGGATTTTGCTCTTTAACTAGGCCTTGGAGCCCTGGATGAACTTACTTTTTATGTTACAGTCTCGTATTTTTACCTCATTTTTAAAATTACAAAAGTAATAGATGCCCATTGTACAATATTCAAATAATACAGATCTATTAAGTAAAAAATGAAAGCTCCCGGGACTTCCCTGGCGGTCCAGTGGTTAAGACTCTGTGCTTCCACTGCAGAGGGCACGGGTTCCATCCCTGGTCGGGGAGCTAGGATCCTGCGTGCCGTGCAGCGCGGCCAAAACAAATAAAATAAAAGCTACCACATACCAAGCACTTCAGTTCTATTCTCTGCTATTTTTCTAGACATATATAAACACATATGATTAACACACACACACACACAAGAGTAATTAGGACTCTTTAAAGTGTAAATGAGACCAACCCAATTCAAAAAATTTTTGAGAAATAGGAGAAATCTCTTGGCTTACATAATCATACTTGATTGAGGTGAATAAGCTTCAAGAATGGCCAGATCCAGGGTGTCCAACAGGCTAGTCTGTCTTTCTCTCATCTCTCTCTCTCTCTCTCTCTCTCTCTCTCTCTCTCTCCCTCTCTCTCTCTCTCTCTCTCTCTCTCTCAACGTGTCCTCTTTCTGTGCATCTGCCTCATTTTCCCCCCTCACTTAGCTTTCCCCAGGTGCTGGGGAGGATAGCTTTCTGCAGACCTGGATTTGCTCTAGATTCAAGACAAAATAATGCCCCTTCTCCCCGCAAAAATGTGGACATCCTAATCCCCAGAACCTGTAAATATGTTGTCTTAACATGGCAAAGGAGAATTAAAATTGCAGATGGAATTAAAGTTGTTCATCAACTGACCTTTGAAGATGGAAGAATGGGGCTGTGAGCCAAGGAAGTGGATGCCTCTGGAAGCTGGAAAAGGCAAGGAAATGGATCCCCCCCGGCCCGCCTCAGATCCTCCAGAAGGGAACACAGCTCTACTGACACCTTGAGACTTGTGTCATATTTCTGATCTACATAATGATAAGATAATAAATTTGTGTTCTTTTAAGCCACCAAGTTTGTGCTAATTTGTTCTAGCAGCTGGAGAGACCTAATATAGGACCCAAAAGGCAAGAGACTTTTTCTCCTCAAAATCAAAATTTTTAAAAATCCTTGGAAGGCTTCTGAGTAGCCTAGCTTGGTTTTCAGCCAACCTCCATCCCTGGCACCATGGTCAACAGCATCGGATACTATAATTGTCTAGATCTGATTACTCTTTATGGCAGGGAAAGGGGATCGAGGGGCTGTGATTGGCAGCCCTTCTCCTCAGAATCACATAACTGGCATGGGAACAGAGCAATTCCCCCAAAGGAGGATTGTGTAGGTTTGTTGTTTATAGTTTGCTTTTTAGAATGGGTTTGTGACATATATTTTGTTCTATAATTTGCTTATTTCTCTTTACAACATATTTTGGGGATATTTTCATTTCAATTTATACAAATCCTACTTTGTTCTTTTTAGTAGCTGCCTGGTATTCCATTGGGTAGATGAACCAAACTCATTCAACCGTGTTTCCTGTTGATGGACATTTAGGATGTTTCCAATCTTTGCTTCCAAACAAGACTGAATGTTGTGTCCTTCGATATATCTCTGTGCATGTCGTAGGACTTGCTTTTGATTTTTTTCTAAACATTGGTAATGTGAGGGTGCAATGGAGAAAAGAACAAGGATAGGCGTAGTGGGTTGAATAGTGCCCCCCCCCCCAAAATATGTGCAAGTCTGAACCCTCAGTACTTGTGAATGTGACCTTATTTGGAAACAAGGTCGTTGCAGATGTAATTAAGTTAAGGGTCTTGAGATGAGATCATTCTAGATTTAGGGTGGGCCCTAAATCCAATGACAAGTGTCCTTATTAAGTACAGAAAAAGGGAGCTCACAGAGACACAGGGGAAGGCCATGTGAAGATGGAGGCTGAGATTGAAATGATGCCTCTGCAAGCCAAGGAATGCTAAGAATTACCAACAGCCACCAGAAGCTAGGGGAGAGACATGGTATAGACTCTCCCCCAGAGCCTCTAGAAGGAAACAACCCTGCTGACACCTGACTTCTGATTTCTGGCCCTCAGAATTGTGACAGAATAAATTTCTGTTATTTTAAGCCACCCAGTTAATGGCAATTTGTTATGGCAGCCCTAGGAAACTAAAACACAGGTTGTGAAAGCAACTGGTTCTCCTGCCCTCCTCCGTTTGGCTTGTGGCCAGCTGTCAATCATCTGGGAAGACAGAGGAATGTTAGGTCAGATCACAAAAGCCATGTAGCACACAGGAGTCATTTCAGTGTCCATTTCTGTGAATGTGCTTTGTGATTTTTATCTTCTAGTGCCATTTTGCTTAAACAAATGATGAAATTAGTATATACTTCAGAGTCAGCTCCCAGTGGATATATGGAAGAGAGGCAGACCCAGTGTGAAATGAGAGACAAAGCAAAGTGAAGGCTTAGGCAGAATCCTCTATGGTGATCTATAGCATCATAGATTTTTAGTGGTTGTGCATAAGAGGAATGAATAAGTAGACGAAGGAAGGAAGGAAGGGAGGAAGGAAGGGAAGAAGGAAGGAAGGAGGGGGGAAGGAGGAAAAAAGACAGATAAAGTAGACCATGATATGACCAGTGGAGACCTTTGAATGCCCCCTTTCAATCAATGCCCTGTAGGGCATTAAGCCCTTTATATTTAATTCACAAACGGCTGAAAATGCTCAGAACGTGCTTGGTGTCCACTACGATGACACAAGCTGGCCATGCCTCCACTCTCACCACCCTCACTGTTTCAAGTCAAATATTGAAATGCAGTGAACAATATCCCAAGCAGAGAGCTAGGAATCTGATTCTTTTTGATCAGTAAAGCACTAAAAACAAAACCAAAAAAAAAGGCAATAACGCATACAGGTATAATCACAGCACACAGGTATATTTACTGCATTGGACTTTTTCTCATCTGACTTCTGACATATGTGAATTACCGTTGGGCCAGGAAGCTCATACTTGGTAATTGGCAGCTGTATTTTAACTGCAGGCTTGAATGTTTTGGGGGAAAAAAAAAAGGAAGAGCAGATGTTGAGATACCTGTTTGGGGATGTGTAGTGTATCACTGCCTGTCCTTAAACCTGCTGAAGGAGACAGAGTAGGTCATGGAAAATCATGGAAAATGGAGCAAAACTCTAAAGAAATCTCTGCTTATGGTAACTGCTGGACCGTAGTATAATGCCTGCCTTTGGCTTTCGGCTTTTCAGCACATGCATGGCCTTGGCTTCTGCCACTCCCTCTTCTGGATTTTCCTCCCCTCATCAAGGCCCATTGCAAAATCTACCTCTCGTCTTCCTACCCTGGATGGAACTTCGAGGGAACAGATCACAGATCTTATTAAATTGGAATAATTGATATTTATTGTAGGATAAAGCCACTGGGGACCAGTAATTGAGTGAGAATGTAAACCCGTGTTAATAAGAATTGGGGGACTTCCCTGGTGGCGCAGTGGTTAAGAATCCGCCTGCCAATGCAGGGGACACGGGTTCAATCCCTGGTCTGGGAAGATCCCACATGCCGCGGAGCAACTAAGCCCATGCGCCACAACTACTGAGCCTGCACTCTAGAGCCCACGAGCCACAACTACTGAGCCCACGTGCCGCATCTACCGAAGCCCGTGAGCCTAGAGCCCATGCTCCGCAACAAGAGAAGCCACCGCAATGAGAAGCCCGCGCACCGCAACGAAGAGTAGTCCCCGCTCGCCACGCTAGAGAAAGCCCGCACGCAGCAACGAAGACCCAACGCAGCCAAAAATAAATAAATACAATAAAGAAATTTATTTTTAAAAAAATAAGAATTGGACCAACCAAGAACTGCAGAGTCCCAAATGAGCATTTTTCTATTTCAGCATTTCCTTGAGCTCCTGATGAATAACCTTCTGCTTTTAGGATGACTTACTCTTTTGATAGCCTCTGATGTGCTTGTTTTCTCCGTGCATTTAAATTGGGTCATGGGGCAGGAGCCGGCCGTGCTCTAAAGCTTCCCCCAAGAACATGGGTCTGGGATGTGTGTTTAATGTTTTCCCTGTAACAGAGAGAAATGTCGTCGGTAATTCTTATTGGCAGGCCCAATGTTTAAAGCTTTTGGAATTATCTGAGTCGCAGTGTCGCAGGAATCGTTCTGCATTCAAATATTTACAAGGCATAATTAAATGGATTAATGATGTGGGGTTCTAGAAACAGTACGGTGGTGTTAAATTTTCCAGCAGCCTTCTACTAGTTTCATCATTCCTTTTTCCCCCCTTCTCTATCTTTTCGATTTATGATTTTTGCTTTCAGCCCTCTATGAGCTTCTGATATCTCAGACTTTGCACTGAATTTCTCACTTGGCCCCTCTTGTTACTGCCCCTCTGTTAATTTCATCTCCTCAGTATCCAAAGGCCCCCTCCTGCTTCTTAGATTAAATCCTCCACTCTTGTCATTGTCTTCCTTGCTTTGCTTAGATAACATCTGATACAGCTTTGAAGATGTGAGGTGCTGTCCCAGTGCTAAGTGGGATGGTTCTAATTATTATCTTGAAGCCTCGCATCACCATATTCTCTTTCTCTCTCATTGTTTTCTCTCTCTTAGTCATCTGGGTGTGAATAATGAACACAATGTTTCCTTAAGTGGAAGAATGGAAATATAGTTGAGTTCTTTTTCCCAGGTTGCCTGTTAGCAGAAATTGAGGCATATCCATGTGCTTTTGGCCTGGGAAAACGAAAAGGGAAGATTGAGACACTAGAATGTGTATTGTGAATGATCACAGTCTTAGAGATTTTTTAAATGACTTCTGTTTTTATTACAAAACCGACAAAAAATTGTTGTAGAGAATTTGGATAATTCAGAAAAGCACACAGATGAGAAGACATGTGACATGAGTTTTCATCTTGCAAATTTTGTGTGTATAATATATACTATCGTCATATTAATCTGTTTTCACACACAAAATAGGGTCAACCTGAACATAATGTTTTCTAACTTACGCTTAAACTTAATGCACTGTGAACATTTAAATTACATTTTTTTCCCATCATCATGACCACAGGCCCCCCTCTTATACAGATGGACCACAACTTATTTAACCAGTTCCCACAGGTGAACAATTAGTTGGTTTCCAATCATCAACTAGTCCAGCAATTAATTGGACTAAAATAAACAATGCTGCAATCAGCATCCTTTATACATAGCCAGCATAGTTTTTTAAAAATAATTATTTCTTCAACAAAAATTTCTGAAGTTAGATTTGCTATTCAAAGGATATAAAAGTTTAGTAAGCATTGGCTATTTAGAAGGACACCCAGAAAATGGTACTAACTCAAGCTGCCCATCTTGGATGGGTTAGAAAAGGACACCCCATGTCAGAGTGTCTCTTTCCTGGTCTTTCCTTAGCTTAGACATCTAACACTGGATTGGTCTTCTTTCTGGATGAACATGCTTTGGAAATATCACTTGGATTCTTAGAATGGTTCTAAAGAATGGTCCAGGGCTCCTCATGACTCATCAGCAAGGTCCTGTATCCCTAGGACATCAGTTGTATCAGAGGCAAATTCATGTTTAAAGAACCGCCCACTGGAAGCAGTTACACTGGTTTTAGGCCAAATCAGAAGAGAAATTGTAAAGAAGGAAGAAGGAATATTAATGCTTAGTGGCCACCTATACAGTGCTGACATTGTTTTCTCTTGACAATCTTATAAGATAGTGAAGTTTCACCTTCATTTTGTAGTTGAACTAGATTCAAATCCATCTCTACCTGATGCCAAAGACCATGGTCTTTACTCCCCTCTATAACTCAGTTTTGTAGTTTAACTACTCAGAGCAGAGTTCCAAAAGCCATGAAGAGTCTGCCTCTCACTTAGGTCTATTTATGTTCTGTCAATTTTTTCTTTCTCTTTAAATATCAATTTGGTACACATTTGGCTTTCCAAGTGTTAGAAAGCAACATTTCTCTTGTTTTACTTGTAGGTCATGTTTTCACTAGAATCCTTGATGTATTATTCTTTTTTCTCTTTGCCTAAAAATGTAATATAAATTCATGAAGGCTTTGAATAGTGTTATATATGGGATGTCATTTAGCCTGCCTTGCAAAGTCTGTTTATCAAAGCAAGAACTACTTGTTGGAGGATGTTAACGTCCTGAGTCAAAGGAAAAATAAACTGTGGGCTTTAGAGTGATCTTTCTACATATGTATTGACTGAATGCTTAAGGAGAATTCTGACATCTCTAGCCGCAGATGGTTTAGGAACCAAACAGTGAACTAGACAAGCTTGTATCCATAAACTGAAGACTCTAGCAAAGATGAGAACAATATAGCATAGGGGTTATCAGCACAGATTGACAGCTTTGGAACTGATCTTACCTCTAAGTCTCATTTTCCTTTTCCGTATAATGGGGATAGTAAGGTTTACTTGGAGAATCATCCTAATGGTTAAATGAGTTCATGTGCTTTCAAGTGCTTAGTAGGGTGAGATCAAACCTGAGTTTGATCTCAGTGGATGATCATGGAGGAAAAGATATTTTAAGAAACAGAAAAAAATCATACACTAAGTGAATCTGTACTGGAAAAGCATTAAAGGGATGTAAAAACTGCCTCTCCTAATGTAGACATCAAGGATATAGCATCCCTTTTTCTTCATTATAGAAAAAAAGTACTGTGAAGAGCCCAGAGTTACTTCATAAACTTAATTTATTTAATTACAGGAGAAATTCTTAACTTCTTTTGGAACCTTGTTCCCTCCTCCCCTCACCCAATTTGAGAATCTGATGAAGCTTTGAATTCTCCATAGAAACGTGCACATTCACATCATATGCTGCAACTTCGGGGGCACCAATCTATTCCAGGTTAAAATTGCCCCCAAACATAGAGGTTGTAGACACATTTTCATTTATCTGAACAGGGTCAGAAGGGAGAGGGCTGTAGCTGGGAATACCCAACGCCAAAGCCAGAGATTCTAATCATTGCTGTATGCTGGATACATTCTGTGCCCTTGAGCACTCATAATGTAGAAAAGAAGACAAATAGGGAAATGAATGAGCGCGGTGCAATGTGGCAAGAGTGACAATATGCACATATACTGAAAGGAATGACTTCATGATGCAGATTGAGGAGGGAGGGCTGCAAACAATATGATTTCACAAGTGCAGCAGTGGTCCCAGGGTCTTTCAGAATCTTCGGAGATTCTGTGAACCATGTGGCATATATATTTCATCAAAATCAAAGTCCCAGATCACAGGTAACTCAAAGAATCACCCATGTCCTCTCCCACTAAGTCCATCCTCCTTCTCTATATGAGAGAGATGGAACAGGGGATATGAATGAATGGAAACTTATCAGGAGACATATCTTCATCTTTGCTTGATAAGTTTTACCTCACCTATATTATTCTATAATGTCTGGAATACCCACACCTTGAAATTCCTGAATTCTTGATTCGAAATATCTGGAGGAGGGAACAGACACACCGCTTCACCTGGCACACACAGCCTTGTTTATGGAGTCCTCTAGCTGTGTCCCAGGCCTGGAGGCCTGCTTGCTCAGCAAAGGGCTCTAACATGGACAAACAAGAAAAGGAAGGTACTAAGGAAATGCCCTGACCATTCAGTGATGCTCAAGTGAGCATGGGAGCAAAATTAGAGCAGTTGTCTACTTTCAAGTGCATTGCTAACTCCATTTGCATTAGCCCATCACTACTAAGTATTTTCCTTTAGACACACCGAAATTCAAATCATAGCCCTACCACCTGCCAGCCTCAGACAAGCGACCTAACCTCTCTGAATACTGAGTTAACATGTACTGAATGCCACCTGTATCTGTGGTCCTGTCCTAAGTGTTTTACATATGTGGACTCGGCCCACCCTCAAAACAACTCTATGAAGAAGGAATTATTATTATTACCATTGAATATTGCTCAGGATCACACAGCAAGTGGGCAGAGCTGGAAATGGTGCCCAAGCTATTCAGCCCCAAGGCTGGAACCCTCACTCCCAAGGCCATGGTGCCCAAAGGGCCACAGGTCAATTTCAGCATTTGTGATAAAGGGACGATGCTGACCATTCTTCAGAGTAGTGGTTGGGTTAAACAAGACTGTTTTTGTCAATCATTGAATACTAGGGTCCCTGACCATAAAGGGAATCCTTCTGGGAGAATCCATAGGCATGGGAGAAATCAGGTTGGCCACAGAAAGTCACACACCGCTGACCACAGCAAGCCAACCCACTGTCTATATCAACAATGCTTTTTATCTGTTCTCTTTTTTTCATCTCGCCACCTTCTGTTTTCTTCTGCACTGCTCCCAAGTGACTGTTCAAATAGATGAAACTGATAGCATTTCATTTCCTTGTGGTCTTCATTCCTGGCTCCCGTGATCCTTCTTAGTGAACAAATGACTTGGCTTTTCTGAAACTGTCTGGCTTGATATGTTTCGTTTCAACTGCAATATGTTCCTTCAAAGGTGAATGATCAGAAACCATTGTCGGAAAGTCGAGAATGCACTCAGAGTCCGAGAGCCAATACAGTTTTGTTTGTTGCTTTAATTACTGTGTAGATGTGCTTAGGTTGTTTGGATTGCTGTTCTTGTTGAAGAGAATTGGAGGCACATAGCTAACTCTTCAATAAACGTTTTTGAGCCCTAGTTTTGTGTATAATGCAGGTCTAGCACTAAGCAAAGAGAAAGGGACTTCCAGAGACCTCAGACCTGGACCTAGTCTTTCGAGTGGGGCAGGGGGTAGGGGGTACATAACAGGCTGGAGAGATAAATAAGACAAAGAGACCTACTGTCCATTAGAAGGGTAAAGGAATAGGCTGTGGTGGTTTACAGAGGAGAGAGATTGCGTCCATCTGGAATGATCACGGAAGGCTTCCTGAAGGTGGTGGCAACTGAATAGAACTTTGAAGGACATAGAGAATCTGGACTAGGATATGGTAAACCAGAAAGGGTGAAGGACATTCCAGCTATGCAGAATGTATCTGGAGAGTAGCATATGATAAAGAGACTTTATGCAGGAGGTTAATTTTTATAAAGAAAAAAAACCTCATTTGCTGAGGTAATAAAGAGGGAATGAATCAAATTGACATCTCTGGCTTCGTTTCTTACCATTTTCCCCCTGTCCGCAATTCCTCCAGTACAATACTGCCTCAGGGCCTTTGCACTTGCCGTTCCCTCTGATCTGAACACTTTTCACAGATCTTTGCGGTCACTGACTATGACAAAATCCATGTTTGTTTCAAAGCACTTTACATACTGTCTTGTTAAATATTCTATGCCTGGCACAGGGAATCTCACATCTAGTGTGTTCCTATTCCCTGCCCACCCATGTATCTATATCACTTCAAAATACTAGTTTTTATGCAAGCCTAGGAAATTGAAATTCTTGATTTCTCCTTCTGTGAAAATGGAGGTGAAAATGCTTACTTCCCTTTAAGCAGTGGTTCTCAGCCTGAAGCACATAAGAATCACCCGTGGACCTTTTGAAACCACAGATGCCCAGGTCTTACACCAGACCAGTTAAGCCTGAACCTCTGCAGCTGAGACCCAGGCATTATCAGTATCTTGACAAAACTCTCCACATGGTTTTGGTGGACAGCCCTCACTGAGAACCTCTGCTTTAGAAGGAGAAGTCAAGGACAGTGGCCTTTGCTGATGATATTTCTCTTCCCTGCTCACTCTGGCAGGGTGGGGTGAGTAGCAGTATCCAAAGCAAAGAGACGCAATCCGGAAGGCAGAAGCAATACACGTTTCCTTCATTCCACAAAGGATGAAGGTGTGTCTGCTGTGTGCCAGGCACTGTCCAAAAGGGATGAAGAGTGTAGGGAACCAGAGAGAAGGCAATGAACCCTTTGGGTCCCCTGAAATGCCCCCATCTCTTGGAGACAAGACTGCTGACTGCAGGGTTTGGTCATGAACCAAGAACGATGTTCCAATTAGGAGGCCGAAGGAGATTTCCCTCAGATCTTCACTGAACGAAAGGCGTTATTTCCCAGAGCGCAGTAGCATGTTCTAGAATCTCCATCCCTTTATGAATCAGTCATTGCCTTAGTCCATGAGGCTTGACATGCTGTTGTTCTTGCTTCTGTCTCTGACCTCATTTCCTGGTGCTCCTCCCCTCCCTCAGTACACTCCAGCCACACTCCCCTCCTCCAGAACTTGAGATAAAATCCACCTCCATAGAGGCCTTGAGATACCATCAAGAGCGATTCCCTTCTCTGGACCATGATGTCTGCTCTTACCTGCACTCTTTAAGCCTCTGCTTCCTTATAGTTGCCTGATTTGCTCTTCCCGGTCTCTGCTCAAATATCACCTCCTCAGAGAGGCCCTTCCTGACCTCTTTATCTAAATAGTACCCTACTTCCTCTCCATCTCTTTGCCCTGCTTCATTTGCTTTATAGCTTTTATTGTGGTGTATTTACTGTTTGGCGGTTCATCTTCCATTTTCCCTGATAGAGTGTAAACCCAAAGAGCTGGGACTTGTTCATTGCCGTATCCCAGTTCCTAGCACAGTGCCCAGTACAGAGTGAATGCTCAATAAATATTTGTCAAATGAGTGAATTCAATAAGGTTTTATTCTCATTGTATTCATATGTATATTTATCTTCTATTAAAGGCAAGTGATACTAGACTTTTAATTTGAGGTAAATGGTCTACTTTTTAAATGAGTTAGTGTCAGGAGAAGAGGAATCAATTTAAAGAAAGATATTAAGTAAGTGGAAGCATAAGAGATCCACAGATGTGATATGACTCATGAGAGTGATGAGAATGACTGGCGTTTGGGAAACACTGGTCTAGAAGCAGATCGGGAAACAAAGAAAGAAGCACAAGCCGAGAAGTAAGGGGAATATCATCTAGTCATCCAAATCAGGATGCTGAATGATAAACTTGGCCTACCTGCAACTGCAGTCTCTTGCAGTGTTGAGGTACAATTCATCTGGCATTTACTGAACATCAGCTATGAGCTCAGTGTGACGGGGGGGTAAGTGAGATATAGAATCCAATCCCATTTTCAAAGGTGAACCTCGGAGATAACCGTGGGCACTATGACAGTAGAAATCAAAATGTGATCAATGCTATACGAAAGGGCCAAAGAGACCACAGAAGGGTAGCATTTGTTTCTCTGGAGGTAATCAGGAAACCCTTCTCTGAAGAGGAGAAATTTGCATGGGGCCTTGAAGAATGGGTAAGATCTCAATAGGCAGAAATGGGGGCCAAGGCATTCTGGACAGAGGGAACACCAGGCAGAATAGCAGCAAATAATATAGGGAAATGAGCTCACAGGGCACAGTGAAAAAAATATCTATGGGAGGCTGCTTGGAGAGGCCTGACCAGGCGGGGCTTGGGTCAGCGGTGCTGGCCGGGGTTTGCTGTTGAGGCCGGGTCTCCGCCCCTGGACCCGGGAAGATGGTGCCAGGTGGTTGCCCGGTGAGTTACTTACTTCTCTGCGACCAGGCAGCTTTGCTGATGGGGAATCTCCTTCTGCTGCATTGTGTCTCTCGGAGCCACTGGCACAACACTACCGCCGAGCCCGAGACCACCTCCGCTGGCGCCACCCATCGGCTCTGCGAGCTGGGACTAGGGCGACCCCACTCTCCAGTCATCCTTTGCTCTTACCGACCCGATGAATTTATAGAGTGTGAAGACCCAGTGGACCATGTTGGAAATGCAGTGGCATCCCAGGAACTTGGTTATGGCTGTCTCAAGTTCAGTGGTCAGGCCTACAGTGATGTGGAACACACCTCCGTCCAGGGCTGTGCCCTGGACGGAATCGAATGTGCCAGTCCTAGGACCTTCCTACGAGAGAATAAACCTTGTATAAAGTGTACTGGACAGTACTTCATAAGCACTTTGCTCGACTCCTTCCTGGGATGTTCTGGAGTAGGTCGTTTCTGTCTGAGACACGCTGGCACAGCAGTAGGGAAGCTCTTGACACTTGGAGGACTTGGGATTTGGTGGTTTGTTGACCTTATTTTGCTTATTCCTGGAGGGCTGACGCCAAGTGACGGCAGCAATTAGTGCACTGTTTACTAAAAAGAGCTGCTGCCGTGACCCAGAGAGGCAAGTCTCCTGAATTCATCTCTACAGGCTCAGAACTCTTCCTTGTTATCAGTCCTGACCATTGCCTTCCTCTTTGGAGGGAATGGCTTTGGCGAGGGAGGTTTCTTTGGACTGTGGATTTTCAACCCAAACTTTACCTTGCAGACTAGAAATGACAAGCAAACAGTATTGTGGGTATCAAGTTTGTACCTTTCCTCATGTACAAAAAATATAAAGGATAGTGATTAACTTATAAGCTGCAGAAGGGTTTCCATACTCTTTATTTCTGTGCGTTGCTGTATAATCAATCCTTTGGAGCAAGTGGACCCAACAGGATAAGTAAAGTGAATATTTTTAGCCTTGTGTCTTTTGTGACCCTGAGTCCTCATGCGGTGGAGATGGGAAGCTGAACCAATGAAAATCTTCAGCAGAAGTAGAAATGGCGATGGATTTTAATACACACTGAAATTCTGACTTTCTGAATTTAAATTGCAGAATAAATGTTGCCAACCTGGAATGCTCATTTGGGTGTTTTCAGTAGGTAGAGTGAAACTCAAAATTATATTTGTTGTGCTTAAAGCTAAGCATTTGAACTGAGCCTGTTAATAAACCCTATTGTTTCATCATTATTATGCCTGAGAGGGAATATATCCAGTACAGTAATTTCCTCTCTCCAATTATGTTTTGGATAGCTAAACATGTCTGAGTTCAGCTATCCTCTTGGCAGACTTGTCCTATCAAAAAAGTAGTATTTACCAGTTTAGAGAGCCCATGCTGTAGACTGGTAAAAAAAAAAAAAAAAAGATTTCATACAAGTAACTATAAATCTGTTCTTCATGATTAGGTAAGAAAATATGAGGGACCTCGTGCCCTTGGAAAGAAAAGCAGACTCTTCCTTAAAGGATATTACTATTTAGTGCTGGGTAGAGTTAGGATGTGATTCGGGGGGCAAAGAGAAACTGAACACATTCTGTCAAAATAAGCATGGTACCAGAATCTCTCAGCGTGGGCTACAGCAGTCAGTCATAGGGAAAGAGACAGCCAAGGTTTTGAGTTCCCAAATCACTGGGAATAAAAGAAAATGTTCTGAATTATAAGTGGTTTTTAAAACTTAGTTCCTATCCCTTGCAATCTGAGTTGAAAAGAACTGTTAAATATAAGGTAAAAATGGGGTTTGGAAGGTAAATCAAACTAAGAGCCTGCTATTTGGGCAACTTATAAATTCTAGAAACAATTAAGGTAGAACTGCTCAAAGTTTAGTCTCATAATAATTGACATAAAGACCAAGAATCCCAGTTAAAATAACTCTGAGTATGCTCTGTCATTATGAAGCAGTTTTCCTAAGAGTTTCAGCTTCATTATCCCTGATTAATATGACCACTGTTCTTATGGTATTAAATGGTGGCAATTATGTAAAAGTTAAAACAGATTATTCTATTTTGTCCTGAAAGTTCTGTACCACATTGACCTTAACCTTCTTTATAACAGTAATAATTGATAGATTCTTACTTATAATCTCTACACTCTAAGGCAGTATATTTTAAATTGTTGTGGGTCATGAAGAAACTGGACCTTCTCCCCAGAAAAATGCATAGAAACATAAAATTTTGCATAGAACTTAAGAGGGTTCAAGGATGCCCGTTTTTAAAAAGAAAAAGAAAAAAAACTTACTTCTAAGAAAAATCTGGAAAACAAACTAAAATTGAAATCTTACCCCAAATAAGATACTACTTTAAAACCACAAATCCTGCTTCATCTCACAAGTTAAAAAAAAAAAAAAAATCTCCTTAAGGATATTCATAAACCCCATCAAAAGCTATTTTCTTTTAAAAATAAAAAATAAACTGTGGCAGCTTTCAGACTCAAAATCATTAATTGTTAATGTTTCCAGGAGGAAGAGTTTGGGTAAAGAGGTAAAAGTCTGTAAGTTATTAAAGTTTCTCTTTTATGGAAGAAGCCCTTCTCACAGAAGAGGTGATGGGGATCAAAGTTGTTTCCACTGCTAGGTGACAGCCTGAGAATCTTTACATTCCTCTGTGATGATTCGCATTTGTCAGTTCCAGTGCAGCTTCTAGGTGATGCCCATCCTCTGTATTCACAAACCCTGGCCAAATGTGATACAACCTGAAAAACTATTTGAATAAAGGAATATTTTTTTAAACGTGAAAAAAAATATCTATGGACTTCAGTGGAAAACCCATGTAGCACTTGCAATCTGCCTGCTTTCGTGTCTCTTTGTATAACAGATGGCAGATGCATCATCCAAAAGGCATTTCAGGTGATTGTGTCCATGTCCTCACAGAGAGGAGCTTCAGGAAGACATCTCTACTTCCAAATAACCAACCTCAAATCCACTCTTTATTTCTGAAAAGAAAATACCTGGGAAACCCCATCCTGTCATTTCCGTTGTAATTGCACAGGCAGTGATCAACCACTGCCCTAGACTTGCATTAAAGGGATGCCTGTCCTTGATAAAAACTCCAGAGAATGGGGGCATTACTTGCCAGAACCCTGAGAAGCTCTGTGGACCAGGAGCTGCTCTTCATCAGTGCCAGGAATCCAGATAAATCTACCCTTGGAACTATCCGGAGTCCACCCCAAGCAAAAAGGCTCTTAACGAAGTCCTTCATCTCAAGAGGAAAAGAATCCTTGAAAAGAGATTTCCTCTGGTAGCCAAATGCATAAGCCTTCCTGCTCCCTCTCCCCAGCAACACCCTGATGGGTAATTAATGTCTTTTGCATGGCTTTATCCTGCTACTTTGCAATACCACGCCCCCCATGTGTCAAGCCTATGACCTTGGTGATCATTTTTAAAAGTTAGTATGATTTAATGTGGCACTTTATCTTCCCATTGTGCTTCAGAATTAGCATCCTACTTAATTTTATCAAAGGTCTTTGTCTTGAGTTACAGCATGGAACAGAAGATTCTAGGGAGGACGTTATATTAAATAATGCGTAGAGAAATGAACCGTTCTTCCTAGTGGTTCAGGAGCTCATGCTGGTTCTAGCTCTTCCCACATGCTAATACCTCATTTTGAGAAAACTTCCACTTCGAAGAATACTACAGGAGAGAAATCTCTCTTTCTCTCTCTGTCTCTCTCTCTCTGTGTGTCTGTTTCTCTCTCAATTAAAAAGCAACCCATGAATTGAACCTCTCTCTTAATCTCCCTTTGTCATTAACATCTCATTTTAAACCAAAGTGCCCTTCACAGAATGTGAATGGCTGTTACACAACCTTAATTTGGGGTCGAATAAACTTTACGGAAAACTGAGTTAAACCAAGCTAAGTAGGTATATTTACCGAGGTCATAGAATGAAGCCTTTAATAGGTGGCGCTACACTATTAATATTCAAGAAGGCTGTGTAATTTGCAGCATTTCCCAAAATGAGTGTTTCCATGGAACCCTTTTTTGATGGAGTATCTGGAGAGACACGGGTTCATCAGCTAAGTGTTAAGCTAGCAAAAAGAGGCCTATGTCAGCAACAGATGCTCAGATTTCCCCCTGAACTTCCAACCCCCTGCACAGCTACGAGTGTTGCCTGAAAAACCACTAGGTAGGCCAAGTCATGGGAGTTGTGTTGAACTGGGAAGAGAGGTGGGAATATTCCCTGCAGTTTCCAATCTAGCTTCCCTCCAATCTTCTCATCTGTGTAATGGGGTAATAAATACGTACCTTGAAGAATTGCCAATAGTCTTGTTGAGATGTCTAATTTGGAATAATGTCAGTAAAAACACTCAGCTAAGTAGCAGACGCAAAGGATACATTCAATAAATAGTCGCTGGTATGTCAAGGTCCTCTAGGAGTTGCTTCTCAAATTTTACTATCTGTGCAATCTCACAGGAGCCTGTTACAATGCAGATCCTGATTTGGGTCTGGGATGGGGACTGAGTTTCTCTGAACTTATTCTCCTAGTTTGAGGACTGTACTTTGAGAAGCAAGCATCTCAGAGATACAAAAGGAAGTGAACAGTCTCAACTTTTAAAGAGTTATAATATATGGAGAGAACCTAGACATGCAGTCAGCTGGCTAAATGGCAAGCAGAGTGCTGGTACAAACAGTCCGCTTTGGGGGGCAGTGTTACTCTTGCTCACTCAGGATTGATGGGGGAGTTTTCCCTTTGAGCTGACTTTGAATGATGAGTAGACTTTGCGCAGACCCGGTGTCCCGGGTTCTGGCTGTGCCAGGAAAGCAGCACACTCCCAGAAGTGGGAAAGCATATGGGAAACTTAGGAGATGCTCAGGGAGCGTAGAGCAAAAGACATGGTTTGGAGGAGGAGGTAGGTATAAAGTGGACCACTGACCTGGATGTCTGAGTCTCAGGTATCAATAAAATACAATCTAGGAGAGTTTTAAGCAAATGTATGAGTTTCCCAGGGCTGCCGTAACAAAGTACCACAAACTGCATGGCTTAAAACAACAGAAATTTATTATCTCATAGTGCTGAAGTCTAGAAGTCTGAGACCAAAGTGTCAACAGGGCCAGGCTCCCTCTGAAACCTGCAGGGGAACCATTCCTGGCCTCTTCCTGGCTCCTGGAGGTTTGCTGGCAATCCTTGGCATTCCCTGGCTTAGTCGTCACATGGCGTTCTCCCTGTGTCTCTGTCTTCACGTGGCCATCTTCTTGTGAGGGTACGAATCATATTGGATCAGGGGCCCATCCTACTCCAGCATGGCATCATTTTAATTAATTACATCTGCAGTGACCCTATTTCCAAATAAGGTCACAGTCTGAGGTACTGGGAATTAAGAATTCAGCATATCTTTTATGGAGGACTCAGTTCAACGCATAACAGCAAATATGTATGCACCCATTGGGCCCCAGAAATCTCCTCTGCCCTATAGGATAAACTTCAGAAGTGACTTTTTCCCACTGGGAAAAAATGAAGGACCATAGCGCTGAAGACCTCTGCCTTCTCTATCTACACCCCTTCCCAAGTATGAAAGATCGTTAGGACATGCCAGTGGTCACTGAACTGAGCTGGAAATTCAGGGCACTGAGGCTGGGGAAATCAGGGTAGCATTAGAATTCCCACTGAAGCCTTCTTTCCTCTTTTCTGCCGACTTCTATAGGAATGTTATGTTGTTCCCAAGGAGCTTCTGGGAATGTGAGCCCCAGAAGCACCATCCCTAACGTGTTCACACAGCAGAGTTCAATAAAATAATGACGTACAAAGTCTTTCTTCCTGAACTCTGTAAGAAGCAATGGCCTTCCATTTTTTCCCTTTGCTCTTGTCCGATAGAAGACTAATGTAAACACTGTCCACAATATGAATTTTGTAGGTAGATGAAAGGGGGCACTGGGCTACTTATTTTATCAAATTTAATTGTCCTCTTGGAAAAATGGGAACTTTTTAAAAAAAGAAGTGGCTTTCTCTCTTTCAATTATATACTCTCTGGCTAGATAGATGAATTCGTTGTCACCTAGGTACACAACATTTTGTGTTCCAAATAACACTGCCTCCTAATGTCTTCAAGGTTAGCAGCATGAAAGGAGCATTTCACGCAAAACCCCTGCCAGTATGACCGTGAACAGTAATAAGTTTTTCAGGCCCGTTCTGTCAGACCAATTGTCCATCCCAGATTTATTCAGAGCATCCTTTCTCTGTTAAAATGAAGAAGAACGTTGGCCATATTATGTGGGCAGAAGAAAGGAAGATGTGGAAATAAAAGGGTGTGAAAGGAATATCTGTTTTCAAGGCAGCTGAGAACGAGTTGCAGGCTTGGTGTAGCCGCTGTCCCCATTTGAAGAAAATAAGCCCACGTGGCTACTTGGAGGTGGTAGTTAATTTTAAACCATATTTAAAGACTGCTGAGAAACACATTGGCCCCAATTCAGACCACGGTCAGTTGTCTCTTGGTCCCACTGACTAGAATGATGCAAACACCAGCCCCCAGACATACTAGGCACAGACCAGCAAGGTTTGACATCCTTATGTTCTCAGTCCTGTCCTAAGCAATTTAGTACATTGGCCAAGAAGGCATAAACCTTGGAAACTGTAATATGGCATGCTAAGAGAAAATAAACAATCTTCTGCAGGCCAGGCTTAATTTTGCAAACTCCATTTCCTGGAGATGATTGGCCACTGGACACTTACAGGAGGATTAGTCGGCTGGAAGTTTCACCTCCTCCCCTGAAATCTTCCCCAGTCCTTCCAGCCTGAATTAATCTTCCCTCCTTTGTGCTCTTTTAGCACTTGATCTGTACCTCAGTTGTAGCTCTTATCACAGTCTCTGTTGGCATTACCACTATTTCTGTGTGTCTTATCTCCCCTACTAGACTCTAGGCTCTCTAAGGGACAAGACTCAGTCCTAGTCATTTTTGTATTTCTAGCATCTAGGACAGGGCAAGCATGCCCTCATTAGATATTTATTGAAAAACTGAAGGATGGAGGGGAAAGAAGGATTTTGTGGTTTTCTCCATCATTATCAAATGTCACTTTCTCTATCACACATGGTTTCAATCAAATACTTTGGAGGAGAGTTCTGGAACTCTTAAGAGTTTCTGAAACTTAGAAGGAAAAGGAGACTTTCAAGGGAGTTTACGGACGGGTTTTTTGGGAGATTAAATGAGTTAACAAACGAATGCATACCGAAAACTTGCTAAAAGTAGCCCTACTTCTTTTGGATGGTATGGGAATGGGCAGGGATGGAGGCAGACTTTGTATCCCTCAGAGTTTGGGAGGTTGCAAGTAACAGAAATTGCCTTTGAGTAAAAGTGAAGTAATTTCTTGGAAGGATTTAGGGATGGTCACATAATGAAAGGGAATGCTGAGGAACTGGGCTGCAAAAAATACAGGAAACAAAGCAGCTCAAGACATATATATGGTTGAAACCATATATGGCTAAGGAATGGCTTCATTTTGTAGTCAAATCTGTGCATTGCTATAGGAATGATTCAACTCAGCCCCTCATCCCATTCTTACACAATACCACTCAAGGTCCAAAATCCAAAAACATAATCTAGTTGTCTAAGCTGGGCCACACACCCACCCCTCTTGGCTCAGGAATGTTCCTTTTGTAGAACAGATGCCATCCCCCAAGAGATGTGATTCTCCAAAAGAAATCAAGGTGCTATTAATAAGAGAAAGGAGAATGAGTGCTTGGTAACCAAAACACAGCTAATGTCCACTACCGTTTACCTTGGAAAATATACAAGTCAGAAAACTATTTAAAGGAATGAAACTCCCTTATAGCTAATGGGAAAGATGAGACACTAGGAAACTTTTATTTATTAAGTAGATTAGACTTGAAATTCAAGTACGGTACATTTGGACAAGTGCTTTCAAATAGTTTATTCATCATTCGTGTTGCCCACATATTTCAGGAGTTTTTTACCTGTTAAATTGCTTAGAAAACCATCTTTTTTATAGAAAGATAAAAGGACCAATCTTGGAAGAAGTCATCAAATAAAGACTAAATCAGAGATAAGAGTTGGTGGAAACATTAAGGTAACTAAATGTCTGTCAACACTTTTCTACTTTCTCATGTGAGTATGGGACCAAGTTACAGCTAGGCGGAAAGATAAACAAACTGAGCTTATTTAGTGAAACAGAACTCTAGGAATTGCATTATTGTCCATTTCCAGTTCTTTAATTAACACATGAAAATTACATTTTTTCAACAGATACTCATTGTGCACCTCCTACTAATACTCGAATAGTAAAAGCTAATAGTCTAAGCCTTTTAAGTGCTTCTGTGTATCAGACACTCTACTAAGATCTTTATATGCATTTCTCATTTAATATTTATAAGAACTCAATGAGAGGAGGTACTCAGTATTAGGAAAATAGGAGTCAGAGAAATTATGTAACTTGCCCAAGGTTGCACAGCTAAGTGGCAGAAAGTAAAATAATAAAGTAAAATACAGAAAATACTGATGTGGAAAATGAATACACTACACATATATTAATACATACCATTACAAACATGGTTATTAACTTTAGAAATTATTTTCTGAAGCATTTAGATGAAATATACTTGCAAAGAGCGGGTTCTCAATAAATGCATATTAAAGGCAGGAATTTATAATGTGATTCAAAAATGTGACTTCCAGGAAATGTTTGTGGGTAGGGAAAAAGATCCATCAGCATAAAAGAGCTTTTCATAGAGAACATGATGACCTGTAATTCTTTCTACTTACTCTGAAAATGGTTTTCAGTTGTTATATTATGACTAAATTGAGATTAAAAAAACTAATTGATTAATTTTTCCACCCTTGGGTCTGTTTGCCTCTTGAATAGTTTATTAAAGGTAGAGGTGTAATGTAATTCTCTGACATTTTTTTTTTTAATCAGGGTAATCAAGAAAATGTGGTATTGGCATAAGAATAGACATACAGACAAATGGCATAGAATTGAGTCCAGAAATAAACCTTTACTTTTACAGTCAATTGATTTTTCAACGAGGGTTCCAGGCTTGTTAATGGAGAAAGAATAGTCTTTTCAACAAATGGTATAGGGACGACTGAATACTGACATGGAAGACAATGAAGTTGGACCCCCTACGTCACACCATATCCCAAAATTTAACTCAAAATGGATCATAGATGATATAAAAGCTTAAAAATCTATAAAACTCTTAGAAGAAAACATAGGAGTAAATCTATATGATCTCGAGTTACGCAGTGATTTTTTAGGTACGGCACCTAAAGCATAAGCAACAAAAGAAATAACAGATAAATTGGATTACATCAAATTAAAAAAAAAAAACCAATTTTGTGCTTCAAAAGACACTATCAAGAAAGTGAAAAGACAACCCACAGAATGGGAGAGAAATCTTGCAGATCATAAACTGAAAAAGGAACTTGAATCCAGAATATATAAAGAACTCTAACAATTTGGCAATAAAAAGGCAACTCAGTTTTTAAATGGGCAAGGATTTGAATAAACATTTATCCAAAGAAGACATACAGATATCCAATAAGCACATGAAAGTATGCTCAACATCACTAGTCATTAGGGAAATGCAAATCAAACCCCACTACAATGTCTAAAATCAAAAAGACAGATAATAACAAGTATTGACGACGATGAGGAAAAATAGGATGTTCCTACATTGCTAGCGGGATTGTAAATGGTACAGCCACCTTGGAAAATGGTTTGACAGTGTCTCAGTATTAGGAATATATGTGTCAGAGAAATTATGTAACTTGCCCAAGGTTGTTAAATCATATGATTTTACATAAACATACTCATGTGTTTAACTTATTCACATGTTAAACATACGAGTATGTTTATGTAAAATCATGTGATCCAACAATTCCACTCCTCGGTGTATACCTAAGAGAAGTGAAAACATACATCCAAACAAAAATCTGTACAAGAATGTTCCTAGCAGCATTATTTTTAACAGTCCAAAAGTGGAAACAACCCAAATGTCCATCAGCTAACGAATGGATAAGCAAGATGTGGTATATCCATACAACAGAATATTACTCAGCGATATAAAAGGAATGTTCAACAACATGGAACCTTGAAAACATTATGCTAAGTGGGACTTCCCTGGCGGTCCAGTGATCAAGACTCCGTGCTTCCACTGCAGGGGGCACAGGTTCGATCCCTGGTCGGGAAACTAAGATCCTGCATGCTGCGTGGCACGGCCAAAAAAAAAAAAATTATGCTAAGTAAAAAACCCAGTCACAAAATGCTACATATTGTTTGATGCTATTTATATGAAATATCTAGAATATGCAAATTTATGGAAACAAAGTATATTAGTAGTTTCCAGGGGATAAGGAATGGGAGAATGGAGAATGACTACTAATGGATAGGAGACTTCTTTGGGGGTGATGAAAATGTTCCAAAATCAGACAGTGGTGTAGGTTGCTCTATGACTGTACTAAACTCTATAAATATACAAAAAAACACTGAATTGCACACTTTAAAAGGATGAATTTTGTGGTATTATATTATGGTTAATTATATTTCAATAAAGCTGTTGCTTAACCCTAAAAACCATGGTCAGTCATTATCTCTCTGTGATGGTAATTTTGTGGAGTGACTTGTAGTTCCCCAGACTTGCTATTTTCATACATTTCTATACCTATCCACTCACCTTACCATTCGTCTACAAACTTCTTCTCACTTCCCTGTCCCCGCTCTAACCCCTTTCCTGCCATGTAAATTTTCTATTTCTCTTTCATGAGTTGGCTTAGATGTCCTCTCTACTAGGAAATCTCCCTGAATCCCTAGTTCAACCTTGAGCTGCATTTATCTGAAGGTTCCAGTGAACGTTATACACGTCTTCTTTCCAGCAAAGATCATATTCCATGGTAATTATCTGTTTATGTGTCTGTGTCCCCACTAGTGTATAAGCTCCTTGAGGCATTGTCTTTGTGTTTTGAGGTATGGTACGATGTCTGGCACGTAATGGGTACTTAGAAATGTTTACTGAATGAATCAATGAATGAATGCTTAAAGATAGAAAATTTAATGTTTCCGCATTGAAGGATTCTGTGATATCAGGATATTGTCTGATCTCAGAAAGTGTCTTGGACTTAAACTTTAAATACTTTTGTGTGATGAATTCAGATTACCTGTGGAAATCAATGCTACAATAAATAAATATTTGCCTTCTAAATGTGAGAAGCTAACTCAGTTCTCACATGTCCCAGGATAAGCTGAGCTCCCTAGGATGAACAAGTAATTTTTTCTACTACATGGAATACTCTTGTACAATTAACCAGCTATGTTGCAGGATCCTAAAACATTTCATTGGAGAATTTAGCCTTGGTTGTCAATAAGCCCAAGATAATTTAAGCTTTGAATCTTGAGTCTCTTGTGGTGGGAAATAGAGCCTCCGGTGAATAAATTTTATCCAGATTACTGTCCTTCCAAAACAATATCTCGATGCTCTGCTACTTAAGCATATTGTGGGTTGAAACATCTGAACAAAGTTATCACATAGACAAATGGATTAAGAATATACAATGAATTTTGATCAATAAGACTTTTGGACTCAAATCCCAATATATAAGCAGCTGGTGGCATCTGAGAGATGAGAAGTCACCATCCATGAACAAAATAGACCCTCAAGAAATTGCCTTCATGGAGTTTACATTATAGAAGTGGAAGAAATGTAAGGGGAGATAATTTCAAGCAGAGAGAATAATTAAGGTAAAGGTGATAAGATGTTTGGTAAACTGAAGGAGAACAGGGTGACTGGGACATAATGAACATTGGAAAGCAGTGTGATCATTAATATTATTCCCTGTGGCAGACAGACTTATTGGTCACAATTCTTTATCAACTTCCCCAAACTAGTTTTTGCAACACCACCTTTTGTCACCATGGTCACATAGAGACAGATTATATTTCCCTACCCATTGATGTTGAGTTTGGCAGGTGACTTGCTTTGGCTAATGGAAGGTGGACAGAATGGTATGTCATTTTCCAGATGAGACCTTAACAGGCATGGCGTGTTGCTGCTTACCTTCCTGTGCCTCTGCCATCAGCAAGAAAAGACCTCCAGGTGGATGTGCCCCCCCTTCATCCTGAGCACCAGAAATAACATGAATACACCAAGCAGAGCTGCTCCAGCCAACCTAGGCACACAGGGGCAGGAGGTTGTTATAAGCCTCTGAGTTAGGGCATGATTTATTATGCAAACTTATCATGGCAATAGTTTACCCATACAGTCTTCAATACTAATCTTACACACTATTAGTATACCTTTCTTTCTATTTTTTACTTTTTTAAACATTATTTATTGTTTATATAATCTACAGTTCCCAAAACATTTCTGAAAATGGCAGGTCATTTGTAAGCCATAAATAAAACAAACATGAGCCTAACTATTTTACTGGAAGGAATAAACCTCACCTGACCAGACTCCTAATTTATTCTAGCCATTGTTTAGTAGAAGGAAACAAAGGCCTTTTCTCTTTTCCCCATTTCTGTTTCCACCTCTACACCAGGACATCTTGTTCTTCAGTTCCATAGTTTGAAGGTTTTCCATTACTTAAAAAAATATACAACTCTGTAGCTTGTCGTGTATATTTTGGCATCTTTGTGTGTTAGTACTAGTCACTCAATAGACGGGTGATTCCTCAACAAAGTAAAATCCACCAAACGAAGTGTGAAGTTATTTTTCTAAATATATGCTGTTTATGGCTCATTTTCACAATTTACAGTTCCTAGGTGAAATTTTCCAAAAAGGGGTCAAGCTTTCATAACTTTGTATTCCAAACTTGCACCTAACAGGAATACAAAGAGAAAATTAAGCCCATCAGCTGTGATGAGAACTATCATAGGACTTCCTTGTCTTCAATCTAAATATTAAAAATTTTCTCAAAATATATCAGTCACTCAGCAAGGAGTTCTTGGGTGTAGGTCCACAAGACATGTCAAGCCATACAGAGGCAAGGGGTTCGGGATGGGCAAAACGGGTGAAGGCAGTCGAAAGGTGCAAACTTCCAACTATAAGATGAATAAGTCCTGGGGATATAATGTACAGCATGGTGACTGTAGTTAACAATACTGTATTCTGTATTTGAAAGTTGCTAAGATCATAAAAGCTTTCATCACAAGAAAAAAAATTGTGACTATATGTGGTCATGGATGTTAACTAAACTTATTATGGTAATAATTTCACAATATATACATAAATCAAATCATTATGTTGTATACCTAAAAATAATACAAGGTTATATGTCAATTATACCTCAATTAAAAGAAAAAGGGTGAGATCCCTGCCTTATGTAAATGTGCCCTGAGAAATGACTCTAACAGTTGAAACTGCTGGGAGCTGTCTTAATTCGGGTTCCCCACAAGGCAGACCTTGTGACAAAGACTTGGGAACAGGGAGCTCCTGTGTGAGGTGATCCCAAGAGGCACAAGCAAAAAAGTGAAGAAAGTGAGACCGAGAAGGGAGAAAAGCCAAAAGAATTTGCATTAGTGAGCAGGTTACCACCATGGGCAACTGGGACCCAATCCTGCTGGCCTCCTCTGAGAAACTGTGTGGAACACACCCAAGACTCCTAAGACCAGGGGCCAGGGAGGCTGGGACTTTTATCCCCAAGTGTTTACAGGCTGCATTCAAGAGAGTTAACCCCGCACACACTTCCAACTGCCCTTCCCTGCAGCAGAACAGGCTTCCTCGGGCCAAGGGAGGCCCTCAGACAGAGAAGAGAGCGTAAGATGGGAGGTTTATCAACATCTCCAGCAGCTGCCTGAACTCAGGTAGGCCAAGGAAATACGGTACAGGGCATCACCTGTGTCTGCGACATGGCACACAGCTCTTCATTCCATCAGATATAATGATAGTATTTAGTGAGCACTTACTCTGTACCAGGCACAGTGCTAATAAGCTTTTTATGTATATCATATCATTTAATCCTTGCAGCAACCCTAAGAAGTAGATACTGGGATTAGCATCCTCTGCAGACAAAGAAATTGAGAAATTTGCTAAGGTGACAAAGCAAGTAAATGGTGGAGGTTTGAACGTGGTTAGTCAGACTCTAGGGGTCTAAACAACACTTTACTCATGAAGGGCTAAGTGCAGAAAACAGAAGCACATGTAACTCAAAGATGGGGAAAGTAGTGAGGCATGTAATCCTCAGAAAAGGCTTCTTTGTGGAAATGTACTTGAGTAGTACTTTAAGTGGGAAAGTGCAGAAAAAGAAACGAGCCTGTGCATGGTAAGGACGGGGGAAGAGGAAGACGGAAGGGAGCTGTAACATAAGGAGCATGAATTCAGCAAAATATCCTCATTGGAGAGTACACAGAGCTGGTCCTTGTTATGGAGTAAGGCACGTATAATATTGCATGTAATTCTATGTTTATTATCATCTGAATCTTCATCTCATAATCTGAGATAAAGGTGTATGCCCTCTAGGTGAGGCATGCACAGTCAGCTGGATAGAGGATGTCTAGGTAGTGTCATCTAGAGTTCCGATACAAGAGCCCTTTATTCAGTATTTGCCAAGGACAGGGAGCTAATACATACTCTACACACTCGTTGACTGATAACAATAAAAACGATTGCTTAGTGTGATGACGTGCACATGATAGGTCCTCAGTATCAGGCCATGCATGCCCATATAACTTGAATATCAAAAACAGGCATAAGAAAAATGAAAAATTTGGGGAAAGTAAAAAATCATCATTTACAGCAGCCATTCTCAAACATTAAGTCCCAAGACCCCTCTACATTCTTAAAAATGATTGAAGACCACAAAGAACTTTTCACTTGTGTGGAATATGTCTATGAATATTTAGAAGATTACCGTATTAGAAATCAAAGCTAAGAAATGTATAAAATATAAAAATATGCAAATACACGTTTTATTAGCCATCAGAACAATGGCTACATCCCACAACAGTTTTCCTTCTGGAAAACTCCACCATATACCTGCAAGAGAATGAGATTGAAAATGACAAATAGTATCTTTGTATTATTATTTAATAATAATACTATTATAATATATTATTATATTATTATGCTATTATACTACTATAATAATACTATTATAATATATTATCTATCTTATAATATATTATTATATATTATTATAATATAATAATACTATTTCACAATAGTATTATTGTGAAAATAGTTTTGATTTCATGACCCCCCTGGAAGGGTTTCAGATATCCTCAGGGGTCTTTGAACCACAGTTTGAAGAGTTCTGATCTAGAATTTTCAGAAACGTTAAGTATTTCCAGGGAGCTAAATAAAAATATTGAATATGAAATTAATTGCAAGACTTATTTGCAGCATATATTCACATGGTTTAGACCTTGATTTCTAACTATCAGGGGAAGAAGGTGGATTTAGCTTCTGCTCTCTTCCATTTAAGCATTCTATGACTCAAGAAGAAAAAAACACAGGAGAAGCATTTTTGGTTTTGTTTTGTTTGAAATCTTTCCAATGACTAAATACTGTTTTCCTTTTGAAGACTTTTTGGACCCTTCAATGAATAGCTTGGTATCACTGGCCTCATTGAAAAATTCAAAGTCTTTCTGGTAGAATCCTTGCTAGACATTGTATACAACGGTCTTTCATGGAAGATTGCTCCAAATTGGGGTGAGTTATTTGGAGACAGAAGTTCAGGAGGCTGGCTTGGATAAGCAGGGTGCAATTAAGCAGGACATAGAAAAGGACTGCCTGGGACCACAAACATGTATGTAGACTAGGATGGGCGATGGGAGGAAGCTACCTCATGCCTTCCCCTGGGCAGTGTGAAGGACAAAGTCTCATTCTTGATGTTAGCTTCAAAGGCACCAAGTCAGTCCCTAAGAGTTCTTTTCCAGGGATGGTGTGGGGTGGCCCTGAGGATCTCTGTTCATTCCCACCAGAACCAAATATGCAAGAAAGCCATTTCCCTTGAGCCAATTCCCCAAATAATCATTTTGCTGAAAGATTTTTCTCTCCTAAAATATTTCCAGTGTATTAGCTGCACTGGACCAAGCCCTGTACCACACTCCAACATACACACACACACACACACACACACACACACACACACACACACACACACACACACACACACACACACACACACACACACACACACACACACACACACACACCTACATCTTTACCAGGCTTCCAGTTGAGGAGCATCTTTAACCTCAAACATGGCGGCAAAACGGCTGCGGTAAAAGTCTCCTTGACAGTTTCAGGTTAATTGATTCTTCGGCAAATTGGTTTTTCAGCCAATTAATTTTTTTTTAAATTTTATTTTATTTATTTTTTTATATAGCAGGTTCTTATTAGTCATCAATTTTATACACATCAGTGTATACATGTCAATCCCAATCGCCCAATTCATCACACCACCACCACCACAGCCAATTAATTTTTAACAAGCTAGTTTCTCGTGCATCAACCATTCTGAAAATTTTACCCAGCTCCTCCCCACTACAGGTGAATAGGGAACTGGCTCAGATGAACCCCTGGGAATAGCTGAGGAGACATCCTGTCTGCTGGAAAGCATAACATATGCCTGGGAGAGGCAAGGTGAAGAACGCTCCATTGTGCAAGAAGAGTCTCTCTGGACAGACCAGTTGTATTAGGCTAGAACAGGTAGGGATGGAAGCCAGCTCATTCCTTTTAGGACTATGCTCGGCCTCAGTCTCCTCATCTGTAGAATAGGGATAATAATGATTATACCTCTCAGGTCCCTGGTAAAGGGTAAAGGAAATACGGTACGTAAAGCACAGAGTGCGGTGGCTGGCACGAAGGCAGGGATCTATACCTGCTAGCTGTTATTGTTACTATTATCACCATTAATGATAGAAGTGACTATGGCAATCCTGTTTCCATTTTCTGAAAGAAAGCAGTGCCTCAAAGTACACACTTTCTCACCTCTAGGCGTGGAGCCCTCCCTTCCCCAGCTCTCTAGCCACTATACCCTCTTCACCCTCCAGGCTTCACTTAAACATCACCTCCCCCAGGAAGCCTTCTCTGGTTGCCTAGATTAGCTTAGGGCCCCTATAAACCCCTGGACTTAAACCCCTCATCGCCATTTATTGAAACGGATTGTTCAGTTGTCTACCTCTTCTTAGAACAAAGACTCTGAGAGCAGAGACCATCTCCATATTGCTTACTCTGATATCTGTAATCTCTGGCAGAGTGTTTCCGTGTAGGATTTGGCTGGATGAATAAATGAATGAGTGGGGGATAGGCTGGAAGTGTGATCCTGCAGCCTGGTCCTGACAGGCTGGGGCAAAGGCAGCACTCAGCTGCACAGGTGTGGCTCAGACACGCAGGGTCGATGGGGAATGCCTGAGAAGGCCTGGAGGGTCGGGCTCTTTGTTGGGCTTCTCCAGCAGGCCCCCAGGCCCCCGAGGTTGCCTTCCATTTTGGGCTTCTAGTCCTCTGGCTCTTCCAGCCTCCAGGTATGGCCTCTCTGGGCCACCAGAGAGTTTCTTCCTCATAGGAATTTCACCGTAGTGGAAGGTCCCCCGATCTAGGAGCAGAGAGCTTGCGTCGTGATTCTTGCCGTATGTGACTTTGGTCCAGTGCCTGCACCTCTCTGAGTCTTGGTTTCCTCTGACACAACAGGTGAGGCAGCTCTTTCTACTCTTCTGCAAGGGTAAGAGCAGGGTCAGCTTCCAGACAAATACCTCTTCTTAGGAATTTAATGAGATCTATCCCTTCTCTTTCTACTCGTTCTTCTTCCCTGCGCCCCTTCCCTCCATCCCTCCTTTCTTCTTCATTTAACAAATACGTATGGGGTCTTTACTGGGAACCAGATTTGCCCTGGTGCTCAGTCACAGAGAGGCAGCGAAAATCAACAGGATCCCTGCTTTCATGCTACTTAGAACGCCTAGGGGGAGAGACAGGCAAAACACGGGTTCACAAATAAGAAGGGAAATTTCACACAGACAGTAGAGCAAACAACAAGATAAATTAAGCAGTGAAATGGGATACTGTGGAAGATAATGACTAGGGGTGGGACATGCACTTTGGATGGTCACGGGAGGCCTCTCAGAGGTGGTGACATTTGCACTGAAACCCGAATGAAGAGAGGAAGCTGACTGTGGACAACATGGAGGCCAGTTCAGAGGCCCCGGTGGGTGAGGGTAGTTGTGTTCAGGAAGAGAAAGTGGCAAGTGGGCCCGAAGACAGCAAAGAAGTGGGCAAGACCCAGATGATGTCGGTCCTCGTAGGCCACAGTGAGGGCTTTGGATATGGCCGTGAGCGGGAGGGGAAGCCTTGAAGGAGAGCTTTATGCAGGGGAGTGACACGTTCCTATTTATGTTTCTAAGAGATTTCTGGTTGCTGTGCAAAATGAATTCTTACCTGTCATGTTCCAGATGCAACTTGAAAAAAGTATGATTAATCCCCTGACACTGGCAAAGCATCAGAAACATGGGTGACATTATATCTGCTGACAACGAAGAGCACTTTTTCCATGCTGAGCTGATAAATATATTGAACAAACGGTGTTTAGTTAACTAAGATGAACAGTGTGTCCTTGTGCCTCAGGCTTTTTTTTTTCCCAAAAAGCATTTGTGTATTTGTGGTAATATTCAATATTAACCACCGAAGAATTGGAAATTTACAATTCCACAGCCGCTTGACAGGGCAATCGCTTTTCAGTGGTTTAAAGGAGATTGCATTTTGTTCTATGTGTATAAACGATTTCTGCTTATTTTATTATAATCTGGCAGATATATTGAATTTCCTACCCAGCAAGGGTTCTGTTAGTTTCCCTATCCTGAACATTCAGCGAGGTCATTATTATGTGAAGAATGAAATGACAGCAGGCAGCAGCAGAAAATGACCAAATAACTGCTTGATAGGGTGACTTTTTGACAGAGCAATATAGTAATAGAACATGTCATATTTCTAGGTCTCGGAATTCTGCTTTTTGAAAGCATTTGCATTTTTAAAATCAATTTTAGTAATTAGACTTAACACCTTGAATTTTGAGCATTGGAAACTGTTTGCAGTTCACCTAGTAGTAGTAGCTGTAATTGCCCATTGCATGCAAGCACTACAATAAATGCAATGTATTATATTATCTCATAATGTGAGTGGGCCCCATCCAATCAGTTGAAGGTCTGATGAGCAAAACCTGAGGTTTCTTGTGAAAAGAGGAATTCTGCCTTCGGACTGCAACGCAGAAATTCTAGTTGTCCAGGCTTTTGGACTCTCGTTGGTAGCATCTACTCTTACCTGATCGCCAGCCTGCTGGCTTGCCCTGTGCATTTCAGACTTGCCAGCCCCCATAGTCACGTGAGTAATTCCTTAAATCCCTTAAAATATCTATCCTATTAGTCCCTGGAGAACCCGGACTAATTTACTCCTTTCCCCAGCAGCTCTGCTTCTACAAATTTATCCAAAGAAAGCAATCATACAGATATCCAAAAATACACGTTCACGGCATTGTTTTAATGGTTACAGATGAGAAACAATCAAAATTTCCACCGCTGGGGGATCATTAAGAAAACCGTTGTGCAACGTGTGCTAATACAGAACATTCTACACAATATAATTTATATATCCTGTAGGTATATTATATGACTGTTAAGAATAAGCTAAATCTTCCTAAAAAATAAGGTATTTACTGGTCATATTATTAGGTAATAAACAGCAGATTAAAGAACCTGTTTGATTTCCATTTTTTAAGTTGTTAATACTGAATGAAATTATGAGGAACCTTACATTTTCCTCCTTTAATCATTTCTGTATTGACTGAATTTTTATACATAGCCTATTTTGACTGTTAATGAATCAAATCAATTTGACCTAAATTCTAAACAAAAGGTCAGCTCAGATAGATTTCTGTGGCCCTCTCCCATGCGACCTGTGTGTGTTCTGAATGTCATAAATATCTTTTAGTCACACCCTTTAAATTGTTTATTCGTGAAGCATTTCTATACTAACGAAATAAAATGGGCAGAGATAGGCAGTTGTCTGGACATTCAAGCGTAAAAACAAACTCTGGGACTTGTTTGTTTCATAATTCACTTGAGCACAGCACCACAGTTCAGGGAAGGCAAACAAGAGGGGAAAAAAAAGATTTTCCCTGAAATACAAGATAATGACCACATTATCTATTTTAATTTGACAATGTAGGGACAGTCTGAGTTCCCTATGACTCAAATTCTATTTGAAGAAACTAAAATTAATAAATCATAGCTTACTGAGAATGGCAGTGCCTCTTTGCAAGTCATTATATGGGTTTCATAGAGTTTTTCTTCCTTCAGTCCTACTCCAGGCCATGCCCTGGCTTCCACTGATCCATTCCTTTTTTATCACCTTGGAGTCTTCCTCTGTACTTTGAAATGTTTATCTATATAAATGCAGACTTGCGGGGGGAGGGATGAAATTTGAAAAGATCCTTCTAGCATAACGCACTTTCAGTAAATTGGATAAATATCTTTGTGGCCCATGGAGATGACACGCACACACTGAGGGGAGAGCCGGTCACTTTCCAGCCTTGTCCTCATATGAACAAGCACAGTGAATTGTGTAGAAAAGAGTAGTGTTTGCAGTAACCCTGATTGCACTTTCCAGTGTCTAGCTCAGTTCCCTCTGCCTGATATTTATTATTACTCTCCCTAAGAAAACAACTATCTTCCCTGATGGTGAAGTGAAGAGCACAAAAAGTAATGGAAAGTTCCTCCCACGGAAACAGTAAGCTTTAGTACATTTAATATATAATCACACCAGAGAGAAATGCCCTTGTGTTTAAGAGCAGAAATGCATACAGCATTTTGTCTTTCCCTTAGTTTTGATTTCTTCTTCTAGGAAAATATTTTTAGTGAACGCCTGATGTGCTTTTGTTGCAAGTCTTGGTGAAGCTGGTTTTGACTCAACCAAGGTTAGGGCAAAAATATCCGGAAAAATGATTCTGGCTGCCTAGACAATGCCATTTACCTGCAAATAAGGGAGCTGGAAGTCAGCTCTCAGGTCTAGCAGACAGGAGTGTAGGTACCACCTCCAGGTCCACTGACCTTCCTGGGAACAAACAGCATCATTAAAATCCCTGAGGTGCTCCTAGAAGAATATTTGTGAACTGTATTGCTTTCTATTTCTGCTGTTTCTTTGATGTTGGCTAGAGCCTAGTAATAACCCCTTTTGTCAACAGAGGCATTCCAGGTAAACGGATCCTTATCAACTTATGGTCAGTGAGTCCTGTATCTCAGACAGAGTCTCTCCAGTCTTCTTTGCAAGATGAGGACTTCAAACTTGTGTCCAACTTTAGCAACCTGAGGGCAGATGCTGGAGCCTTCTCACAGCTCTCACTGCAACCAGCATATTTCCCAAGACCCTTCTCAGTCCTCACCTTGTCCCCATCTTCTGCCTTGTCCACTCCAAGTAGATCCTATACCTGAGGCTCTGTGAAGTGAGACACTCCCCAGATTTTGACCACAGCATATAAATACGCCTTATGAGGTGCTGGTGGCGTAAAGGAAAACCTTGCTCTCATCAACGTGTGAGTCTTCAGAAACAGTTTGAAATCGCCCATGAGCCTGGGGAGCGTGGACCCCATCCATACATTCAGACATTCAGCCCGTGACCACTCTCCTGTTGAGAAACAACCGGAAGTGGAGAGATTAAGAGAGAGAGCCGACTATAAGAAGTCTCTCAGAAAAGGCAGCCATGGTGTGGGAAGTCAGTAAATATGTGAGTGATAAAAACAATGAATAGGGCTTCCCTGGTGGCGCAGTGGTTGAGAGTCTGCCTGCCAATGCAGGGGACACGGGTTCGAGCCCTGGTCTGGGAAGATCCCACATGCCAGGGAGCAACTAGGCCCGTGAGCCACAACTACTGAGCCTGCGCGTCTGGAGCCTGTGCTCCGCAACAAGAGAGGCCGCGATAGTGAGAGGCCCGCGCACCGCGATGAAGAGTGGCCCCCGCTCGCCACAACTAGAGAAAGCCCTCGCACAGAAACGAGGACCCAACACAGCCATAAATAAATAAATTAATTAAATAATAATAATAATAATGAAAATCTTTGGTTATAAAAAAAAAAACAATGAGTAGCATTATATTTTTTTCATGTGGGAGGCCAAGAGTAAAAACTTTGGGGTTGGATAGACTCTTTTCAAGGCCCTTGCTTCAAAAAGTTGTATTACCACTCTGTTCCTCACTTTCCTCACTGCTAAAGGAAGGGAAATAGTACCCACTTTATCAAGCTTGAAGGTTTAAGTGAGATAATACATGAAAACCTTTGGCATGGTGCCTGGCCTAGTATGTGCTCAATAGTGTTGTCAGTTGGTGATTAGCACCCGGTGGTAGTAGAGGTGGACTCGTTATCACTATCCTAAGTAGTGTCGCCAGATGCCATGTTTCAGGTTCAGTAGGAAAACCAGGGGAAATGACAGTCAGAGGGGACTTGTCCTTTTCAACCTCCTCTACATAATCTCTGCTCGCATCATTCACAACTCATTGCCTTCCCATCTTAGCTTCTCTGATGCCTGGCACGCAGGGCTCAATACATCCTTCCTGAATGAACGAAGGACCTGAGCATAGTGGAGTTTGCCTTCTCTGTGCCGACTGGGCGATCTTTGATGATTCTTTTCAGATGTCTGAGCTCCAGCTTCCTCGTCTGTCAAATGGAGAAGGTTGCTGGGGGAAAAACAATGAGATGTAGTGTGTGAAAGTGTGTGTAAACTCCCAGGATCTTGTAGTGATTTACGTTGTGAATCATACAGGCTGAGCGAGTAGGGGTGTCTGTGAGCGTGTGGATGCACACGCAAATGCACTTATTATACACACACACACACATGACTAGCAAAGGAAAAGTCAATCTAAAACCAGACAAATGCCAGTATTTCCTACTGGGAAGAGAGAAAGAACTGGAGCAAGAGGGTTAGAGTCTTTATCAACTGGGATCGAAAAGGATTGAAACAGGGGCTGTAGAAAATTATCTGGGGGAAGAGAAACGTGCTCAGCACCACAACTGGCCAGTTGCCCTCTGGTCCCCGCCTTGGCCACTTTAATCCTGGCCGTCAGAAATTCAGTGGCAGCAGCTTGCTCCCCAACACCCTAATGCTTCCCACATTAACTCCTGGGTGGGATCACCACCCTTGGGACGTGTCATCACTGTCTTGCACTGAACCACCCCCAGGTGTGCTATTAGGAGCTTTAGTCCCATTTCCTTCCACACCCGGTGAAAGATACTGTCAACAACTTCAAAAGTCTTACTACCAGATGCCCTTAATGGTACAGTGCTATCTGAAGATGAATTTGTGCTGCCTTTACCCCCCTTCTATAAAGAACCATGGATACTATGATGATCACAATTTCAGTACGTGAAGCAGTCAGGTTCGTTTGCCCTCTACTTGCTTCTAAAGGAAATGTTAGAATAACCCAGGACAAAATTTGGAAACTAGGAAGCTTTTAATGACTTCCTGTTGGTCGGCCTAAAGGGATTCAACTCCATCATTGCTAGGTACCTTGTACGATGCCTAATTCACGTGCTTCAAGGTGGAAGCAGAACGAATGTTGGTTTAGAATCTTATTCAGTGTAAACTATCCGTCTACCATTAGATTAGATGGCATGGGAAAGCTGGCTTAGTCGTTTTTATACAAACATTTGTCTGGAAATCTAAGGATGCTGTAACATTTTTTTTTTTTCTAACATCTTTATTGGAGTATAATTACAATGGTGTGTTAGTTTCTGCTTTATAACAAAGTGAATCAGTTATACATATACATATGTCCCCATATCTCTTCCCTCTTGCGTCTCCCTCCCTCCCACCCTCCCTGTCCCACCCCTCTAAGTGGTCACAAAGCACCAAGCTGATCTCCCTGTGCTATGCGGCTGCTTCCCACTAGCTATCTATTTTACGTTTGGTAGTGTACAGAAGCAGAGAGGCAGGGATGTGCCGTAGTTACTAGTATAGGTCCTCCTAATCTGCTTGCATTCAGACTCACCTCTGCCCTCCACTACCACGTGACCTCCAGCAAGCTCACTACCCACCTCAAGCCTCAGTTTCCTCATCTGTATAATGGTGACAGATAGTACCTACTTAAGAAAGTTGTTATGAGCATTAAGTGAGATATGAGCCAGTAAAGAAGCTAACACAATGCCTGAAGGTTGAAAAATGGTGGTGGTGGTATAAATATTTTTATTAATGAAGCAACACCAACTTGCTTAATATTTTTTCAAGCCATACAAACAGAACTAAAAACTATGGGTGCCCAGCTGTTCCTTTAGTTTAATTGAAGCAGGAGTGAAATGCTTTAAAGGCTGTGTTTAAGTGTTGGTAAAATTTTTAAAAGAAAAAAGAAGAACCTACTCTCACATGGAGGGTTTTTTTGTGGATTGACACAATGCAGTAAAACCCAACAAAAGCAATTACCCCTTGATTGAGTCAGGCCAGCTGAGGAGGGAATTATACATTTGAAATCAACAAATTGGATTTGATCCTTTTGCAGGCTCAGCAATTGCTGCCTGACTAGTCCTTCAGAAGATCAGAGGTGGCCCCCTCAGTTTCCAGATTCCATCAGCTGATGCGCTCTGTCTGTACAGAACAATTTTCCCCTTGTTTAGGTTCTAAATGAATGATATTTGCTTCCAAAGTTATTATAGCTGCTAAACACATGCTGACTCTAAAATCTCTCCCTCCAAAATAAAGCATATATATTTATGCATATGTATGTAACTGTTACCTAAAAGAACCTTTCTGGTAAAATATATTTAGTAATAGATGCCATCCCATAGCATTCAAAATGTTCAGTGATATGAATTATAATGCTCAGACCATTTTGAGCTGATGTGCTCTTCCTTTATAAACGATCCCTATTCCCTTCCACGGAATAGACACCAGCATAGAGCTTCACTTCTGTTTTTCCTCTTGCTCCTGATTTTACCCCATGTGGCTTGAGAGCTAAATACCAAGCTATAGATCACTGGTATTAATAAGCACGGCAAATTTGTTAGTGATTTTTTTTTTTGCCTTGTGCCAATAAGCACCATTAACATTTACTGAAAATGAATGCAATAAGTTAGCAACGAGGAAAATGTTGATATTCAGCTGACTGCGTAGAAAAAAATTATTTTATTCTCCCCCTTCCTGCTGCTCTCAGAGTACACAAAAATTGCAGACCCAGTCTGTACGTGTGAGCTGAGGGAACTGGCGTTTGGAAGCATTGCTGATCCTAACACCTGGAAAGCAAGTGTGCATGCTTCTAAATAGTTGCCACACGTGACGTGGTCCTGCCTGCTATTTTTGTTTTACATGTTGTTTATTATAAAAAAAATCTTTCCAATCTTGGTCTTCAGATAAAGATCCACTCCTAGGTATTTATCCAAAGAAAACAAACACACTAAGTAGAAAAGATATATGCACCCCTGTATTCACTGCATCATTATTTACAATAGCCAAGATATGGAAGCAGCCTAAGTGCCCATTAATAGATGAAAGGATAAAGATATATATGCAGTGGAATATTAGCCATAAAGAAGAATGAAACCTTGCCATTTTCGACAACATGGATGAACCTAAAGGGTATTATGCTTAGTGGAATAAGTCAGACAGAGAAAGACAAATACTGTGTGATTTCACTTATATGTGGAATCTAAAAAACAAAACAAATGATCAAACATAACAAAACAGAAACAGAGTTATAGATACAGAGAACAAACAGGTGATTGCCAGAGGGAGGAGACTGGAGGGAGGAGAGAAATAGTTGAGGGAGATTAAGAGGTACAAACTTCCAGTTGCAAAATAAGTGAGTGACAGGTATGAAATGTACAGTGTGGGGAATATAGTCAATAACTATGTAATATCTTTGTGTTGTAGTATCATAACTAGACTTATCACGGTGATCATTTTGAAATGTATAGAAATATCAAATCACTGTGTTGTGCAATGGGAACTAACGTAGTGTTGTAGGTCAATTATACTTCAGAAACAAACAAACTCATAGAAAAAAAGATCAGCTTTCTGGGTACTGGGGGGTGGAGGTTGGGGGGAGGGGGAATTGGATGAAGACATTCAAAAGGTACAAATTTCCAGTTATAAGATAAATAAGTACTAGGGAATGTAATGTACAACATGATAAATATAACATACTGTATGTTATATATGAAAGTTAAGAGAATAAATCCTAAAAGTTGTCATCACTAGGAAAAATTTAAAAAGTTATAAAGACCCAAGTCTATATCCTGACCCACAAGACCCTGCAGTGAGAGTCTCTGGCTACTTTTCCATCTCATCCTCCATCACTCATCCCCTTTCCTGCCGTATGCCAGATCCCTAGTCATATTTCATCTGTTCCCATGTGCTGTGCTCCTTGCCTTTGCAGGATCTTGATACATGCTTTCATCTCTATTTTTTAACAGCTTTATTGAAATATAATTCACATACCATACAATTCATTCATTTAAAATGTACTATTGGATGGATTTTAATATATTCACAGAGTGCGCATCCATCACCACCATCAATTCTAAAGTATTTTCGTTACCCCAAGAAGAAATCCTGTACCACTAAGCCATCATCCCCAATCCTCCCCCATCAGCCCTAGGCAAACACTAACCTACTTTTTGTCTCCATAAATTTGTCTATTCTGAACATTTCCTATACATGGAATCATACAATGTGTGGTCCTTTGTGATGGGCTTCTTTCACTTAGCATAATGTTTTCAAGGATCATCTATGCTGTAACTTGGATCAGTACTTCATTCCTTCATACTGACAAATAATATTCCACCCTATGGCTATACCACATTTCATTTATCCATTCATCAGCTGACAGATGTTTGGGTTGTTTCCACTTTTTGGCTGTTATGAATAATGCTGATATGAACATTCTAGTACAAGTTTAGTGCAGACAAATGTTATCATTTCTCTTGGATATGTATCTAGGAGTGGAATTGTCAAACCATGTGATAACTCTTATGTTTAACCCCTTGTAGAACTGCCAGACTGTTTTTCCAAAGTGGCTGTACCATTCACATTTCCACCAACAATGTATGAAAGTTCCCAGCTTTCTAATTGGAACTTATTATTCCAATCCTATCTTGTTATTCCAATCTAATCTCACTAACTCTTCTTATTCCAATTTTATAATCATTTTGATTGTAGCCATCCTAGCAGGTGTGAAGTTGTATTTCATTGTGCTTTTTTCTCAGTTTTTGATCTAGACAATTTCTACTCACTTTTCAAGCTGCAGCTTAAAAATCACTTCCACAGGGACTCTTACCCTGACCACCCCACCCCCAGACTAGCCTGGGGCTCCTCTCAGAAAAGCTATCTTTTCCCTCTAAACTTGAAGTTCAACATGAGCAGGGACCAGCCCATCTATCTTTGTTCCCTACGTTATCCCCAGAATCTAGACATTGCGTGAACTGCAGAGCTTCTTGTTAAAAATATAGGTTGAGTGTTTCTTTTTCTGGCTGAGTAATGTTCCATTGTATAAATGTGCCACATCTTCTTTATCCATTCATCTGTCGATGGACATTTAGGTTGCGTCCATGTCCTGGCTATTGTAAATAGTGCTGCAGTGAACATTGTGGTACATGACTCTTTTTGAATTATGGATTTCTCAGGGTATATGCCCAGTAGTGGGATTGCTGGGTCGTATGGTAGTTCTATTTTTAGTTTTTCAAGGAACCTCCATACCGTTCTCCATAGTGGCTGTATCAATTTACATTCCCACCAACAGTGCAAGAGGGTTCCCTCTGTCATACAGAGTGAAGTAAGTCAGAAAGAGAAAAACTTTCTCTGTATGCTAACACATATATATGGAATCTAAAAAAAAAAAAAAATGGTTCTGATGAACCTAGGGGCAGGACAGGAATAAAGACACAGATGTAGAGAATGGACTTGAGGACACAAGGAGGGGGAAGGGTAAGCTGGGACGAAGTGAGAGAATAACACTGACATATATACACTACCAAATGTAAAATAGATGGCTAGTGGGAAACAGCCGCATAGCACAGGGAGATCAGCGCGGTGCTTTGCGACCACCTAGAGGAGTGGGATAGGGAGGGTGGGAGGGAGATGCAAGAGGGAGGGGGTATGGGGATATACGTATGCATGTAGCTGATTCACTTTGTTATACAGCAGAAACTAACACAACACTGTAAAGCAATTATACTCCAATAAAGATGTTAAAAAAATATATGTTGAGTGGGTGACGTATACAAGATAGTGAGAAAAAAAGGGTTCATTTTTTGAAAATCACCTCTATCAGAATAATTGGCATGATTACCTTTTCAGTCTATTTCATTTTTCAGCATTCCCACAGACTCAGCTATTGAGAAATATCTTAGTATCTCTGGCAAGGGAAGGAAAGGGTCTCTACAACATAACCATGATGAATGCTTCTATTTTCCCGAATTTTACTGAAGCTGTACACTTTTCTGGTTGACAAGAAACAAGAGGATCTTCAGTATAAATAAGCAAAATCAAGCTGACTATGTAAACAGTTTTCTCAAGTCAAGCAATAAATGAAAAAGAATAGGTTTCTGAGAAATAAGGAACTTAGGGGGACTGGAGTTTTCTGCTTTGGTTGTCAGCTAGGCTACACCCCTAGAGATTTCTGTTCAGTAGGTCTGGGACAGACCCTGGAATATACATTTTTTTTTTTTTTTTTAGAAAGCCATGTGGAGAGGGCTGTCTTTTTTTTTTTTTTTTTTTTTTTTTTTTTTTATTTATGGCTGTGTTGGGTCTTCGTTTCTGTGCGAGGGCTTTTCTCTAGCTGTGGCAAGCGGGGGCCACTCTTCATCGCGGTGCGCGGGCCTCTCACCATCGCGGCCTCTCTTGTTGCGGAGCACAGGCTCCAGACACGCAGGCTCAGTAGTTGTGGCTCACGGGCCTAGTTGCTCCGCGGCACGTGGGATCCTCCCAGACCAGGGCTCGAACCCGTGTCCCCTGAATTAGCAGGCAGACTCTCAACCACTGCGCCACCAGGGAAGCCCCTGGAATGTACATTTTTAACAAGACCCATAGTTATGATGCTAATTGTCCATGGGCTCCACTTTTTAAAAAACTCATCCTAGTTTTAATATTCTCATTATTTAATAGAAACAGATTAACGTAGAAGTTAAAAAGTTCCTGGCCCTATTTACTAGCTTTGTGGTTTAGCACAAGTTACTTAATCTTTTCTAAGCCTGTTTCTTCATGTGTAAAGGGGGAAGGGGCAATAAAATGCCTACATCCTAGGGCTGCTGTGAGCATTAAATGAAACAATACATATAAAGCACAATATCTAGCACATAAATGCTCCCGTATGTTAGTTGCTATTAGTATTACTATTTTATCATTTTGTCATTATCCGAATTGTAAGAGAATGTACACAAAAAATATATTTTAAAGGAATCAAGTTTTGCTAAGTAAGAGAAATACTTCTTAAGCAGAAGTTGGGAATTTATCGTGTTCGTCAATGGTTTTATCATCATTTAGTTTTGTCGGTAATTTTCCAGGTGTTCCTTTACTGATATCACTGAGTGTCATTCATGTCTGTTTCCAAGTGCCTCCCTAAACCTCAAGGAATAATTTAGTCATTTCTGAAGAAGCAGAATTTTGGCTCCTATATTGAATTACAGATCACCACCCAGTTCACAACATGAGCTATGTACTAGATGTAACACATCTTCCTTAGGTGTCATTTATTGAGCAGAATGTACTGCCCTCCAAAATCTTATTTTTCTCTATTAAGTAATATATTGGGCCTGGATGCTGTCCTGATAGAACTTATTCTCTAAGGTAGAAGTTCTCAAAGTTCAATCAAACTAGGGTGTATCAGTCATCTTACAGAATCAAGAATGTTTGTTCACTTATCCAAGTCCTGTTTACTGAGTGTCTAACAAGTGTCAGGCATTCAGAATTTACAGAGAAGAAGAAAGTCAAGATCCCAAATCAAGTGGAGACAGAAAAAAAAAAAAACAAGTAATTAAATACATTACCGAGGAAGTGTGGTTGGTGATGGACGCTATGAATGACAGGGAGATATGGTAGAAATGTCTAAGGGAAAAGAACTATTTTAGATTAATAATCAGGAAAAGGCTTTCCCAGGAGATGACATTTTGAGCTGTCACCTGAATGCCACGAAGGAACCAGCCATGGGCAATGCCAGGAGACAGAGTGATTGAGGAAAAGGGAACAGTCAGTGAAAAGACCCTAAGCCAGGACCTGGTGGGTCACATTTAGGAGTTAGGGTGTGAGTCCAAGTATAATGAGAAACCACTGGAGAATTTCAAGGGGAGGATGTCATAGTCTAACCCATCATCATTTCAGGATCACTTTCCCCTTCCCTCCTCCCCTCTCTCTAAAGCGACTAGCTACTGTGAAACCTAATGGAATGATGTTTAACTGCAGTATCTGCTTCCACGAGTCCAGCTACAATCTCTGTAATTTCTCTAATGAACTTGTCACAGAGGCATGCCATGAACGTCCCAAATCACATCTCACTTATGGCATCGAGTTTTCTCTCCATAGCATTTTAACGATTCTCCTCTCTGGTGTCTCTGGTACTTTAGGTTACACCAGGTGACGTTTGAGGTGCCCACCTGTGAGGGGAAGGAGCGGCAGAAGGTGGCCCTGATTGGCGACTCCTCATCTTCGGCAGAGTTCTTTGTCACCGTGGCTGTCTTTGCCTTCCTCTACTCCTTGGCCGCCACTGTCGTTTACATTTTCTTCCAGAACAAGTATCGAGAAAACAACCGGGGTCCACTCATCGTAAGTGGTTTGCTTTATGAAATAACTTTTTCTGTCCCTTCTAATTTCTTTTTTCCAGTGCTTAAAGGCTTTGGAGTTACCTGAGCCCTCAGGGCAGGTGTTTGAAAGGCAATCACGTTCTTTTTCATCCAAATCTCTTAGATCTAAAACGAAAACATGATGCCTGTCATTCTTTTGTGCCCATGCCTGTCATTCTTTTGTGCCCCTGCGCTGGAGAAGTATTGTAAGAGTTGCTAGACACTCCTCTGCAATAAATGCTTGGAAATCTCATGAGATCAAGGAAAGAGTAGTGAGGCTTGCTGCAGATTTATTTATAATTCCAGTATTATGGAGTTAGTCGACCATTGTTTCTCACCGGTTGTTTAGACAATGTGACTTGTACTTATTGAAATGTGTTATTCCTTTGGTATATGATAGACTGGTCATAGAATGGTTTAGTTTGAAGATGGAGTTCTCTGTCTCTGAATCTCTCTTTCTCTCTCTCTCTCTCTCTCCCCCTCGATCTTATCTCTTTCCACCACCAACCCTCCCCCACTTTCTTTTTCCTTATACAATGGTTCAAGGACTCACCTGGGTGAAACCAGTCTAGCTCAGCATATCCAAATAGGGACACACAGATACCTAGGCGGACACAACAACTCTCAGAGGGATACATAAGCGTGGATAACTTTAAGGAAATACATTTAAAATTTTTCAGCTTTCTCATGTACATTTGCCTAAAACTTATCTTCCTGAGAATGCCCTGCTCCTGAAAATATGTTACTGCTTCTTTCTTAATCACCTATTCCCCTTTTATAAAACAAAAGCATCCTTCTTTTCCATCCCCATACACGGGATATTGCTAGGTTGCGAAGCCTTGGAGTCATTAAAAAAAAAGGACCATTTGAAATATCGGTGTTGCTATTGACAAAAGTGAGGTATTCAAATGGCTGGGTAGTGTATCCTTTTGCATCTAAAGAGGTTTCCAATTTTTTCCTTTCAATAAAATAGAAATTCCTAATCTACGTCAGCTGATAGATCATTAAAAAGTAATTTTTGATGACAGATCACTCTGTGGTCTGGGACATATTACTCAGAAGGAATTCAGAGAAATTAATGGCATCACTATAACAAAACCCCATCCATTCTCATCTACTCATTTCTGTGAGCAAACCTTCTCAACACATCTGTACAACGAGAAATGGAAATAGAATTTATGCTGAATCAAGTCCCATGTTAGAAGTAAGTAATATTTGTCCCTCGAAAGTACATCAGCTAATTGAAGAAAAAACAGTCCCATACATTTCTAATAAAAATTTTACTTTTAAAATTTAATAATTATTAACATGTATAATATATTTATGTTGTTTTGGACAATTGTGCATTAATAACATTTTTAATGATTACCCAACTCAAAAGAAAAATTTTTGATACTTAAAGCATTAGGGTCATGGGTAATCAGAGAGTAATTTTAATTTATATACATATTTTTGTTGCAAAGAAATGTAACAGAGTGATCGATAAAATGCTTTCCAGTATAAAAAAATGTTATATGAGGCTATGATTCGGTGGGGGAAGTATAATGGAAATACAAGTTCAAGGAGAACAAAAAGAACATGTAAAGTTTCTGACTGTTAATGAGGAATTTGTTTAATAATTTTTAAATGGGTAATAGAGAGTATCAAATAACAATTCCATTGAATTCATCTAAAAATTGATACAATGGGATATATTTTTAAATATCAATACTTATGCCCAACATTACACTCTTGCAACTGTTTAGACTTTTAATAAAAACAAAATTATATGTCAACTTTATACGAATAGGCACACAGTTTTTACAAATTCTTTTAGGGAGTATGTGAGTGAAATAAATTTTACAGATCTGTAGTCTAATCTATATATTATAGAGACTAGAAACTTAAAATCAACATGTTTTGAAGGGTAACTGGGAGAAACCCCTATTTGTAAAACATCATGATTAAGTTTGAAGGGACTGGGGAAAGATCTGTTTTATAGCACTTCAGTATGTTATTGTGGAAAAAGAAGAGTCAATCAGCAGAACTTGAACCTTTGGACAGATGTCTTTTTTTAAATTTTCCCTCCCAAATTGGAGCTACTGGTCTTATTGGTTTTAAAATATCTTTAACAGTGTCACCTACCTTGGGGTTAACCCTCGCATGATGTGCAGATAGATACATCAGAGAGGTTGACATACGTGTGTGTGTGTGTGTGTGTGTGTGTGTGTGTGTGTGTGTGTGTGTGTATACTATAAAACTGACATGTGTATATCCTTCCTGGATACATGTAGATACTCTCATAGAATTCTAAAGTCTGAGGAAATACTCTGACTTCCAGAGAGAAGAAACTGACTCAGTTAGTTTGCCCATAAAGTGGGAAAAGCTCTGTTTTGTTATATAAAACTACATTCTCCTCATAAGAAGTAATCTGGTAAGGCCATGCTATTTCATCTCTGTGTAAATAGTCTTTCCCATCAAGCAGGATATAATGAAATCCTGAATTGTGTACTACATTGGGTAGGTTTTGTTTTATTACATCGTGGAAGAAGGGGAGGAGCGGGGAGTTAATTCTAGTAATAAAAAGGGAAAGGCTCCTAGGTGAGACTTCAGTGATATTAAAAAACTGATGTGCTCATTACTTAGCAGATAAAAGTTAATTTAAAAGCGAGCCCGAATCCTAAGAGTCACAGAGACAGAATGAATGTAGAGGATCAGTATGACGCCATTGCAGCTGCAAATGACAAGCCTTTCCAGTTCTAATCCCACCACAATGGGGCCGTGACTGGGGAAGGAGGGGTGGGCTGTGGTACCCACCCTTAACTGTGAGTTAGCAGGTTAAGGCCAATCCACAGTGTGAGCAAGATCTCAAGAAGGTGGTTCATACCTAAGAAAACCTTCAAATACTAAACTAACAGTAATTGTACTTTTTAAATAAATTTATTTATTTATTTACTTATTTTTGGCTGTGCTGGGTCTTCGTTTCTGTGCGAGGGCTTTCGCTAGTTGCGGCGAGCGGGGGCCACTCTTCATCACGGCGTGCGGGCTTCTCACTGTCGCGGGCTCTCTTGTTGCGGAGCACAGGCTCCAGACGCGCAGGCTCAGTAGCTGTGGCTCACGGGCCCAGTCGCTTCGCGGCATGTGGGATCTTCCCAGACCAGGGCTGGAACCCGCGTCCACTGCACCGGCAGACAGACTCTCAACCACTGCGCCACCAGGGAAGCCCCTAATTGTACTTTTTTAAAGCCAAGCCTATTTATTCAGAAAGATGGCTACTGATCATTACTTGTTCTCTCTGTTCCTGTCACTAACTATTCTTTTGTTATTGTTGCTTTGTTTTTTACGAAACCCACATTTTTCCCTTTATTCTGTAGTTCGGGATTCTCTATAATCCTCTAGGACATGACAGGATACATCATGCACAGATCAGATCAATGTGGAGGAAAGTGATGAGGATGGCGATGGTGTTGATAATAGTAACAACAATAATACCGGCTGGTATTGATAGACTTTCTTACTCTGTGTGGAGTTGATTTAATACTCACAACAACCGTAGCTTGTATTGTTTTACACTTTTATAGGTGAGGAAAGGGAGGCTCAAAGTTACCCAATTAACTCTCCCAGATCACATCACTAATAGTCAGAGGGTAGAGTTTGAACCCAGGTCTCTCCAAATCCAGGGCCCAAATTCATAACTACCATGCAAGAGGGTCCAAAATCCTGATAGGCAACGTGCTACAAATTTGGAGGGGCATAGGTGGGTAGGACAAATTGGTTTATACACCTGGACAGCTCCTGTTATTTTCTTGCTCAGGATATAGAGAAACCAAACCCTAGAACCCCTAGACTTTTCTGCTTATTTGACTGTCATAGAGGGTTTTTTTTAAATTTGGCTTCAGAATCCATTTGGAGTTATAGAACGGCTGCCGTGAATCTATGATGCTTGGATAACTAGAGGGTTCTGCTGTTTATCTCTGTTGCACATGAAGGATGTCAGTGATAGAAAACAGGCTTTAAACATGCCCAAGATCAATGGCTATTATAAATCAGAGATTACCAGGACTGATTACTATATATTTGTAAGCCGTCATGAGCAATTTCAGGCAGACTGGAGCCAATGGCTATTATCAATGGCTATTTTTTAAGGTATCTTTCTCTACTGAACATGCTTGACAAGATTGCCCACCTTTAAGTGAAAATGAGAATCTGCATGTCTTTAGAAGTAACATAATTGTTAATGATGCTGAATGACACAATAGTGAGAAAATCAGGCCAAAAGAATCAGCCAGCTACTGTACGTCACTACAGTGAGTGCCTTCTTGTACAGATGAATAAATATCTTTCTCAGAAAGCAGAAGTGGCCACCTGAATGGTGCATGATTGTGGAATTGAAATGTCACCTCTGGTTATATCATTCTGTCATGTTCCTTAGAGTACAGTTTTAAAGCCAAATCTCCTGCCTAGATTTCTGAGACAGGATGTTCTGAACCATTTTCAGATCTCATGTCAAATAGTGACGATGTGAGGCTTCAGGGTTTTTTTTTTAAATATTAATGTAAAGTAGTTTAAAAAACTAATCAACACCATCCCACATTTTGGTGAATCCTTCTCACGAGAGATTTGGCTTAAAGTAACTACTCTAAATGTCAAGTAGAATCAATATTCACTTTAAGATTTTGTGGGAAAGGAAGTGGCTGCGTTGTTGAAGCTCTCCTTTTCCCATAAAGGAGACCAGGTTGACCAGAGGCAGTTTATGGGGCTAGAAGTGTTTACCCATTGCGGTCACACGGTGGTACCATGGCTCACGTTTGTTTTATGCCTGATGCATTCCTAATATTTTCATATTTCCCATCCAGCCTCAAAACAATCCTGAGAGAGACGTGGAGCGATTACAGTCAGCCTCATTCTACAGATTCACTGTGACTCCTCTTTATCAAGCACCAGGCATGGGAAAATGAATCCCTGGGAGATTAGGGACCTTGTCTGTGGTCAAAGAAGTTAACGGCAGAACAAGGACTCAGACTCTTAGGCCAGTGATCTTGAGGGTAGTGGCTAAACTATGGGGTCCTGGATTTTAATCCCCCTGTATGACCTGTTATTTAACAGTTGGAAGCCTACAACTTTATCGATAGAATGAAGCTAATAATAATACACATGTCACAAGGCTGCTGTAAGAAAAGGAAGAGTTAATGCCTACAGAGCGCTTTGCACAGGGAGAGGCACACCAGCAAGTGCTGGATTAATGGTATCTAATTGTAGCCCTGTTGTTACCCTTCATGTTAATTTTTCTCCTGCCCATTACTAGGTAGTACCTTAGCCCCCTAAAGAGGAATTACAGGCGCCTTCCTTTAATTGCCTGAAGCCCTCACAATCCTACTCTCCTCCAGTCCCCTTACCCCAGGCACTTTCTTCCCTCGCCCCCGACCCGCTGCCAAGTCCCACACGATCAAGCTTGACTCAGGACTACTTCTAAGATCGCAATTGCTAGGTTGAGCCTTTCAATTAACCTTTCTGTTTCTGGAAGCCTGCTCTATGAGATGAATGGAAGGTGGATTTTTAACCCCCTAACAAAATAGGGCTCCCCATTGTCAAGTAGGGGCTGAGGCCATCACTGAGAGGAGAATAGGAGGCAGGCACAGAGCTGGTTGCTCAGAGAATCCAACGCGTGTTCCTACTCTCAACTGCATCTTTCTTGGCTGTCATTAGAGATGGAAATCAGAATTGCAGTCTCTGAGCTATTCAGCAATTGCTGAGAAGCCCCTCTCTCGCCTCTCCTCTTCTCTCTCCTCCCCTTCCTCACCCTTTTTCCCTCTTTTCTTCTCTTTCTTCCCTCTCTCTTCTCTCTTCTCTCATCGTGTTAGTTATACTTCATGTCTAAGTGTATTTCACTTAAATTGTATCTTCAATAGGCCAAGCAATGTGTGTATATGGGTGAACTAAAAGCATCCAGCCTGATGAGGAAAATTATTTAATAATTATGACTCTCCTACAAATGACCTGCTAGAGGTTATGTAGTTGGGCTTTGGTGACCTACCAGGAGGAGGAAGTGAACCTCCACCCGGAAGCCAAGGCACTCCCTCCCCAGGTGGGCTGGGCTAATAGGAAAGACAACTTCACAGCATGTGGTGGAGGATGAGAGGATAAACGGAGGAGATTATTTTGAAATTCTGCCTCAAGTATAATGTATTTGGTGCAAAAAAAGAATAACATCATTTGAAGCCTCCCAAATGTGTATCTTCTTAGGGGTAGGCATACCTGTCAGAATCTGACATTCTGGCTTGTGGGGTGTGTGTGTGTGTGTCTGTAGTTTCCACTTCCTCACTCTTTAAACCAAGAAGTGTTGGCAGTACAAAATGGCATGGACCTAAAAAGAAAGGAAATTGAGTTTGTTTTTTTTTGTTTGTTTGGTTGGTTGGTTCTTAAATTTTTATTTATTTATTTATTTATTTTTGGCTGTGTTGGGTCTTCGTTTCTGTGCGAGGGCTTTCTCTAGTTGTGGCAAGCGGGGGCCACTCTTCATCGCGGTGCGCGGGCCTCTCACTATCGCGGCCTCTCTTGTTGCAGAGCACAAGCTCCAGACGCGCAGGCTCAGTAGTTGTGGCTCACGGGCCCAGTTGCCCCGCGGCATGTGGGATCTTCCCAGGCCAGGGCTCGAACCCGTGTCCCCTGCATTGGCAGGCAGATTCTCGACTACTGCGCCACCAGGGAAGCCCCAAAATTGAGTTTTTTGTAGTGAGGTGGATGGACCTAGAGTCTGTCATACAGAGTGAAGTAAGTCAGAAAGAGAAAAACAAATACCGTATGCTAACACATATATATGGAATCTAAAAAAATAATAATAATGGTTCTGAAGAACCTAGGGTCAGGACAGGAATAAAGAGGCAGACGTAGAGAATGGATTCGAGGACACGGGGAGGGGGAAGGGTAAGCTGGGAGGAAGTGAGAGAGTGGCATGGACATGTATACACTACCAAATGTAAAATAGATAGCTAGTGGGAAGCAGCCGCATAGCACAGGGAGATCAGCTCGGTGCTTTGTGACCACCTAGAGGGGTGGGATAGGGAGGGTGGGAGGGAGGGAGGGAGATGCAAGAGGGAAGATATATGGGGATATATGTGTATGTATAACTGATTCACTTTGTTATAAAGCAGAAACTAACACACCATTGTAAAGCAATTATACTCCAATGAAGATGTTAAAAAAAAAAAAAATGGGCATGGACCTAACCTTACGCAAACTGTTAATCTAAACTACTATATATTTTGCATCAACAAATACATCGTCCCAGAATCGGCACCACAGATGAAGGCAAATAAATTAATCCACTTTAAATGTTCCCAGCACAACGTCTACACGTTTGATCAGATTTTACATCCTCAGCTCTTTTCCAGCTTTCTTATGATTAGCAGATTCTTAATTAAAGCTTAGATCAGGGTTAATTCCCACCGTATTTGGTACCACATTTCTCCAATTAACTAGTTAAACAAAGAGACGAGCTGTAGTCCGATAGCCTTAATCAAAGCAGTGAACTGCTTACGGAATTAGTGTGATTCTTCAGGGGCCCAGAGCTCTTCCTGTCCTGCGTTGGAGCCGGTGCCTTCAGAGGACTAGCAGAGAGTGTGTGTCCAAACTCCATCCATTTTTGTCAGATTTCCTCTCATTCCAGGGAACTCATCATTCAGTTAGACAAACCAGAACCTAGTGGAAATTTGGCAAAGCCCCAAATGTGTTTCCTTTTTGATTACAAGACAAAGCTCTTCCTTGGATTCAAGAGTAATGATCAAGGCTGTCTAAGTCCTGCTGGGTCCCGGGCCCTGGGCTAGGCACCAAGGACACACCGCAGAGTAAGACCTAGCTGCTGGCCTCAAGTTCCCTGCTTTATTCCTATTACCCTTGAAGGCCAAATCTGTCATGGGAAGATAGTAGGGTACCAGTGGTTAAGAATTCAGGCTCTGTACCCATACTGCTTGTGTCCAAATCTCAGCACCACTGTCTGTCACCTGTGTGACTCTGGACGGGTTATAGAACCTCTCTGTACTTGTGTTTCTTCACCTGTGAGATAGAGATAACAATGGTTCCCAGCCTGTAAAGTCGTCGATCAGATTAAATGAGTTATTGCACAGAAAGCAATTAGAACAGGAGCAAGTGCTCATGAATGCACGCCATTATCTTCCATCATGTAGCCCGGTGTCCATACTGTGCTGTCCATGCAGCTAGAGTTTATTACATTTCAGTGGACTGATGAGCAAACAAAGTGGATACATACGAACTCCAGTGACTCTCATCTTGAGAAATGCTTTGGAAGGCTTCTTGTTGCACTGTTGACATCAAACACTCTTATATATTGTTTTTGTTGTTTTTTAGAGCTTCCAAATTCAGTATAAGCTGCTGTCATTTGAGACAGATGCAGTCAGCCCTAAGATGGGGTCACTCTGTCCCCATCACTCAGGTCCCCTCCCTTCAGCTCTCCCACCCCCATCCTGGCACTCAGATCTCATATTTTAGGGAAAGAGGGGAAAGAACACAGTTCCATTAAATAAGCCAGGCTCCAGAGAACAGGAGCTTGAATCCCTTGTCAGTTGGCAAGTCTGAAAATAGCAGAGTGTGAAGAGCAAAGTGGTGTAACAGGTAGAAACTTGGAAAATTTGATTGTTTGGGGGCATCCAACTGAGAAACTAGATTCAGACTTTTACCCTCCTCCTATCATTTTTTGAAAGTGGTGAAATATCGCCCACCTCACCCCGCCCCCATGATGGCAAAAATATCCTTACTCTTTGCTGAGTTTATTTCTTTGATTCCAGAACAAGCAGACACTCACACATGCAGCTTGGATTCACTGGGGCTTTCAGCAGTTCAGTAATGTCTTGCGCTAATACCCACGGTTCATTAAACTTTCAAATAATTGGCACAAAGTCCAGAGCTTGGATTTTTTGCAGCCCTCTTAGCTCTTTCTCCCAGCTGGACATCTTCATTTCCATTGCTTATTAGCAGGACTCTAATCAAAGCCACAGAGCCATGCAAGGGAGAGCTTCAAACCTTGCCCAGGGAACAGAAGAGAATGTGACTCAAGGTAAAACTGGCTTGGATCCCTTATGAGGGACATGGTTAATTGAAAATACCTGAGAGCTTGGGCAAGCTGTGATCTCCCCTTCACTCAAACACCCACTTATCTGAGACCTGCAACTTGGAATCTGTCTCTAAGTTATTCTGAAATGTCTAAGAAAGATCTAATTGATTCATATACTGCCTCAAGAACACCTAAGCCTGAATTGCAGTGACTTTTATTTATAGCTTTGTGGGTCCACTACCCAATTGACTAGCCACCCCTGTAGGCAGAAAAGTATGTAGATATTGATAACCTAGAAATTACAAGACCAAAAAAAAAAAAAAGGAAATTATTACAATGGAAAAAGAACTTAGAAAAATTGCAGTTGAGGCTAAGGAAAAGAAGGCTAAAATGCCACTCTTTGAGCTGCCATTTACTCTTGAGCACTTTCCACAGGCCAGAAATTAAATTAGATAGTAGTTAACTCATTTAATTCTCCAAACATCTTTAAGGCGGGTGCCCATTTTACAGATACTGGATCAGATTTACAGAGGTTAAGCAACTTGTACTGTGATGCACAGAGAGTGAGGCTTCAGAGACACACTCTTCATCATGGTACTCTGCTGCCACCCCACTTTTACCTGGAAGTATGAAAATGAAATCCAAGAATGTCTATCAGCCTATTCAGCATCCCCTATGTGCAAGACTTATGGGGCCTGCAGTGGCATGAAATATACAAACCCTCACTGTGCTGCAACTGACAGTCAAGTCAATAAGACAGGACAAAGACACATCATGATAAAAGCACAAGAGAAGTGTGTTTTACTAGTGCTGGTGATAGAGACATCATGTAGGAATCAATGGGAAACAGCAAGTGCCATTTATTGGCTTGAGTGGTCAGAGAAGGTTTATGGAGTCTGTGAGACTTGACAAAGAGTAGAGACCAGCTGGATGGAGGGGAGGGCTTTTTGACTAGGGGAATGGCTTGAGCAAGAATGTAGGGGGAAATAATATAATAGTAGACATTTTTGTTAGCCTGCCACCTTCCTTCGTAGACTCATATCGTCCTGCTGAACTATCAGTCATGGTGCCTCACCCAATAACATAAAATGGTCAGGTGACTCAAGCCAGGCAGTCAGAGTCTCCTCTGGGATTTATCTATGGAGTGAAGTTCTTCCTCTGGAATTGTGAGGCTAGGAAGATGTGAGTTTAGTTGATAGTGGTCACACTGCCCACAATGTGGAAGGAATCTGTGAAAAGAATAAAGCTGAGCAGAGATAAGCAGATCCTAGATATGGAGAGAAAGAAAGGTAAAGAGAGACAGAGTGACTTGACCAAAACCAAAAATGAGCACCTGGATTTAGCCATACCTGAAGCCAGACACACTCTAGACTATCCATTTTTGTAAGTTACTGAATTTCCCTTTATGCTTACTAGTTTGGGGTTTCTCATACTTGCCGAATGAAATAATCTTGACCTATACATAATTTCTGCCTCCTCTATAAAAAAGGTATAAGAACCCATATGTCAAAAGATATTTGCTAAGATTAAATAACAAATGTCTAATATGATGGTTAGGTGCTAAGCACATAGTAGATGCTTAAAAACAGTTTATTTATTCATAGGACCAAGAAAGAATAAGATAGAATAACTCTGGCAGTACTTCAATATTCATTATTATTTAACTCTAGTTCTTTCCATTTGTAATGGCTGCATAATATTCTATTATCACAAGATAATACGAACTATTTAACCAACCTCTCATTGTTGGATTTTGAATTTTGTGTGGTTTTGAATTTTTCTCTCTCTTCAGCAATGCTGTGATGATCAGCCTTGTGCTTCAATCTTGACATGTATTTTAAATCATTTCTTTAGGATAAAAACTCAGAAATTGATTGTTCTCTTGATTTTTATAGAAGTTTCTATTTTAAGTCCATATAAAATATATCCCTAACAAATTACCTCTGATCTGAATGAAAAATTTGGATTCTACCATAGACCCTTCAATCTTACGCTGTTGGAGAAGAGCTCTCCCAAAAACGATCTGCAAAGAGAATATTTTCTTCTGAGGGGGAAAAAATAAAACCACTTGCTTTAAGGAGGCTGCCACTGAAACATTTGCTTTGAAACTTGGGATACTAAGGGGACATCAAAAATTCAATTCAAGCCATGTTTAAGGATGCAGAAGCTCAGGCTTTAATTACTAGGGAGAATCCCCAAGACAGGCATTAACCTGCATGGCAGCGTACACCTGGCCCCAGAGCTGGGCTCTGCAGACCTTTAGCTTTGGCAATCTCCTTTCTCACTGAGGCTCAGTAAGTGAAATTCAAGATCATTAACTCCTCCTCTGGCCACACACAGAAGAAGAAAACAAACATACAGAAGTTGCATGTGATGATTTTTTAAAATAAGGAAGCGCTTTATAAGTTTCATCCCGGGGTGTCTCTCGTGCCTGCAGTTCCGTGTGTGGCACGCCAGCAGATAGCCGGGCAGCAACAGGCTCAGCAGGCATCTGTGCCCAGCCCTGCCCGGCTGCCCTCGGCCTCCCATGAGCTTCTGCGTAAATCTGGTGGCTTCTTTCAAACCCCCAGTTAAGCTATATCCCACAGCCTTCCTTCCCTTTTTTTTTTTCACTTGTTCTATAAATTGTTGATTCAGGATTGAAAAAAACCAAGACCAAACTATATGGGATTCGTGTCCCTGATTAGAAGATCTGGCTGCTGAAAACCCCATTCTGAGCTTTATGAAACCCTCAGGCCTGGAGGATTGGCAAAGTTTATAGGGAACGGGCAGGGGGAGGGGCTCTGGAAAGGAGAGAATTGATTCGTATTAGGTCATATTTGTGGAGACTCTCAATGAAGTGGTCCCCCACCTCCTGTCTTGCATTCTTCCAGCCATCACTCCAAACACAGCTGCGTTTATGCCATGGTCCATCTCTGGCTCACCTCTCCTCACTCCAGCCCTCAAGGCCCTCCTAAGCCATGACCCTTCACCTACTCTTCAAAGCCATGTCCTACCATTCCCTATATCCCAAGTTTTCACCAAACTGGACGACTCACCATTCCCTAAACATGCTGTTTACAGGCCTACTTCTGCATAATTACTGAGCACTTGCCACCTGGAAGGTTCTCCTCTCCTCCCCTATCTCAACCCATCAAAATCTGACTCATCCTCGAAGACCCAGCTCAAACGCTGTCTGCTCCCTGCAATATTTCCTCATCGTCCACATCCTTCCTCCAGAAGATATCTGAGTTCTCCCTCCTCAAACTTCCATACCTCCGTGTGGAAATCTTTCTTTGTTCAAGTACTGCTTTGTACTTGAGTTAGATGTTGTTTTGTCGGATTCCATGACTAAACCTCAAATATCTGAAGGGCAAGGGCTATTTCTAACACAGCTATAACAGTTCCCTAAAGTCAGTATGAAAGTGAAACGAATGTCCTTCCAAGCTGGTCATCAAGGATAGAGTCTGTTGTGTGCATTCCTTCAACACGTATTTGTTGAGAGTTCCTGTTGTATGCCAGGAACTGTGGTTAGCACCGGCTGCACACAGCAAATGTGTATTCCAAGAGAGACACAGGAAGAACTGCCAGAAATATAGAATATGCACTGTCTTGTCAAGATCTGGGTCTCTAGATATTGGAGGTATCCATCGGCACTGCTACACTTCAAGCAACAGAATCCCAGAAATCGAAATAAGCATCATTGTTATGAAGACAATCCCTCAGCTCAGAAGAAACGGAGCTTGCTGTTTCAAAATGTTGGGCCCTAGCTCTTCTGAAATTCCGCCTGCAGCAAGCATACAACAACGTACAAGGAGTCTGCCCAACCAAAGTAGCTTAAGGTATCTCTGTCATGTACTTTGTTCTGATTAGGCATTTTGTAAGGGGGAAATGGAATCAAAATATAGTACACTAGCTTCCCTGTCATCTTTGTTCCTCTGTGAAATGTGAAACTTGGCCTTAATTCATACTGTTCATTTAAAAGAGGTATTTATAATTGTGCTTCATCGAGGCAAATTCAAATTTATAAACTTCTGAAGCATCCTTTCAGCCACTGGTTACTGACGCCTATCTGCTTTGTGCTTGTGGGAGATTATTTGGGAAATGTATAATCAGAAAACTAAAGAATTACTCTTGAATAAGAGCGATTCTCTTAAAGACCTCAGATATGAATTTTCTCCACAAGGAAGTCGAGATCTGGTAATAGTCTATCTTCAAAATTCAGCTCTTTTCCAAGTGCTTGTAAAATAAAAGAAACAACTTTTCTATCACGCCTAATAAAATAAAGCTCATTCACCAAGACTTTATACTCTTGCTGATATAAAGTAATTTGATGACAGAACATATATATATGAATGGATTGCTGGGGTGAGTGGAAATTAAGTCAACTTATTTCTTTGAAACAAGTGAAATTCCCTGGAAGAAAAAATCTTCCTAGCAGGACAGGGTGACCCGCTCTCTCCACATCTCTGATCCCAGGACAGTGCCACATTTTCAGTTGTCTGCTTGTGTGTCAGTTTCCTGTGCTGGAAAAAGAGCTTCTTGAAGGTAGGACTGAGTTTGTAATCTCTGAAGAACCAGCACTAACTGGGTCAGAGCAGGAATTCACCAAGTGCTTATTAATGGAATGAACTCCAAGCTCCAGTGTGTGTGTACGTGGTCCTTTCACTAGAATTCCGACCCCTACATCCACTTGTCTGTCTGTTTAAGGCAATCCTACATCTACGTGAGAGTTCTCCATGCTATACCATAGGTGCTGCGTTAGCAGAACAGATGGCTCTTTGCGTTGTAATTCAACTCAAAAGTCTTTCCAGTTGGTTTTTTTCTACCTACTGAACCAAATTACTCTAACAGGCCTTCATTTCCATCAAAATTCCATTTCTAACTGTGCATTCTTTGTATGTGCTCTTAACTGCCTCATTGCTCTGAGATTATTCAGCCTTTGCTCCTGTCTTAGGCATTGTTCTTGCAACAAAGATTAGTGCCTGCTGACTCTGAGTAAAGCATTATGCAAGGTACCATCACCTAAGCCTGTGTCTCTGCATCCTCGTTTGCCCTCTCATTTAATAGTTTATCTCTGCAAAACAGAGATACTTTCCTTCCTCAAAGCTCTTGAATTAGGGGAAGAGGTCGGATATTAAATGCTATCCCATCACTCTTGTTTAGACATACAGAATTCTTATTGGTTTGTTAAAGTGAGAAATAGGAACCCATTTTTCCCGTCTAAAACAGCTAAGTAGAAGTGAAGGGATAGATTTAAATTAGAAAGGCTATATTAAATCAGCCTAAATCAAAGCCAATTTCACTCCAGGAACTGTATGCATGAAAAGGTATAATTATAAAAATTTGATATTCTGCTGCCTTTATGCATATTCACCTTATGAACTTAGACCTCCAAAAGCCTCCTAGGACTGCTTCCCCATTTTTAATAAATGCTGAGAATGAGATGCTTCCTGAAGGAATTAAAGGAGGGAGAAGATTTTTTTTTTTTTTAAGCTTAGCAGCAACATTAAAACAAAGAAGCAGCTCTTCTGCTCAGTTTTGTGTGTGCTTTGACAGTGCTACAAATAAAATGAACCTCTGGGGAGTCAGCAAAGAAATGATGATTTGGCGATTAGGGGGACAACTAATTCCTCCAGCGGGGAAATATTATTAATTGCAACTTCTAAATAACATCAGTGGGTCTCCGTGCAGTCGCTGGGAATATTTACCTTGGGAGAAAGAAGAGGTTTCAGAGAATTCCCAGAGATTTGTTAACCTAAAGCCCAGGGCTACCAGCTGGATCATGTTCCGGTCCATGGGTGCCATAATGGTCAACTCCATACCAGCTAGAGGACACTGGGAGCTAGCTCAGACTAAGCAAGTCATCACGCCCATTCATTCTCTGTGGCTGCCGACCTCAGAACTCTGTTCTGTGAGGTTTCATCAGATGTCACATCACACTGTTTTTTTTTAATTTAATTTTTTTTTTAAAGATTGATTGATTGATTGATTGATTGATTGATTGCTATGTTGGGTCTTCGTTTCTGTGCTAGGGCTTTCTCTAGCTGCGGCAAGTGGAGGCCACTCTTCATCGCGGTGCGCGGGCCTCTCACTATCGTGGCCTCTCTTGTTGCGGAGCACAGGCTCCAGACGCGCAGGCTCAGTAGTTGTGGCTCACGGGCCTAGTTGCTCCGCGGCACGTGGGATCTTCCCAGACCAGGGCTCGAACCCGTGTGCCCTGCATTGGCAGGCGGATTCTCAACCACTGCGCCACCAGGAAAGCCCCCTAATTTTTATTTTATATTGGAGTAGAGTTGATTTACAATATTGTGTTAGTTTCATATATCCATTCGTTCCCAGATTCTTTTCCCATATAGGTTATTACACAATACTGAGTAGAGTTCCCTGTGCTATACAGTAGGTCCTTGTTGATTATCTATTTTATATATAGTAGTGTGTATATGTTAATCCCAAACTCCTAATTTATCCCTCTCCCCACCATGGTTCCCCTTTGGTTACCATAAATTTGTTTTCGAAGTCTGTGAGTCTGTTTCTGTTTTGTAAATAAGTTCATTTGTATCATTTTTTTTAGATTCCACATATAAGTGATATCATATGATATTTGTCTTTCTCTGTCTGACTTACCTCACTTAGTATGATAATCTCTAAGTCCATCCACGTTAGTGCAAATGGCATTATTTCATTCTTTTTTAATGAGTGAGTAATATTCCATTGTGTGTATGTATGTATATATGTATATATATGTGTGTGTGTATATACACACACACACACACACACACACACATATATATATATATAGGGTTGGCCAATATGTACCACATCTTCTTTATCCATGCATCTGTCGACGGACATTTAGGTTGCTTCCATGTCTTGGCTACTGTAAATAGTGCTGCAGTGAACATTGAGGTGCATGTATTTTTCAAAGTATGGTTTTCTCTGGGTATATGCCCAGGAGTGGGATTGCTGGATCATATGGTACTTCTATGTTTAGTTTTTTAAGGAACATCCATACTGTTCTCCATAGTGGTTGTACCAATTTACATTCCCACCAACAGTGTAGGAGGGTTCCCTTTTCTCCATGCCCTCTCCCACATTTATTGTTTGTAGACTTTTTGGTGATGGCCATTCTGACCAGTGTGAGGTGATACCTTATTGTAGTTTTGACATTACATTATTAAGGAGGTATGTCAGGACTATTGACAGGCTGGCTTTTGTTTGACATTTCTTCCCCACCCCCAAAATCAAAATTAATGCTGTGAACCCCTCAATTCCATTAATCTTTAAGGATGTAAAACTATAAATATAATCTTGAATGCTGTGAGCAGCTTTGAAATCACTGCTTTCTACACCCTCTGTCTTACCCAGAGAAGTTGTCACTTGCCCAGAGTCACATAGCTTGTTCTGGAAAGCTCCGTTATTGTTCAGCACATCCAAGTCCATGAAGACAGGCCAACATGTGGATCAAGCTTGTCTTGCCAATCAGCCCTGCTGTCCCATTCCTCATGTCAGTCTGGTTCAGGGCAGAGGCTGTGTGAAAGGAATATGTGGGTTGTACTGTGAATTTTTTTTGTCCTCATTTACATCGAAACAATATCTGACTCGGGGACGAATGCCTCAGCCAAAGTTGGAACAGATTTAACTGTATTTTGCAAAGAACATTTACTTCCAAGATGCACTAGGTCTCAAGCTACCAGGTGGGTTGCATCAGTAGGTAAAGCCATTAGTTGAATGTCAGGGCTTTTTTTTTTCCCCTCTTAGAATCTGGATTCTTTTCTTTCCTTGCTGTGGCTGATGAAATCTAAAATATTTATGTGGCTTTATAATGACTAGTTAACATTTAATATTTAGCACCTGATATTTGCCCAAGTGCTTGACCATCAGTATTTATTAACAGGAAAATAACTGCTAGAAAATCTGCACTGTGACATTTAGGCAGCCAGTCCCTTTGGGGGCAACTTAGGGTGTGTCTGGGAACAATGTTGGTGCCGATGATTCAGAGTGAAATTCATTGGCCAAATTCTGCCTAAGGCCTCATACTTAAACATCCCCCTAACTTACTAGACTTCATTCTAAGACTCCTGAAGGGTAGCATGCTATTATGCATTCCATTCACTTATCACGTACTTACTGAGGATTGACTAGGTGTTGAGCATGAAGAATTAACAAGACTGTGCTCAAGTCTGAGTTAGGTGCTCCTCCCAGGATGCCTCGGGACCAACCTTAATGGGACGAGTGGTTCTCAATGGCGGGACCTGGGGGTGGGGGGACTAAAGGGAGTATGAAATCCAGTAATGTTTGGAGACATTTTTGGTTGTCACTACTGGAGGGCGTGCTACTGGCATCTAGTGGTAGAGGCCCAGGATGCTGTAAACATTCTAGGGTGCACAGGACACCCTGACACAGTAAAGAATTATCTGGTCCAAAATGTCAGTGGTGCCAAGGTAGAGGAGCCCTGTGGTGAGCGCTCTCTGGTTTGTAATTGTTTGGTTATATGTCAGATATATCAGTCTCCCTCATCATACTGTAAGATTTTTGAGTGCAGAAACCACTTACCTTTCATTGTGTCCCAGTACCTGACACATGTAATCCAGAACTCCATACATAGTGTTGAATGAATTAATGAAGACAGCATCCTATCCCTGAGAGAGCCCATGATCTCAGAAATGGAGATCAGTAAACAGGCAATTCAGGGATAAAATGTGTCTGGTCTTCAGAGTATGGTCAGATAAGAGAGCTATTTTGTGTGACTTTGTAAGTTATCCTCCAAACAGATACACTTTTGAGAACGGAAGTGAGCACTTCCAAGTATCCGAGGCAGGGCGACAGGTGAAACCCTTCTACAGCCCCCACGTTACTGCGAACCCACCAGGAAGCAGGCACTGTTGCTTCACAGAATCCACCACCACACACGTGAGGGATTCGTGAGGGATTCGACTAGGGAAGACGGCATGAGTTGCTGGAGAAGTTTACACTGCATGTCACGCAACAAAAAGTTAATGTCAATAAATAAGTAAAACTTTGTCAGAGGCTGGGTCTTCATCCCAGGCCCCCATTTCATGCCCACCCTCTGGCAGGTGCTCTGAGGCCAGCACCTGTCTCTTCCGCTTCTTGAACTTCCCCCCACCAGCCTCTCCAGCCTTCCTCTCCAGGTGCTTCTTTCATGGTCCCCCTGCTCCCCTTTTTTATCACAAACATGCAGCTCTCTCTCAGCTTGCATCCCCAAACCCATTAGCCTTGCGTAGTCACCAAGGGGTCCTCCCTGCATGGGAACCAGTTAGAGATTGTAAATAAAAGTAACCTTTCCCAGTGTGGAGTAGGGATAAATTAGGAGGTTGGGATTAGCAGATACACACTACTGTATATAAAATAGGTAATCAACAAGGACCTACTGTATAGCACAGGGAACTCTACTCAATATTTTATAATAACCTATATGGGAAAAGAACCTGAACAAGATGTATGTATATGTATAACTGAATCGCTTTGCTGTACACCTGAAACTAACACAACATTGTAAATCAGCTATACTCCAATATAAAATAAAATTTTTTTTAAAAAAGTGACCTTTCCCAGATGTGGTTTTCACGGCTCCAAGCTACAGTTGGGGTTTCTGCCGTACTGTGGCTACAGACAGAAGGGCAAGGTTAACCTTGGCTAGGATTGCGGGGAGAAGCTTTAGAGAAGAGACAATGTTCAAACAGGCTCTGCGGTCAGTTTACTCAAAGGAAATTGAATCATCAAGCCCATGGAAACCTGACAGAAGGTCTGGGCCTCCTGCTTTCTGGGTAGGTAAAGTTATCTTCAGCCACAGGCGTTCTTTGTTGGGGGATCAGGAAGATCTTATGTAGAAACTTGCTAAAGAGTAAGGTAAATGACGAGTTTGGTTTGTGATTTCTCAAAGCCTAGGCTTTGAAAGAAAGACATTGAGGCTTCAAGTTAACTTTTTATTTTGCTTTTATACTAAACTCTTTTTTCAATAAGAACCAATTGTTTATAATTTTTAGGACAGTGATTGTGAAAATAAACACCTACTTTATTATGATCCAGAGTGTCATAATATCTGAGCAAATATTAGGGACAATAAAGTTACTATCTTTAACTTTAGGTAAAATAGCCTCCTTTATTCTGTAGTCCATCTGACACACTACTGCAGTAGAGAAATCCCCAACTGAGCCTGTAATGCACTGCCTCTTCCTACACTAGATTAAAAAGATTCTCCTTGACACAAAATCAACAGAGGTCATCACCCTTGTAAAGATTTAGAGATTTCACAACTTTGTACATCAGTTTGATATCAGGTGGACCTTTCAGAATAAAATGTTACTGGTAGTTGATATACTCTATTCCAGTTGGCTTTCTGTGAGTACGTGAAACAAACACCAGATGGTAATTTGTATAAAGATAAGGGAACCAATCGGTGCTAATTTTGGAAAGTTCTTGGCCATTTCTCTCACCCAGAGTTAGGAAGGGAATTCTCAGTTGGAATGACTTTCCAGGTTTCGAAAAGCACCTGTCTGATTTTCTTAAAACTGTGCTATCATTCTGCTTAACAGTATGTCAGACCAGACCACAGTATCCCATGCATAGAAAACATGTTAGCTAAGTCTTCTTCCCAATCATCGGTAAACATATTGACCAGGACAGAGGTGCGCCTCAGAAACCCGTGACCTGTTTGCACATTCCCTCTGCCCCTAACCGATACCGTTTTTTAGAGAGTCAAACTGGATGAACTGGTTTTTAATCTCTGGTCTAAACTGTCAGGTGGCAAATCTCACCCAAAAGGCTCACTGGTGGGGAGAACTAAACATAAGGTGTAGTGATGCAAAGACGGGGTAAATCCGGGCCTGTTGGCAATGTGTAAGACAGATGGCTATGCAAATAGGATTCTCACACTCAGTTGTAAGGTAAACTGTGAACCAGGCAGCAGCAGGTGGCTGGGTAAACGCAATGCTTAAATGCTGTCTGGATGTTTACATTTAGCTCTCAGAAACTGAAATCATCCTAATTGAATTCAACAAACAGTTATTGGGAAATTGTTATGTGCAAAACATTGTGCTAGGTTCTGAGAAAGCTGAAATATAGAGTCCTAGCTTTAGAGTTCTTTGATTCACTCTGCCAAGGGCTATAATAAGGGGAAAGCAAATGAGGGAAAAGCAATGAGGAAGAAAGAACGAACAAGGGATTGATTTCAACTGGAAAAACTTGGGAAGTTTTTTTTGAGGAGCAGGTCAAAGAGGGGAACATAGGTTGGCTTCTATGGGTGAATATGGTGGGAAGCTTCCTCTATGAGGAGAGACGTGGAGTGAGGGGCCAGACAGAAGAGAGCAGAAAGGAGTGTGTATGTGTGAGTGTAGGTACGTGTGAGTGAGGGTGAGTGTATTTAAAAGTGGGGGATTAGTACGACCTGAGGTTATTAGAGGTGGGATGAGCCTAATTGTGGAGCATAGATTTACATTCTATAAAAGATCTCTGTCCCTTCCTCCTCCCCTGCCCCCCCAAAAATACTCCCAAGGCACGATGAATTCTAATACACTTACCTATACAATTGGAAGTTTTCAGATAGAGAAGGGTATTAGCAAACCTGTGTTTTTTAAAAGTTTATATTAACAATTAAATAACATGCTGGTACTAGAGATGGGGGACTGAAGAGCAGACAGTTGCAATAGTCTAAAGAGGAAGCAATAAGAGCCTAAATAGAACATCATCTCTTTCTTGAGCAACTTTTCTTGAGCACCAGGCAGGGAACCAAGGGCTTTGCATGCATGACTCATTTAAAGCTCACAGAAACCCTATGAGCTAAATGTTTTTATTCCCATTTCAAGAGAGGTCCAAGGTCAGTAACATGGCTGGTGAATGGCTGAGCCAGGAGTGAAACCAGATCTGCCTGATCCAGGGCCTGGGCTGTCAGTCACCACCCGACACTATCCCACAGGAAGGCAGGGATAGGGAGGAGGAGCTTAAGAAGGCTTCCCCGTGTAACATGAGATTTTGCCTTCAGCCAAGCTGGTACCTGCAGATGGAGAAGTAGGTTTAGGAAAGAGACGGACTTCTTTTTCCAACAAATTAAATTGAAGGAGTGTAGGACATCCATACGCGGCTAGTAGCAAAGAAAGGGGATGCGGATCTGAAATTCAGAGGAGGTCATGACAGTGGATGAGAGTGTGGAGAGAGGGAAGTGAAAATAGAAGTTATGACCTTACAAACTCCCATATTTTAGGGATAAACAAGAAAAGGGCTGTCAAAGAGAACTCTTACGAACTTAAGGTAATAGAACTGACCATCAGAAGGCCTCCCATCTAAAAGATTTTAAAATGAATAAATGAGAGGTTTTCCTGAATCATCCCTATTCAAAGAGAACATTTAGAAATATGGTAGTACTTTTTTTCATGTAATTTTAATGGGGTAAACAGATCCCAAACCTGTATCTTGATTAAATGACCATCCAAGAGCCTGACCCGCCCGTACCCCAAAACTTACTGAGTTCAGCAGGGCAGGTCTACCAAGCCAACATACTGAGGTGGTAGAATTTGCTATTGTGAAATATCCTGGAATCACAGATTCTCAGAGTTGGGTATCCAGTAAATGATCTTCCCAGCCAGAAACCTGGGTACTTTCTATGACACCTTCTCTCCACCTCTAAATCAAATCCCTCACTAAACTCCATTAAATCCATCTGATTATCTTTTGCTTGAATCCAACCGACACTTCCCTAATTCAGACTATTGTCACTTCTTTTTGACAATGTGACCACAATCTCCTACTTCCCCTCCTCATCCTTCACCAGATCCAATTTCCCTGGAGCAATACATGTACATTTGCTATCACATCCTTATAAAGGGTCTCTGACCCTAAAAAGGTAAAGAACCACTGTTCATTTAAAGTGAATTACTCCAAGCTTTCATTTTTCTGGATTGATAAGCCCACCAGGCTCTCTCCCATCTCGGAGCCCTTGTGCCTGCTCTTCTCTCTGCCTGAAAAGTTCTACCCAGATGTCCACGTGGCTGGTTCCCTTATTTTCTACAGGTCTTTACTCAAAACCTCCCTTCTTAATAAGGTTTCCCTGGCCACCCCAGCTAGAATTTCAGCATCCACGTCCCCATCACAGCCCTTCCTTTCCTTCTTCCCTGCATTATTTTTTCTCCATAACACTCACCACTATTCAAACCACTACATACTTCACTTATTTACCTTGTTCGTTGTCTCCTCCACAAGAAAGTACACTCTACAAGGCAGGGATTTTTGTCTGCTTTTGTCCACTCCTATATTTCTAGGGTCTAGAAGCCCACTTGATACATGGTGGAAAGTAAATGAATGATCAATGATGTTTACTGATTTTTTTTGTTTCTTTTGGTGTTTTTTTATTGTCCTGGATTATCTAGCTAATTTTTCTAGTTCTCACTTGAAGTGAGTAAGTAATTTCAAATTCTTTTTGAGGTTGGTTCCTCGTATTAAGCTACAAAAACAAACAAACAGAATACTTGATGTCTATCATTTTAAGGAAGAACACTCTGGTATTTCTCTTTAGTTTTGAATGCCAAGCATGGCAGGGGTGGGGTGGATTAGAGGACTGTTCCACTTAAAATTATGAAAAATGAATTAGGAATTTTCATTTGCAAGGTCTTCCCATTCATTAAATTCATAAATAGCTATTATATGACCCCATGGAGGTAGGTGCTCTCAAATAACTGAGGTGAAATTAGCCTCTGCATCCATTTTGTATTTAGAAACGAAGAAGTTGGTGAATGCTAGAAAAAGAAAGCTCTCTATTTCACTAATTTTTTTATGAGCAAAGTTAATCAAAACCTCTTTAGGACAGACTCACCGTTGTGAGAAAGTTTGCCTTGCTTGTGGAAAATACGTGTACTGATAAAACGCAGGTGGCTTAGCAAACACAACAGTATCTGTGGGAAAGATTGCATTTTTTTTCCCAAATTCATGGAATTAAGTGCCTTGGGGCAACTGAAACTGTGACTCGGAAAAATACTTTAATAACTATTCTTTGCTCATAGCAATACAAATCCTAAGTCAGGCATGGCCTGTGGAGAGTTAAAAGGCAGTGTCGCTCTCAGAATAAGCAGAAAGAAATACCCACAAGAGCCAGGCACACAGCGCAGTACAGGTGCCTCAGTGGGAGGAATTCAGCTGGGTAACTGCTGCTGAGTATCCAAGAAGCCGAAGCCAATGTCAGTCTTTTCATTAAAGTGATGTCAAAACTAGTTAGATTTAGTTACCACTCAGCCAGTCTCTGGCCCTGAAAGCCAATGGGTGGCTCTCATTCTAGTCAAGTGGGTTGGCATCCAGCATCTACAGTCTCACTTCCAGAAAGGCTACACCTCTGCCACCAATGATCTGCTCTGGGAACTCGTTCTTGACAAGTATGTCTCCTCGTTAAACAATTCTGCCCTGTGTCTAGTTCACCCGAAGAACTAGGAAGGAATAATGCTAACAGTCAATATTTATTGAGTAGTTAATGAGAGTCAGGCATCCTGTAATGAGTGTTTCGTGTGTGACATCTCAGTTAATCCTCACAAAAATTTTTGGAGGTAGGTATTGTCCCACCATTTTACAGATGGGGAAACTGAGGTTGAGAGGGTTCAGGGATCTTGGCTAAAGTCACACAGTGAATCAGCCATGAAGAATCCAGCACTGACTTCAAAACTATAGCAATTAACCCCTGTGCCCTCCTGACCCTCTAAAGAATGAAAACTAAGGAGATGGGAAAATGGTAAAGAAGTGACCTCCAAGGGGTGTGTTTCTACCACTGTCCTGAATATTGTCAGAAAAGCTACATACTAAACCAGAAACAAGACTTATCCAGTCTCAGTTCCAAATTGATACTTCACAAAGTGGTTCAAGGGAGCCCTAGGTTGGGAACCATTGTTTTGAAACCTTTGGGTAAGGTAGGGGCAGGGAGTTGTCACTAAAACCAAACCAAACAAACAAACAGACCTGATGGCCATTCCAAGCCCACAACATAGCCGAGTGCACTGTATGTGCATCTGACATATGATCATTCAATGATCAATTCAAAAACAAAAAAATGTGTGCCCACATATAAGAAAGATACATAGAAACATAAAACATTTCCAACCTGCGGGCACTTGGTCTTCCATCCAACCAAAAAGCATCAACACAGCAATATGGTCCATCTCGGTGGGAACATCTCCCTGAACTGAAGAAATTCCAGGGCTCAGAGCTCCGTATGTTTCATACATGGCCTCCAAACACAAGCCCACAACCTTATGCATACACGCAGCTAGGACGGCCCACAGTGTGGGAGACTTGAAAGGTTTATCAAGGATTATTTCCACTCTTGGTGATTTTTCTCATTACAAAAAAATCTTAGACCCCATCTCTAATTGTGCATGATTCAACTCGTATTTCTAACACATTTTAAAAGGTTATTATTATTGCAAGTGTGGATTTCTTTTTACCTTAAGCTACACACAATTACTTTAACAGGTACCGTAATTTAGCTTTCAGATTCTCTCCAAATCATCAAAACAAGGTACTTGCAAAATGTTTATTTCCCAGGTGTTTTCCGCTAGTTTCAATACTGTTTGCCACGGTGCATAAATGGAATGAGGGTGGTTCCTGAAATCTGGAACCAGGGTGTTATATACGTACTTCCAGAACAGGGTGCAGCTTTCTTTGTGCTCCAAAATAAAAACCCACTTTCTATTTGGCTTCATTTTTGTAATAGTGGAAAAGATTTTTTCTTTTTAAAAAAAGATTATGAGTGGCACTTAGCAGGGGCAGCTCTGCAAACTGGTGCGAGATTATTACATCTTCAACTAATTTCTGCAAATTTGTGTGGAATCATGGTCCTCTTTGTGACTAAGAATATCTTATGTAGAACCTTCACTTTTTTAACAGCTCATTTCTTCCTCTCATCAACAGGATACAATATGGTATATAATGAGATCTCATTATAGCAGATTTTAATATACCATAGGTCAAGCTGTGTCCACATAGCATAACTTCTCGAGACCAGATTCTAATAATATGCAGTTCTAGCTAAGTGCCTATTATTGGACTTTCGTATGATAATGTTAGTCCTAATCCCCTGATACTCAGCTCCACAGGTTTCATTAAGCCATCAGTTTGGGAAGCAAAAATGAAAAAAAAAGGAAAAAAGAGCATACGTGTTTCTTCTTTATTTGTATAATAGATTTTTATTCTCTCTGCTTATATCTATTAAAAATAATACTGGACTAGGTGTGGCAGTAGGTATAAAAATATATTTGACACAGTTTCAATAAGACATAATCTTAGCAAAGCCATAATGGTTGAGGGCCCAGGCTCTGGAGTCAAACTGTGTATATGTCCTGGGCCTACCACTTGCTTGCTGGGTGACCCTGGGCAATTTCTTTCAACTCACTGTGCCTCTATATTCTCAGTTGTTAATTGATGGTAATAATAGTACCTACCTTATCACTGAGAATTAAATGAGGTTAACACTCAGCACAGTGCCTGGTGGATAGCAATTACTCAAAAATGCTGGAAGAGAGAAAATAAGAAGAAAGTTATCTTAAAATTGAAGTGGGAAAATGAGACCTACCTATATGAAAGTGAGGCAGGGTGGCAATGTGTACAAAATAGCGGGAAAGCCCTTGAGAGCAGAAGTGGAGAGCAGTGGCTTCTGGTGTGGGCTGGGCCGCTTTTAGGGAGGAAGTTTCCACACAGACTAGGACCCGGCTTCTCAAAGTCTGTCCCTGGACAGCAGCCCTGGCATCACTTGGAAGCTTGTTAGAAGTACAAACTCTCAGACCTACGCCAGACCTGCTGAACCAGAATCAGAATCCACATCTCAACCAGATACCCAGGTGATCCGTGGCACCTAAAGTGGAGAAGCGCTGCTCTTGGACACACCTTGCTTCTCAGAGCTTTCAGGCCTGCCATTCTCTCTTATCACGCACATTGGCACTTAGAAAAGAATAGCACTGGGGAAAAGGAAGCTATCCTCCCCAAAACTCCCACTGCAAAAAAACTGTGAGTGATACATTCTAACAGTTATATGTTGGGAATATGATAGAACTGACAAAAATAAGTGGAATCAGCTAAATAAAGCAAGAAACAGAAGTTATGATTCCATTAATATTTATGCCTCGACAGGGTATAAATCACAAATATTTATTTCATCCAGACTGAAAACGAAAACCAAGAAAACATATGATGACTCTTTGGGGGAGTGTTTGGGCAGAAGTCCCTGGTCCCTTCAGGCTTACAAAATACGGATTCCTGCAGAAGGCAATGACATTTCAATTCCACGCATCTCCCTGTTCATTCTCCTCAAACACACACCAAACAACAACACCGTGTTTCCATGAGTTACACTATGCACGCAGCACACATTGCAGACAGACACACAGACACACACTCAGATTCATCCACACCTTGCCACTTTTTCATGTTTGCCTTCCTTCTGTCCTTAGGCACCTGCTCAAATCTTGCCTGCCAGAGACACAGAATCTTCCATCTGGAATAGACTTATGAGAAATAGGCTAAGAACAGAAGGAAGAACTGATGATGAAAATAATAATACCTATCATTTATTGGGTACCTAGTTGTGCAAGATATTGTCCCACAGATTAGCCATTCTTTTTTCATTCCCGCAGTAACTCTCTAAGACAGGCCATTAACTGTCTACTATTTCAGTTAAGGAAATAAGGACCCACAAGGTCAAATAAACTGCCAAAGGCTACGCAGCTGAGAACCAGCATAACTGAGACTTGAACCCAGGTCTGTCTTCTCCCCAACTGGCAGAGTGAAGCCAACATCGATGAATCCAATAACCATCCTCTCGGGAAATGGCTTCTAATTTGTAATTCAAATGTAGTATTTTCCCTCGTTTTCACTTTGTATGATGAGCGGGGAAGTGGCGAAGGAATTTTCTTAAGTCAGGCTGAATTTAAGCTGTGGATGGTGAAGTGCAGGATAATTTCCTCGTTGGTATTTTGGAAGTTCTTCATTTTAACCATCTGTTGCAGGCTGACAGATGGGTTGATATATGACAGAATAATGGGTCTTCAATTCTAGGAAGGCAGAAGGAATGCTTGAAAAATAGCAGCTCTTTTCATGAACCTAACTGTGCTAACACCGCTTGCTCACTTGCAAAAAAAAAAAAAAAAAAAAAAGTCGGTGGGAGGGAAGTGTGAAATATAATCATAATCATTCCCCTAAACAGAAAGTTTCTCACAATTGCCGAAGGTCAAATCCAGTAAAATATGCCTATTCTAAAATTATACTAAAGTTTTCAAATCCAGTTATTTGAAAGGGTGTACGGGGGGATAGATATAAAGAAAAATAATAAAAACAACCCCCCCAAACCCTTCTTCCATCCCTTTCTTCCAGTCATGTAATTTTTTATAGGCAGCCAGTGTTAGGAGTTTCTTATATCTTTGAAATAATTTACAAAACGTGAGATTTTTGAAATCCAAATGATTTCCACTCTGGGTGACTGCCAAATGTGAAGTCTCTTCCCTTTCTTCTTGCGTTCAGTGGGTATAGATGAGAAGCCACGCCAGACGTTTGGCTAGGCACAGGGACACAGGTGGCTAAGACTGTTCCATCCCCAAGGAACTCACATTCCAGTGAGTGAGGTCAACATATGAACAGAATTTAAATAGCACATACTGTGTGCCTTCTGAGAATGTAGCAGTGACCAGTGTATCCCAGGCAGAACTTCTTCAAATGGCCTTTCATGTCTTAACACAATTATCCCAGTTCTTTTCTATCATGTATTGTAACCGGATGATATATTCACACACGCACACGCACACGCACACGCACACTCCTGGTCGTTGCCAAATAGGTTTGAAGCTCTATCCGCAGAGAACCACTGACTCGAACTTTAGACTGTATTAAGAAAATACAAAGTTTTGGCCATATGAATTTAACCTCAGCAGAGTGAATCTATTTTTGAAAGAACGTCAGAATACAGAGTGGGGAAGGGGGGAAAAGCAAGTCATTACAGCTGAATTCATTGTCAAATATCACTGACCATGACATAATCAGGCCATGTCTCTTGAAGCTTACATCATCTTTACCACCTTCATAAATGCAACAATGAAAATACTCCAGTCTCCATGATTAACATTTGTATTTAATTTTAATCCTCACACCAATCCTGTAAGGTAGGCGCTCCTATTCCATGTTACAGATGTCAGCACCGAAGCCCAGAGAATTTCTAAGTCTGTGTATTATTTCCAGCCATGCATATCAATTCTTCCATGTCCTATCTGGAGATATCAGTAGTGTAGAATAGTAAGTTAATAATAGGATTATGTTTTCAAAGGAGTATTTGACAGCCTGGATTTATCTCCTCAGCAGTTCCTTCCCACTCTAATATTATGTAATTCCAGAGAAGCATTTTTTTTTCCAGTTTCAGGGAAGGCGATAGCAAGAGAGCACAGAGCAGGGTTCAAAAAGGAGCTGACTTGTTTCGGAAGGTGGCCCCTTAAAGGTCTGCTAGCATTTTCTGAGTCACAGTTTCTCAGTGTAGCTTACTTGAAATGATTTCCTATAAAACGTATCCATTCTTAAATATAGGTTGGTGGTGGGGCAACTTAAATTTTTAGACAGTTTAAGAAATTACTTTGGATTGCCTCGTATTTTAACTATCCATGTCTCTGCTGTTTGCCATTGTATGGAGGAAAAAAAGTAGTTGTGTGTCATCTGTTTTTTTAAAAGTGTGCATGTGCTATCACATATATATGACTCCCAAGTCATATGTATCTGTCTACCTATCTATCTGTTCACACATTGAAGGAACATTGTAGTCCAAGGTACATGTGAGTGATGAAGTTCAAATCGGGCTGCTTTTGACTTCAAGCCTCCCACCGTGTCTCCTATATACTGCATTTCCTCCAGATGTTTCATCTATATGCTGCCTGACATCTGGTGTTTTCCAGATATGTTTACTATGCCCAGATGTTTCATGTTAAGTAGACAAAGCTGGTGAATTGTTTAAACCTTAGTATTTTCATCTAGTTGCTTCGATGGCAGACCCAAAAATATTTTAGAAATGCTAAATAATACATAAAAATAAAAAAGGTTGATAAGATGCTCAATAAGCATCTCTAAATTTCCAGACTTAGCCTTGACTAACTCTACAAATATGATTTTTCCCAATTATTTTTAAGACATCTAAACTGGTTTCAGCAGTTGCCTCACCTCTGGTCTAAGACTTGGGCATCTTACTTGTTTCTATACTTACTGGTAGATGTGTCAAAACCAGTATGCAACTATTTGGAAAGAGTGTCATTTTCTACATAAGCTAGCGACTCACCTGGAAACAGTAGCATCCCTGGTTGTTTCCCTAGGCTTACAGACTTGTAGAGTACAAGGGTCCGGAAAGGCAGGAATACTCTTCTGCCAACATTTAGATATATAAGCAGATCCATCCTAGATCTTTTTACCCCTGGGTCTCACTCTGTTTATTGCTTGGCTTTCTTAGAGGGAGAGAATTACAGGTAAGCAAGTGCAGAAAGCTGATAGCCTCAGCAGACATGTGGGCCACCAAAATTCCCAATAAACAAGCTTCCCCGCCTCCCACTCAAACTTCCCTCTTGGTCCTGACCAATGTCAGCATGCATCCTTCTTGGGCATGGATTAAGCAGGTAGTAAAGAGAAGCCCAAAGCTCCCTCTACACGCCAATTCATAGGCCTTCCAGATAAGTCATTTTGCAGTGTGTTTATTATTCAACATGAGTCTGCTTTGAGAGCCACCCAAGGAACAAACCTAAAAGAATTCTGGATACAACCAGATCTGTGCAGCTTTCCCCATCCCTCTAGACTGGCCAGTGACCCACACGCATTTTTTGTTTGTTTTAAAAACACGAAGTCCCTTTCCTGCAAAGCCATTATCACCATTTGCAATTACACATTCTTCTGTGGTTATGCGAGTCAGGTTTCTCTCCTCCAACAGGATGAATACTGGGGCCATGTCTGTTTTTATGAACTACTGCATTCCTAAGACCTGGCATCTAATCGGTTCTTACTAGAGATTTGTTGAATAAATGAATGAACCACCTAATTTGACCATCAAAACCCACTGAATAATACTAATACACTTTTCTATACTGTTATATATTTCATTATTATGTATAGAATTTGCCTATATATGTGTTTGTGTGTGTAAATTCATTGAGGGCTTACTATGTGTCAGGCACTGAGCAAAGCATTTTATTGAATTAACTCATTTATCCTTAGCAAAAACCCTATGAAAATATATATTATTGCCCCTTTTTACAGATGGGAAAGCTGAGGCTTAAAGGGTCCCAGAGCTACTTAGAAAGAGTTGAGATTTGAACCCAGGGCTACCAGATTCCAAAGACTGTAGAGTGAACTACTAGGTGATTCTTTCCTAAAAACCTATATATAAGACCTACCTCACAAATTCTTGGTGAAGAAAGTAGAATAATGTATGTAAAGTTCTTAGCACAGTGCCTGGCTTATAGTAAACACTGAATCAATAGCAGCTACTATTAGTAATATTATTACTATTAATTTATTTTGAGCAGTTATTAATTTTCTTATATTATTATGGACTTGTTTGGAAATGTTTGTGCTATTTGTAATGAAAGGTTTAGGCTGGATCGATTGGAATTCAGAGCAGGTTGTAAGGAATGTTTTTAACCTGTGATTTACAACAGCATTGCAGCAAGCTACTGAAGAGCTTGCATCTACTCCAAGATCGCCAGACAGCCAAGAACACCTCCTTCTTGCACCCAGATTATGAAATCAGTTGTCTCTCACTGAGCTACAGGGAGAGATGCATAAAAAAATTTTTTCTTTTCATAAGAAAAGTTTAAAACAAGAAGAAACAGGAGGCCTCAGTTCCACAGCTGAACAACCACAAATCAATTGATAAAGTTCTCTGGGAACAGACTGAAAAAGTGCAGTGTGTCGATCATAATCAAATTTAACTTAAGAGAAAAAGAAATGAAATCCTACATTGATTCTCCATTGTCAGCCAGATTCTTCACATGTGGAACCAGATGACTGATTATTACTCAGCCCCTGTAACAGAACAGCCCCGTCCACTGCAGCTTTCTTTCTGCAAGATCCTGATTAGCTGATAGTGTATCTCGCAGTAATAACATAAAACAACCCAGACAGTGCAGAAAGGGCAGAGATGTAAACCACCTGAGGGCCGAGAACAGTTCTTTGGCCAGTGTTTGCCAGCCCCTCCTCCATTTTTAGAACAGTACCCAGCCCAGAGTGGGAAAATAATCAATACTGAACATATGATTGGGAAAAGGGACAAGTAAAATGATGGACCAATGAACGAATCAATGGGATTTGGAGTCAGATCTGAGTTTGGTACCCAATTCCTCTAATCACTTACCTTCTCTAAGCCCTCCTCCTTCATCTGTAAAATAGAAAAACTAACGCTAATCCATAGTGCTGTGGTTAGGCTGAACTGAGGCTAAACGTGTAAAGCACATCAACCTCAGGCCTGACACACGGTGCGCCCCCCGTCAAAGCTGGTTTGGAATATAATGAGGTTCACCTTCCGATGAGAGACACAGACTTTGAAGCCCTGCAAACCTTGGTCGCAAACAAAGCTCAGCAACTTAGTGACTCTCAGACCTCCAGCAACTCACTTGATCTTTCTGAACATTGATTTTCTCATCTGTAAAGTGGGGTCAATAATAGCCACTTCAAAGTGTTATTATGAGACTTAAATGAGTGATACATGAAATACACAGTGTCTGGTACGTAGTAACTGCTCTGTAAATGATAGCCGTAACTATGAATATTGCAACTTAATTTTTATTATGAGTCAATAAAATCATGGGCCTCTAAAAGCAACAGAGTGCTTTTATAATAGATTAAGAACACAGATTCTGATATATGTACATGTGTAACTGATTCACTTTGCTGTACACCTGAAACTAACACAGCATTGTAAATCAACTGTCCTCCAATAAATATTTTAGAAAAAAAACACAGATTCTGGAGCCGAACTCCCTGGGTCCGAATCCTGGCTCTGCATCTTTCAAGCTGGGTTTAAGCAATTTATCCCATCTGTAAAATGGGACTCCATATTTCATCCCATTTCACCAGTCACCATCCTGGCACATGTGTTGAGAATAGAGGGGTCAAGTCAGACTTTCCCCCTACATCTAGGCTGAAATGCAGCTCCCACTTAGTGGAGCTGTGTCTGTGGGCCCATCTCTTCCCTTGGCTGCCAGTACCAAAAACCCACGCCTCCCTTTGGTCATTGATCTGCCTTCAGTCCTCCACCAGACCACTGGGGCAATGGATTGTGGCATCCTATCAACCTACGTAAGAAATCCTATAGGCCAGGACAGATGCAAGAGGCGTGCTGGCCTTGTAAAAGCTAAGCTGAAAGATGGCTACCAGGGCCATCTCAGACTCAAGTACCAAGAAAAATTGTGACATCAGTGACCCAAAACAAGACAAAGGGCATCACTTTCAGTGGACCCTCAACAAGTGCTTCCACTTGTTAATTGTGGATTGGAGTTATGCGTCCCGTAGCACATGTGACTGCTGAACACTTGAAATGGAGCTAATACCAAATTAAGATGTGCTGTAGGTATAAATTACACCAGGTTTTAAAGACTTAATACCAAAAAAAGTAAAATGTCTTATTTATAATTTTATAATCTATGAAATGATAATATTTTTATATATTGAGCTGTATTATATACATATAATGTATTAATATGATTAATTGTACCAATCTCTTTTTGCTTTTTTTTTAATGTGTTTACTATAAAACTGAAAGTTACATATGTGACTCGCATCTCTGGCTCCCATTCTGTGCCTATGAGATAGTACTGGGTTAGAGTCTCAGTGTTCCCAGCCCAGGATGTGGCCATGCAGATCTTTCCAAACCTCAGACATTCTCTGCCCTGCTTCTGTCATGTGGGCCAGAAATTATTTACTGTTATTCTTTAAATTAAATTATTTGGTAACTTCAATAAAATTTATTTTTTAAGAAACTCCTGTACCACTCCTGGATACAGAAATCCAGCATTATTTGACATAATTAGAAGATAAACATAGAAATGAATCATTGGAAAATAAAGAGTACTGTATTCCAGCCAGGTACCATTGTTTGCCTGAAGGCTCTGAGCCTGGGGCCAATTTTCTTTGATAGGTAGGTATTCAATATTTGTTAAATAGGTGTTAGAGACATATTAACATACAGCTGAGACTTTCTCCTTTACTACTCAGATTACAAGAGAATCGTGAAGGAGAAAGCATTTCTTCCTGTGTAGCTCAGTGTTATTCATTGCTATGTCTGTGTCTCCACAATTAGGTAGCCCAAATTTCAGAACACCTGGGCGTAATGGAAAACCACTCATTAAACACGGAGCCCAATGTCCTGAATTCAAATCTCTGTTACTTACGACAACTCGGACACATATTTAACTTCCCTGAATCTGTAAAATGGGTATAATTGTCTTCGCCTTCATGCAGTTACTGTGAAGATCAAATGATCTTCTGCCATAGTGTGTTAAAAACTAGACATTCTCTAGAAGTCATATGTCACTTTTATTAGTGTTCCAAATGAAATAATGAAATCAATCTGTGAGTGGACCCAGAAAGTTATCCCATCCAGCCACTGCTTAGCGATACTGTCTTCGAAAGTCCAAAGCTCTTCTGTGAGCTGAGCTTCTATCTTGCTGTTTGTGTTTCCTGATTCACAGCTTCATTCTGGTATTCCTGAAAGCTGACTTAGCAAAGTGAATCCAGCTACACTGAGGGTGAGGGTGAGCTCATGATACGGCACAGTTGTCAAGCCAGGCACTAGTTATAAGGAAAGTATTTGACCTGTCTGTGTTTCAGTTTCCTCCTAAGAAAAGCAGGGCTAACCTCAGTACCTCGCTGTGAGGCGAATGATGTCTGTAAGTGGTTAGCAGAGTGCCTGGCATATAGGAGGCACTCTAAATGTGACAGCACATTTAATGTGACAGCAGCTGTTTCCTAAGACAGCCACTAGTTTGGGACAGCTTTTGATGGACGCTCTGCCCTGTCCACCATGTTCTGTGTCCAAGAGGTGACTTACGTGGATCACATGGGGTTCCAATTGGGTTTGGCCAGTTGGAGGGAAACCGTGGATTAAATCCATTTCACCTGCCTTCCTTAATCAAGGTTGTTTTAAGACTTGCCTGTCCTCCAGGCAGAAGGAACTTGGAGTCAGCTGTGTCTAGTTTCAGATGAGCTGGTCAAGAGAGGATGGGACCAACAACCCTTCATCTGGGCATGCGCCAGTGTCCTCTAGGTGACCTTTTGACGTCAGAGGGTCGAAAACGCCACGTGCAGAGGCCTGTAGCCTCGTTACGCCTGCGCAGAATGAGGATTCCTGCACCTTTTTCCAATCACCTTTCCCCACGCCCCGCACGCCTCTGCCCGCCCTGCTGCTTTGTTCCTCATCCCATAAATACCCCACCACCCAGCAGCCCCTTGCTTTTTGGGGGGGGGGGGGGGGGGTGCGTGTGGGATTTGTTCTCCCGTCCCTGCGCTTGGCTCTATTGTGGAAAAAAATCTTTTCTTTGCTGCAGTCCTAGGCCTGTCGGGGTTTTGGCTTGCTGAGCATTGGGCAAAATGAACCTGGTTTGGTAGATTAAAGAATGGGAGGAAAGTGGGGTCAGGGCTTTGCTCCCACATCTCTCCCTGAATGTATCTTCAAACTTAGGCTTAGCAAAAGACCCAAAAAAAGTTGAAGCTAATTTATACTCTAGCTAGAATTTTGACATAGTTGCCAAATTGTCACACTTTGCTCAGGTATAGGAAACTTGGCTTGAGGCTGCTTTCTGAAACCTTTGATGCTAAAACTCTCAATTCTAATGACATTTATTATTTGGTCTAATTATAAATCCTGGTGCTGCTGTAAGGACAAATAGGGCCACCTGAAGTTCTGTCTGGGCGAGCCATTGATATAATCAATCAGTGCCTTGATCACATTGCCATGCTGTTTTTATTTGGTCTAATTATAAAATGTTTTAAAATATACAAGTTTATATAAAACAAAAGTCATCTTTAATCCTACCATTACCACCTGGTAAACTCCTATACAGAAATTTATAGAACCCAATTGGGACCATTTTGTATACTCATTTATTCTTTTTTTCATTTATTTTCTCAACAAATGTTGCTGGCACCTCTTCTGCCAATACCCAACAATAAGCAAAAGAGACAGGCCCTGCCCTCGTGGAGCTGACATCTTACTGGGGAAAAGAGGCAAACATACACATTTTCACTCCTCACCACCATCCAGTGAGACAGATACTGTTATTATCCCAATTGACAGAGGGTTAAATTGAGGCTTCAAGTATTAATAGTTTAGCAAAGTGCGTAAGGACACAGAGCTCTTAAGCAGAAAAGTCAGGATTCATCCCCAGGCCTATAGATGACAGACTGAGCTTTTAACTCATATGAGATACCTTAGTACAATATACCATCCCTCTGTATAAAATGGTACTAGGGGGGAAAAGGGTTGCATTAGCTCCCCAAAATAACATATTTACTCCAAGGACATAGATCCTAACTTCAGCCATAAAGTTTGTTTATGGAAAGTGATTCATTTCTATTGTGTCATATTTAACTTAAGCAGGACCTCAATCTTTTTAACTTTCTTAATGTCTTGTTTTAAATAAAAACATGAATGTTCCTTAAAGCAGACATGAAAAGCAGTATAGAATAGTCAAGCTCACTGGTCCTGGAAGCAGATGGCCAGGCTTAGAATCCTGTCCACCCCCCACCACCCCCCACCACTTACTAACTCATGACTCTGAGAATCTTTTTTAACCTCTTCGTGCCTCAGTTTCCTCAACTGTAAAATGGGGATAGGATTCGCATCTGTTTCATAGTGCTGTTGTTAGGATCAAATGAATTAATACATGTAAACTTGGAATAATACTTCACATAATAAGTGCTCAGTAAAAGTTATTACTATTGTGATTTTAATAAGTCTATTTTCTAGAAATATAAATACAGTATCACAAAACTTTCTTTTATTCGTTTCTCAACATGGTTCCAATGCTATGGGGTCTTGGAATTTTTCAAAAGGCAAACCGAAGAGTTGTATAAACGAATCAATTTGTTTCTAGAACTCACTTTTCTCTTCCTGTTTTATCTTTCTGTTTGTCTCTGTAGGACTTCATCGTCACTGTAGTCTTTTCTTTCTTGTGGTTGGTGGGTTCATCAGCTTGGGCAAAAGGGCTGTCTGATGTCAAGGTTGCTACGGATCCCAAAGAAGTATTGTTACTGATGTCAGCTTGCAAACAGCCGTCCAACAAATGCATGGCTGTCCATAGCCCTGTGATGTCCAGCCTAAACACTTCTGTGGTACGTTTCCCTCTATGCTTTACCTCCCAGATCTTTGTTTGCCAGTCACAGGAATCAGAAAAACATCTCAGGAGTCTTCTGGGGAATTTTTGCCTCTGAAATGACTCCAGTCTAAAAGGTGATAGTTCACTCCACAGGCAAGATGATCCTTTGGCCTTCCAGTTTTCTACCCATAGACTTTAATGCTGCCAATTAGAGAGTTCTTAATAAGAGCCCAGCAGGTACTGGCAGCTGTTGCTTGGATGACAGTCAAGTCAGAATTCTAAGCCAGAAGCAGATATAAAATCTGAACTTTAAGTCTGAAGTCTGCCGGAAGTTAAAAGGAATATTTGATGACATAGAGGTTTCCTGGGAAGAAAACACTGTTCAAGCCACACATAGTTAGAATACACCCAGTTGATTGTCTAGAGAAAAATACGCAGACCCAGTAGGGTACAGATAGAAATGCAAAGTATAAAAAATACCTGTAATAGTTATGGTAATTTTTTTAATCTTCTCCATGCTTCTGGTTTAGTTGCTTGATAACTTTGGAAAAGCCGAACTGTATTAGTTGAACAGTCAAATATTATCCTCAAGTGTATGGCTCTTACAGGGAGACAGAACACCTGACAGATAACAGGGCCACTAAATTGGATTCTTATTTTATGAGTGTAAGAACTTGTGTTATTCCAAAGAAAGAAACTGTATCTGAGAAACAGAAGCTATAGTAGCAGCAAAAAGCAGTAGTTACCGAATAATAGAGGGCTCCGTGTTTGATAAAGGATCCACATTCTTTGGCCAACCTTAAAAATTAATTATCTTTGCTTCAAGGTTAACTTATGTTTCTACAGCTTTCTGGAATTTAATCTGAGAAGGCATTTAAGAAGGGAAAAAGTGTGGCTAATCAGCTGCTGGTGATTTGACTGTGAATCTTGCCTTAGTAATAAGATAGTAAACATTGAAATAAACTATATATTAGGGTCTCACAGTAATTTTTATTTACTTCTGGCCACAGCTGTGGATGAATACTTTGAGGTGTACATTAAAATACATTCTTACTACTTCTGTAGTTTGTTTACAGGCAGTGCTTAATAAAAGTTATTATAACCCTGATCTCAGACTCTAAGAGAACAAAGATAAAATCATTCAGTGTGTTTGTTAGTTCTTCTAGTAAATTATGACATCCTGCACAGTCCATTTAATTCTGCTTCTGATGTCTCTAATAAGTTTAGACTAGGAGATGCAAATTTGGAATGCGAAACAATGTGACGTATGTCTTAAAAATCAAAAGAAGAATGGATGGAAAGCAAATCACGTCGTGTGTGGCAGGGCAGGTCTGGTGCTGTTATAGTTCTGGATCTATGTTTGTGTGCTCAAGTTCCTAGTGGCAGAAAACTCCATTTAAACTGGCTAAAGCAAAACAGTCTTCGTATCCCTAAAATCCATTCTTTGTATCCCACTGCTGGTACCAAGGTCTATATGGGGTATAATGGTTGGGTCACAAGTAACAGAAACGGACGAACCATCCATAATTTCTACTTCTGTTCCTCCAGCTTCACAGACGCAATGCTGGTACATGTCCTCAGATAATCTAGATGTCTTCTCTCCATTCTTTCTCATGTTATGTACTGTGTTTTCCAGTCTCTCTTTCTGTTGTCCCACATCTAGGCTAGACTCAAAATCCCTACTCTGATTTCAGTTGCAACAATATGGCAAGAACAAATTCGAGGGCTCATGTGCCCCTAAAATGTGCCAGGCAAGAGATCTGTGATACCTCTGTGATGACAATAAAGATATCACCGCTCCTTAAATAGGCCCATGGCAATGCCTTGTTTATGTACTTACTTTTAAGTTGCATTTCCCTAATTTCTAGGCTCTTCTCGAACATCCCTTTTTTGGAAACGAAGTAGCATCAGGGGAAAGGGAGGGACCAAGGAATAGAAAACAGGTAAAATTATAGTCCTGGGCAGAGCCATCCCTTCATATCTGAAAAGATTCCAAGATCATTTTTTCTGCTCATATATCAACCTATACTTACAGAGGTGTAATTTAATCAAGCTCTCCCCTTTGATGGAAAATATCCTAGCTATTGTACACATGGTTAAAAGGTCCTATATGTAAATTAGAGTTGTATCAGTGATTACCTAATTCATTTTGATCATGCAACTGTTATACTATAAGTACCTTATTTGTGTTTTGTATCTCCCTCAGCAAGGAGCCTAGAGCATGGCACAAAATTATGTTAAATAAATCTCAGTTAAGGTTACAGGAAGAAAAAAGGATGGGATGCGGAGAGAGAAGAAGGAAGGGAGGGAGGGAGGTCTGGATAAACCAGTCTTCAGTGAGATTGGTTAGAAGCCTAGATGCTCAATTTTGGCTCTTGACACCTCAAGAATATGGCCTCAAAGCCCTGCTTCAGTTTATGCCTCAGCAAAAGAGTCAGCTGAATACAATTCATGGAAATATTTTAGAAAGTGATTCACAGCACAGCTTAGCAATCAGTAAGCATTTACTAACGTGTCCAGCACTGTCTAGCTGCTTCACACACATCCGCTTTAATCCTCACAACTATCCCCCAAGGAAGGAATAACTGTCTTCATTTCATAGAATTTTTAAAATGCTGATGTTCAGAGGCTAACTGCCATGTCCAGAATCATAAAGCAAAAATTTGCAGAGCCCAGGCCGCTCGAATTCCAAAGCCAGAGGGGATGGCTCCAAGGCTGAGAATTCAGGTAGTGTGCCCTGACCCACTTGCTGCTAAAATTCTGAAGCTTGGAGCCCGTGTTCCAAGCCCCCGAAGTCCCTCATCTTGACTACCTAGCCTGCTACTCCCACCCCCAGGGCACTCTGAAGCATCCCACCATCCAACAAATAAGGGATAAATTATTTTGACACTGCAGGGGACTTCTAGAAGCCTACTCCAGAGCTATGGCCTCTGCCCAAGTCCATTTTGTTTGGTCAGCATCGTGCTGGAGTGGCTATTAAATATACTTTAATGTCATCACAGCTTTGTGCCACACTATCGTTGTCTGTCTCCAAAAGGGGGCTGTTAAAACTGACTGCCTTGCTTAATTCCCAGTCAATCAGTCCGCCTTGGAAGAGGCTGCAGAACAACTGTTCTGTTTGGGCCTCTTACAGAAGCAAACAGTTCTGCTTCCGTCAAACACTCAGGCCCCAGGGAAGTGACACCCGGTCCTCTGGCTCACCGAGGACACCCTTCTGGAGAGTGAGAGGAGTTTCCATAGGAAAGTCTCACATTCAGTTCTTGAGAAAACATTTCATACCTCTCTGCAACCTGAACTTCATTCAGAGTGTGGTTTGGACGTTCCCTTCTGACTGTGAGAGGCACAGAAAGTACAATTATTCAAAGAAGCACAACCTCTGTGTACACTACCATGCGTGTGCTTGTCTGCATTCCACCTGTACCATTGCTTACTCCATACTTTTTAGGTTGACTCATTTTATTTATATCATTTCAATAAATGGAAAAGTAGTAACTCTAGCATTAAAGTGAAGGTAACCTTATAAATTAATGCACCATCATTAAAGTGAAAATACTCAACCCTGTGTCCCCTGAAGATATCTTACACACCATGAGGATTACCTCATCTGGGGAGGTAGTGATAGATTAGGTAGGCACTCTGTCTATGGAGTTAGATGGAACAGGGCTTGTCCCAGGTCTACTACTAACCACGCCATGCGACCTTGAATAAGATCCTTATCTTTGCTGAACCTCAGTTTTCACATCTTTAATATGGGTGTAATAATAGCACCCTCTTTGCCTAAATGAATGGATATACATAAAGCCTTTTATGCAGTGCCTAACATGTATTGTAGCAAGCCTTCATGAAAAGTCAGATATTCTAAATGAAACAGTGACTCCAAATGTGAAACTGGAAGAGGCCCCCACATTGAGGTGAAAAGTGACATTTTGTGTTGTGAAGGATTTTTCTGAAACTGAGATTTTTCTGGGGTTTCTGTCCAGTCTATCAACTCACTTGCTTTGATCCTCCTTCAGGTCTTTGGATTCTTGAACTTTATCCTCTGGGCTGGAAACATCTGGTTTGTTTTCAAGGAGACCGGCTGGCATTCCTCGAGCCAGAGATATCTTTCAGACCCAATGGAGAGACACTCCAGTAGCTATAACCAAGGCGGGTACAACCAAGACAGCTATGGATCAAGCAGTGGGTACAACCAGCAGGCGAGTTTGGGGCCCTCCTCGGATGAGTTTGGCCAACAGCCCAGTGGCCCTGCTTCTTTTACCAATCAGATTTAACAGGGTAGTGTTGGCATTCTTCCAAAGACAGCCTCACCACCTTCCATGTCAGTGGCAGGAGAATTTTTTAAGAGTTTCAATCAGTTATTAATTCAGGGAGTGTTGAATGTAAATAAGAGATCTGTAGTCCTCATTAAAGCAGAAAGGCCTGGGTCGTGATGAATGGTACTTAGAGATGAGATGACATGAGGAGATACATGATTCATTAAGATGGCTAATTGGAGAGCACCTTGTTATATACACAGATACTTTTATGGTCGTTTTGTATGCGTGTTGAGATAGTAGAAGCATTTTGTAGCTTAAAGTCTCTGGTATGTAATGTGCATAAAGTAAATTAAACAGCATTGAGTTTTCTTACAGTTTTTGACGTGAAAGGCATTTTAATGATTTCTCTAATACTGTTTGGTGCATCACAACGTGCATGTATTATTATTTTTTAGTTGCAGACCCTGTAGAATTGTGAGTCTCTAAGTATTGGTTTCAGACAATTACTCTGTATTTTTTTTTATTTGATGAATCAGTGCTCATATGATTTAGTGCATGAATAAGCATTTTCTCACAAAATGAACATTTGAACTGTATTTATGAAAATTTTCCAGTTTGTACCACAAATTTGTTAAATGGACGTTTAAAGAAATATATTCACTACTTTGTATACTTGCAAATTTGTCTCTCTGGCTTTATCCAATTCTGAATGCATTGTAACTAAGGTTTGGGGTTTTTGTTTTTCCCTGATTAGTAGATATTCAGTGTTGTAGATGGAAATTGCCCAATATTTATTTAGTTAGCTAAATATTTACATTCTTGTAACTTTCTATGGTGTTTTGTGGCTTTTATTCTATGGACCATGAACAATGGGCCCAATAACTATGAGTGTGGATGGAGTTTTGTTTCCTTAGAATAATGGAGATGTAGGTATCAGAAACCATAGTCAAGATATTGTGCTAACATGTTAATTTATGAAGGATTGTCTGTGGAACCTACACTACCAGCTAAACTTTTAAATCCTGTTTATTTGTAAAGTTAATATGTCCTAGATCCAATTATTAAAAATTCTCAAGTTTCGGCTCAACTTACAAAGTCTGATTTGAATGTTACCCATAAATTAAAAATGACTTCCTCTCTGTCCTCTCATTAAATATTCCCCAGAATGTATTCATTATCAAGAAAATGTTAATCTACGCCTCTTTGTTTTAACTCAATTGAAATGCCAGGGCCCAACAGTGAGAGCAAACTGAGCATCTGTATTTCCAGATAAAAGTCGTTATCGATGTATAAACTCATTGTGTGATCTGTGATGTTGGAAACATTTTAGCCCAAAACAGCTGTGTGTCTTAGATGATATGTATAAGCCATTTCTGGATCCTGTTGGATAAATCTGTATTGTGATATCTCTTTGACCTTAATAAAGTTATTGCATACAGTGCTGGCTGGATAATAGAGAATTACAGTAATAGAACCTGGTGAGCTTGAACAATGAGAGAGCGAAGGACAAGTGCACAGTCTTTCCAGTGTCTCACCCTGACCTTGCTTTATGAGCCCAGGGCTGTTCATTCGTTGATTCCGTCATTCCAGGACCTCCTGTATACCCACTGCTCTGCCAGGCACTGGGGATACGATAGCGAAAGCAGAAACACGCCCCACCTCAGGAAGCTTACATTCTATTGAGGAGACAGACAGTAAAATAATCATACCCCAGTTACACTGCGTGCAACAAAGACACATGATTCCATGAGAATGTTTATCAGAGGGACTCGAGCTGCTTAGGGGAAAGTCAAGGAGCTTGAATCTGCCTCAAGACAGCACAGAATTTCACAAGGACAAGGTGGAAGGGAGACTATTCCAGGCAGAGAGTAGGCTTGCAAAGCTGTCAGATGGCAGGAGACAGGATGGATATGTAGCGCGTAATGTGTGAGGGGGGCTTTGAGAGAGGTGTCGCTGCTGATGGGAGGGGGGAGTCCCGCTTGGGCACCATGATCAGGAATTCTGTCTTTATCCTAAAGAATCTAAGGGAAAGCACTGAAGGATTTAAGCAGAGGAGGGACGTGATGAGATCAGCATTTTGACAAGATCTCGGTGGGTGTGGGATAGAGTGGAGGACATCCTGGGGATAGGAAATAGCCTTGACCTAACACCCATTAGGCAGTGGGCTGGGAGTGGGAGAAGGAGAACAGGCATGAGTTCTTCCCACATCCACCTCTGATTTCCTGGGATAGCGGCTGGATTGGACTGCTTTCTTCAGCACTGTCCAGGGGCACAGAGTGGCCTCTGATTCTTATGCTGTCATGAATTCTCCAAAGTGGAGAAATCCTCAGAATCAACAGTTCTTTTTACCAAACTTAACAGCCCCAAAATACATTGGGGCTCTGTCATGGAAAGCACTATCCGCCCTGGTCCAGATAGAGGCATGCTTCCAGAGCCCACTGCAGATTTGCAGTAAAATGCTGCTGTAGTCCAACGGGGATTTCGTTAAGCTGGTTTTATTCCTTCTAGTTTCAAGAAAAGAACAGTAGATCTGGCCTTTTGAAAAGGAGAGTAATCAGTGTGGTAGGAGACCTTGGGTCTATGTTTCCAGTAGACCTCATTTGGCCTCGAAGCCTCTCTGCTCAGTAGCTGTATTTCAGGATGTGACTTCACCTCCCGAGCCTTCGTTACCTCGGAGGAGGTAAAGCATCCAAATAAAAAGAGTGGGCTCTGAGACCCCACCGCCTGGGATAGAATCCCTGTGCTGCCATCTACTTGCCTGTCCTTTGTCTTCCTCCGCGCCTTCTCCAAAGCCCAGGGGCTCCTCTGGAGCCACAACCTGAAGGCAGGTGCACCCTGGAACACAGGGGAGTTTACACCCTAGGGACCACCTTCGATCATTGGGGGTTGTGGGCAGGTCAGTAAATACCTTTGCAAGATGCTAGACTCCCTCATTCAGTTCCCCTGTCTCTACAATGAAGATAAGCTCTGCCTCATAGGGTTGGTATCAGGATGAAGGAGGTAAGCCGTGTGAAGACATCGTAGCAGCCTCTGGCATACAGCAGGCACATTCTCAGTCTGGGTTCTAGGTGATTCTAGGATGCAGGACTGACAAGGGGGGAGAGTGAGACAGGAAAGGAGGAAAATCCGTCCAATAAAAGAGCGCATTAGTTGTTGCTGGTAAGAACAATAGGAGCTCAGTTCCGTCAGGATCTCTGACTAGTGTTCAGAATGGCTCCGGCAATTTTCAAGCAAGGGACAAGAGTGGGAATATTTATCTACCAACCTCTATCCCCCCAACTGGTTGAGAGTTGCCCAAAGGGTTGATAACTTTCCCACGTTTCCAGGTTGCACTTGCCTGTAGACTGAGCAGGCTCTTGTGACCTTGAGTCCTAGCAGCTATTAGGCAGCGTGCTGGCAGTGGGAGGAGGGGAACTGACATGAGTCCTATCACCGCCCTCCCCTTCCCCATTTCCCCCATTCCTGGGGACAGTGGCCTTGAGGAAGGATAAGGGGGGAGCCACAGAAGGTGCAGGTCACTGTCAACGTGAGCAGGAACTACCCCTCACAACTGCGGCTGAAGTTAGAGACTGGCCGAGAGAAAACAGCACAGAGCATCAAAATCACCTACTACGGTGATCAGTGATCGATGAACGTTACTATTATTGCTTAGAATGTAAGATGGGAATGCAGATAATCCTGCTTCATAGGGTAATGACAAGAACCGACCTGGTGGTGTGCAGGAAAGGTTGATGAACTGTACAGCACTCTACAAATATTAGTTGTCTATTGAATGTCTACTTCACACTTATAAATGCCTGAGATCTTATAAGTCAAAGACTTGTAATCATAGTGAGGTGAGCAAAATACAGCTCCTGGCGTCTTGGAGCTCACACTCAAGATTCAAAGGCTCAAATAATGGACAAGTAATGCCAGGAAAAATACTAGAACTTGTCCCTTTCGTAAGAGATTTTTTTCCCATTAACTTCCAGTCTACCCAGCATATAAATAAGACTTTAATTTCAAAATGCCATGTGATTTTTATCTGGCTGTCCAAAGATAAGAATTTTTAATAACAACTATCAAGTAACAACTAACCTTTATTGAGCACGTACAGTGTGCCAGCCCCTGAGCTAAGCATTTTGCATTTAACCACAACAGCACTATGAGATAGATGCTAGCAGTACTCCCATGTATCAGGTTAGAAAACCAAAGGTCAGGGAAGTGAGATAACAACAAAATCCTTGTGAGTACCTTCAGTAATAAAAATCATTCTTAATTGCTACTATCTACTGAGCATCTAGTCTGCACAGAAAACAATGCCACACGCTTTATCTCCACTTTCCTATTTAATGCAAGATCAAGTACTATTTTTATACCAATTGAGCAGATGAGAAAACTGAGATGCATAAAGATCAAGTAACCTCTTAGCTCAAGATGACTGAGATGGAAGTGGGAAGACGCCAAATTCAAATCCAGGTCTCCGCATCCAAAACAACTTGCTCTAAACCTTGTTAAACCACGACAGTGCTACCCCCCACTGTTCTCCTACATTTTAAGCCAGATGTGCTTTGTCTGTCCAACTGGGGTACATTCAACAATAACCCAGACCATCAAGTGCTTCATTTGACCTTCCATAGGGATGCTGAGTCCCTCATAGATATAAGGATAGCTTTTGTCAGAATCAACGTGAATAAAATCAAACTCAGTTCACTGAATAAGTTCATTAAGTCATTAAGAGTGTGAAATGTCCAGCTGAATGAAGAATTATTTCTTAACCTGCTTGACTTGGAGTCTGAGGCTTTGCTGGGTTTTCGGGCTCAGCTAAATGCTCTTCAGAGCCTGTTGGCAGCAAGTGCTTCCAAGAATGGCCCTGGCTTCTCCAGTCCTCTCTGGACCTCCATGAATAATGGACATTGGACATTAAAAGGCCAAGATGAGAACAGAAGAAGGCTTCCTGGAAGTCCTGTGTTTCTGTGGGAAATATTTTAAGTCCAGTTGAATATTTTCCTTAAATGGGCAGGCCCCCTGGTTTATCAAACAAAACACTTGAAGGAGGTTGTAATAAGTCTAATAGGTTTCCTGGTGGCTGAAAAAGGATTTGCCTTTGAGCCTCTGCTATTTTATTTATATTTTCATTACCTGACCTCTTGGAGCTTAAGAGAATCTAACTGGCTTGTGCTGTGAACTTAGACTCACTGGCTCATACGAACTTCAAGTCATCTCCCTACTTACTAGAAACAATCTCATGTGACGTTACTTGCTTTCATGCCACTTTGGTGAGCGAGAGAAAAGCAAAATACAAACTCAGTAGTTTTCCTTACTTCAAGTATTTTCCCTTCTTGCCTGTGAATTGACATTTCTCCTGATATTATCTCCCCTAGTCTCTTCAGACCTTCAGGTTTCTTCTGATTGATCTCCACTATCATGTTCCTTCTAGAATGTGATACATTTCATAGCTTACACGTTGCCCTAAGCGTTGCTGCCCTTTTCTACAAGTCCATTGTTAATCTCGCTCTCTGAAAGCTCCTAGACCTTCTGTGAAAATTTCACAGTGAGTAATGACATACGTTTCCACAGAACTTTGCAACACGGCGCCACACACACTCAGGAGGAACATGTTTTTAATCACAGTTTCCTCAGATAAGACCTGAGGTCCAGATCTGTGTTCTAGGAGCTTAGAGCTGGGTCACATCTTTAGGCATTGGTAGATGTTGTCATTAGCTTTATCAGCGTTAACTGATCGTGTAAATTCCTACCAGCAGTGGGTAAGCATCAGCTTGTAGTCAGATAGACCTAGATTCCTATCTTGGTTCCATCATTGAAACCAGGCTGTGTGATCCTGGGAAAGTGCCCCAAAGACTCTGAGCCTCAGCTCTCATCCATACAATGGGAGATAAAGATATCAACCTGTTTGTTTTCTCTGACTGCTGAAACAAATGACCACAAACTTAGTAGCTTAAACAACATGAATGTATTATCATACTACTCTGTAGGAGAAACCCAGCAGAAGTCTCATTGGGTAAAATCCAGGGGTGGGCTACACTCTGTTCCCTTCTGGAGGCTCTAGGATACAACGCATTTCCTTGTCTCTTCCATCTTTTAGAAGCCGTTGCTGATGGCCCTCTTTCTCCATTTTCAGAGCCAGCGGCAGCAGGTCAAGTTCTTTGCGTGTTGCATCACTCTGACCTCCTCTTGGCCTCTCTTCCACTTTTAAGGAAGTTTGTGATTACATTGGACCAACCTGGATAATCCAGGATAATCTCCTGATTTTAAGGTCCACTGACTAGCAAACTTGATTCCATCAGCAACCTTAGTTCCCTTTGCCACAGAACCTAACATATCCATAGACTCCAGGGATTAGAATGTGGGCATCCTGGGGGCGGGAAGGGGAGCATTATTCTACCTGCCACACTATCCCACCAGTAAAGGGTACAGTGATATAACATAAGCAAATTTCATAGCAGATTCACCTCATCAGAGTGCTCAGTAGCTGATAACGATGATTAAAACTGATAATTGTTCCAATCAGTAGCATTACCTTTTCTGGGAAAAAATGACCCGGCCTGTAGCATTAATGTGGGGCAACTGAGGGCTTTTCAGTGCTCGGGTACTGAGAGACCAACTTTGACAGAGTTCCCATCAGGTAACCAATGTTTATCGCATTCCCTGCTAAGGTGCTGGAGTAGATTAAAAGGCATTGTTTACAGATGGAATCCTTGAGGTGCCAAATATTCCTTCAGCCCAGCTCACGACTGGAGAAACAGCTGGGTAAATACAATGCTTGCCTCAATGTACTTACAGCCCAGTGGGAGAGATTACATACAGACCTGAAATTACATTATGTATTCATTTGTTTACTTGTATCTTAGATCTCTCCCGCTCCCATATAAACTCCACTAAGGGCTGGGACTTTATTTACTAGATTGTACACACCTGTGTCCTCAACACCTGGAACAGTGCCTAGACTATACTAGGTACTCAGTAAATATTTGTTGAACAACTATAATGTGATACATTTGAATACGCAAACTTAGAGGTGATACAACAGATCGACTCGCCAGAGAGGAAGAAGAATCTTAACGCTCCTTTGAAAAGTTTCCAGCATGTTTACAGATAGCTCACAGCGGGGCACGCAACTCCTGGCCCTCGTGACTCACCGACTCACGTTCCCCTGTTTGCAAACTGCACCACCCCCAGATTGCAAGCCAGGAATGACCTGAAGCCCATAGGTTAAGGACTATCCATGGTATCATTCCTGTCCATCTGCACCACTCACCCCCCAATAAGCTACAAGTAAGCAAATTGCAGATATTGATAAGCCATGGAGGAGACGAAAAAGAGGGATGGAATAAAGGATTCCTGGAGGGGTGAGATGTTTATATGGAAGCTACAGGCAATCACAAAAGGACCATCAAAGCACAAGGGTCATCTCTCCATGGTACAGGCACTCTTAACAATTAAATACATTTTGAATGTGTTCCAGTACATAGAGCCCTAAACTCAAAGTTACACAAAACAGATCTTACCTTAACCACACGAGACACTCTGTTTTCCACTAAATTCAATGCTGTCCCACTCCATGGTACTTCATTTGTTTTTTAATGCTGTTCTTCACTCACTTGATTCATGTGCACTAAAGGGTCCCTAATGGTTCAGCCAGGTCATTAGGGGCCCTGAGTCTCCATGACACACACAGTTTTGACCAGATCAGAGGTGTGGTTTAGTGCAAAAGAGCAAAGCTTAGAACCTAGAAGATGTTTATCCTGGTACTAACCAGTTCTCTTTGCCACGGCTGCTTTTCTTCCCCCAAATATACTATTGGATCCAGCAGAGGCTTCATTTGTTGGGAAACAAAGAATAAGTGGGGAGGTTGCTTTGTTGTCATGAGGAGATTTCTGGGGTCCAGGAGAGATGAAGGCAGGGCTAATATTCCCTTGTATGGACATACCATAATTTATCCAGGCCAGGAGTGAGCAAATGATAGCCCACAGCCAAATGCAGTCAACCCCCTGTTTTGGTAAGTCACGTTTTATTGGAACACAGCCATGGCCATCCGTTTGTACATTGTCTGTGGCTGCTTTCACACTATGACAGAGACCTTGTGACCCACAAAGCCTAAAACATTTACTGTCTGGCCCTTTACAGAAAAGGTGTGCCAAGCCCTGGTTTATTCTCTACCAAATCAATTCTGTACTGTTAGATCATCAAGTTTCACAGCAACTGATATTCTAGGACATATATCTTTGAGCACATTTGCAAGAATATCTAAAAGATAAATTCATGGGAGTGGGTTTCTTGGGCCAAAAGATATGTATATTCTTTTTTTTTTTTAACATCTTTATTGAAGTATAATTGCTTCACAATGGTGTGTTAGTTTCTGCTTTATAACAAAGTGAATCAGCTACACATATACACACGTTCTCATATCTCCTCCCTCCTGCATCTCCCTCCCTCCCACCCTCCCCATCCCACCCCCCCAGGCGGTCACAAAGCACTGAGCTGATCTCCCTGTACTATGCGGCTGCTTCCCACCATTCTTAATCTTCATAGATATTTCCAATTCCTTCCCTATAATTGATGTAACCTCCCTAGAGGTTACATCATTTATACTCCCACCAGCAGTGTACAGGCATACCTTTTTACCTCTCCCTAGCCAAATGAGGATGTTATCTCATTTTCAGTTTTTGCCAGTCTCATAGGTAAAAGAAAACTGTTATAACCTTGTTGTTTATATATTTATTTTGTGATGAGATAGAGTGTTTTTCTTAATGAATACCTTCCTTTAAGAGAAAACAACTCCAACAGTAGCTGGCAGATACTGTGTCCAAGAGTCTTATCTTTGTAACAATTCATGTGAGCTAGGTAGCATTATTCCTATTTTACAGATGAGGAAACTGAGGCACAAAGAAGTTGAGATCAGACCCATGGGAGTACTGTAGTTAAAAAAACTGACCTTGGAATCAGACTACCTGGGTTTCATCCACATCTCCACCACAACTATTAGCTGTGTGACCTTGGGCAAATAATTTAACCCCTCTCTGCTTCGGTTTCCTTTTTCTTCTTTAATGAGAGTAACAATAGTATTCACCTTATAGTGTGATGTCAGGAAATAAACTAGGGCTTTTATGCTATTGGTTTTAAGTGGTGAAGCCACGATTCAAATCCAGATTTCTGTGATCTGGAATAGAAGCTCTTAAACACTTAAGCTATTTCTTTTAGTGACAGTGTATGATTACTAAACATTTTATATTCACTGAATTTATAGCTAGGCCTTTCCTCCTGCTTAGAGGCTTTTAGGAAAAGCACCAACTCCATGCATTGCTGCGAACATACAAACCCAAGCATGTCTCGACTTGCTTAGTCACAACTGTTTGGAAATTCTGGAACATGAAACCATTCAGGGAAAGGACTGCCAAGGAAACATGAAAGCTATTAAATCCTTCAGGTGTTTCAGATCATTCCCATCTGAAATAGCACAGACAGTACAGAATTAGCTTTTAGAAAGACACATATAAGAGAGATGTTTTGAATGTTTGTTATCTACATGTAACTATGCAGCCTCAGTTCATTTTTTGAGTGGAGCTGACTCTCCTCACAAAACAGCCTCTCAACCAATTAAACAATCAATCGATTCGTGTTTATTGAGTACCCGTATGCTAAGTACTATGTGCTTAATACCCAAAATACAACAGTAAACAAAGTTGACACATTCTCCATCAACACAGAATTTAAAATCTAGTGCAGTGCTGTCCAATAGCAATTTCTACGATGATAAAGACATTCAACTTCTGTACTGTCCAATATGGTAACCTCTAGCCACATGTGGCTCTTAATCACTTAAAATGTGACGAAGGAACTGAATTTTTACTTTCAATTAACTTTATTGCGTTTAGATAGCCCTAAGCCCTTGACACAGTGCCTGGTACACAATTGGCACCCAACCTGTGTTGGTTAGTGAACGTCAAATGATGAATGACTCTGTAAATGGATGGATCGATGGATGGATGGACATATATATATGAAGCAAGAGTCTCTTCTCACTCATGCAACTATAAAGAAATGATTCCAAAGTGTGTTCCTTCCAAAAGTAACACTTGTTCTAAATTAGATATTTGAAAAGAGGTGATCTCAGAGTGTACGAATAGATGGGAATTCTTGCTGATCAGTGGTGTCGGTGACAGTCAGGCGGAGGTAACTGAGGTATCAGCTCATTTTTATTTAGGTGTTATTTTTAGGTATACTCTGTGCTCTGTGAATCCTACAAAGGGCTTAGCAACTTAAAATTGCTAGTGGGATTTGCTCAAGCAGACATGCTGTGTAACAATTTATCATCATGACAGGCGCTAAGGGGTTCAAGGCAACTTGCTGATGCCCCACTTCCCAGAGTCAGAGCTCAGAAGGAAATATACTGTGTTAGGGAGATTAGAACCCTCCAAATAGATTCTTCAGTGTATTAATGTCTCTGCTGGGCTCAACATTGGCTATTTCTGTTTACAACTTGCTTATCTTTATTTGTATCCGTCCAATTTCAAACATACCACTAGGAAGACATATTGCCAGCTGTTTCAAGTTTTAAAAGGACAGTTTGATCAACACCATCTATTAAAACTGCATATGTACACTATGGTGAGAATGTGGTCCAAAGTAGAGTAAAACAAAAGTGCTAAAGGAAAATAGATCTTGCGAGTATTCTGGGAATGCAAGTCTCTCCAGGTTAAGTCACATTCCCTTCAGCACAGAAGCACCAGTGGAGATTTATATCATACTGTATTTTACTTCTTCAGTGCAGATTAGTCTCAAACTCTAACACCAGCCTAGAAAAAAGCTTCTATTGGGTTTGAAAATTCATGTGCTGGAGACATAAACTGAGAAAAAGAAAGGCCTGAATGAAGGCTGAGCCCTGCAATTCCCTGGGGCAGGTCAGGAGTAGATAAGTAAGCTATTATATATAGAATGGATAAGCAACAAGGTCGTACTGTATAACACAGGTAACTATATTCAGTATCCCATGATAAACCAGAATGGAAAAGAATCTGAAAAAAAAGAATGTATATATTTGTGTAACAATCGCTTTGCTGTACAGCAGAAATTAACACAACAATGTAAATCAACCATACTTCAATATAAAAAAAAGAGTGAAGGAAACAGGGGAGGGGACAGCCAAGATCCCCACCAGGACAATAGCAAAGGCTCAAAACACTCCCAATTATTGAGCTGAGCAGTGCTATGACTTCTCCCACTCTCGGAAACACAGAAAGTGGCTTATTAGAAATCAGGCAGCAGGCACACAGCCTCTGAAAGGTCCACAAGGGAGAGAGAGGGGAAAACATCACTCTATCATGTCTCCCCTGGATCCTTGGTTTTATAGTTTGGGATTTATGTCCTCATTTATTCTGTGCCTGGTCCCCTAAAGGACGTCAGACAATCGCGATTCTGTATGAGAACCATGCATGGGATTTTTTGAGAAAAAAAAAAAAAATTCAGACTTTCTAACTAATTCAGATGAAGGTGGTTATAAGGGGAAAGAAAAAAACTGGGGAAATGAGGCACAGGAATAGCAAGGAAATTTTTACTCTATGCCTTTTATATGTTTGGTTTAAAGCCTGAAAATGTGATGTTTATTCAAAAAATAAAAGTTTGAATGTATATCATTAAACACTCTCAGATGACTTTGAAAGCAAGCCTTTTCCCCACCTAAGCTACCATCTCAGGAAAATACAAGCAAGCATGTCATCGTCAGGATGAACAATTCCTTCAGTCTTTCGAACATCAAACCTCTTTAAGCATATTTTCTGGAGCTGAGCATTTTCGTCTGATTTCTTCCCCCCATGGGCATTAAAATCCTAAATTAAGAACCCAAGGATTAACCAAAGAAATTAGAGACCCTCTTCGTGAGTGGGGGATTCCCGACAATCACAAAGCTTAAAATCTTTTTAATTACCTCTGTTAATTGATGGGATAATAAGCATCGATTCTACATACATGTGTGTTGGCCGCATCACAGAAATTACCTGGCATGTTTTATTCACACAGGGGCCGCAGGCTGCTCCAGTGACCAGCAGAAGCAGTTTCTCCCTCTCAAGCAAGCGTCAGAAAGGTCTGAAAAATGACAGTCACCAGTGGAAAATGAAAGGCTCTCGCTTTTTCTCCCATTACATTGTAAGATAATTAAAGCCCAGACCAATAAAACATCGAGCATTCTTATTCAGAAATCCAATTTTCACTACATCAGGACAGGTAGTTAAATGCTTTAAGCCATCTGCTGGCAACTTCACCAGCCCGGCCCATAGCAAAGCCACGTTTTTGTTTTTGTTTTGTTTTTTTCAGGTGGTTTTGCCAACAATGACCAACCAAAGAGAGGAGAAGAGTCTGACAAGGGAGCCCCTTGCATTGTTGACGAGCTTGGTGTCCCAGTGCCTGCTGGCTCGTGGATAACAAATCCAAAATAACTGTTTGATTAAAAACAGACGGACGAAAAAAGTATCACGTAAAATATGTAACGTGTGAGGGTCAAATTCTGCTACGTACTAACTGTATTTTCAGAAAGCCTGAATCTCTACCCTTCTGTGGGAGTGTGCTGGCCATCACCATAGGGGGTTAATAGCAGGGTCCCATTACAAAGACAGGATCATTCCAGTGCCAACCATTAGGGCATCACAACAGCACGGACAGACAGAAATAGGTTAACAAAATGTAGATACCAAAGTTATTAGAGAGGCTAAATAAATAAATAAGGACCCAGCTACACAGTATATGGAGGCAGCTAGGACACTGACAGAGATGCATGGCGTTCCATAAAGGCAGGTACCATTATTGGTTAAGAAGCATCGTGAGTGAGGGTATATAAGCTGTAGGTATCAGGTCCGAAAACAGGCTCTTGGGCAAGTTACTTAAGCTCTCTGAGCTTGTTCGTAATTACACTGCAAGTATTTAAATAAGCTAATGTTTCTAAAGTTACACAGGGACTTCCATTTCTGGGAAGATGAAGTAGACATATTTTCCCTAATCCTCCTACTAAGTGCAACTAAAAACCCTGGACATTATACGTAAAACAAACACAAGTGTAAAAGATGGAGGAGAGAAGACAGACTGTAAGGGACTCCAGGATTTGAACCACAAGGCACTGGATTCCCTGGGGTTTCTTTTTGCCACATATATCCCAGGCTGGGTGCCGCCCACCTGAAACACCAAATGGCACAGACAATAAAAGCCCCAACAAAACTCGCTCTCTCTGTAGCCAAAGGGGCAGGAAAAGAACAGCCCAGCAGGACAGAATACTTTTAGGAAATAACTATTCTACTGCAGCCAGTCACCATTACAACTATGCCCTACCCGCAACCAAACCAACAAAGATGAAGTGATGAACCTAGACTCCACCCCCCAGGCTGTAACGAGGGGTCTCAGCCAGCATATCAGGTGGTATCAGAGAAGACTGAGAAAGCGGTTAGGACACTGATCCTCCAAAGGCGCTAATGAGTCCTCCCACCTGGCATGGTGTCAGTTGAGACCATGTGGGAACCCTGGACTTCTACCCCACCTGGTGGTACTGAGGTACCCTCCCCATGCCGTCTAAGAGAATTAACAAATTCTAGTAGCCAGCAGATCTAATCTGCCTACTCAAATGTGTGCTGTAGGAGGGCAGTGTTCTTTGTTTTGTTTCTTCACTGTTGTATCCTCATTACTTTTAATAGTGTCAGACTTATAGTGAGGACTCAATAAATATTTTGGGGGGAATGAATTGCAAATTCATTTCTCTATGTGTATTGCAAGGTCCTCAGCTATAGAGTTGAGTTAATGACACTTCTATTCCATGTTATTATGAAGATTATATGAGATAATATTCAAAAACAAAACTTTCCTAGGGTATATAAAGAACTCTTACAATACAAAAAAAGAGAGAGAGGGGGCTTCCCTGGTGGCGCGGTGGTTGAGAATCTGCCTGCCAATGCAGGGGACACGGGTTCGAGCCCTGGTCTGGGAGGATCCCACATGCCGTGGAGCAACTGGGCCCGTGAACCACAACTGCTGAGCCTGCGCGTCTGGAGCCTGTGCCCCGCAACAAGAGAGGCCACGATAGTGAGAGGCCTGCGCACCGCGATGAAGAGTGGCCCCCACTTGCCGCAGCTAGAGAAAGCCCTAGCACAGAAACGAAGACCCAACATAGCAATCAATCAATCAATAAATAAATCTTTAAAAAAAAAAAAAAAGAGAGAGAGAGAGAGAACAACCCAATTTAAAGTTGAGAACTTTAAATAGACACTTTAAATAGAACTGGAATAGACATTTCTCCAAAGAAGATAGGCAAATGCCCAATAAATACACGAAAAGATGCTTAACATCACTAATCCTTAGGGAATTGCAAACCAAAACCACAATAAGATAACGCCTCATTAGAATGGCTACTATCAAAAGAAAAAGCGAGGAGAGGGAAGAAAAATAAAGTATTGGCAAGGAGGTGGAGAAACAAAAACACGTGCACTGCTGGTAAGAATGTAAAATGGTGTAGCTGCTATGGAAAACAGTATGGTGGCTCCTCCAAAAATTAAAAATGGAATTACCATATGCTCCAGCAATTTCACTCCTGGTTATAAACCCCAAAAGAGTTGAAAACAAGGATTCAAACATATATTTGTACACCACAGTCAGAGCACCATTATTCATAACAGCCGAAAGGTGGAAGCCCCCCAGGTATCCACTGATGGATGGATGGGTAAACAAAAGGTGGTACGTACGTACAATGGGGGAGAAGGGGAAGTGGGCAATTATTGCTGAATGGGTACCAAGTTTCACGTTGCAAGATGAAGAGTTCTGGAGATGGATGGCAGTGATGGTTGCACAACAATGTGAACACACTTAATGCCACTAAACTGCACACTTTAAATGATTAACATGGTAAATTTTATGTTACATCTATTTTACCATAATTTTATACATTAAAAACATACCTTGCACCATATCAACAACATAGTAAACACTCATTAAATGATAGAGTACAGAGATGGAGTATAAAATTTATAGCAGAACCACCTTGTGTTTCTTGCCTATAGTTATGTCTCACGAAAGAGGATCTAGCTATAGAAGTAGGCCTCACAGTCCTTTTGCACCAGCGTGGCAAAATCAACGAAGAAAAAGGGGAGTGTCAGGGAAGGACCAGTGCCAGTAGCTGCAAGGACGCTTCCATCTCAAAGTTAGATTGCTATTGCCTAGCTACATAAGACACTGTCTCAGCAGGAAAGAAAGTAAGTTTCTCGTCTCCTTTTACTGCAGAAAAAGAACAGAGCTGCCTATAGAATAACAGAATTGGATTAGGCCTTGAAAAAAAAAAATCAATACCCGTTATCCCAGTGCCTGGAGCCCAGCTCTGTAGTTGTGACACGCTCTGTAGTGACACGCTCTGTAGTTGTGACACTCAGGTTCAGTAGTTGTGGCTCGCGGGCTCTACAGCGTGGGCTCAGTAGTTGTGGCTTGCAGGCTCAGTAGTTGTGGTGCACGGGCTTAGTTGCTCCACGGCATGTGGGGTCTTCCTGGACCAGGGCTCGAACCCGTAACCCCTGCCTTGGCAGGTGGATTCTTAACCACTGTGCCACCAGGGAAGCCCTGCTACGCCTTTTTGATCCTAAGTTTGATTCATTCTTGAGGAGAAGGTTATCAATAAACCTGATTCCCAGTATTTTGCTTCCATCAGCACCATCGTCATCACCATCATCACCATCATCACCATCATCATCATGTTTCTTCCCATTTGTTTACCCCACCCTCCTATTCCAGTCTCTGCCCCAGGAGGTTGATTCCTCAGACTCCACCTCCCAGGCCTCCTTCCTGCTGGTTCCCTGATTGGTTTGGTTAATGGGAGGCACAGGCTGGAGATCAGAGCCTGGGGTATCTTTTCCCCACTCCCTCCCTGATTTGCCTGATTTGCAGCCGCGGCTGTCTCCCTTCATCCACGGCTTCTGTCAAGTGGCCCCTGCTCCAAGAATCCTGCTCTCTCTGGGCTCCGTCATCCGATTTCCTCTCCTTGCTCCTTCAGGACGAGAGTGGTAAGTCTCCCATCGCTTCTAGTCTCTTGGTGCCTCGACATCCTTGTTTATTTTCCTAACTGTGACCGCTGAGTGATCCCTTCATGGGTGTCTCTGATGCCATCCAAGTTAGAGTCTTTGTTCTGCCAGGATCCTGATGACATGTCATCTCTACTGTCATCTTCTCCGTGTCTATTATTGATTGCTCCCTGTGTATCAGACACTGTGCTTTCCACGAGAAACGTATTTCCATGAGGAGAGTATTATTTTATAAATGAGAAAGTAGACTTAGCCATTTTAAGGATCTTATCCCAGGTAACACAGCTAGTAAATGGCAGAGTCAGAATTCAAACTACTCCAGAGCCTCTGTTTAACCACCGCCAACAGTTCTGCAATACAGTCCATGTCAGAATCATCTGGCGTGTTTCTTACAAATCCAGATTCTCAGAAACCTACTCAGAGCTCTCCGCTGAGGAAACCAGCTGTTGGTTTTAACGTGGGCAGTGAAGCTGGCTTAGGGTCCTCACCTGCTCCGAGGGAGCTAATTGCATAGGTTAATTGACAACCGATGGGGCGGGCTGGCATTAAAACTCTGACCAGTATGGACAACAGTAATTAGTGAGATCAATCAAACTCTCTCTCCCTCCCATATTTAAATGAAAAATGCTAAGGAAATTAGGAGGTAGAGGGAGGACAGAAAAGAAAACCATAAAGAGAAGCAGGCAATGAGTAAGTGGAGGGGCCATATGGTGGAGCAGTGACCAGTGATGCAGTAACGACAGCAGCGTCCCTGGAGCCAAGCGGAAGCCGGAACAATGACTATTCCTGGCTTCTCTTGAGATCTATCTCCTCTCACCCATCAACTCACCAGTGATCTAAGTAATCGCTGGTCATGTCTTCCCTGACCCAGACTCATTTGACTGAGCTGACATCCCCCAGCTTTTACAGAACAAGCTCTAAGCAAACACAAGTGAAATAGCCTTCCTACTGGTCTTCCTGAATTTACTCTGTTCCTTTCTCTAAACCATTATTCACACTGAAGCCAGAGTGATGTCTCCAGACTGTAAATCTAAGTTTATCAGCCTCCTTGCCTAAAACTCACAAATGGTTTCCTATTTTCTTGACATAAAGTGAAAATTCCCTACCGTGGCCTCCCAGTTCCTGCGTCGTCCAGTCACCGTGCCTCCTCTTCCTCCTCACCTGGAGCCTCCCTCCCCCTCAGCCTCTCTGGTCCAGCTACCCTGGCCTTCTCTCAGTCCCTCCCGATCACCACACTCCCTCCTGCCACTGGGTTTCCCACAGGCTGTTCCATCTGCCTACCATGTGGATCCCTTGCCCTCTCACCTACTTCGTTCCTTCCTACTCGGCATCACACATCACCTCCCCAGGGATGTCTCCCTCACCTCCCTGACTGACACCAAACTCATAGCATCCCCCTTGCACGGTATTGTCACAGGGGTGACTTCTTTTGTGATTACGTGATTAATATCAGTCTTGACCACTAAGCTCCCTGGGATCAAAGTCCATGTCTGAGTTTTCTCACTGTTGTGTCCCCAGTACCTTGTACGGTGTCTGGCCCACAGCAGATACTCAAATATTTGTTGACTGCATAAGTGGTTTAATGTCTGCCTGCAAATAACACTAGGGAAAGGCTCTTCTACAAGGGCCACTGTATAGTTGCCATGGAACGAATGACAATAGTAACAGTGGGCAAGTAACTGTCGCTTAGGAAGGGCCGACACACAACAGGAGACCAGAGTATGTGTGGCTGTATGCACAGTACCCAGGACCAAGCACTCCACTTGGAAGGGGAGCCCAATCCTTCTGCAGCCGCAACATCTACTTTAGCACCTAGGACAATGCCCAGAAGGTCAGTGGCGCTTGGCTCTCCTTTATCGAGTTTCATTTAAGCTTGCAGGTCTACTTCCAGAGTTCATGGCTACAACTTGGTAGCCCAAATGGTGCCAGTTTGGTGCCTGTTACCCACCTCAATCCTGCTTTCAATTGAGTTGGAAAATTAAAGAGAACAAATTTGCAGCTTTGATTGCAAACTGAAAAAGTGATACAATTAACACAAATGTCTTTGACTGCCTCTTGAAAAACATTTGTAAATCAAAATTGGTAATGTTTTTAAGGGTATGACATATTCTTTCAAATTATCCATGAGAGAGGGAAATGGTTTTGGATCATGCAAATGTGTGAAATTATGCCTAATAAATGAGAAATATTCTTCCTTACGTAATTCCCTTTAGGGGACCTGCTTTAGTTCAAAAAACTTTTTGAGCACTTGACAGGTGCCAGGTATTCTGCGGGGCCAGGGGTAGGAGATATGGAGAATCTGCAGAACTCTTGCTGTCAAGGGCCTCACGCTCTGATGGAGGAGATCGTGGCAAAAGAAAATAACACGAGCCATGTTGCAAGTGTACATCGTGTAAAGTGTACGTAGGGTAAAGTGCACATCCTTTATCCTATGAAGGAGATAATAAGGGTGCAGAAAGGTAATAAGGGTGCATTTTTAGAAAATTAGGAGTAGCTCATGGAGAAGACCGTAAAAGGTCCAAGATATCATAGAGTCCAGCTTCCTAACTTCACAAGGAAGAAAAATGAGGCCCCCAAAGGTCACGATCTCTTGACTAGTTAGTGCCAAACCAGATCTCGAACCCAAAAGTTCCCTTTAAAGAGCTGTCAAAGATATGACCAAGTTCTACTGTTCTTACTGGCTTTCTCCAACCACTCCAGCCACTGGGGGTTGAAGTATCAAGCAGATGTTGTTTGCTTTTTATAAGGGAGCAGCAAGGTCCATCTCCCTGCCTCCCATCTGGTCCCTTTCCACTCTCCTTCCCATATATCAGGTGGAATAACTTCCCCAAATGCAAATCTGATCATGCTGCCCCTTTCCTTCCCACCACCCTTAGGTTAACAACCTGGGTCCATCCTAAGGCTCACTCCAAGTGCTCTGGTCCTGACCCTTGACTGCAGCCTCCTCTTCCACCGCTATCTCCTTCCCTCTCCATGTTCCAGCCACACTGTTCTTCCTCTGGTTCTTCAATCTTGCCATGCTTTCTCCCGCTTCCGGGGCTCAGCACACACTCTTCCCTCTGCTTGGAACACTCTTCCTCCTTCGTCACCTAATGATTCATTTGGTTCGGACAAAATACCATTACCCTGACCTGCAGACTGGGTTAGTCCTTCCCTGCCCTCTGTATGCACTCTGCCATTGCTCTGTATTGAATCACGGGTTGAACATCTGCCTTCTGCACTAGACTCTAAGCCCCAAGAGTGTGGGAACATCTCAATCATTCACTGATGCGTCCCCAGCCCCTAGCACAGTACGTAGATTCTTAGGCAGGCTAAGCTGCTGGAACAAATACACTTCAAATCCTTAGTCTTTTACAGAGCAAGAAGTTATTTTTTTCTTTTTCATGTGACAGTTCAGAGTCGGGGTTCCAGGTTGGTGGCAGTTTTACTCCATGCCACCATGTAGGGACACAGGCTGATGTGGCTTGTGGCTTCAAGATGCGGCTTCCAAAGTACTCCTGATAATTTCTGTGTTAACTGGCTGGAAACAGGAAAGGGCACGGAAGAGGCTGTGTAGAAGGTGACCACTTCTCTTCTGCTCCTTTTCCATTGGAGGGCATTTGGTCATATGGTCACAAAAGGCTAGGATATGTGGGCCAGCCATTGCCAAGTACTGTACTTCTTTACCATGTGACAAGGGGAGAAAGGATTTTGAAAGACAGATGGCAGCTCCACCAGAACACTCAGGGCAGATTTACTGAAAATAAATTAATTTTTAAATCATTATATTGCTCTACTTTAGATGCTGATATCAATACCCAAACTCCCAGAATCATTATGTTTCTATCATTTTGTTGGCAGCATTTCAATATCCAAACAACTGGCTTCAATAAAAGGTAAGGCCTGGGGTGACAGAGACGTCTGTGTTTCTTCTCTACCATGAGAGCATGCCAAGAGTTAAAAATAATAGGACACCAAAGAACACCAACGATGTAAGAGAGCTTGTAGATAAATCATCAAGCATTTATGATGTTCTTTTTATTCTTATTTTTATTTTTTTATAAATTTATTTATTTATTTATCTTTGGCTGCGTTGGGTCTTTGTTGCTGCGTGCGGGCTCTCTCTAGTTGCGGCGAGCGGGGGCTACTCTTCCTTGCGGCGTGCAGGCTTCTCATTGCGGTGGCTTCCCTTTGTTGTGGAGCATGGGCTCTAGGCATGCAGCCTCCAATAGTTGTGGCTTGCGAGCTGTAGAGCACAGGCTTACTACTTGTGGCACACAGGCTTAGTTGTTCCTTGGCATGTGGGATCTTCCCAGACCAGGGCTCGAACCTGTGTCCCCTGCATTGGTAGGCGGATTCTTAACCACTGCGCCATCAGGGAAGTCCCTGATGTTCTTTTTAAACATTTGGGAATTGAGGTCCAGTGATAGGAATGAGCTCACCCAAATTTAAAGGCCCAGCTATAATAGGAGCATGGATCCCTGACTCCTAATTCAGTGTTCATCCCACCATGGCCAGTTGGCCCTCCGTGGGCAGTATCCTCAGTGTGTCCAGAGCAAGACCATCAGCATCGGACTCATAAACCTTCAGTGGTATTCAGGGTGCAATCAGTCCCCAACTGCCTCTGTTGATTGAGCAAAACATAGTGTGGCAAACTCCCAAGGTGTAAACATTTGCCCTCAGCACTCCATTTTATAGGTAAAATATTTTTAGAGCCAACAATACTGTCATGGAAATAACAATATAAGAAAAAATACACTCATATACTGGGATCATTATCTTATTCCAAAACATGTGGCTTCTTTATAGAGTAACAAGCACAGCTGGATTCTACTATATTGCAGTTTTTTTTCCTCCTAGATGGCTGGTCTATGTCTCCAGAGGAGATGCTTTATATTTCTATTTAAATAAATCTTCAACTTGGTGAGAATATTATTGTTACACTATCACAACACAAGAGACCCATGATTTCTGTTTCACAATTTCAGGCACTTTTGATAATGTCAATGACAAAATATCATGTCCATGACATGATAAATATCCATGACATTTCTCGTATAACAGCCCCCTCTGGGAGGCTGAGGGGGGAGTGTAACTCTCTATCATCCATGCTGCCCACCAATACATACACACACACACACACACACACACACACACACACACACACACACACATCATTCCTGGCACCAGACTCCTTCCAGTAGACAACTGGGCCACATTTATTCCCATGCCTTAAGAAAACACAGGATAAATATGGCTCACCTTGCCAGAATGTATTTTATTCAATGGTAATTTTAAGTGTTATTCACTGAAATCAAGCAGGGCTAGATCATGGAATAGAAGTCAGTACCAACCCACATTTTCACTTCTGGCTGTTTGGGCTTATGCCCTTGATCTCTTGGGGGAGGTGGATAGAAATGGGTGTTGAGTACATATTTGCCTGTAGCATCCAAAGTAGTTTTATAGTGGAAAAGTTTGAAAAGTGCTAGAATATTGGGGAAACTATCAATCTAGCAAGAAAACAGAAGAGATCTAATTTTTAGTTCTGCCATACATGACTGATGCAAACTGGGAAAAACCACGTTTCTCCTGTAGGTCTTCATTTCTTCCTTTGAAAAAATAACTAATATTAAGAGAAGTTCTAAAATGAGGTGATTCTGACACTTTGCTGTACTGAGGTTTGTGTTTCTACTACACTAAAGTGTTAGGAACTCACTAGATGAAATGTTTCACATTTTAGGTTCCACTTTCCAGGGCAGGTGAGGAGAAAGAGGCAGGGATTGTTCTAAGTTCAAGTCAGCTCAGTTCAGCACACGTCTATGCTAAGGCCTACAACGTGCCAGGGCCTGGGAATGAATGCAATGATAAATAAGATGCAGTGACTGCCCTCAGGGAACATACAGCCTAGAGCTGCACTGTCCAATATGGTAGCCACTAGCCACCTGTGGATATGGAACACTTAAAGTGTGGTTAGTTTGAATCGAATTGTGCTGTAAGTGTAAAATATATGACAGATTTAAGAGACTTAGTAAGAAAAAGTGTAACATATCTGAGTAATTTGTTCATGTTGATCACATGCTGAAATGATATTTTGATAAATTGGGTTAAATAATATATTTCTAAAATAATTTTATCTGCATCATTTTACTTTTTTAATGTGGCTACTTAGAAAAAATTTCATTATAATTCGGGCTAGTATTACATTTCTTTTGGACAGCACTGATCTAGAAGGTAATTGAGACAGATAAACAGTGTTTCAGTCGGAAGGTTATGACAAGCTTATGTTTAGGGAAGTCGAGAAGCACAAAGGAGGGGCAGGTAGCCCTATCCCAGGGTTTGGGAAAGAATCCTGCAGGATACACTGCCTGAAAAGCAAGATCTAGAGGCCGCATGCGTCACGGTGAGGAACCAGACTGACTGTGTGACCTTGAGAAAGCTATTTAACCTCTCTGTGCTTCAGTTTCCTCATCTATAAAGTGGAGGTGATACTGGAACCCACCTCGGAGGACTGATGTAAGAATTAAATGAGTCAAATCATATGCCTCCCGTAAAGAAGTGGCGGCATACAGAGCGTGGGCTCCGTAATCGTCCATCACGATGCAAAAGCTCCAGGAACCAAGGAGCTGTTCTCTTAACGTGGCTCACTGCTCTCTCCCCAGAACTGGGACAAGGCCCGGCAATAAGTACTTGCTGGGAGGACGGAGTGTGTAAGGAGCTGCAGACAGTTTAGTATTATTAAAGCATAAAAAGTGAGGTAGGAGCTAGCAGGAAATGTGGACATGAAGTGCCTAGATTAACACCCTCCCCCCACCCCCATTCCAAAGGCAAGAGAGGCCATAAAAGACGCCCAAAAAGAAACATCAATCCTTTGCATTTTTAATGGCACTTCGCCCTTTACAATAGGCTTTCACATATTCGCTCACAACTCTGTGAGGCAGACAGGGCAGGAATTAGGAGGCAACACGCTGAGTTTATTAAGGGAAGAAACCAACCATAAAAAGAGGAAACCAAAAAACGCCTCACAAAGTCTCATCAGTATCGGTAGGATAACCGGAGCTCGTTTTTATCTTTTATTTTAAATTTTTTTCTAGTTCGGTTTTTACCACGAGCATATGTTATTTTATAGTCAGGGAAAATGCATGCTGTGTTAAAATGAATGGAGGAGAGGGAAGAGAAGTGGGCTAGTCCAGATGGAGTCCCCATTTAGAGAGCAGTCAGACCTGAACTTCATCAGAGGACTGGGAAATGTCTGGTTCCACAGCCTCCATGGAGATGCTCTTAAAAGGAGTTATTCCAAAGTGGCAGATCTTTCTATGGCCTTTGAAGGCAGACAGACTTTCGAATATTTCCTCTGCCACCTGGCAGCAATGTGACCTTAAGATTCTTAATCTCTCCATGTGTCAGTTTCCAATATGTAAAATAGAGACACAAATAGTACCTACCTTTCTGGGTTTATGAAGCATTAAATAAGCTTATGTTTGAAAGGCATCTGGCACACAGTAAACAAGAAAGGTGTCTATCATTACTTGCAAGCTCACTCACAGCTTGGAAGCTCACCCGTTCCTTTCCAGAAGGGCACAGCCAGGAGAGGAAGAGATTACTGTCCCCCAAGAGAAGTCTCAGGCCCAGTAGAACAAGCCATACTAAAACCCTGTCTAGTTATTCTGGGTTATGAATAAATAAATCAACTGATAAAAGTTACAGAAGGGATATTTACCTCCGAAGGAATTAAGGTGTTTCTTCTAAGCACTTTGCTTCTTAAAAACAAGACTATTTATAAACAGAGTTTATTCTTTAGCCACGTAAATGCCAAGTTACCACCATACAGCTCCTCACCACCTCAACCCCACCTCCCAGGAAAGGGAGACATGAGCTAAAAGAAATATGCCATCTCCTTGTTTTTGATGAGCAGGAAAGTCTTGGGTGATTGAGGAAAAAAATCCCAATTTTACTTTTTATTTTTATTTTTTTAATTTATTTATTTAATTTATTTATTTTTGGCTGCGTTGGGTCTTCGTTGCTGCGCGTGGGCTTTCTCTAGTTGCAGTGAGCGGGGGGCCACTCTTTGTTGCGGTGTGTGGGCTTCTCATTGCGGTGGCCTCTCCTGTTGCAGAGCACGGGCTCTAGGCACGTGGGCTTCAGTTGTTGTGGCATGCGGGCTCTAGAGTGCAGGCTCAGTAGTTGTGGCACACGGGCTCAGTTGCTTCGCAGCATGTGGGATCTTCCCGGACCAGGGCTCGAACCCGTGTCCCCTGCATTGGCAGGCGGACTTCCAACCACTGCGCCACCAGGGAAGCCAAAAAATCCCAATTTCCAATGTGAGTTTCAGGATGTGGCAGAAGTGAAGGGAAGAGGTGGATAAGGATAGGAGGAAAAGAGCTAAAAATTGAGTACAAAGAAACAGGGAACTTTCTGAGTCTGGGAGAGTAGTCTAGATGGAGGGCCAGCCACTGGACTAGCAGACAGAAGCCACAGGTCAGAATGAGACTGAGGATCAGAGACCAAAGAGGAAATCAAGGAGTAAGAAGCTAAGGATACAGGTTCTGCAGACATTGATTCCACAGATATTTGTGAAGCACCTCCTAGGTCCTAGGCACTGTTCTAAGTGCTGAAGTTTCCACAGAAGAGAAGACAGGCAAAACATTCCTATCTTCATGAGGCTTATGTTTTCAACATGGATTCAAATTCAACCTCTGCCACTTATTAATGTGTCCTCAGCAAGATCCTATCCTTTCTTCATCTATGGAATGGTATAATCATGGAGAGATGCACTGTGTTCATGGGTTGGAAGAGTCAACATAGTAGATATCAGTTCTCCCCAAGTTGCTCTCTAAGTTTAATGAAATATCACAAAATTCAAGTTGTTTTTTAAAAAAAAACAGACAAACTTATTCTAAACTTTACGTGGGAATGGGAAAGCCCTAAAATAGTCAAAACTGTAAACATCTCAAATGTCCTTCGGTGGTGAATGTGGTACATTCATATCATGGAATACTACTCAATGAAAAGGAAAATACCATCAATACATGCAACAACTTGGATAAAACGCAAGGGAGGGGCTTCCCTGGTGGCGAAATTGTTAAGAATCTGCCTCCCAATGCAGGGGACATGGGTTCGAGCCCTGGTCCGGGAAGATCCCACATGCCGCAGAGCAACTAAGCCCGTGCGCCACAACTACTGAGCCTGTGTGCCCAAACTACTGAAGCCCATGCGCCTAGAGCCCGTGCTCCACAGCAAGAGAAGCCACGACAATGAGAAGCCCGCTCACCGCAACAAAGAGTAGCTCTGCTCGCTGCAGCTAGAGAAAACCTGCTCGCAGCAACGGAGACCCAACACAGTCAAAAATCAAATAAATAAATAAATAAATTTATTTAAAAAAAAAAAACGCAAGGGAATCACAACATTGTAAAGCAACTATACCCCAATAAAAAAATAAAAACAGAAAAAAAACTCAAGGGAATGATGCTGAGTTTAAAAAGCCATTCTCAGAGAACTTCTGTATGATTCCATTCACAGAACATTTGTTGTTTCATAACGTATGAAGATGGAGAACAGATTAGTGATTGCCAGGGGTTAGGGATGGGGGAGGGGGCAGGTAGAAAGACTGGCTGTAACTATAAAGGGTTACTATGAGAGAATCTTGAGTTGGTGGTACAGTTCTGTATATTGATTGTGGTGATAGTTACACAAAGGTACACATTTGGTAACATTGCCTAGAACTACACACACACACACACACACACACACACACACGCACACACACAGGATGAGTGCATATGTAACTGGTAAAATCTGAACAAACTGTGGATCGTATCAATGTCAGTTTCTTGCTTTGGATGTTGTACTGTAATTATGCAAGATGTTTCTTGGGGGAACCAGTGCAGGAGATTGTTTTTGCATATTTATTGGCAATTTCCTGTAAATTTATAATCATATCAAAATAAAACGTTTAAAAACACAATAAAAATTTAAATGGTATAATAATCCCTATGGTGGTTATGAGAAGTAAATATACAACTTATTAAAGTATCTGGCACACAATAGATGCACAATAAATGGCAGCTCCAACTTCCTATCCCAACCAGATTGCTTGACTTGCTATAGCTTGTCCTTGACTTGCTCTAGCTTGCGAGCAAATAAGTGGGTACTCTTGAGTGAGGGGCAAGAAAGAGTTATCCATTTGCAGGACCAGGAAGTCCGAATGCCTCAAGCTTCGGCCTAATTGTGGGTGAGATGGCATGGGGGGATGGAGAGGATGCACATTTCCTCATGCAAGAGAAAGAGAGGCCAACACATTGATTAGAATGCTTTGGCAGATGTTTATATACACAATTTACCATTTTGTCGGAGTCCTGTTCAGAGATACAGTAAAAACTGAGAAGGTCCACAGTTTTTTTCCCTTCATCCATTCCTCTTAACTCTTGTCATTCCATCTAACTTTTTTTTTAATTTTTATTTTTTATTGGGGTATAGTTGATTAACCATGTTGTGTATTGAACTTTAATTAAAAAAAAAAAAAAACTAAATGCTTAAAATCTTTTAAAGCCTTCTCTGTACATGTGATGGAAAATCCTGATTCCTTTCCACAACCTAGGAGCCCTGCATGGTCTAGCCCCTGCCAACCTTTCTAATGAAACACCCTTTCAGCTTCTAGAATCCAGCCACAACTGTCTCCTTTCAGCTCCTCCAATGTGCCAGGCTCCTGATCTGAGCCTTCACATATGCTGTTCCCTGAGCCTGGAACACTCAACACAACCCTAATCCCAGGCTGACCCACCCCACCCTTTAGATGGCAGGTCCTTCCCACCGTATTGGTCTTAGCTTAAAAATTAATCTACTTATATAATAGATACCTCCAAGACAACCTATCTCAGTACTTTTCCTCTGAGACCCACTCTGTAATTTTCTATTTCTTCTGTTTCTATACCTTCTTTGCCTCATACAAGTTGCAAATATGCATAATATATGTGTATATGGAGAAATAAATAATTATCAAATATGTATAAAACAAATATATGTATACACACATATCCTCTTGATTATTATTTATTACCCCACTAGATTGTAATATAGATGAGGGCAGAGGCCACATCTGGTTGTGTCACTTCCATGTGCTGAACAGCTCAGAAAGTACCAGAAACACAGTAAGTGCTCGATACAAAAGTCACAAATATCTGACTGATCATCTTTCTTTGAATCCATGATTGTTGCACATTACCTGGGCAGAAAGCTGTTGGATTTTGTTTTTCTCTTCTCTTCTTCCTATTCATTCATTCAACAGCATTTACTGGCACCTACTTCATAGCAGGCATTTGTGCTGGTCACTGAGACTATAGTGATAAAAAAAGCTATGATCTCTGGCCTCATGGAGCTTGTATTATAGTTAGAGAGAAAGATGATTAAACATGTAATAACTGTAAAGCAGGAAAAGTTCTATAATAGGGGATATATTGGGGACTGAGAGAACAGAGAGGATAAGAATTTCTTCACTGTCCTTTGTGCAGTTCTCAGAGTTCACTGTGTGCTACCCACTGGAAGGGACTGAGCTAGTACCAGCCTTTCAAGGAATTTAAATCAGAGAAACCAGCTAGATCACTGTGATTGAGGTCATGATTCAAAGAGATCCCTTGTCTATCATGGTATCAAAGGACTTGTCCTGGATGTCATTCTCCTTTATCACACTGGCATGTGGTGATGCTCTATCTGACACAGAATATAGACTCCACAAGAGCAGGACTTTGTCTTATTCAATGAGGTATCCTTAATGCCAGGGACTGAGCCAGGCACACAGTAGATGCTCTATAAATATTTGTTGAATAACTGAATGAAATTACACATCGGAAGACCAAGGCTTAGAGAGGTCAGGTGTTTTCCCAAGGTCACAGGGGAAGAGAGTGATAAATCTTATCCTAATTCTACTAATTCTAATTCTTACTGAGGGACTTTTGTTCTCCATGGTTTAAAGATCAAGGATCAGACACCCCCATGTCCCACTCCCAGATAGGTGGCAAAGAGCCCAAGGCCAGGATCACATTGACACAAACCTTCCAGCCCTGTTCCCTAAGTTCCCCTGGAAGGTAGAGCCTCATGTCTGGAGAAGGGTCATTTCTAACCTAGGCTACACAGTTGTACATTTCTTCTCTCACAGCTCTACGCAAGGGTTCAGATCTGGAAAAAGCCATCGCCACTGCCGCTATGATTTTCAGAAACTTTTCTGACCCTGATGGTAAACTTGGGAAAGCTACTGCCAAAAATCTACTGCAAACCCAATTTAGGAATTTCACAGAGGTAAGAGAACTAACAGGTACCAAGAAAGATGGGGCCACGCCATAACGGCTGGCCCGAAGAGTCAACAACTCCAGCTCAAAGGCACCATTATGTTGTTTCATTCAACAAATGTTTACTGAACATCTACCCTATGCCAGGAAGTGACCTGAGCTCTGGGGTTAATGCAGTGAACAAGCTAACAATGCAGCAGAGTAGAGAGATGTGCTGAAAGAGTAATTAGAAATAGAGAACCGTGAAAGAGTAGAACATGAAGTGAGAGAATAAAACAGAGGGACCATCTTGGGCTTGGTGGTCAAAAAAGAGCTCCTGGGAAATTAAGGTATAGCTAAGATCTGAAGAACGAGCTCAAGAGTGAGCAGGGACTGGGGGCCGGGTGCGTGCGGGATGAGAATGATGGCATTCCCAGCAGAGGACTTGGCATAAAGCATGTCAAAGACCTACGAGGGCCAGTAAGTATTGGTGAGAAGAGAGAGGAAAGTAGGAAGCAGTGGAAGAGGAGGCCGGGGAGGTGGAGAGAAGCCACTTCTTACAGAGGCATAGCGTGAGGGCAGGAGGAAGCCAGGGAAGTTTCTAAATCCAGGTCGAAGAAATTACACCAGCTGCAGTAGGAGATGAGACTGGTTGGGATGGGGAGTGAAACGAAGAAAAGGGGAACTGTGGGGAAGGAATCCAAACAAAAGATGTTGGTTTGGACTAAGGTGGCAAATATGGGAGGCATCTGGAAGGTGGAATGAACGGGATCTGATACCCATGAAGGCTGAAGAACAAGGGGGGACAAATAATGATACCTCGGTTCTGACTGTGGGAAAAAGTGGGTGGTGGTCCCATTTCCAGAGAAGAGGAAGGCTGGAGAATAAGCAGATTTGAGGTGGGGTGGGAGGTGGGGGCAGGTGATGAGTTCTGTTAGCACGTGTCAAGTTTAAGATGTCCTTGAAACTGTCAAGTGGAGAAACTCGGACAGCAACAGGATACGTGAGCAGGAAGGTCAGAATAGAGATCTGTAACAGTGAGAGTGAGCCATATGAACATGGTTACTGAACAGAAGGGAGTGACCTAAATCATCTAGAGGCATCTTTCTCAAACCTCAGCCACCTGAATACCATCTTCAATATTTTCCCCATATCTGCCTATAGCCTGTATTATAATTTACTTAAAACTTGTTAAGAGAACACTCTACTTAAATTAAATTATTTTATAAGGAGCCTTGATCACCATTTTAAGTGTAAATTCAGTGGGTAAAAGTGAAAGGTAGTAAAAAAAATATAGATGACTGTTCATTCTTATTTAATATTTATTCTTGCATCACCTAAAATTGTGTTACATTCTACCGGCAGTACATGTTCAAACTTTGGAAGACACTAGCCTAGGGAAAATGCATAAGAAAAAAGGAGGGCCTCACACAGAACCTAAACCACCAACATTTAATGGTAGATTGAGCAAGAAAAAACTTAAAAATAAACAGTCTCTCAGGTTCTATGTGTATTCTGAGACGTTTAAAAGAGAAGTATTATAGTTCCTTTAAGATATAAATATACGGTTTTAGCCTACCACAGTTAAATAAGGTGCCACCCACTGGGGGAATCTGGGTCAAGGGTACAACTTCCTGTGAATCTATGATTGTTTCAAAAGAGTGTGTGTGAAATCGGCTTTTTTTTTTTAATTCCACAAGTAAGTGATTTTTTTAAAAGCCTGTTTCATAGAAACAGTGAATAGATTGGTGGTTGCCAGGAGCTAGAGGGAGGGGAAAGTGGCATGGTATAGGTCAGAGGGTGCAAATTTCCAATTTTAAGAAGAATAAGTTCTGAGGCTCTAATGCACAGCATGGTGACCATAGTTAGTAATACGGTACTGCATGCTTGAAGGTCACTGAGGTAGATCTTGAGCATTCTCCCCACACACACGCACACACACACACACACACAAGTTAACTCTGTGAGGTGATGGATGTGTTAATTATCTTGATCTTGGTAATCATTCCACAATGCATGTGTATTAAACCATCACACTGTACACTTTAAATATATACAATTATATTTGTCAATTATTCCATAATAGAGTTAAAAAGGAGTGTGTGCAGCAAGATCCTTTTTGACCCACCTCCTAGACAAACAGAAATAAAAGCAAAAATAAACAAATGGGACCTAATGAAACTTCAAAGCTTTTGCACAGCAAAGGAAACCATAAACAATATGAAAAGACAACCCTCAGAATGGGAGAAAATATTTGCAAATGAAGCAACTGACAAAGGATTAATCTCCAAAATTTATAGGCAGCTCATGCAGCTCAATATCAAAAAAACAAACAACCCAATCCAAAAATGGGCAGAAGACCTAAAAAGACATTCCTCCAAAGAAGATATACAGATTGCCAACAAACACATGAAAGGATGCTCAACATCACTAATCATTAGAGAAATGCAAATCAAAACCACAATGAGGTATCACCTCACACCAGTCAGAATGGCCATCATCAAAAAATCTACAAACAATAAATGCTGGAGAGGATGTGGAGAAAAGGGAACTGTCTTGCACTGTTGGTGGGAATGTAAATTGATACAGCCACTATGGCGAACAGTATGGAGGTTCCTTTAAAAACTAAAAATAGAACTGCCATATGACCCAGCAATCCCTCTACTGGGCATATACCCTGAGAAAACCATAACTCAAAAAGAGTCATGTACCACAATGTTCATTGCAACACTGTTTACAATAGCCAGGACATGGAAGCAACCTAAGTGTCCATCGACAGATGAATGGGTAAAGAAGATGTGGCACATATATACAATGGAATATTACTCAGCCATAAAAAGAAATGAAATTGAGTTATTTGTAGTGAGGTGGATGGACTTAGAGACAGTCATACAGAGTGAAGTAAGTCAGAAGGAGAAAAATAAATACTGTATGCTGACACATATATATGGAATCTAAAAAAAAAAAAAAAAAAAGGTTCTGAAGAACCTAGGGGCAGGAGAGGAATAAAGACGCAGACATAGAGAACGGTCTTGAGGACATGGGGAGGGGGAAGGGTAAGCTGCGACGAAGTGAGAGAATAGCATGGACTTATATATACTACCAAATGTAAAATAGACAGCTAGTGGGAAGCAGTCGCATAGCACAGGAAGATCAGCTCGGTGCTTTGTGACCACCTAGAGGGGTGGGATAGGGAGGGTGGAGGGAGACACAAGAGGGAGGGGATATGGGGATATATGTATATGTATAGCTGATTCACTCGTTATACAGCAGAAACTAACACACCATTGTAAAGCAATTATACTCCAATAAAGATGTTAAATAATTAATTAATTAATTAAAATAAATTTTTAAAAAAAGGTGTGTGTGTGTCTGTGAGTGTGAAAGAGAGAGAGAGAGAGAAAGAGACAGAGTACTACAGTGTGAGACACAGAAAAATGACTGGAAAGAAATGTTAATAATAGTAAGCTATCTTTGGGTAATGGGGTAAAGGGTTATTTTTACATGCTCCTATTTTTTCTAAATGTCCAATATTAAACACATATCATTTTTGAAATAATTTTTTTAAGAAAAGCTATTTTTTCAGCCAGAAACATCAGGCAGAATTAGACAAGAGATCCAAAGTTCTGGGGAGTCTTTACAGAGAGGGTGGGAGAACAAATCCTGTATCACCGGCTTACATCAGAGGCCGAAAGAAATGACAGATCCTAGAGAGAAAAAGAATGCTGCGCGTACCTGGCAAAACCTCAGCGAGCTTTTAACAAGCGTGAAGATGAGGACCTAGTAGACGGATCATCCTGGTGTGATGCACCATCCCTCTGAGGACATCAGAGGGAAAGAATTAAAACCAAAGTCACCAGGAAAGACACCTTCAGCCTCGTGTCCCTCAGTGTAGGCTAAACCCGGGAAAGGCAGCCGTTCTGGGATCGCTAGCAGCGGACTCAGCCAGACCACGGTGCAATGCCGCCCTCTCCTCCAGATGAGAGCAGAGACTGACTTCAGGGGCCCTGAGGGGACTGCTCGTCCCTGGCAACCTCAGTCTCAGTGGTGATAACTTCCCTCCACTGAGCAGACATGGAGCGTCATGGCAGAATGCTGTCTTGGGGGACTGCCCTGGCGGTCCAGCGGGTAAGACTCCGCGGTCCCAATGCAGGGGGCCCGGGTTCCATCCCTGCTCGGGGAACTAGATCCCGCATGCGTGCTGCAGCTAAGTCCGCATGCCACAACTATGAAGCCCGCCTGCCACAACTAAGAGCCGGCACAGCAAAAATAAATTTAATTAATTAATTAATTAGATAAAAAAGAATGCCGTCTTGGACCAGCCACCCAGCTCTGCCCCGTGAGAGTCCCTAAGGCAGGTACAGCATAAGAGTCTCCATTGCTAACTGGGCCTTCTCCTAAATCCTCACACAGGGTTCTCTGGTAGACTGAGCCACACCTTCTGGCTGAGGCCTGGGTCTGAAAGGAATATGTCCTTTCTCATAAGCCTAAACATAATTTGGGGGATCTGGCTTAGCCCTCTATAGCCAGTCAGAGATAGTAAAACTGAGGACCTAAAAGCACTGCTAAGAAGATAAAAAGCAAGATGGTGGGTCAGGCCCCAAGAAGTCTGGACCTCCGCCAGCTCCGTGGTCTTAAAATATGCAGCAAAAAGAGGAGGAAGACCTCCAGCCATCTCTGACCTTTGAGCAAAGAGTGCTTTACGCTAGTAAAGGGCTTCTCTCTCTGTCTTATCTCCAGCTCTTCCTGGAGGGAGACAGACACAGGTCCTTTCACCCTCACTGGTAGGTGTGACCTCTTGAGGAACAGCCTAGAGAAACATGAAAGGTCTAAGCCTGTAAGAGGAAGGTATCATCACTCTTAAAGTGCCTTAGTCATTGCTGTGATGGCTTTTTTTGCAGCCAGCACATGGATGAGTGTTTGGGGTTAAACTAAATGCAGTGAATCAAATGACCTTAACGTTTTTGATGCACTTGGGAAGATACGTCACGAGCTATGGCTGGAACTGAAAATCCCCTCCATTTAGGTGTTTTCACATGTTTTCCTTCACTCTGTTGCTGAGGACTATGAAGTTGGGTTTGATTCATGATCAAACTTAGGGCTGAACAATCTTCCACAGCACATATTTTCTTTTAGCGTATTTTTTTCCATATTTCTGGATAATCTTATGCTCAGTGGAGCACATAGTGGATACCTCCAATAACAAAGGGATTGTACTCTGAAACCATAACAGTATCTGTATCTGTAGAGACGTAGGGTAGCAGTTGAGTGTGGGCTCCAGAATCAAGTAGCCAATGCGCTGAATCCTGGTTCCACACTCATGGCTGCCTAGCTTGGGGCAAATCACTTCATTCTCACTGAGTCTCTGGCATTGCCTCTGTAGGGTGGGAAAATAATAGTTCATATTCAATAAGGTCACTGTGAGCACTCAGTGAGATAACCCATGAAAAGATTTAATACAGCGCTCAACTAGTAGCAATGGTAGCAACTTGACATGTTGTTAATAGCATGTTTACTATTGCGTATTATCTGTAAAACTGAGGTGGCATGATGAATTCGGTTTTTTTGCTTTTTCTTCTTTATTCTTACAGGGACAAGAAACCAAACCCAGATACAAAGACCTCCTTTCTGAACTCGACGAACATACAGAAAATAAGCTGGATTTTGAGGATTTCATGATCTTACTGTTAAGCATCACTGTAATGTCAGATTTGCTACAAAATATATGGAGTGTAAAAATTATGCAATAAACAGCTTTAAATATATAGTTAGACAAATTAAGGGCAAAAGACAGTATTAAATTATTGAATTTTTTTTCATTTTATTTTTAATTAATTGAAGGTACTGATCATGCACCTGGGGTTGCCTAGGATGGTTCTGATTGCTAATATTCAAACCCAGTGTAACTAAAAAGTCTATGCATACTCTTCAAAAATGTTTAAATAATATAGCCTCTGGTGCTTTACAATATGATAGATTTGATACCACTGAATATTGCATTGCTTTTGCTGCATCAACAGTGTCTTAGAGCACTTTCCTTATAATCATTGAGTCCCTCATTCATTCACTCATTAAACAATGTGTGTTGAACCTCTACTTGATGTTACTGCTGAGGATACAGTAATGAACCAGCCAATCTCTGCCTTCAGATATGCCTGCAGAAGTCCAGCAGTAGAGATAGGCTACGAACAATTTATCAATCAATTGCATATACAGTATAATTATAATTGTGATAAGGGCTACAGGATGCTAAAAGAGCTGTTATCACCAGACCTGGGATCAAAGTCAGATAAGCTCTACTGATATTCTGCAAAAGGCAAAACTATAGGGGGGAAAAAAAAAGAGCGGTGCTTGCCACGGCTGCAGGTGGGAAATGGAGTTGTCCACAAATAGGCACGAGGGAACTTTTAGGGGGGTTGGGAATGTTCTATAGCTTGATTGTGGTGATGGTTACATGACTGCACACATCTGTCAAGCTCTTAGAACTGCACACTAAAAAGGGTGAATTTTACTGTATGTGAATTCTACATAAATAAATATGACTTAAAACCCCCAAATCCCAATATTTTTGTAATTTCTGGCCATGATTTAACCAACAACTCCTTGAGAATATGATCTAAAGGTGGGCATGTCTTAAGGATACACATCCCCTATGGCTATACCTGTGTTCCTGAGTTTAAATTATACACACACACCCATCAATGCCTGAATCTTTGAGATAGACTTGCACAAAGACTTTTACTCATTATAATATTATTGTAGCTTCCTGAGTTCCCTCCCTCATCTCCTCTTTTCTTCCCAGCCCAAAACGTTAAGGAACCCTTTCTAAAGGGAGACCCCTGACCCTGGTCTGGAGAAGCGTTATCTCATCTTGCAGTGTTCCAAATCCACCAAGACCCGACTCCTTAGCCCTCCCTACTTTCCAAACCTTAGGCATTCTAAGTCCAAGAGTTTATGTACCATGTCAGGGAAAGCCCCAGACTTTACTCTGTCACCATCTTAATAGGAGGAATGTGTGTTCAACAAGACTCAACCCCTGTGCCAGGTACTGTTTTAGAAGCTTTACAAATATTAACTCCCATCATAACCCTCTGAGGTAGGTATTAGTATTATCATCTCACAGATGAGGAAACCAAAGCACAGAGGTTTTGATTTTCCCAAAGTCACACAGCTGGCAGGTTGGAGAGTTCTCTGCCCTCTCTGTGGGCATTGCTAATTTTGTTTTAATATTAGACTTCTTCATGAGCAATAATATAATTCAACAAAAATAACTGTGCACATTTCCGGCACTGTGTGAGAGAGAGCGTGGTACCAGCTGGGTCCTGGAGAACCATTTGGCATTCCTCAAATAGAATCTGTGGGCTGTGCTCCCTCCAAGCCCTTTGTATCTTAGTCACAAGTAGCTGAATACGGCAACCTTGGTGACCAATCGAAAGGTCAGATTCACACCTTTCAGAGAAGGAAAAAAGAGACCCTGGCCAATGGTGTGAGGAGGAATCTTGGAGCCATTCCAACCCTTGGGGCTCCCAAAGGATTTATGAATCTCCATCCCAGATGGGAAATCACACTCCTCTGAGGGGGAAATCAACTATAGAATCTATTTTAGCCCAATGCAAAGAATGAAAACAGAGAAAAAGCTCTTGGAGCATCAGTGACAGATAAATCGATGAGCCCTACGCTAAGACACTAGATCACAGGAGCCTCACCTCTTGGTTCTGGTCCCAGGATCGTGAGCTCTACTCTTCCAACAAAGGTTCCATCTTGAAAATATTACTGCATCACAGGTGATTATGGATGCAAATCTGTCCTGGGATCCCTTGGTTGCAAAGAACAAAGCCCACTGGAATCACATACACACATACACATATACACACACACACGAAGGAAAAAGGCACAGGTTGTGTTTATCAACAAAGTACAGCAGCATATGACAAAATGAAAGGGCAGAGAATGCAACTAATGTCCACGAAACATTGGAAACAGCGATAGAAAGCAAAATCAAGATTTTGCTCTTAGTGTCTCTTAAATGAATTGGTTTCTTGGCTCTGCTTCTGTCTGCATGTGGTCTCTGCCTCATTTCTATCTCTACCTCTTGACTAGTTGTTTTTTTGGTTGTTTTTGTTTTTTTCTGATTCTAGGCCCAAAAGCCAAACACATTGTCCCCATTGCTGGCTTCACTTCTCTCTTTAAATGCTCAACTAACACTCACTAGCATCTCAGAAGCCCAATTCCAATCCCCCAGCACGAGAACCTGATTGGCTGGATTCAAGTAGGGATCACTCCAGATCTAGCTGTCTGTGTTCAGGGATGCAAGTCATGTGCCCCCTCAGCAGGGCCTGTGGGAACTGACTCTGCAAAGTATATGGACAGGTTCTCAATGAAGGAAGGGAGGAGCCAGGGAGGAAATGACTGACAGAAAATTATAAGAATCTCTAATACAAAATCCATACTTGGACAAGAAGGGCAGTGTTATTTGCTTCTCAGGCATGGGCTCAGCAAACATAGGAATTGATGGAATAATCTCCTTTGTTACTCCAGGTAAAACCTTTCTTGCATCACTGTATAAAAGGAGCAAACCTGAGCCTCCCTGGGAAGGTTTCCTGTGATTAAATATAGTTAAGATCTTCCTGTACAAGAGCTGTGAGCACCCTTGCAATTTGGTGAGCATGACAGAAACATACCCAGTCCTGGAACTCCTAATTTTCTTTATTTTAGCCTCTAAAAATGGGTCCGAGTATGAGATCAGGAATTGTGCTTTAAATAGTCCTTTGTGAGAAAGGGGGAAAGTGCTGGAAGGAAACCAACAGGAGTCCTGCACATCAGCTGACCTTCGGCACTGGTAAAGCTAACGAGAGTTCTCAGCGGAATTCTGAGCTAAGAGAAGGAAGGCCAGTTCGCTGAATCTGGCGAAAGCTGACACAGTCCACGGACAAGGGGCGAAAGTAACCCAGCAAATTGGCCTTGAAAGACTTATTGTGCCAGTCTCTTTCCTCTAATTTCAATCTAGGACACATGGATTCAGATTTCTCTCTGATCTTTTGTGGGGTACGGTTTTGAAATGACCAACTTCTGGTGTAAAGCGGGGTCTCTGCCTGGTCTCCTCTACCGCGCACTTGAGGATTACGTTCCTTTCCCACATGTTCAATACTTCGTCCACAATTCTGAATGTAAGAAAAGTGGACGCTGACGTTTTTCGTATTCATTTGGTGATAAAACATAAACCGTAACTAACTAGAGGCTCTTGGTGGTCTTGATTTCTCCCACTTCGCACGAGTGTTCAGATGGTACGGCTGTGGGGTCTATGCCTCTGGGGGAATCGCTGGCCTGGAGAAGCGGACCAGTCCAGAGGGCTGGACTCTGGTCCCAGCTCCGCCACCACCAGCCCTGTGGCCCTGAAAAAGCCCTCCACCTTTTCTGAGGGAGTCTCATATTTTTTCAAATATAAATGTGGGATCAGAGTGGGACCTATTTTCTTAGCCAAGTCACTGTGAGACTTAAGGAAGCATAGAAATACTTCAGGAATGCAAAGTGGGCCTGTGTACATGTCTCATATCCATTCTGATTTGTCTAATTCTGGACAAATGGTCATTTTCATTATTCTTGCTCATGGCTGCCCCTAATAGAGCATCTACTACACTCAGGTATTGCCAGATGGTCCTTTGCTTAATTCCCTAAACAACCTTAAGAGATTGGTATTATGATCTCTATTCCACCAAAGAGAATGAAATTTAGAGAGGTCGAGTGACTTACCAGGGTCACAGAGCAATAAGTGGAAGATAAAACCCGGGCTTCCAATCCACATCTATCTCGTGCCACAGTCTGGCTCCTCTCTGTGAGGACAAGTGTGGATATAAAACTCCCCAAAGGAGAGCATCGCCATGATTTACAGCTTATACCTGATTATAATTAGCTGCTCTCCAAAACAAGGAGGAGAAAGAGAGAACGAGGAAGAGCAAGCAGCAGCGGAAGCATCTCACGCGTCCAGAACCCAAAGGGAATCAAGAAGCATTAAGGGAAAAAGCAGTAACAGTATAACTTGGTTTTCCTTGCCTTTCTGTGTCATTTAGGAAGGCAATTCTTCCTTTGGGGAAAGGCCATGGAATTTTAAAATCTGTGTGGTCTGTAGCCCATGGTTTTGCTTGAAGAAAGTATAAGTGGCAGGAGGGAGGCCATGGAAGAAGGGAAGGAAGGGCAGAAGGGCCCTTGGGAGAGGAAGGGGGTCCCGACATGCACCTGCTAGGCGGGGCGTTGTGGATGCTGATGTGGACGGCAGAACCCGGACTTTTCTTCCCAGCTCTGCTCCTGACCCCCTGCTTCTAGGTCTCAGATTCTTCCTTACTTAGTGAGAGGGTGCCCTGTGACCAGATGTCCCCCAAATCCCTTCCCATTCTGAAATAATCTTTTGTATTAACCAGGACTTTTTTTTTTTTTTTTTTTTTTTTTTAAATCAACTCCCTACCACGGTGGTTCTGTTGTCATTCCTGAGTTTGTGGCACATGGTTAGTACTTTTTTTTTTTTAATTTTATAGCTACTTTATTTATTTATTTATTTTTGGCTGTGTTGGGTCTTCAGTTCGTGCGAGGGCTTTCTCTAGTTGCGGCAAGCGGGGGCCACTCTTCATCGCGGTGCGGGGACCGCTCTTCATCGCGGTGCGCGGGCCTTTCACTATCGCGGCCCCTCCCGTTGCGGGGCACAGGCTCCAGATGCGCAGGCTCAGTAGTTGTGGCTCACGGGCCCAGCTGCTCCGTGGCATGTGGGATCTTCCCAGACCAGGGCTCGAACCCGTGTCCCCTGCATTAGCAGGCAGATTCTCAACCACTGCGCCACCAGGGAAGCCCAGGACTTTTTTTTTTTAAGAAAATTATAGCAAGTGCCAGTGACCATATGGACAAATTTTAATCACTTAAAAAGTTGTCTCTTCTACTCCTCTTTCCTAACTTTGACCTTGGCAGTCTGTGGTATAAGCCCAATACACAGAGGGCTAAACATCCGTAAGCAAGAGGTGTCCCAGAGAAAAAAGAGATAGATTTAAAAAAAAAAAAAAGCTGATGATTTCTCAATGCTTTGTAGATTAAAAACATGTAGCTATGCTTTATATAAGTTTTGAAAGTGCCACGTAAGTCACACAATTCATGTGGCCATTTACTGGCTTGTAAGTAACATCTTTAAAAGTGCCCTGCCCGTCTTGTATAGTATCCTCAACACCTAGAACAGCACCTAGAATGTAGGGGGTGCTTGATGAACATGAAACAAAAAAAATTAATGAATGAATGAGTCCTTCTCAGACAGAAGAGGTGGAAAACGGGAACATGAAGATATTTGCTTGGACACAGCTTAATGTCTTGCTGAAAAAAAAGAAAACATGGTGTGCTTTAATGGTACATGAGCAAACTGGGTCTGATGACAAAGACTGTGCTAGCTTTAAAAATCGGTAAGAATGAAGATTTATACTCAGTTTAAGATTGCTTTCGCTTTAGCTTAGCTCAGAACCAGCAAATCAGCCGTGCAAAGTATATTGTCAAGATCAAAGACACAGAGAGTGAAACATCCCCATTGTCTAGGGGCCAATAATGCCCACACAGAGTGGACAATCCATCAAGACAGTGGAGCTCAGAACCCAGAACCGCTCTCCAGCTGTGATTATCTGGGGGCAGAGCCTCAAGTACACTTCCAGCTCTTTCTGTTTCTTATGTATTATGGGACCTCAGCCAGGTCCAAAGGCACATTTTTATTTATAACATGAAGCTTTTTCAAAATGCAATGATTTGTCTTTATATTCCAAGAAATTTCACTGGCCTCATCTGCTTCTCATTATAGTTTCTTGTCCTTTTTTACTTTAAGAGTATGCTTTGACCTCAAGCAGATTTGCAGCCCACAGCGGGACAGGTTAATCCTGGTAAAGCTTTGGACCCTTCACCAGGGAGAGAGATGGAGGCCTCAGGAGCAGGACCGGGTTGATCTGGTCGTAAGGCAGCCACATCTCTAGTGGCCTGTGAAAGCTGGGAACTGGCTGCTTTCTCTAAATCTCTCTCTTTGAAGGAAAGAAAGCTGGAGGTATTGGGAGCCTCGAAGGACTTAATGAAAATCAATAACGAAATTAAAAGTGGGAAAAGGAGAACTTCGATTACTCTGACACTTTGGTCTTCAAGGAAAGAGCTTCGATTCCCCCTGCAAGGCATGTGTGGAATAGCGAAGACATTAAATGGCAGAGCAATGGGGCTTATGACTCATGAGCTGTCCACGCTGGATTCCCTCCACCCACCCGCTCCCTGAAATCAGAAAGGGAGGAGAGGTGAAGAATGGAAATTACTTCTAATCTCTGGGGGACCATGTGGGAATGAACTGCGGTTTCTTGACCAGGAAACCCCTTTGAAATTAAGCTCGAGGCAGGTGATGGGGCTCAGAGGAATGGGAGGCTTTTGTCAGCACCCTGAGGCCACACACGAAGCCAGCTTGCTTATGATGTCAGTTCTGATCTTCATTTCAACTGTCCTGAGCTGCTTCGGGGCTGATGCAAAACCTCAGGAAGAGGAGGTCATCACTCTTCCTGAGAAAGATGACCTGAGACATCATGTCAGTTGTGCCTGGAGCATCTCAGCCTGAGAACTAAGACTCTTACTCGTGTCTGTATCCTTACGAGGATGGGTTGATTGTACTCGTTGGCATGTACACAGCACACATTCACAATCAGCATCTATGCCCATTGCTCTGGGCTGATGTCATACGAGTCATAGATTTTGAATGTCACTACGTAGCAGATGATGCTGATGCCCAGCACGTATCTTCTCAGCACACCTGAGTCCCCCTGTCACCTCAGGAGACTATCTCCAGCTCGCTGACCACTTCCTACCTCAGGTACACACGTCTTTCTTCTCTGGAGCCCTGGGAGCTTGTTCTATAGCCGGCAGGGGACATATGGGCATGTGGAGAGTTAAAACCCCCAGTGGCAACTCTCAGCCAATGAGGAGGAAAGTCAATGACTAAATCCTCAAAGCCTCCCCACCCTTTGATTATGAGGCAAGTCCTTCACAGCTTCTCAGAAGGTCCCCAGGGAGACTGAGACCCAGTTGCCTCCAGTGGTAAATTACCCGTTAATATACTTTTATTACTTTTCCTCCTTTCTTTAATTCACTTCCCCAATTTCCTTACTTTTGCTTCCTAGGCTCGCCTTCCTATAAACTTCCTGCACTTAGTTTCCTGTCTCACGGTCTGCTTTGGGGGAGGTGGGTGAGTGTGGAATCCAAACTGAGAGAACCCCTCCCCTGACCCCTATACTAAGAACAGTTTTTCTTTCTATTTTTTTAATTCTTATTGGAGTATAGTTGCTTTACAATGTTGTGTTAGTTTCTGCTGTACAGCAAAGTGAATCAGCTATACGTATATATATATCCCCTCCTTTTTGGATTTCCTTTCCATTTAGGCCACCACAGAGCATTGAGTAGAGTTCCCCGTGCTATACAGTAGGTTCTCATTAGTTACCTATTTTATACATAGTATCAATAGTGTATATATGACGTGGATGGACCTAGAGACTGTCATACAGAGTGAAGTCAGAAAAAGAAAAACAAATATCATATATTAACGCATATATGTGGAATCTGATAAAATTGGTGTAGACAATCTTATTTACAAAGCAGAAACAGAGACACAGATGTAGAGAACAAACTTACGGATACCAAGGGGGAAAGGGGGGTGGTGGGATGAATTGGGAGATTGAGAACAGTTTTTCGTACATCATAAGTAATCAAAAAGTACATATGAATGTCTTGGGAAATCTTGCTAATCAAAAAGTACATATGAATGTCTTGGGAAATCTTGCTAATGGTAATTCCAGCTATTCCTTAGAATCCTTTGGGAGATGATTCACAGTTGGAGATCATGAGACAGAGAAGATGAAATACTTCCTTTCTTCGAAGAAGAGGGACAGCATATATATGAAAGCAGGGCCATGTGTGGTAAATGCAGGGAAATGTTATAGTTCTGCGTGCCTGGGACTTGGGTAGGTGGTAGATGAATGGTGGGGAAGGAGACAGGAAATAGGTATCTATCAATTCTCCCTCTTATTGACTCATTTTATTCCAGGTACCGCAGTAAAGGAGATTTCCGTATAGAATTGAGCTCAACCTTAACCTAAACAGGCAAAGAAGACTTTGATCAAAACTATTCAAATAGGGGAGAGAAATGGAACTCAACTCTAAATATAAAAGGGAGAAGCGGAGGTTTAGAGGCAATGGTCAGAGTGAGGGAGTAGGTGAAAAATTAGTAAGAAGAAATTGATTAGATATCAAGAGTGGGAGGATTCTCACTAAACTTGCTAATCCTGGGCTTGGCGGCTGCAGGAGAGGCCTGGTCAAGAGCTGGGCTCAAAGGCGCCAGGTTAAAGTTTGACCAAGAAGCTGGTCAAACCCTACCAGTGTGCTACCTCTGCTCCAACACAAGGAGTACGTGAAGCATTCAACCGTCCATCCACACTGTCAACACGTTCTTATGAAGCACTTCTGCTGGGTTCCGGGATACAGTGGGGGAGGAAGACAGACACGGTCCTTATTCTTATGAAGCTACATGGTTTGGAGGGAAGGTAGACACAAACTGGGAATTGCGTGGTTCGGTAAACACCGTGATGCGGGAAGCCCGGGAATATCCAGGAGGAACACCTGCTTTTTTTTTTTTTTGGATGACTTCCAGGATGACATGACATTGTATTTAAAGCCTTAAGGGTGAGTAGGTGTTGGCAAGGCAACAAGGAAGGAGAATAACATCATTAAGAATATGGTGGTTTCAAGAAATTGAAAAAAAGCTTGAGATGGGTGACATATATACACTAATATGCACAAAATAGAAAACTAATAAAAAAATAAATAAATTTTAAAAAAAGAAAGAACACTTTCCTATTCATAGCGGGAAAAAAAGTATTGTGAGCTACCTTCTTTTTAATGTACACTGTATGTTTATTACATTAAAAAAGTCTATGAAGATTATAAATATGAAAATGGAATTATACTTTATTTTTATAAGTAAATATTTCCTTAAATTGGCCACACATAGTCATACACAGAACCTAGATGTCAACTCAGCTGAATATTTTATAATATTCATTCATTTACTTATTCTTTCAAAATATATTATTGAATATCTATTATGTGCCAGGCATTATTATAGGTATTGAAGATAAACAAAATTCCTGCTGTCAAAGTATATATGTATTTAAGCAGAATAGGCTCAATAAATAAATGAAATAAAAAGAAGAAAAATAGAAAAAAAAAAAAAAGCTTGAGATGAGTGGGGGAGAGTTGAGGAAAATTAGGCTGGGAAGTTGGATAGAAGCCAGATTTAAAAAAAAAAAAAAAAGCCTTGAGGGCCAAATTAAGAAGATATGTATATGTTTACTACAGGACTTCTCAGAGCCTTTAATTGGTAGGTATCTTAGTTTGCATTCCACCAGAAGCACACTAAGAATCAGAACAGAATTAGTTTGTTTGGGAGGTGATTTCAAAGAACTCCACTAGGGGGAGTGAGGACAATCAGTAAAGGTGCATTAATGAGCAGGCTGATCCCTGTGGACAGTGGGGTCTTGGTCCCTCAGGTGAGCTCTAGGAGACAGTGTAGATCATGCCTCAGAGTTTTCCCAACCAACACGCAAGGAAGCTGAGGAATTCTCTCCCTTATACTGTCTGTCGTTGATTGATGTCTGCTTTCAAGGTCATTGATTCTCCAGGGCTTCCAGCTTGCCCTGCACCCTGGGTCAGGAGGAAAAGACAACAAATAACAGAACAAGAACCTAGGGCAAGAGCCGCAGGTGCGTACAGTAATCAGAGTGTGCAGTGCATGTGGACACAGCATGGACAGGGGCTGCTGCAGTAGGGTGATGGGGTCTGTGAAGTTTCAAGAGGGGAGATAAGGTTTGTGCATTTTCCAAATATATTTGACCATATCATACTTTTGTACAGAGCATCCTGAAAGACTAGTAGTTTCCACATAACACATTGTGAGCGTTCCTTGTCTAGGTCAGTGGTCAACACATTTTGTCTATAAAGGGCCAGACAATAAATATGTTTGGGCTTGCAGGCCATATGGTCTCTGTTACAGCATCTTCACTCTGTTGTATCATGAAAGCAGCCATAGACGACACGCAAATGACTGGCCATGGCTACGGTCCAGTGAAACTTTATTTACAAAATCAGGCAGCGGGGCCAGATTTGGCCCTTGACCTATCTATAGTTTGCTGACCCCTGGTCTAGATCATTCCTATAGCTCATCCAGCTCTAAGATTCTAAAACACGTTTGTGGTCGTCCTGCTCAGCAGAAAGGTCTGATTGAGTGATTTTACAAAGCCTTCGCTACGTCCTTCCCATGTGGCTCCATGGTAAATGTGTCTCAGATCATGGTGCCTAGTCTCTCTGGAACCCATCCCAACCAGCCCTCTGCAGCAGCCTCTTCATCCCATTTTGCCCACAGCCTCTCTACTAGGGAAAAGTAACTGAGCCTAAATTTAATTACTTTGCTGGGGAAATAAAAATAGTGTTGTCCTGAGGCTGCCTGATGCCAGGAATTTTCCATGGCATGGGAAGAGAAAAAAATAAATAGCAGTTTGAAATAAACAAGTCCTACCCACACTTCAGCAGGGGCCTAGAAAGGTGTGAAGACTGGGGGAAGCAGGGGAGGGGGTGAGGTGGCAGGACCCCGCTCCCTCTTCTTTATTTTTGAAGTTGAAGACTTAGGACAATAGTCCCTCCTGATACGCCCACTTAACCTGCATTTATTGACCACCTAATGATGACAGGCATTCATTCCTTCATTCAGTAAACACATTTTAAGTGCCTAATTTGTGCACTGATTATTAAGAATTCTCAATAATTATTAAGAATTTCAGTGGTGACAGCAGAGCATTAAACCAAGCATGGACTCCTTCTAAGCACTGTGTGATTACATATGTCACACCCATGAAGTCAGCCTTGGTGCTTGATGTTATAAAGATACATGTGCTGTTACAAAGAAGACTCCATTGCTCGCCCTAGAGAAGTTACTATCCAAGGAGGGAGGGAAGATGTGTGTAATAAAAGACCTATCAGCGCTTCACCCCATCATTTTCGATTTCTTTACCGCTTTTGTCCACATCAGATCCCAGTGAGCATCCATATTCAACAGCCAGACCCTCCATCCCTTTGTTAATGTCTGACCACAGGCTGCTGGAGCCACTTTGCCTGAGAGCTCAGAGAACTCAAAGTCCTTCGCCAATGACTGACTTGTGTGGGAATCCATCTAATTGGCCCCTTGCCTCTGATGGGGTCAACTCTGAAGCCAGCTGTGCACTGACCCCCAGACCAACCTCCCCTGCAGCATTGAGTCACACCCTACCTTGGTTCCCTTCTCATCCTTCTTCCCACCTCCCTACCGGTTCTTCCTGGAGCACTTCCTAATGGATCACCTTGACACAAAAATCTCATGTCCGAGTCTGCTTTGGGGGAACCCAACCTAAGACCCATGCATATAAGTTATGGGGAAGTGAGCTTCAGAATGAGAAGTGCTATGACAGAGATCCTGAGAAAGCACTTGGCACATTCAGAGGTGAGGAAAAGTACATCCAGCTGGAGGGCTGTGAAGGGCATAGGTGGGAGGAATCGTGGATGAATTGGCATCCATGTTGGGTCTCAATTAATGGATGTTATTTTAAAAGGTTGAGATGAATGGTGAAAGCAGTTGGGAAGGGGGGTGGTCTTATGTTTATTCTCTGTTTATCCCTCCGGGTCTTCTCTGCACTCGTTTCTCCCCTGCTCTGTGTCCAGGACAGCTGACCTGTGTGGATGGCACTAACAGGCAATCTTGCCTTCTGTCTTCTTGTTGGATTAGGCCAATGACCTCCGAGGTGATGGGAGGGTGGCGGAGTGTGAGACTTCTCCATAGAGCCCCTCCTTCTGTTTCCGGTAGCTGCTCCATCTCTTGCCCCTTCTGGTCTGGAGGTGGTCATGGGTAGCTGTGGGGACCGTCCCATCTCATGCTGGTTCACCTCAACCCTGCCAACATCTATGTAAGTACGCAGTCTCTTTTTTAATCCTTCTGAGCTGCCTCATTTGAGGGTACCAACAGGAATGTGCTGGAAGCCTGACTCACACAGATATGAAGAGGATGAGGACAGTGCAGGTGAAATGAAGAGCTCAACCAAGGGCGCAGAAGCCAGACTCAAAGCTGCGACGAGAGTAGTGAGCTGAGAGCGTAGTAGGATTTAAACTACAAAGGTTGGTTACAGACAAAACGCGAACAGCCTCGAGCGGTAGCCTAAGGAGTTGGGACTTGGAGCCACAGTATGTCTGACCAGATGTACTTGGGGGGAGGTGCTCTGACAAAAGTGAGAAGGATACGCACTGAAGATAAACTGGAACGGAGCTGAAGGATTTGGAGCCTACTGCGGTGATGTAGTCAGAGCCAGATTCAAGTGCAGACCGGCTGGACAAGGTACAATTGGAAATGTAATGAGATGTAGAAAGCCATCTGTATCTGACCCCCACCTTGAAGCCTTTATTCATGCTGTTCCTATTGCCTGGTGCATGCTTCCTCCCTTGCCTGGCTAATTCCTTCTCACCTCCAGGTTTAGCTTAAACATTATTTCTCCCAGGAAGCTTGTGCTGGCCCTCCCTTCTGGACTGCCTGAGGTCCCCTTGTTAATGTGCTCATATAATGAATGTCTTGTACCTATTTAAAACAGATCATACTACACTATGGCTATTTAATTTTCCAAGTGCCCCTTTGCACCATAAGATCCGGGAGGGCAGAGATGATGTCTGTCTTGCTCACTATTGTTTCTTTAGAGCCCAGTCTAATTCCCTAGCAACAGATAAATATATAATGGATGGATGGACAAAAGGAAGGAAAGATGGATGGAATCAGTGGCCTCTGAACGTTGCTCTTAGAAAAGTGTCTTGACCTTGACTTTCTAGTATCTGTTTGGATAGAATCATTCATTCATCCTCCTGTGATATTTCTTAGGTTCTTCTTTCATTCTACAGCTGAGCTTCAGAAGTCTCATTTCAGAGAGTAATTAATAGAGTCATATGTCTTCTGAAAAGGTCGGAATCTCTGAGGCTCCTGGCATAAAAGAGAATACTGACAAGAGGATGCATTTGCCAAGAAAAAAAAAAAAAGGAAATTATGAGAAGCGTTTTGCAGAGTAAACATCATTAGGAGGAAGGAGTAATGAAGCTAAAATAAATGTTTCCTGTTGAAGCCTACTTTGCATTACAAATCATGAAGGGGCTTGATTGGCTTGCCTGTTAGTGACAAATAGCCTGCAATTCATTTCTTTCTCCTGCTGACTTTTGGCCAACATGCTGCAAGATTCACGTAACTGTTATTTGACAACCCCTTTCTATATGTTGGGAGGAGGTGAGACAGGGCTTTGCCCAGAGAAACACCTGGTTTGGGGGACCAGCTCTACTGCACACTACTCCCAACCAGACACGCTGTTGTACCAATCAAGGCCCCTGCCTGGCACAGCTAACACACCCAAGCAGGCTAGTTGAGGAGACATTAACAAAGGAACCATTTACAGAAGTGTGGACAGGGTAAGAGAAACCAACAAGGGGTGATGTATCACCCTGGACCTAGTGACAGTGGGAGCTGCTGGTACCACTTCTGGAGCAGACATACTATCTACAATTTACAGGTGAGAAAACTGGAGTTGAGTCTCCCACCCAGGTGGTCCAAGGGAGGCTCAAAGAGGAAAACGTAGGGGACAGAATTTGGAAAACTGAAACTCTCTGAATGTATTACTGCATCATTCCCATCTCCTTGCCTCTACCACCTCCAGTCCGTGCTGCCCCCTTGAGTTTTGTTTGCTGTTCTTCAAACAAAGCACACTCCGTGGTTTTAAACAGGGGTCCCTTCATTCTAGAGGCTTTCACTGGCCACCTTTCCACCATTTGGGAGCATACATCTGCTGTCTTTGCTTACCTAGTGTCCATTCCCCCTTCTCACGACCGTACCTCAGTTTCCTCTTGAAAAATGAACGGGGTGGGCCATCAGAGGCACCCATAGAGCTTACCATCCTCCCTGAACCTTAGGTGGGCCCACAGTCACAAGGACCAGTTCAGGGATGGGCATGCATCCAATTCAAAGAGTTAGTGCTGAAAATGTGGTCGTTACTCATTAGTGAAAGGACTTCTCTTGGACTTTCTGGTGGCACAGTGGTTAAGAACCCACCTGCCAATGCAGGGGACACGGGTTCAAGCCCTGGTCCGGGAAGATCCCACAGGCCGCGGAGTAGCTAAGCCCATGCACCACAACTACTGAGCCCACATGCTGCAACTACTGAAGCCCACGCACCTAGAGCCCCTGCTCTGCAACAAGAGAAGCCACCACAATGAGAAGCCTGCGCACCGCAACAAAGAGTAGCCCCCGCTCGCCGCAACTAGAGAAAGTCTTGGGCAGCAACGAAGACCCAATGCAGCCAAAAATAAATAAATAAAAATAAAATAAAATAAAATAAATTTTTTAAAGGAAAAAAGGACTTCTCTTTCAGCCAGTGTTTCTAAGCCATTGGAATGTAAGCTGGAGAGAGCCGCCTGAGAATGAAAGCACCACGGGAGGACCCAGAGCTCAGAGATGTGGAGATGGATTCATGACGACTTTGTGCGAGCCCCCGACTCCAGTCTGGCTGGAGGGCAGCAGTCCATGAAGCCAGCCTCCCCCCTTACCTCTTGGTGAGGTGAGCCAGCGAGGAGGAAGCAACTGACAAAGGATTGATCTCCAAAATATACAAGCAGCTCATGCAGCCCAATATCAGAAAAACAAAAAACCCAATCCCAAAATGGTCAGAAGACCTAAATAGACATTTCTCCAAAGAAGATATACAGATTGCCAACAAACACATGAAAGGATGCTCAACATCATTAATCATTAGAGAAATGCAAATCAAAACAACAATGAGGTATCACCTCACACCGGTCAGAATGGCCATCATCAAAAAATCTACAAACAATAAATGCTGGAGAGGGTGTGGAGAAAAGGGAACCCTCCTGCACTGTTGGTGGGCATGTAAATTGATACAGCCACTATGGAGAACAGTATGGAGGTTCCTTAAAAAACTGAAAATAGAACTGCCATACGACCCAGCAATCCCACTACTGGGCATATATCCTGAGAAAACCATAATTCAAAAAGAGTCATGTACCACAATGTTCATTGCAGCACTATTTACAATACCCAGGACATGGAAGCCACCTAAGTGTCCAATGACAGATGAATGGATAAAGAAGATGTGGCACATATATACAATGGAATATTACTCAGCCATAAAAAGAAATGAAATTGAGTTATTTGTAGTGAGGTGGATGGACCTAGAGTCTGTCACACAGAGTGAAGTAAGTCAGAAAGAGAAAAACAAATACCATATGCTAACACATATATATGAAATCTAAAAAAAAAAAAATGGTTCTGAAGAACCTAGGGGCAGGACAGGAATAAAGACGCAGATGTATAGAATGGACTTGAGGACACGAGGAGGGGGAAGGGTAAGCTGGGACGAAGTGAGAGAGTGTCATGGACATATATACACTACCAAATGTAAAGTAGATAGCTAGTGGGAAGCAGCCACATAGCACAGGGAGATCAACTCAGTGTTTTGTGACCACCTGGAGGGGTGGGAGGGAGGCTCAAGAGGGAGGGGATATGGGGATATATGTACACGTATAGCTGATTCACATTCTTATACAGCAGAAACTAACACAGCAATGTAAAGCAATTATACTCCAATAAAGATGTTTTTAAAAATTCAAAAAAAAAAAAAAAAGAACAAGGCAAGGATACCCACTCCTACCACTTCTATTCAACCTTGTACTGGAAGTCCTACCACTTCAACCATAAGGGTCTATGATTAGGTTTTGTGCTCTGCTCTGACGAATTCCAGTTGGGGGAGTGACCCAAAGCTCAGAGTGGCTGAGAAGCTGTCACCTGCTGGAAGGTCATCTCTGCACAGCTGTACTAAGAAGGCTCCACATCCCACTTCAGCTGAGGAGGGGGAATAACACCTCCCTTTCATTTAACTTTTAGACCTCACGTTTTCATGTTTGCAGTGTGTTAACTCCCAACCTCCCTGCAAAACTCCTGTCTGAGGTCCCCAAGATTAAGGTCTGATGTGAGCCAAAAAGGCTATTTCTGCCTGTCCTCAAAAGTGCAGTCAATAGGGAAGGAGAACAGAAGAGGGAGGAGGGTACCATTTGGAAGCTTCACCTAGGCAGTGACCTGGTTGACAGTGCTATTGTTTTTTTCCTAAAATCTTTATGGCATTTTGCAGAACAACTAAATGTAAAACCTGGTCTTAAACTGGATCCTGTACCAGGGAAAACTAATTTAAAAGGCATTAATAAGTCAACTGACAAAAATGGAAAATAGATGATGGGTTAAAGAAAAGTTTAACATTTAAGGAAATGTCAAATTCCTCAACACTTTAACTTTACTGGGGTTTTTGGAAGAGAATATTCTTTTTAGGAAATATACACGGAAGTATTTATGGACAAGGGAGCTTGGTATATACAATTTATTCTCAAATGGTTCAGAAAAAAATCATAGAGCAAATAATGAAGCAATTGCAACGAAATGTGAATAGCTGGTGAATCTGGGTGTAGGGTGCATAAGAGTTCTTTGTGCTGTTCCTGAAACTTTTTCTATAAGATTAAAATCATTTCCAAATAAAAAGCTGAAAACATTTAAAAGAGTCTGAGAAACATACCAAAGGCCTACAATGTGGTAGGAGGAATGACAGACAGCTCACTGACTCACTCTTTTATTCATTCAGTCATTCCATAAACATTCACCACATACATCCTAGTGTCTTGCACTAGTGCTACAGACATGAATAAGACATAGTCCTGCCTTCAAGGAGTTTACTTCGTGATAAGGAAGGAAAATTATCCAAAATTGATTGGATCAGGGAAGAGTAACACCTTTTGCCTAATCTTGTATTTTCTGTACATTACTTATCCAAAGCAATGGTCTTGAAGTTTGCTGCGGTCAAAAACAAATGTCATATTCATTAACTGAGAGACTTGAAGATTTTAGCAATCCTGTCAGATTATAAGGGAAGAAGTGGAGGCCCAGTGACTTAACATGTTCACAGCAAGACTGTCTTTTCTAGGGTACCCGATGTATCTCTAGCCATCTCACTGCATGCTTTTATGAGTTCCCAAAACTTCTCAGAGGTACAGGTCAAGGAACCAGACCCTCAGCTTTTACCAGCTTTCCTAAATTCAAGGAGAAGAACTCTCTGCTTGAATTAATCCAATGGTTCTCAGTTGGGGGCGATTCTCCACCCCATCCCCATCAGGGGACATGCGGCAATGTCCAGAGACATTTTTGGTAGCAGAAGCTACTGGCATTTAGTGGTAGAGTCCAGGGATGCTTCTAAACATCCTACAATGCACGGGACACACAACAAAGAATCATCTAACCCAAAATGTCAATAGTGCAGAAATTAAGAAATTCCGAACTAGTCCAAAATCTTGGACCAGTTCAATTAAAGGGAAAGGAGGGAAAGGAGAAGGGCAGGAAGAAGAGTATATCAGTTAGGAATAAGTTCAACTGCAAGAGAGAGAAACCCCAAAATAAAGATGGCTTAAGCAAGATAGATATTTATTTCTCTTTTTTTCTAGAGAAGCACACTGTTGAGAAGTGCAGGGCTAGCATGACACCGCCCAGTCATCAGGGAGTTGATCTGCCATCTGCCCCAGCTGTTTTCTTCTCGTGGTCCAAGTTAGGATGTGATGGTTTAAGCTCAAATGTCTAATTCCAGCCAGCAGGAAGGAGGAAGACGTGCCCAGCCTTGAAGAACACATCCCAGGAGCCACACCTACTGTCCATTTGGACAGATTTATCACACGGCCACACTGAATTGAAAAGGAGGATGGAAAAAGGCAATCCTTCTTCCAGGAAGCCATGAGCCTAACTAAAAATCAGGAGGTTCTCCTCCTACACTGTTGGTAGGAATGTAAATTGGTGCCGCCACTAAGGACCAAAGTATGGAGATTCCTTAAAAAACTAAAAACAGAGCTACCATTTGATCTAGCAATCCCACTCCTGGATATATATCTGTAGAAAACTCTAATTCGAAAATATCCATGCACCCCAATGTTCATTGCAGCACTATTTATGATAGCCAAGACATGGAAGCAACCTAAATGTCCATCAACCACTGAATTGATAAAGAAGATGTGGTATGTATACACAATGGAATATTACTCAGCCATAAAAAAACAATGAAATAATGCCATTTGCAGCGAAATGGATGGACTTAGAGATTGTCATACTGAGTGAAGTAAGTCAGAGAAAGACAAATATCATATGATATCACTTATATGTGGAATCTAAAAAAAAAATGATACAAATGAGCATATTTACAAAACAGACTCACAGACATAGAAAACAAACTTATGGTTACCAAAGGGGAAAGGGGGCAGGGAGGGATAAACTAGGAGTTTGGGATTAGCAGATATAAACTACTATATATAAAACAGATAAACAACAAGGTCCTACTGTATAGCACAGGGAACTATATTCAATACCTTGTAATAACCTATAATGGAAAAGAATCTGAAAAAAAAAAATATATATATATATATCTGAATCACATTGCTGTACACCTGAAACTAACACAACATTGTAAGTCAACTTTACTTAAATTTTTAAAAATGCAAAGTGCAATAAAGCAAAGAGAAATAAAATGAGGTCTGCCTGTAATCATAAGAGCAAAAATAGAAATTAAAAAGAAGTGAAAAAAAATCAGGGGGGTTCTATTACTGAAGTACAAGGGATGAATGAATGCTGGAAGACAGCTCACAGAGTCTGCCGCAGATGCACAAACTAGATATTTGCTCTGGGGATGTCTGTAGTGTTTTTGTCTTTGTATTCACCCAACTGTTTTTCTAATAGTCTTCCATTGCACTTGGTGTCTGTAACTGTTGAAGCAACAAGTGCCATTTTATAATTCTACAAAGTGCATAATAATTAAGGGATACACCTCTTTAGGGAAAGGTGACAGGGAGGACTTGCATTGTTCCCAAATAGGAAACCAATAACCTCAGTAAGAGTGAAGATCGTACAGAAATGTGAGCCTGGGAAAAATAAGACCACAAAATTCCTAAACGGCCCACACGACTTCCCAAATGAGTTAGTTAACCAAGGATGCCAATTTAAAACTAAAAACTAAAACATGGGGGTAGGGGGATATATTTTTATACATTCTACATATTTATATATTTATATATTGCATATGTATATGCGTGTGTGTGGTGTGTATACATGTGTGTGTGTATTTATACTCCCCCGCATTTTCTCTTCCTATATATATGTATTCTCAACCAAATTAACGTTTGCGCTAATAACAGCTTTCAACAAAACCTATCCCAATTTGCTTGCGGTTGTTTCTTATATATCTTGTCACACTAATAATATTCAACAAATTTTAGACTGTTGTCACATTACTGTGTTCTTAACAATGACTTTCCTACTTCTTCAAGTACTCTGTCAGGCTATCAACAGATTGGTGACCAGTCTGTTGTTCAAACTGTGTATTTCTGAAAGGTAATTTTTAACCCTAGGACACAGTGCTTCTGTTGCTGAAATAGTTGCTCTAGAATCTCTTGGAAGTGCCAACTGCTTCATTAATCGCCCACATATTGTTTCACACTTTCTGATGAAATGCCACTGTCTAACTTTATCATCCAGACCTAAACACGCAGAGCATAAAGCTGGGTTTACAGACAGATTTACCATCCACGATGTCAAACAAATTAAAAATGTTTAAGTGTCAACGACCTGATATTGAATTGCAAACAACTCTGGCTTCATTTGGGTGAGTGGGTTGGGCTAAATGGAACCTGAAGCTTTGAAATAGAATTCACCCACCGTTTCTGCTTAGCAATTATGCCAGCTTTTTTTCCTTGGAGATTGGAGCCTGGTTATGGAAATCGCATTTATGCCTCTTCTAAATATGCAGACTCATACTCCAAACCTCTCATTTGTGATTCTATGATAAAGAAAAGAAGCTGAGAGGAAGGAAGACAACATTCGTGTTTCTGAACTTAATCTGAAGCTGGCTTAACTCACTCTGAGCCACGGACAAGAATAAGAGCAATTCCTCCTTAACTGCCAATTAGCGCAAACCTCTCTTATCACGATAGAGTGGAGGTTCGGGGGGGGGGGGGTCTGGTTATTTAGATAGACTGGGTTATTAAGAGTCAATCTGTGGGGCAGGGGAGGGGCTGTTTATCCCCCGAAATTTTGGACAAATTTTTTTCTTTCCCTACATATCACAACAATATCTAGCATTTACTGGAAGCATGTTATATGCCAGGCACGGTGCTAAGCTCTCTATTTAATCCGTTAAAAACATCCCTCTAATTTAGATATCATTTCCGTTTGTACAGATTAAGAAGCAGAGGCTCAGAGATGTTAAGTAACTTTCCCAGGTCACAGAGCTTCCGGCTGGACTTCTATTTGAGCTCTGGTGAGCCTGATTCACTTATGTTTTCTTAGTTTTCTTTTTAGAGTTTTGAAACATCTTTAATCCCTCTGGAATTTATTTTGGAACATGACATGAAATGAGACATCAGTATTTCGTTTTCTACAAATGTCCAAATATACATTTTCTACAAATGTAACCAATTGACCCTGCCACAACTTAAAAAAAAAGGGGGGGGGGTGGTTTGTTGAACAACTTAATGACAAGAGGAAATGCTATGACAAAAGTTAAGTAGAGGAAAAGGAGGAATACTAAGCTATATATACAGTGTAAGTAACTACATTAACATATATATATGACCATTGATATAACGTCTATTGAACAGTTGCATGGAAATATTGATATAACCCTGGATGCTGTTGAAGAGTCTGAGGTCTGGCCGCAGACTGCCTGGGTGGGTCTAAATCCCACATCTACCTCTTACTCCCTCTGGGTGGCCGCCTGCAAATTACTTAACCTCTCTGCGCCCCGTCTCTCATCTGTAAAGTGTGGGTAGTAATCTTACTCATCTCCTGAAGCGACTGAAAGGGTTAAATAAGTTGATCCATGCGAACACTTAGCATAGTGCTGGCACCTAAAAAATACCGCACATATAAATATGCCAGATCCGATGTTTATAGTTGTTATAACTGAACGGTGTCATCGTATGCATTTTAATTTTTTTCAAATTGTCTACAATGACTTCTTTTGGTTGTTTTGCGTGTTATACTCAGAAAAAAAACGTATAATTGTTTTTAAAAGCCTGGGTCTTCAGCATTCCACGAATGCCGAAATACTCTGAAAGCAAAAAGGTACCCCCCTTACAAACTTCCTTTTGAGATGCACCCTCATTGGGAGAACCCACTGTCCCCCCAGCAGAAAACAAGTTCCTTATTTCCATAAGCTGATAACACAGGGAACTTGGGCTCAAGGATTCAGTTAAAAAAAAAAAAAAAATCCTTAAATAACAAATAGGAGGTATTTGGCATTATGAAAACAAGAAGCAATAACTGTAAATAACTCCCAGGTAAATTATGTCTTCAAGTCCTTAAGGTGTCGTGAGATTCGGGAATATGTTATATTGCATTATAATTTATCATTGGATCTAGAAGTCTGTTCTGTAATAGGTCTAGTAACAGGGGTAGGAATTAATCTGCCATTCGCACCTCATTACATTGCTGGGAATATCACCGAACTGGACTCCACGTGAGACAGACTTTCGTGTAAGGGGGCCAGACATAGGAATCTAATGCAAGTACTTTCTGACACATAGGGAAATGCTAAGGTAGAAAGCTGATTATTCAATATAATGCAGTTCTCTGGCTAAACTTCCCCAGGCTTCAGATGAAGCTAATGAAGCAGAGGTTTAATCTGTGTTTCTTCCGAGATGATTGATGAACAAATCAGCTGCAAGTAAGTGGGAAAACAACTGGGAGAAAAGCTTAATATGTTTCCTCCAGCACTGAGTCTGTCACGGCTCTGTAACTCCTTCTGTTCAGAAATTCAATGTATACAAGAAAAGGCTAGGCAACTAGTCCTGGCAACCTGTTACTCTTCTGGGAAATGGTGGTCAAACATTTCCTTCTAAGTAGTTAAATCCCTTCTCTCACTAGGGCCTTAGAAGCCTGAGAATGTTAAACAGTAGCTGTGTGACTTTGAGCTTGTTTCTTGACCTCTCTGAACTTCATTTTCATCTGTCCAGGAAGAATACTTACCTTGCAGTAATTCTGTGAGGACTCCAGACAATTCATTTAAAGTGCTTATATTAGAACCTGACACCTAATGAGTGCACAGTAGCTGTCTGTATAATGCCTGGGGTTCTGATTTCAAGAGCCTTGGAAGGGTCTCTAGGTCACCTGCTCCCCCAACTAATTTGCTCATGTTTGAATCCCTTTAGGTGGAGAATTGGCTTTTATTCCACTATCATAGGTCAGGCTTAACCACAAATATCTAGGAGGGGTAGCAATTTACTTAAATTTACACTAAGGTAGAAATGATCCATATCAGAGTCTAGCAGATTCTGAAGGGCTAGAAGGGAGACAGAAAACATAGTGACTCATTAAGCATTTTTTTAGCAACAACTACCTGCTGGGTTTGCGCTCGTCCTGGGAGACGGAGGCCAGAAAAGGCTTATGGACATTGAACGTGTTCCTCTCTCTCCTGGCTCACTCCTGCTTCTCATCCTTGCTGCCTTCTTGGCTTGGTGCACTTCTTAGGTAACGTAGGCACTCAGATTCTGCAGTACAGACTCCAACACTTCAACTCCTACAGCAGAATCCTCCCTAGAACGTGCCAGTCTTAGCCCCATGCTCAGATGTAAGACACTGCTATTTCTTTGTTTTAATCAAACTCAGTTTAAATCAGTTTCCAACGCTGACCCCCTCCAGGCTGGGTAGAACTTCCATCTCCATCACCATTGAGCATTTACCTCTCTGGGAGTCACTTTAGAATCCAGGAGATTTTTGTGGTACCCAGGAGATAGAGAAAGGGCACCAAACTTCCCATCCCCATGGCCCTCACCAGCCTCCTCATGGGCCATGTTGGCAGCGGTCCCTCCCCACTCTCGGAAGCGCTCAGCTTCTGTGGGAACACAACTCCTATGAAAGCGGAGAGCCTGGGTTTCTTCAGTCCGGCCACCCCATTGATGTCTGGCTGCCCTGGGAGGTACTGCCACTCTGCAATGTAAGCATCCTGACATTTCTCACCCTCCGACTCTGGTCTCTTCTTGAGTCCAGACAGCTTCTTCTATCCCAGGGCTCTGCAAACATTTTCTGCAAAGGGCCAGATAGTAAATACTTTAGGCTTCACAGGCCATGCCATCTGGGTCACAACCACTCAGCTCTGTTGTAGCGCTAAAGCAGCCCTAGACAAGGCATGAAAGGATGAAGGGGCCTTCATCCCCATGACCCTTTACTTATGGACTCTCAAATTTCATTTTCACAAAATGTTCATATGTCACAAAATTTTATTCTTCATCTGATTTTTTTAGAACTGGATTTTGAGAAACCATTCTTAGTGTTCAGGACACTGAAAAAAAACAGACAGCGGGCCAGCTTTGGCACACGACAAGTAACTGGCCAATCCCTGCTCCGGCCTCTTGTCCTCAAAGAAACTTAATCTCTTCAGTGAGTGTGGACTTTTGGAAAACAAAAGCCATTTATTGCTTCATTCATTTGTTTAGCAAAGCTTTGTAGGGTGACCAACCATCCCAGATTGCCTGGAATTGAGCAGGTTCTCAGGATGTGGCATTTTCAGAACTACAACTTGGAAAATTCCGGGCCAACTAGGACAGTTGATCACCCAACCTATTAAATGCCAGGCAATGACGTTTCCAGAGTGCAGAAAACCAAGTCTTTTGTTTTTATGAGGCTGGGATGCTCTTCAGGAAGACAGGTGCCTCTGCCCACAACTCCTGTTCTTGGCTTTGTGTCCACACTGTCCCCCACCCCAGGGCAGACGATGCAAAAAGGCCTGTGAAAGGAGACCAAGGGATAATGCTTGGGGAAAAAGCCCAAATTATCCATTCAACAGATTTTCCTAAACACAGCGAAGTAGATAGTGTTAAAAAACAAAATTCAACTGAGTAAATTTTCAGGATCTCACTGACTTTATTCAGTGATTCATAAGTCAAGCAGCAGCCAATCTAGTAGAGAGAAAGGCAAGAGATTTTACAGGCAGAAGGGAGCGGGAACAGGGAAGTTATACTAGGCAGAAAGTAGACAGGTTATGGCAAGGTTACTTTCCCTTAGGGGATGGTGGGGGTCTATCAGGCACATGACCTAACTGAAGCTGATCGGGCAATTCCTGATTGGCTGGTTTAAGATTCCATTTCTGAGAGAGGTGAAACTGAATTAAGTCTTGATTTGGTGAGTGGGGGACTCAGCACAAGTAACTCCATTTTGGGCCTCTTGTCTTTACAGTAGTGTTGGTTCCAAGGCTCAAAGAAAGAGTGGAAAGAGTAGACAGGGGAAGTTTCTCTCTAATGCAATGTGAGTGAACCAACACCTAACCACACCCCTACCCATGTTGCAGGACGAAACCCCGGCTGGGTCATCTAGGCCTAGGAAGCCGAGCAAGGCCTCCCAGAGTGGCTCAAACCTCTTTCACACCTAGAGACTCCTCTTGTACTAGAAAATGGAAACATCCCAAAACCACATTATAAAAATTGTGGGCTAGCTTACTTGTTCAATCCTATTGGTCCAACCCTGTGCTGTATTTAGACACTCAATTGGACTTCATGAGAAAAGTCTAAACTTGAGGCCCTTTGGAAATGTGAGGTCCAGGCAAAAAAGCTCTCCTCTTCTCCCTCATCCACACCCCCAAACCCATTTTCCTCCATGATAGGGTTTGGTAAAGTAATACAGCCTCAGCGGAGCCCCTGTGAGGCTGTTCAGAGCCTTTACTTAATTAGGAAAGTTTCCCACTCTGGGACCACATGCCAGAGTGGTGAGTGATGCACAGACTGGATCTCCCTATTGGGCCCCCTTTGTCAGGCAGCTTTGTGCAGTGTACAACCTGTGCCACCATACAAAGCCACCCTGAGACAACTGTCTGACCCTTCAGGAAAGAAATCAGACCATTTGTCCGAAGTTGAAGGGATAAAAGAGAGGGTGAATCAGTTGCATCAGACATCTTCGGCCCCATTGTGCAGCGCGTTCAGGGTAACTGGGATCCAGACTACTTGTCTCTGACTCCAGAGCAGTAACTTGCTCCTTAAGGAAGTGATTTCTGTCTTCCAATCACTTGTGTTTTTGATAACTGGCTGTTTCTTGCCTATTGTGTCTCCCTGTAGTTCTACTTGCAGAATGTGCCCGCAAAGGATGGGCTGAAGCATGGGTTGGGAAAGCTTTGAAAGCCAGCCAGGTGGAAACTTGGAAGACAAAAGGTCTTCAAGCAGATATTATTTGCAGTCTTGGGTTAAGCAGCTGCTGGGGGTGGGGGAGGACAATAAGAAGTGAACCCTAAATTAAGCTTCAAAGGGGGGGCTTCTTTAGCTTGGCGGGGGGCGGGGTGGGAAAGGAGGCCCTAGGACAAGGGCTTTTATACATCCGCCACTCCCCTCCCCCAGCTGAGAATTGTTAATCAGGTACGGGTGGTAAAGTCCCCTATATGCATGGCCTGACAACACTGCCTGACAGCTGGTAGTCAGGTTGCCATGTCAACAGGAAGAGACCCTATTGGGGTTTTTATTTACTCATCACCAAGTTCTCTGTCTAAGTAGCTCCTAGCTATGGGAGAAGCTAAGTAAGCTGATCTCTGACTCGCAGACTGTTTTCCTAGGCAATGGAATTATTTTGACCCCAGTGGGGAAGACTGGGGTCCTGCAAAGGCACCCAGAGTATGGGAAGGAGGGGTGGGAGAGTGAGAGGGATGGAACCTTCCCATGAAGCCTCCTGTTTTACTGACAGGGAGATTCACATTTATGCGGTTTCTATCATGTGACTGAAATTCTGCTAGAAGCTACACAGATTCAATTTTATTTCATTCTCACAGCTATCATCTAGGATTGCTATTAGTGTTCCCATTTTACAGATGAATAAAGAGAGGCTAAAGGGCCAAACAGCAGAGCAATGTTTAACTGAGGATAGGTCGACAAGATGGACTATTATGCAGCCATTTAAAAATCATCTTTTTGAAGATATATCTTGACACATTCTCAAAAGTATATAGCATGTTCATATGATAAAATATACATGATGAACAAATATCCATAGGAAAAAAGTATGGGTAATAATATTGTGGAAATCACCAAAAACCACCCAACTGAGAGCAGGCAAAGACTATGTATTCAGAGCTTGCTACACAAGGGAGTTGGCCACCATCACTTGCATGTGGCAGAGACTGAAAGGCAGGCAGAGGAATGAAAAAGCTTTGTAGTAGAAAAAAAGAGAGGCTTCAGGCGTGACCAGATAGGAGGCTGTTGGCACGGGGAAGCTGGAGAAGGGCTGTCTAGGAGCGGGGCGTCCTGTGTGATTTGTTAGGGGAGCATATTTGGCTTTCTCTGATTGGTCCTAAGATCCAACTATATGCTGCCTACAAGAGATGCACTTTAAATATAAAGACACAAATAGGTTAACATAGATGGAAAAATATATTCAATGCTAACAATAGCATAAAAAGGCTAGAGTAGCCATATTAATAAAAGATGAAAAAGACTTCAAGATAAAGAATATTAAAAAAAAAAAGATAAAGAATATTACCAAAGACAAAGAGGTATGCTTCATAATGATCAAAGGAATTTGATTTATTCAATTCATCAGGAAGACATAATAATCATAAATATATTAACACCAGAACTTCATAATAAATGAAGCAAAAAGAATGCCAGATTCCCTGCATGTACAGGTTTTCTGTGGCCTCGCTGTGAGCTGAGTATATTTCCCTACACCTTGACTTTGGCCATATGACTTGCTTTGCCCAATGGCATGAAGGTGGAAGAGGCAATGTGCCAATTCCAACCCCAGACGTGAAGAGGCATAGCAGACTTCTGCTTACTTTCTTGTGTGTCTGCATTACCCAGGCGAGGAAAGTGCCCCAGCCGGCCCACTGGTCCTAATATGATGACAGACACATAATGAAGAATTACCTGACCGACCAGCAGACTTGCAGCTTAGACCCACCCAGCCTAACCCAGAATTAGGGAGTATTATAAACAACTTTACGTCAACAAATACGGCAACTAGATTTAGGGACAACCCCCTCCAAAAGATAACAAATTCCCATTGTCCAGGACATTGAAACTGTCTACTGCAAAGAGGGATGTTCATGGAGAACACTGAGAGACACCACCAGGGTTTCTCAGAACAATGTTTTTATATATGAATCCCAATTCAGGAGACCCTCTAAATTGGCCACAGTGTGCTGGCTCAGGAAAAGTGAGAAAAAGGACGGACTATAAGCAAGTTTCCAAGTGAGTTAGGTGCTTCTTTTCTTTCCGAAAATTAAATACAGCTGCAGGAGTCCCTTCATTGTAAGTGGAGTGATCAGTGACAGTCCATCCATAAAGTGCAATCATCCAACCTCTAGATAACATATTTGGATGACCTTGCAAGGTTCTGGTAACATAAACAAAAAGGTCAGAGTGCCATGGAACTTACAATATTCATGAGAAGTTGTACTTATTGTGTTTATTTTGCAACAATAAAAATACAGTCTATTGACTGCATTGTTACTACATATCAAGTGTGACGCTAAAAAATTTTCTAAACGTTGGCTTGAAAGAAACCCTATGAAGTTGATAGCATAAACTCCACTTCATAAGCCAGGAAACTTAGGGTAATATGTCCAAAGTCACATCATGATTTAGGCCAGATGATATCTCAGTGGTTTAGAACACAGAGTCTGCAGCCAGCCCCGGAATTGAATTCCAGCCCCACCCTTTCATAGCCTGGGGAATCTTGGGCAAGTTACTTAATGTGTCAGCGCTTCATCTTCTTTATGTGTAAATGGAAATAAGAATGGACCCCGTTCGGGCCCAGCCTGGCCGAGGCTCTCTGCCTCGGCAGGGGAGGGTTCTTTTTTCCCTTTGGGTTCCCTTTGGAGGACATGCAAGTCTTAAAACGACCTTGATTAGTGAAGGCAGGTGAAATGGATCAGAGTAATCACTACCCACAGTTTCAGAGGCAGAAGGTGTGCAGACATCATAACCATTTCACAGATAAGGAAAATGAGGCTTGGTGGGATGTGTGACTAGGCCAGGGTTAGTCTGGGGTGCACTGGGGATTTGAACACTGGTTGCCTGACTTTACCTCGAGCGAAGAACCTAAGGGTGAACTGGAGGCATCGCCAGCTTTTCTTCACCAGACCATTCTGCTCCGGGGTCTAGGAAAAGGCCTCCTGATTAAAAATATTCAGCAAGGAAATGTATTGGCTCAAAAACGAAATAGACTCGGGGTTTATCTAGATATTCTGAACTCCTAATGGAATAAAAGAAAAACCAAATTGCCAGTCTCTTTTCTTTGTTTCTTCCTGTGTATCAGAATCCTGTTCCTTTTTTATTGGAGTACAGTTGATTTACAATGTTGTGTTAGTTTCAGGTGTACAGCAAAGTGAATCAGTTCTACATATACATGTATCCACTCTTTTTTAGATCAGAACCCTGTTCTTCATCCAAAGTTGGAGTGGATGCTTTTGGTACCTGCCCCCCTCCGCACTCATCTTTATACTCAGAAAGATCCTGACTAGGAGGGTCTGCAGTCTCTGCCTGACGGTTTTGAAACCGGAGCTGAGATAATGAAACCGGAGCTGAGATCAACACAGCACAAGCTTTATTCAGTGGCCAAAGAATGGAGAAGTGGGAACTAAGTTCACAGATCACCTTCTCACCACGTGGGGAGAGGGATTTAATTTTAAAGAGTAAAAACAAAGGGAGGAGGAGTGAGGCTAATGACGGGGAGGCATGTGCATTAGTCTACTGGAGAAGGGCCGGGGCTTTTTTCTAGGGAGTGGGGTGCCACCCCCTTTTTATCCTCTTTTGGTCCTTAATGTCTGGTCAGGGCCACCGGTAGGTGTGTCATTTAACATGCTAATACAGTAAAATCAGCATAATGAGACTCTGTTGGAGAGTCGTTGCCATCTTGGTCCCAGCTGGTTCCATCTGGGTTTTTTGTTTGTAGTTTCCTTTCTTATCTCTGGACCCTTTCACTTAAAGATTTATGTTAACTCCTGCTAAAGGTGGGGTTTGGTGGGTTTTGAGCCAAGACCTGGAGCAGCTCTGGCAACACACCTCCCCTTCAGATTCAAAAGGGAATTTAGATAAAATGTTGATGAAACATGGTGAGACTTGAGCTAGAGTTTCATCTTGATTTGTGTTCCCCAGAAGCAGATCCTGCGACAGAGATTTGAGTGCAAGTAGCTGAGGTGGGAAGTGGGTGCGGGAGTCGGGGAAGTGAGACAGGGAACGGGAGGCAGCCAGGGAGGGGTGTTACCAAGCAGATCTCACTGTGGACAGTGGAGCTCAGAGCTGCTGGGGAACCATAGGACACTGTCACATGTGCCTTGGTCATCCCAGCTGCGCGGTGAGGAAGCTGGAGGGTTCACCCACAGGCTCCCTGTCCGGCACTGATTGAGAACCGCTCCTGAGAGCATTAGCTTGACGGTGCTGTTGGTTTGCTCAGGGCCAAGCGTGCTCCTACAGCCAGGAAAAAAACGTCAGGCAGAGACTGCAGACACTCCTAGTCAGGATCTTTCTGTGTGTAGAGATGAGTGCGGAGGGGGGCAGGTACCAAAAGCATCCACTCCAACTTTGGATGAAGAACAGGGTTCTGATCTAAAAAAGAGTGGATACATGTATATGCAGAACTGATTCACTTTGCTGTACGCCTGAAACTAACACAACATTGTAAATCAACTGTACTCCAATAAAAAAGGAACAGGATTCTGATACACAGGAAGAAGCAAAGAAAAGAGACTGGCAATTTGGTTTTTCTTTTATTCCATTAGGAGTTCAGAATATCTAGATAAACCCCGAGTCTATTTCGTTTTTAAGCCAATACATTTCCTTGCTGAATATTTTTAATCAGGAGGCCTTTTCCTAGACCCCGGAGCAGAATGGTCTGGTGAAGAAAAGCTGGTGATGCCTCCAGTTCACCCTTAGGTTCTTCGCTCGAGGTAAAGTCAGGCAACCAGTGTTCAAATCCCCAGTGCACCCCAGACTAACCCTGGCCTAGTCACACATCCCACCAAGCCTCATTTTCCTTATCTGTGAAATGGTTATGATGTCTGCACACCTTCTGCCTCTGAAACTGTGGGTAATGATTACTCTGATCCATTTCACCTGCCTTCACTAATCAAGGTCGTTTTAAGACTTGCATGTCCTCCAAGCTGCACGGAGCCTAAACAATAAGATGTTTGCCTGAGTTGTTTTCCAGAAACTTGGAATCAGCTGTGTCTAGTTGTAGCTGAGCTGGTTAAGACTGAATAGGAGCACTGACCCTCCAACTGGGCATGCGCCTGTGTCCTCTCCGTGACCTTTTGACATGAGAGGGCTAAAAGCTCCACCCTCAGATCGTGCTAAGCCCCGGGAATTGCCCGTGCAGAGGCCTGTAGCCTCGTTACGCCTGCGCAGAAGGAGGATTCCTGCACCTTTTTCCAATCACCTTTCCCCACGCCCCGCATGTCCCCCACGCCTCAGCCCGCCCTGCTGCTTTGTTCCTCGTCCTATAAATACAACCCTCCCACCAGCCCCTTGTCTTCCGGGGGGGGGGGGGGGGGGGGCGGTTTGAGGTCTGTTCTGTGGTCCCCACGGTTGGTCTCCTTGCAAAAAAAAACCTCTCTTTGCTACAAACCCCTGCGTTTCAGCATTTTGGCTTGCTGAGCGTCAGGTAAGACGAACCTAGTTCAGTAAGATCTCTCTCTGAGTGCAACATTTTTTCAAAAGCCTCTACGTGTGCCACATATCCTGTGGTACAGCTAGGAACTGAAAGATAACGCAGATAAGGCCTTAATTTGCAAAGCTCTTACTATCTAACAGAGAAAACAAGTAAACCAGGGATTTTAATACAATGGAAATGGTGTTCTAGCAGAGGCAATCGCCTAAGGCTAAGAGAACAGAAAGAAATGGGGTGGGAGAGAAAGAGCGAGTCTGAAGGAGGTGACACAAGCTTGATCCTTGCAGACAGACCTCCGCTCCAGGGAGGGTAGCTGACTGAGGGCTGCAGCCGCCGCTGCTCTGCACCTAGACCAAGGCCACGCTCCACGGGCTGACTTTGGCTCAAGGACCCCTCAATGACTGCTGAACCTTTCTTAGATGGGGTAGTGGGGTAGCAGGCCAGATGCTTCCACTCAGCCTTCTCTCCTTGTCTCCTTGCTTTCCAGTCAGGCGGCTTTCCCAGCCTTTTCCAGCTCCCTCCCAAACTCTTTGCATTCAGGTATTTCTCCTTAAAAAATTCTTTAGTGTTTAATTCTATCTTGGCATCTGCTTCTTGGAGGAGCCAGACTCATTGTCCGGAAGGATAAATAGGAGTAGCTTGGCAAAGAGAGTCAGAGGAAACGGTGGGAGCACAGGCAAGGAGGCAGAAGAAGCTACAAGTACAAGAAATGGAGCCTCGTACAGTACCTGACCAGGAAGGAAGGGCGGGCGTGGAGTGGGAAATGTGTTCCCGAGCTAAATGGTACATTAGATGGGGAAAGTGATCAGGGTCAGATCATCAAGGACCTGTTAGGGCAGCGGTCCCCAACCTTCTTGGCACCAGGGACTGGTTTCGTGGGAGACAATGTTTCCACAGATCAGGGTTGGGGGTGGAATGGTTCAGGAGGTAATACGAGTGATGGGGGGCAGAGGAAGCTTCGCTCACTGGCCCGCTGCTCACCTCCTGCTGTGCAGCTGCTCCGAGGCCCAGGGTTTGGGGACCCCTGTGTTAGGGGATTTAGAAACCTGGCCAGGTACGATGCAAGGGACGGACTGTCGAGTTGTAGGAAAGAGTTACAAAATCAGGTGTGCCTTCCCCGCAGGCAGCAAGGGAAGATGGACTGCTGGAGAGCCGGACTGGGAGGTCGGATAGAAGACCCTGCAGTGATGCAGGTGAGTAGTCACGAGGGCCTCACCTGGGGAGGGTAAAATGATGGAGAAGAGAGAAAAGATAGATGCAAGTGATATGCACAAGGTGAAATTGTTACAACTTTATATTCTTGGACTCTGGTGAATATGGAGGGTGGCTGAAAGTAAGGAGCTGAGGAAAATACCCAGGTTTCTAGGGGGAGCAGCCTATTATATAGAAGCCTAACAGTTCACTGGAAACAAACTGGCCAAGAAGCACACACCTGTCTTCATTAAGCTCCCTGACGTTCACAACTTGCAATTCACGTGAAATTTAAAAACAAGCAAATAAGTTGTCCTTCCCCAAAAGAAACCGCCCAAATCCTCAAAAGCCACTGAAATCATTTCATGTGACACACGTTGCTAGAAGTGTGGTTTCGTCAAATCAATAATCTGGACAACCAGTCATGTAATGAAGAGTGCCCATGGCGTTGGAGGTACATAGAGCCCAGGTGGAGCTATGCCTCAACCATAAGAGAGAGGTGAAGGTTAAGGAGTCCTTGGTATACAGGTAGAAATTGAAGTCAGGAGGCTTTAAGTGGGTAAGCCTGCTCTGGAAAGGAAGAGCCGGAGGCCAATTTATGAGTTCTCTTGCTGCTGTAGCAAAGTACCACGATCATGGTGGCTTAAAGCAACATAAATTTATAACTATTAGTTCTTGAGGTCAGAAGTCCAAAATGGGCCTGACAGGGTTAAAATCAGGGTGTGGGCAGAGCTACATTACTTCTAGAAGCTCTAGGGGAAAATCTGTCCCTTGCCTTTTCTGGCTTCTAGAACCTGCCTGATCCCTTAGCTCATGGCTGCTTCCCAGCAGTGGACTGACTAATCTCTCTCTTTTTTTTTTATGGTCATCATAGTTTGTTCTTTGACTCTGACCTTCTTGCCTCCCTCTTTGACTTATAAGGACCTTTGTGATTACATTGGGCCCACTCAAATAATCCAGGAAAATCTCCCCATCTCAAGATCCTTAAATCACATCTGCAAAGACCCTTTTGCCATTAAGTAACATATTCCAGGCTCTGAGGATTAGGATGTGGGTATCTTTGGAGACCATTATTCTGCCCTTCTGCAGCCAGGGACTAAATCCCGGTAAAACAAGACTATTCATGGAACAGACAAGCCTTGGAACAGGACGGATAAGGAATTAAGGGCGGGGATAACTTCCAGGCAGCCAGTTATCAGTGATACTTTCAACTCCAAGATATCTCAGCTGTAGTTAAAGTTGCTGTGTTAGAAGAAAGGTTTTGGGTTTCTCTCCCTCTCTCTCTCTTTTCCTGCCTGTGATCTGCTTTACCAACTCATTAAAAAGCTGAGACGGAGTGAGAGAGTGGCATGGACATATATACACTACCAAATGTAAAACAGATAGCTAGTGGGAAGCAGCCGCATAGCACAGGGAGATCAGCTCGGTGCTTTGTGACCACCCAGAGGGGTGGGATAGGGAGGGTGGGAGGGAGACGCAAGAGGGAGGGGGATATGGGGATATATATATACATATAGCTGATTCACTTTATTGTACAGCAGAAACTAACACAACATTTAAAGCAATTATAATCCGATAAAGATGGAAAAAAATATCACCCTGGTGAGAGAAGGAAAAAAAAGAACAGAATATCTTTCTCCTTCCCTCTACCCTGTATATGTGTGGGGATAGGGGTGGAGACTAGGGTCCATGAGAAATTTATTTCACTTCATTTCACCTTTATTTCCTTCTTTTTACGCTTCCAGCTGAAATGGACCTTACCAATATTCCTCATCCTTATATTTTACCCACGTCCTTTTCAGGATCTTCTCTCGGTAGTCAGTAAAGCATGCAGCCAGGGTCTGTGAAAGCACAGCATCACAGCAATGCCAAGGACACTATGATGGTGATAAATGAACTTAAACTCAAAAGAAATCTGGGACCCTCCAAGGAGAACAGATGAAAAATCACCTTTTTCCAGTGTGATTTATCTAAAGTCATTTATGAAAAGACTTAGCAAGGCAAACAGGCCACATCAGAGGTGCATATCTCTCAGGGAAATTCAACCACCAAAGAGGACAAGATCGTTTCTGTACAGCAAGGCCCTTAAATGCAAGCCAACTGCTTCATCTGGAGCTCAACATGAGAGGGGGGGGAAAATGACTTTGTAGCTTTTTAAACTGAGAGAGTACTGAGTATACACAAAGTCGTGGTTTTTTTGACACTTTATTGATGATTTAAAAGATTTTCAAGGGTAATTTTGACTCTACACAATTTTTGCCTTATGTGCTGACTTTACACCCTAACTCCCACATAAGACATTACTCCACTCTTAAGTCTTTTAGCTCCTGAGGCCTCAAGAGTCATTCATATTATATGAGTTTCTCAAAAGGCTCTCTGATTTTTTTTTTTTTTACAAAGACATTTTTGAAGCATGATTTATACTTTTTTTTTAAACATCTTTATTGAAGTATAATTGCCTTACAATGGTGTGTTAGCTTCTGCTTTATAACAAAGTGAATCAGTTATACATATACAATATGTTCCCATTTCTCTTCCCTCTTGCATCTCCCTCCCTCCCACCCTCCCCATCCCACCCCTCTAGGTGGTCACAAAGCACCGAGCTGATCTCCCTGTGCTATGCAGCTGCTTCCCACTAGCTATATATTTTACATTTGGTAGTGTTTATATGTCCATGACACTCTCTTACCCTGTCACATCTCACCCCACCCCCTCCCCATATCCTCAAGTCCATTCTCTAGTAGGTCTGTGTCTTTATTCCCGTCTTGCCACTAGGTTCTTCATGGCCTTTTTTTTTTCTTTTTTTTTTTTCCTTAGATTCCGTATATATGTGTTAGCATACTGTATTTGTTTTTCTCTTTCTGACTTACTTCACTCTGTATGACAGACTAACTCCATCCACCTCATTACAAATACCTCCATTTCATTTCTTTTTATGGCTGAGTAATATTCCATTGTATATATGTGCCACATCTTCTTTATCCATTCATCTGTCGATGGACATTTAGGTTGCTTCCATGTCCTGGCTATTGTAAATAGAGCTGCAATGAACATTTTGGTACATGACTCTTTTTGACCTATGGTTTTCTCAGGGTATATGCCCAGTAGTGGGATTGCTGGGTTGTATGGTAGTTCTATTCATAGTTTTTTAAGGAACCTCCATACTGTTCTCCATAGTGGCTGTATCAATTTACATTCCCACCACCAGTGCAAGAGAGTTCCCTTTCCTCCACACCCTCTCCAGCATTTATTGTTTCTAGATTTTTTGATGATGGCCATTCTGACCGGTGTGAGATGATATCTCATTGTAGTTTTGATTTGCATTTCTCTAATGATTAATGATGTTGAGCATTCTTTCATGTGTCTGTAGGCCATCTGTATATCTTCTTTGGAGAAATGTCTATTTAGGTCTTCTGCCCATTTTTGGATTGGGTTGTTCGTTTTTTTGTTATTGAGCTGCATGAGCTGCTTGTAAATCTTGGAGATTAATCCTTTGTCAGTTGCTTCATTTGCAAATATTTTCTCCCATTCTGAGGGTTGTCTTTTGGTCTTGTTTATGGTTTCCTTTGCTGTGCAAAAGCTTTTAAGTTTCATTAGGTCCCATTTGTTTGTGTTCTTATTTCCATTTCTCTGGGAGCTGGGTCAAAAAGAATCTTGCTGTGATGTATGTCATAGAGTGTTCTGCCTATGTTTTCCTCTAAGAGTTTGATAGTGTCTGCCCTTACACTTAGGTCTTTAATCCATTTTGAGTTTATTTTTGTGCATGGTGTCAGGGAGTGTTCTAATTTCATACTTTTACATGTATCTGTCCAATTTTCCCAGCACCACTTATTGAAGAGGCTGTCTTTTCTCCACTGTATATGCTTGCCTCCTTTATCAAAGATAAGGTGACCATATGTGTGTGGGTTTATCTCTGGGCTTTCTATCCTGTTCCATTGATCTATATTTCTGTTTTTGTGCCAGTACCAAACTGTCTTGATTACTGAAGCTTTGTAATATAGTCTGAAGTCAGGGAGCCTGATTCCTCCAGCTCCATTTTTCATTCTCAAGATTGCTTTGGCTATTCGGGGTCTTTTGTGTTTCCATACAAATTGTGAAATTTTTTGTTCTAGTTCTGTGAAAAATGCCAGTGGTAGTTTGATAGGGATTGCATTGAATCTGTAGATTGCTTTAGGTAGTAGAGTCATTTTCACAATGTTGATTCTTCCAATCCAGGAACATGGTATATCTCTCCATCTATTTGTATCATCTTTAATTTCTTTCATCAGTGTCTTATAATTTTCTGCATACAGGTCTTTTGTCTCCTTAGGTAGGTTTATTCCTAGATATTTTATTCTTTTTGTTGCAATGGTAAACGGGAGTGTTTTCTTAATTTCACTTTCAGATTTTTCGTCATTAGTGTATAGAAATGCAAGAGATTTCTGTGCATTAATTTTGTATCCTGCTACTTTACCAAATTCATTGATTAGCTCTAGGAGTTTTCTGGTAGCATCTTTAGGATTCTCTATGTATAGTATCATGTCATCTGCAAACAGTGACAGCTTTACTTCTTCTTTTCCGATTTGGATTCCTTTTATTTCTTTGTCTTCTCTGATTGCTGTGGCTAACACTTCCAAAACTATGTTGAATACTAGTGGTGAGAGTGGGCAACCTTGTCTTGTTCCTGATCTTAGTGGAAATGGTTTCAGTTTTTCACCATTGAGGACAATGTTGGCTGTGGCTTTGTCATATATGGCCTTTATTATGTTGAGGAAAGTTCCCTCTATGCCTACTTTCTGCAGGGCTTTTATCATAAATGGGTGTTGAATTTTGTCGAAAGCTTTCTCTGCATCTATTGAGATGATCATATGGTTTTTCTCCTTCAATTTGTTAATATGGTGTATCACATTGATTGATTTGCGTATGTTGAAGAATCCTTGCATTCCTGGGATAAACCCCACTTGATCATGGTGTATGATCCTTTTAATGTGCTGTTGGATTCTGTTTGCTAGTATTTTGTTGAGGATTTTTGCATCTATGTTCATGAGTGATATTGGCCTGTAGTTTTCTTTCTTTGTGACATCTTTGTCTGGTTTTGGTATCAGGGTGATGGTGGCCTCGTAGAATGAGTTTGGGAGCGTTCCTCCCTCTGCAATATTTTGGAAGAGTTTGAGAAGGATAGGTGTTAGCTCTTCTCTAAATGTTTGATAGAATTCACCTGTGAAGCCATCTGGTCCTGGGCTTTTGTTTGTTGGAAGGTTTTTAATCACAGTTTCAATTTCAGTGCTTGTGATTGGTCTGTTCATATTTTCTATTCCTGGTTCAGTCTCGGCAGTTTGTGCATTTCTAAGAATCTGTCCATTTCTTCCAGGTTGTCCATTTTATTGGCATAGAGTTGCTTGTAGTAATCTCTCATGATCTTTTGTATTTCTGCAGTGTCAGTGGTCACTTCTCCTTTTTCATTTCTAATTCTATTGATTTGAGTCTTCTCCCTTTTTCTCTTGATGAGTCTGGCTAATGGTTTATCAATTTTGTTTATCTTCTCAAAGAACCAGCTTTTAGTTTTATTGATTTTTGCTATTGTTTCCTTCATTTCTTTTTCATTTATTTCTGACCTAATCTTTATGATTTCTTTCCTTCTGCTGGCTTTGGGGTTTTTTTGTTCTTCTTTCTCTAATTGCTTTAGGTGCAAGGTTAGGTTGTTTATTCGAGATGTTTCCTGTTTCTTGAGGTAGGCTTGTATTGCTATAAACTTCCCTCTTAGCACTGCTTTTGCTGCGTCCCATAGGTTTTGGGTCGTCGTATCTCCATTGTCATTTGTTTCTAGGTATTTTTTGATTTCCCCTTTGATTTCTTCAGTAATCACTTCATTATTAAGTAATGTATTGTGTAGCCTCCATGTGTTTGTATTTTTTACAGATCTTTTCCTGTAATTGATATCTAGTCTCATAGCGTTGTGGTCGGAAAAGATACTTGATACGATTTCAATTTTCTTAAATTTACCAAGGCTTGATTTGTGACCCAAGATATGATCTATCCTGGAGAATGTTCCATGAGCACTTGAGAAAAATGTGTATTCTGTTGTTTTTGGGTGGAATGTCCTATAAATATCAAGGGGCTCTCTGATTCTAATCGAAACTGTCCCACTAAATCCTAGTGTTCATGTTTGCTTTTAAACAACACACACCTGGCTTTAAGTTGTAGGAGCCTTTTCCCGTCTCGTTTTGGCTTCTTTTTTAGCATTGGGAGCTCCGGCCCCAAAGAGCTTAGGATCAGATGGGCTTTGAAGTTAATTATTAAAGCAGCAATTATACAAGTGAGAAGAGTGAAATTGGAAATGAATCCAGCCGCAGATGGCGGGGTGAGTTTGAGAGGACCGAGGGCCACAGACACAACCAAGCAATCAACCGGGGGTTTACATAACCAAATGAGAAGGACCCCCATGTGCTTTAGGAAATAACCAAATGGACCTTTCTCTGTATTATTTACACCTTGGTATCAAGAGTGAATACAGTTCTCAAACATTGCCTGGCCGTAGGGAGAGAGATGATGACCCTAAAAGGAGGCACACCTCTGCTTCAGACTAATCTTTCAGTTCAGCACCTGGGGGACCTTGAAAAATGACTTCATTTTCTTATTTAAAAAGAGAAGAGGGTCTTCTCACAGTGTGTTCCATGGAACGCCAGTTGTGAACAGTGGTTCCATTTTGTAAAAGTGTTCTATAGTCAAATAAGTCCAGCCTTGCAAGTTTCCTTTGCCATATTCCATGTCCCCTGCATCGGCAGGCGGACTCTTAACCACTGCGCCACCAGGGAAGTCCAGAGAAGGAGTGTTTTGAAACATGCTCAGGGTTTCACGTCCCTTACCTGGAGACCACCTCCCCAGACAGAACTCTGAGACCAGTGGTTCTCGAGCAGGTAGCTTGTGCCCCCTGGGAGCCATTTGACAATGTCTGAAGACATTGAGTTGTCACCACCACTGGTGGGAGGTGGGTATTGCTGACATGTAGTGGGTGAGGCCAGGGATGCTGCTAAACATCCTACAATGCACAGGACAGCCCCCAGCGACGAAGAACTATCCAGCCCCAAATGTCAATGGTGCCACAATTGAGAAACCCTCTCTTAGACAACGAAGGACGTTATTTGAATGGTTTGAAGGAAGGCATGAGTTTTTGCTGAAATGAGTCAAAGCAGCAGTAACTGGCTGTATCCTCTGTGGCCTGCAGGCCAAAGAAGGATTTGGGCTTGTCTATTTGGGGGGAATTATTGGAATGTTCTGAGTATCTTGATTGTATCACTATCAGTGAGCACTGGCCTTAGGAAGGACAGGCATGGAAAATGGACTTAATTCCACATGCCAGCCCCAATCTAGTGGCAGGGACTGCCATGTTGGGTTCTCCGGAAGCAGACCCTGAAACCTTGAGAGTCTGGAGTTTGAGGTGTTTATTAGGGATCAACACCTAGGAAGAGAAGGGGAAAGAAGCAGTATTGGGTAGAGGGAGAAAACAAAGCACAAAGCAAGGCTGACAAAGCATCAGCCAACTTCAGGTTGTAGATGAGCAGGGCTCTGGAGCTGGCTTTTTCCATCAGAGTTGTCCAACAGTGCCCTGGAATGGCTGGGCCGTTATGACCACCGTTCCCCACACCCCCACCTCAACCACCTACCTGGCTCAGTCACTAGGTGAAGGCTGCCCTGGGAAGCCTTCCAGGCAGGGGACACTCTGCAGCTGGAGTGTCTGCTGACCATACTCCTTGCAGCTGGACAGCAAATATTTCCTTGAAAGGGAATCTGGATGCCGCAACTCCGTGTCTGCCGCAGGGTGCGTACACGCTCAACAGAAAGGCGGTGCTGCAATCCATTAGCAATGTCTGTCACGGTCCATGTGCAGAACAGCAGCGTCTGTGCCAGATATTTGGCAACCCTGCGTTAGTAACAGGGGCAATGGGTAAGGCCTATAATTGCAATATCATGGTGATAGCCCAAAATAGACTGGATCTGGAAGAGAACCCAAAAGCATACAAGTCAAAAGGGGAATGCAACCTGCCTGCCGTGTGGTTAACTATCAAGTTGCCCAGATTGAAAATGGAAACACTCCTCTGGTTTCTGATAAGCAATCTCACCTTCCTTTGTTTATTGCATATTCACTTATTAAGTACCCACTATGGGCCATGCGTGGAGCTTGATGCTGGAACACAACAGTGGAGAGCAAGCCATAAGTAATGGATGATTTTAACCCCTACGTCATCAGGCTTGCACTTCTTGCCTGCTGGATTTGGCTTTTACCCAGTTAAATGTTTGTGCCATCAGCCCATGGGTTTCTTCAGTCTCTACAGCCTGAGCTAGGAGAGCCCAGAACTATAATAACAGAGCCTTTGGGATTCTACCTGACTCTCTCCGCCAAGCCTCCACTAGCTTTTGACCTCAGAAGGCGGCCAAGAAGAAGGTTTATTGCCATAGTTATGTTAGTTCTTGGATTAGATGAAAACAACCCAGTTTTGTCTGGGAAGGAGAGAGTGAATGTGCTGGTAGGGAAGGGTTAGAGGATCCAGTATATTGTGTGATGATCTAGAAAGCTCGCAAAGCTAAGAACAGTCACAGTACTACTGGCTAGTAATTATTATTATAATAAATACAATTGAGGACTTTTCTCAAACACTGTGCATTAGATATTTTATTGATCATTTAATATAAATTGAATAGAGACTTTCATATTGACTTATTCTAAAAGGATGAGTGAGAGAGAGAACTTAACTAATAGTCTTTGTCCTTGAGCCTTACCTACAATCAGGCAGGTTGGTGAATGTTAAGATACCTTGTAACATTAAATAGGAACAGTTTAACGTTATTTTTCACTACAATAAACACAAATTTGTTTTCGATCCAATGGAGTGCCTGGACTGGCCCTGTAACCGTGTGTACTCATAAGCAATGTTTGCAATACATCAAGAACACAATAAAAGTGCCAATTTTTCCTATTTAAAGACTTCCAGAGAGTTAAGATGATGAGCTAACAAAATGAGATGCCGTTAATTACATTCTTAGGTAATTTTAATCCAAAAGGGATCGTTTTGCTTTTTCCAGCTAAAGGTAAATCATTTATTACAGATGAAAGAGTGTAATTTTGGAGCTGGATAGAATTTAAGGTAACAATGATAAGTGGAAACTATTATGCAGATGTTCTGATCCATAGCAGCTTGTTTATCAGCCCGTGAAAATATGCCCGTTTCATCCAAGGGGGCGTCTTAACGAGGGAAGAACTCACACCTGTGAATTGTTGAGTTTAGATTTCACACTGCCAACTAGATTTCGTCTTTGCTTCAACAAAATATTTCTAATAATTATTGTTATCCCACAAAGGAGATAGCTGTCTGGTAGGTAGTGAGTACCCCGTCATGAAGATGCTTAAGCAGACCCAGGACCAAGAATGGAAATACTGCAGGGAAAACTTTTCTCACTTAGTCTCTCAGATAAGGATTTGACTGGGAATATTCAGAAGTTATTTATTTAATAAATGTTGGGCCCATCTCTTGGGCCAGGGGCTATGGAATGGAACTTTGGGTAGGACACAGCCCCGTATCTTGAAGCAAAATACAGTCCAGTATTTTTAACTCTGAGGTTCTACAACTTCTCTTAGTGCAAGTTATATCAGATCTCTTTTTTCCACCTGTTAAATATTTTCTTTGGTCTCCGTTTTTTTTGTTTTTGTTTTTGAACAACACTTACTTGTTAACTCTTTTTGAAATAGAAATATAAAAGACAGCATCCCACCTCCTTGCTGTTACATAGCAATTAGCTGTTACTATGTAACAAACCAGTGGCTTTGAACAACTCTCATTTATTGTTGTAGTTCACACGCTTGAGGGTCAGCTAAAGGTTAGGTTATCTAGGCTGGCCATAGCTGGGCAGTTCTGCTCACCTGAGCTGGACTCATGCATCTGTAGATTGGCTGGGGTTCTTGATTGAGGCTGGGCTCGACTGGATGGGGCAGCTCCAGGTGGTGTGTAGATAAGGCATGGAGGAAGTAATTGAAAGTCTGCCAAGATTTTCTCCCCTTCAAACCAGAAGAGAACCACAGGACCAGCACAGGAGAGCCTCATTGCATGGACCTGAAAGGGAAGCTCTCACTTTTGGAGCTCAAGCTCACTGGGCACCCCCTACCCCACCAGAGAGAATAAGACTTTAACCAATATAGAGATGCCATGTCTCCCTGACCCCCATAGACCTGCAGAAGCACTGAGAGAGTCTGGGAGAAGGTCCTCTGTCCCTGCAACTGAGAAGCCAAGGGAAGCCCCATTGTCACAAGAGGTCTGAATGCCTGCTTCTGCTGTACCATCAGCCCACCCAGGAGAGACAGCAGTGGCTCCACCACTGCCTCAGAAAAGTCCATAGCAACTCGACCTCAGCCCCAAAGCAGACAGACAAAAATGACAAGAAGCCCAAGGGGCCCAAGAGCCTATGGGAACCAGGAACCTTGTGGAATAAAATATAAAATATTCAGAACAGACCTCTACTAAAATGGACAACTTCAACAAAAATAGATAATAAGATGACTTAGATTCCATGAATAATGTACACGTGTGCACACCTCCCTTACACACACAAACACACCCACACACCCCCACACACACCCACACACACACCCCTTCCTGGAACTGAAAACATGATTTTAAAACTTAAAAAGTCATCAGATGAGCTGAAACTGAGTGGTCACTGTTGAGACCCAAATTAGTGACGAAGATCAAGTGAAAGAAATCTCTGAAACAGCAGAGCACTAATTCAATGTGTTAGAAATCATGAGCGGAAAAGATAAGAGATTAGCTACTAAATCCTGGAGACCTAACAGGAGAATAATCAATTTCACAAGGAGAAAAAGAGGCAGATGGAAGAGCAACAATAATTATACAAATCAAGGAAGAAAATATACGAAGCAGTAGAAAGATCTGATCCTAGTTTCAAGTTGATTTGAAAGAAAAGCCTCAGACTTCTTATAAAACTTGACAATGAGGTATTAAAAAAAGAAATGAATGTCCTAAATTCTCACCACCAGATAAATTCTACTTACATTATTAAAAAATAAAAATAACACAGTATAAGTTTAGAAAATTCAGTGGTTCATAAAACTATGAAAAGTAAAATACTTCCTTCATCCTCTGCATTTCCCTCCCCCATAATTTCTCTAAAAAGATAATCACTATTTAGAGTTCTCTGTGATTTCTCACTGCCCCCTAAACTTTATGCATATACCAACATATGTATCTGTACAGATGCTGATTTTTATTTACGTATATTAATAAGGATTGTGTAGTTTGCCAAACTTTATCACTTAATATATCTTCCATATCAATATATGCCTAATTATTTTTAATAGCCACATCGTACATTCCATAATAAGAATATAAACTCAGTGTGATTTTCCAACTAATCCCTTATGAATGGACACTTTGATATTATTCCAGTTTTTCTCTTACACACAATGCTACCATCTAAAAAATAACTTTTTGTAGATCATTTGTAAGCATATCTTCAGGGAAATTCCAATCAGTAAAACTACCAGGTCACAGGCATCTGCACTTTTATTGATTAAAGGCCTTAAAACAATTTCGGCACACTGTAGGTACTCAAATATTTTTTAAATAAAGTAAAATAGTCATGTTGTCCACCAGAAAGAGTGTGTTGATTTATATACCTCATATTAAAGATTTTCTTTTATTTCATTTATTTATTTATTTTTGGCTGCGTTGGGTCTTCATTGCTGCACATGGGCTTTCTCTAGTGGCGGCGAGCGGGGTCTACTCTTCGTTGCGGTGTGCAGGCTTCTCATTGTGGTGGCTTCTCTTGTTGTGGAGCATGGGCTCTAGGTACGTGGGCTTCAATAGTTGTGGCACGCAAGCTCAGTAGTTGTGGCTCACGGGCTCTAGAATGCAGGCTCAGTAGTTGTGGTGCACGGGCTTAGTTGCTCTGCGGCATGTGGGATCTTCCCGGACCAGGGCTCGAACCCGTGTCCCCTGCATTGGCAGGTGGATCCTTAACCACTGCGCCACCAGGAAAATCCTAGATTTCCAAAATTATTATAGTTTGTTGAATGATAACCCCCAAAAAGATTTGTCCGCGTCCTAATCCTCAGAACCTTTGAAGATGACCTTATTTGAAAAAGCCTTTCCAGATGTGAGTAAGTTGAGGATCTTGAGATGAGGAGATCCACCTGGATTATCCGGTGGGCCCTGTATCCAATACCCAATGTCCTTTATAAGAGTGAGGCAGAGGGAAATTTGACAGACACCTAGAAGAGAAAACAAAGTAACGCCGAGTCAGAGCGGAGAGGGATGCAGCCACAAACCCAGGAAGGCCACGGCAGGCCCCAGAAGCTGGAAGAGGCAAGGAATGGATTTGAGAGCCTCCCGAGGGAATGTGGCCCTGCCAACCTTCAATTTTAGAATTTTAGCTTCCATCGCTTCTCGGCCTTTTGGCTAAGATCAAGTATAGAATTTTAGCTTCCAGAACTGTGAGAGAATAAATTTCTCTTGTTTCAAGCCACAGTTTATTGGCGATTTGTTATGGCAGCCTCAGCAAACTAATACAATCCTTATTAAACTGGAGGAGAAAAGAACATCTAGAGTTTGGAGGCAAATGGATTCTGACCTAATAGAGAGGTCAAATTCCAGAGCCGTGCCCCTGAAAGCAGCCCTCTTTAGCTGCCTCCCAAACAACTCCTTTACTGCTGTCACCAGCTCGGACTTTCTTCCTCGGCCATGTCTGAAACTGAGACCCAAGACAGCTCAACGGAAGAAAGTAAACACTCAAGTAAACACTCAACGGAAGAAAGTAAACACTCAACACTCAAGAAAGTAAACACCAATTTTTCTTGATTTGGCACAGGCAGATTAAGTACTAATTGATCCAATCCAGACTTTGAAAAGGAAGTTTATAAAAGCTTGCTTTTTTTTTTCTCAAAAGCTCAGGTGATGGCAGATGGAGACTCACATATCTACATCCATCTTAGCATAACTGATCCAGTGAGAGCCTTGCTGGAGAGGGGAGAGCATTTTCGCAGAGAATCCTTGGTCTCTCCCCTAGTGAAGAATTATCCTGCCATCTGGAACAAGGCAGTATATTCCTTTCACAGAAGTTGTGAAGCTAATTATCAACCAATTCCAACATAGACTGGCCTAGAAACATGCAGTGACCGTCTCTGTATTCCAAGTCACTGCTCTCTGAGCAGCCAATTTTGACTTAATGAAACTAATCCTATTTTACTCTTAAATAGTGCTTGCAGTTCAAAAAGTGCCGCCAAGTGTAGAATCTCAACCGTTTTATGCTGTTTCTCACAACAGAACTATGAGATGAAATGGGGCAGGAATGACAGTGTACATTTTCCAGAAGAAGAAAAGTGAATTTCTGAGAGGCGGTGTGACTTGTCCAAGCTCCAAACTTCAAATCCACCGATGTCCTCCACACCGGCACCTCCTGAGGATCGACCCATGTGAGCTACATACATAAAATAGGAGCCTGTTTATTTTCAGGTGCTCTCATGTTGGGAAGTGAGGTGTTCCTGGACTGAAAAGAAATCTGTGTGTACACGTGCAAAGGGGCATAAATATCAAGGCTGATATTTCTGACCATCCAAGTCCCCATTATCCTCTGACTCAAATATATTTTAGTTCTTTGCTCATGGTCAGTTTTACTTTGAATAAGATTTGTTTTAAAAAAATTATCCCAGCTTGAACTCTATTTGGGGTTAAGTGTGGATTTACCCTCTACCATCAACAATCCTTCTGGTCTCTGCTATTGTGTCTTCTACAACCAAGGATGATCATCAGAGAGCTCCTAGGTATTTAAGAACTACTAGTCTGAGTACATAGCTCTCAAAAGACTGGATGCCCACGTTTCTTTGGCAATTCATTAATAAGTGAAGTTTTCAGGTGGTCATTCTCCAGAGCGCTATAAAAAGAAAATTAAAAGCAAGGTCAATGGTGCTTTTTAAAAATGCTGAGAAAAATCCTGCATTTTTTTATGACTTCCAAAAACCTAAAAAAGTTCTTTTCTAAAGATAATTCCCATTTCTGCTCCATGGGTCATAGGAGTAACAAGTAATGTGAATTAAAGGCAAGAGATCTGAATTCATATATTCAAAGATATTTATTCACCAAATATTCATGGAGTCCCCACTAGGTGTCAAGCATATGCTGGGGCTACAGCAGTGAGGAAAACAAAGTCTCCAGTCGTAACAAGCATGCCTTCCACTGGGCAAAGTCAGGCAAGGAACGTGTATCAGTTGAGTCGCTAGTTTGCAGCAAAACATATTCAGAGACTCAAGGTTGACCATACCTGCTGCCCTCAGTCAGCATTGAACTGGAAGATTACAGAAGGCTATAAACACAAACAAAGCAGCTGGCCTCACATCTACAATTTAATTTTAGATAGCCAAGGGTAAAGTGCCTGATGATAGTGACAGACACTAAAAAAGCAATCAGAGACCCAGGAAGACACTAGCCTTGCACAGGAGTTTTTAAGATTGTAGACTGCTCAGAAGGATGGGCCTCTGGGATCAAGTATATGTTTGCCCAGGACCCCTCCCGGTACCTGGGGGCTTCTTCCATTTTCTTGCATCTGTTCTGCTATTATATTCATACACGTTCCCAGAGACCGGGGGGAGAAGGATCCAAAACACAGAGAAAGTGAATTATAATGAAGTTACAAAGCATTTATTCGTCCCACAAAGAGTCTACTGAACGTTTGCTGTATAGCCAGCCTAGTGACGAGTTGCTCATCTTCTCAAGTTTTGCTTTGTTACCAAAAGAAAAATTAGAAGCAAAACTTGAAGCAGCATGTGATTTCACATGCATTAAACATTGCCCCTTTAGCACAAGAGAGCACTTTTGCGGTGAAGGAACAGTTCTTTCTCTTGACTGTGGTTGTGGTGATATAAATCTATATAGGTGATTAAATGTCACGGAACTAAACACAGAGACATATAAAAAAATAAGTGCATGTAAAAACTGGTCAAGTCAGAGCAAAGGCTGTAGTCTAGTTAATTGTATTGTAGAAATGTCAGTGTCCAGGTTTTGGTACTGTGGTTATGAAAGATGTTGCCTTTGAGGGAAGCTAGGTGATGAGTACACAATCCTCTCTGTACCATTTTTTGCAATTTCTTGTAAGCCTATAATTATTGTAAAATCAAAAGTTTTAAAAAAAGAATACACCAAGCTATTTTTTTAATTGTCCCTAAAGTGGTGTGCCTTTTACGGTGTCTGAGTTTAATCAGTCAATCCTTCATAGAAACAATAATGAAATAAGAATAATATAAGAGAAAATAAACAGGGTAAATAGGGCCTGATATAGTAGGAAGTCAACCAATTGTTGTTTCTTAGGTGACTAGGGTATAATTAATAAATAAAATAATAATAACAATAATAGCAGTTGACTTCTTATTTACTATATGTTAGACTGTTTTTATATATTAATTCATTTAATCCATTCAACATCCTTGTGAGATATATACATATTATGAGCCACATTTTAGAGATGAGGAAACTGGGGCACAGAAACGTTAAGTAACTTGCTAAGGCCACGCCATGTGTAAGTGGCAGACCTAGATTTGAACCCAGGGAGTCCAGCTACAGAGCTGTAACCACTAACCACCTAGGGTAGGGGGATGCCTTCTTTCACTTTGATTAGACTCCATGAATAAAGCAATGCCTTATGCATCATATTCTGGGTTCCCCAGAACATTTGATAAATGATGGAATGTCCCAATGCAAACAGCTAACCTTATTTTTATTTTAAAACGTTTCTCTTCTCTAAGTGTCATGTGACACTTCAATGTGCTGAGTCACCTCTCAAAAATCCATTAATTGAAAGGTGATTCTTCTTCCAGGGCCCCTGGGCTAGGGTGGACAATGCACTTCCCTCACAGACCTGTCCCTCCACCAAAAAAATCTACACCGTTACTCAATAGTGCACACTGGAAATTGAAAACTGATTGCTGAGTCACACATCAAACATCCAGGTTCAAAATAAAGCCAAATGCATGGGTCTAAACACACAAGTAACTGTCCTCAGTATTGAGAAAACCAAAGGCAATGAGGGTCAGTCAAACGCTAAAGGGGCAAAAAGGGATTGCAGTTGCTTGTTGTCTTTGTTACACCACGTACACTTGTTTTTGGTTTTGTTTTGTAGAAGGGAGCAATCTAGGGCCCAGTGTTTGTTAATGCACTGGTTTTTACCAGGCCATTGGCAGGAAAGGTCATGACTTGTGTAAGGGGAGGGTTCCCATGTCAGACTTTTAATCCTGACTCTTTCCTCTCACTGGGGAAGTTATGATTCTGGGGAAGTTACCTTGTGTCTTTGTGCCACGGTTTCTCATTTGTAAAACGAGGGTAATAATAATAGTCACTATCTCATAAATAGCAGTGAGAATGAACAATTCATACAAAAGCATTTTTAACCATACTAAGAATTCAACAAATGTTTTCTATGATTTGATATTAGAAATGCCCTAAAAACATCTTGTAATCAGTCTACAAATGCATCAATATAAAATCTTTGTGTGCAAGGAATAATATTAAAATTAAATAGGTTATATAACAACATGAATAGCCAGAAGGTGGAAGCAATCCATATGCCCATTGCTGGATGAATGGATAAATGAGATCTATACATACAATGGAATATTATTTAGCCTTAAGGAAGGAAATTCTCAAACATGCTACAACATGGATGGACCTTGAAGATGTTATGCTTAGTGAATAAAGCCATCACAAAGGACAAATACTGTATGATTCCACTTATAGGAGGTGGCTAGAATAGTCATTCATAGAGACAGAAAGGAGAATGGTGATCGTCAGGGCCTGGGTGGGAGGAAGGAATGCAGAGTTAGTGTTTAATGAATTCAGTTGGGAAAGATGAAAAAGTTCTGGAGATGAATGGTGATGATGGTTGCACAGCAATGTGAATGTACTTAATACCACAGAAATGTACATTTAAAAATAGTTAAAATGGTAAATTTTATGTCACATATATTTAACATAATAAAAAAATTAAATAGGTTAATAATTATAAAGTTCTTAGAACAACCCTGGTACACTGAAAGTGCCAAATAGCTGTTTATTAAAGACTCATTTAAAAAACTTTTAGATGGAAACAAGAAATGGCAGGTAGTAATTTTTATTATTTTCAATAGTAATAGTTAAGTACAAAAAGAACCAGGAGAAGAGCCCTAAGGTCTGTTGCAGGCCACTCTGCCATTCCTCCACCAAGAGGTCTGGTACAAGACCCTCCACCCACTGCGAGCACATGACAGTTTTCTCATGCTCTTGTAGCCAAGTACCTACCTACCTCCATCCATCTGCCTCTGTTCTACCACAATTAAGATTCAGTCTCTGTTCCAAAAGCTCCACCAACTTTTCTCCTTCCTTTCTTTGAAAGGAAAGAAAGCTGTGTGACCCTAAACACATTCCCTAACCACTCTGAGCCTCTGTTTCAATGTGTATAAAATGGACACAATACTTTGATGGAGTCGAGTTATAGCCATGTCCCCCAAGCATCAGTTGCCATTGATAACTGAACTTAGTGTCTTACGTGGGCCCTTTCAGTCATTTATTTTACCTGCCTGGCCCTTGAATGGTTTGCTTTAGGACAGAGTCTCATTATGCAAAGCATAATGAATAAGTAATTCGTTCACATGGCTTCACATCCAAATAGACAAAATGTGCTAAACTCAAAAGATATTCAAGCACCACACCTGGATCAATGGCTTCTCCATGAAACACAGTCTCATACACAGTGGTTTCCTTTTAAAAGGCACAAAATGTTAGCAGTAAAGTCAGTTTGATAAAATTAGTTTTGACATATATTGAGTACTTTGAGCAGATCGTTTCTTATAAATTACCTCATCTTTCTAGTGTATAGAAGGCTAGCATCCTAAGGTCCAAAAACTCCTTGCTATTCCTGTCTCCTCTCAGCCCCAATCTCCACTCAGTCTGCCCACCACGCTCTCCCTGAGCTCAGATCTTTGTATTGATGTGAAGTCTCTCACTTGGATGGGAGGTGTTATGGGCTGAATTGGGTTCTCCCAAATTTCATATGTTCAAACCCTGACCCCCAGTACGTCAGAATGTGGAGATAGGACCTTAAAGAGGTGATTAAAGTAAAATGAGGTCATATAGGTGGGCCTTAATCCAATATGACTGGTGCTGTTAAAGAACAAGAGCTTAGGACACAGACAACACAGATGGGGAAGAACAATGTGAGGACATAAGAAGAAGCACCATCTGCAAGCCAAGCAAAGAGCCTTCGGAAGACACAAAACCTGCCAATACCTTCATCCTGGACTTCTAACCTCCAGAACTGAGAGAAGATAAATGTCTGTTGTGGAAGCCACACAGTCTGTGGTATTTTGCAATGGCAGCCCGAGCAAACTAATACAGGAGATTAGCAATAGATTTTACCATCTATTAAGAAACTCCAGGGTTGAAGAACTTATGCGGCTCTATGACGTCTATAACCTATTTTCCAATCTAGATCTTATTTTTAAGAAATGGTGGATAAAGCTGGATTTCCGTTTTCCTAGAGTTGTTTGTGCTGAATACACATAAAATATTTATGGCAAATTTTGACCTAAGCCAAACTCTAAGACTGGATCTGAAATCCCAGATGTTAATACACAGAAATTCAGCAGAAGCACATGAATTGAAAGGATTGTATCTCTTTTCCATGATACCTGACTAGATTTACCATATGTTAATACGGAGGAATTTTCCATTGAGCCATAATTACAGAGAAAATGTACTCCTCTTTCTTCTACTGGGGAGGGATTGCAAAAATGTACCTACTGTTAATGCTTCTAGTTTTTTATTTCTGTTTCCAGTGACAAACTTTTCCTTTGGATTTCTATCTCCTGTTGCAAAAATAAATAAATAAATAAATGGCAGTTATTGGATGGGTGGCTTTCTTTTTTTAAACCACACAATTCAGGATAATCGTGTGACAACTAGCAAGCTGTATCTTACCTGCCATATACGTTATTCCTCTGTAGGAAAAGAAAAATTTGACAAAACATCAGCTTCATTATGCTAATACATGGCAAAAAACATATTTCAATTTTTTACAGCACATGACTGTTACCCAGTCTTCTCCCACTCTCATTTTTTAAAAAATGCTGTATGGGGAATAATAAACGGGTCTCATTAACCATCACTTCCCTCCACGCTGAATCATACATTGTCTCTACTTAGCTAATAAAAATTCATATCCAACTCTATTTTTGAAGCCAGGGCATTCTGTGCCCTGAAGAACTGTTTTCAGATGGTGATGAAAGCGGCTGCATTTTCTATCCACTTCTTTGGTCTCTCTGCCCAGCCTCACACAGATTCAAAAAAGATATGGAGAGGGTACCTGGCCTTATCACCTGCCTCCGGGCTAGTTCCCAGTGGTTGTCAACCACTGCCCATGCATCCAAATAATGTAGGGAGTTGCTGGGTATGTCTGCTCACAAATTGGTTTGTTGAAAATACATTCTTACAGAAAATCTGTTTCAGATGTTCTAAGGTAGAACCCAAGAATATGTTGTTGATGTTTAAACAAATCTCCCCAACTGTTTCTGACAGTAGGTTTGGAGCAATGGTGAAAGGGACCATCGAGTTTGGTATCCCAAGTACTTGGCTCTGTGCCCCTCAAAATTGGCAAAATTAGGCAGAAGCTTTTAGAGTAAGATCGCCAAACCCCAAATGACTTCAACTCTTTATAAAAGAAGCTTAGAAAGAAAACTCACATACTTGGGTTTGGTCTTGGAGACTTCCTTGGCCATTTTCTGACAGCATCCTATTGTGTTCCCATATCTCCAAAGCAGGAAACATATCTAGGAAACCAACCCAGCAAAAGAAAATAATCATCAGAGTGAAGATGAAAGGAATGAACCAGTCACTGGATTTGTATGTGTTGCTAGCTGTGTACATAATGGTCAGACTTTTTCTTTGCTGAGAAATATTCTTTCAAAGCAAACAGCATTAGTCTCTGTTTCCAGAGAGCATCTGTTTACACGTAATAGCACCAGTGCAGAGCTATGGTCCTATAGACAGTGGGGTATTGACTCAGACATGTGGAATTTTTAAATACCACAGATGATACTAAGGAACACACATGCCTAGAGAAGGCAGCAATTTAAGGATCTGAAGACTTGAATTGCACACAATGACTGCTCTGTGAACTTGAACAAAACCATCTCTCCTCTTTGACCTCAGTTTTCTCATCTGTAAAATCAAGGAGTTGAACTAGATGACATCTGACGTTCTTTTAGGCTTGTATGCCTCTATTATCTACTCAGAGCAGGGTAAACCCTTTCGTGCAGTGTGAGAGAATAGTGTGTTCTTGAAAATCAAATATACTGGTGGAAAGATTTACATCCATGTTTGGATAATCCATCCTTTGAAAAAGAAGACAGTAAAATACACTAACCATAGGGCTTCCCTGGTGGCGCAGTGGTTGAGAATCTGCCTGCCAATGCAGGGGACACGGGTTCGAGCCCTGGTCTGGGAAGATCCCACATGCCGCGGAGCTACTGGGCCTGTGAGCCACAGCTACTGAGCCTGCGCGTCTGGAGCCTGTGCCCCGCAACAAGAGAGGCCGCGATAGTGAAAGGCCCGCGCACCGCGATGAAGAGTGACCCCCGCTCGCCACAACTAGAGAAAGCCCTCGCACAGAAACGAAGACCCAACGCAGCCAAAAATAAATAAATAAATAGATAAATTAAAAAAAAAAAAATACACCAACCATAAAACCTACTGAACAGACTTCATCCTTGGGTGACTCAGAAGCCACTCTGGAGTTCCGCAGAGGCTTTGCACATCTTTTTTTTGAAATAAAATGCTGAAGGGTCTGTTCAACTTCATAGGATTAGATCAAAGATTAGATGAAATGAAGAATATAAGCCCTGGAGCACAGTGCCTGGCACGGGGTAGGTGTCCATTGCTATGAATAACATTGCCACTAGGCAATAATGTTTAAAAGTGCCCAATTATAGAGATGTTTCATTGACAGAATTCATTGATGAGTGTGACTTCCTGGTGGGCAGGACTTTCAGATCATTTACATACAATCAGTTGCTCAGGGGTCCTCTATGCTCCGCCTTCAATGATCACAAATTCTCTTACCCACCCAGTGGATTCTCACAGATGTACATTCTAAAATGTGGCCTGGTGGCTGGATGGGGTGGTGTCCAGGTGAAAGGCCTTTGGGTGAAGGTACTGCCCTGAGTAGCCTTTTAGCCTTTTTAGATGAAACTTGAATTTGCAGTAGAACATTTCCCACACACAGACCCAAATTAAATCCCATAACTCCTTACTTCAGAGCTGGTGGTTGGAGGAGGTGGCGTATTGGCCCTTGTCACATAAATATGTATAATAGTGGTGCCTGTCTTGGGCTTGGTGGCTTTGCCATATTTCAGGTTGTCATCAATTATGCACACTACAAGATGGTACTACTGCTGCAGTTCAGCTCCAGATTCAAATTTAAAAGGATTCTTCGCAATTAATTTTGGAGTATTTGAACCTCAAGTTGAGTCAAATCCAAAATGATGGTTCACGTTTCCTTTAAAAGAGGTAAATCAAAAATTATAAGTATATTAATATATGTTAAAAGGTTTTCTCAAGCTACTTTACACAGATTCCGAAACACAGTAGGTGTAAATAAATAGAATTTTTATTATTCTCTGAATCCTATACCTATACAAGGCTGAAAATAAAATTGAAATCAAGTAAGCAATAAATTGTTGGCTGGAAAAAATTGTATTAAAGGTTAAGATCATATGAGACTGATCCCCATATGTGGTCAGCAAGCTTCACAGTATTATCAAGTTATTCTGCCTAAATGCTTTCCCTTCCTTTATCTCCCACTCAGAGAATTTTATTCCCACTTTCAGCTTAGTCTGGATCAATATCAAATGGGCCAGTCAGACCACAAATGTATATTGAGCTCCTACTAAATTTCAAGTCAAGTCTCAGTGGTCCTGGAGACACTGTTGTAAATAAGATGCATACAGTCTCCACCTTCATGAAGCTTATCATCTAGCAAGAGGAGGAGACATTGAACTAGCCTTTACAATTAGTTGGGAACATAGTAACTCACATCCATGCTCCCTTTCTTTCATCTACATGACAGCAGGTCTGACCTCCATACCTTAAGTACTTCTTGTTATATTCTCTCATGATACCCAGTAGTTTTCCTTTATAAAACTTGTCATATTTTATAATTTTATAGTCGTTGATGTTACTACTAGTTTAATGAACCATGAATTCCATGAATACAAGATCTCTACCTGTCTTGTACACTTCTGTGTACCCTCCTTCTAGCACATATTTGGTTTCTGATACGTTTCTTCCATATGCCCCAAGATCATGCCTAAAGTTGATATGGATCTGTGTAAATCCAACACTAATGCAGTAGAAAACATCTATCCTAGTGGATCTGTATTAGCATCACATAGAAAAACAGCTGCTATTTTCAGCAAGTACCATCGACAGCAGACATTGTTACTTGTAACTTAATCTGGCAGGTCCAAGTTCTCTTCATTGTCAAGTATCATCGAAATCATGGATAGTTCCACCATAGGAGGAATTAGATAGGACATATAGAAGTGAAAAGGTTCCTTGAGGAAACTTAATGCCATAGGTATGAAATAGTTTAATCTTTGTAAACATAGTTATTTCTAAGATTATATTATTTACGTCAAAGAGGTTATATCAATTTGATGCATGCTCATGATTAAAAGAAATAATAAAAGTATCCACCAGAAACCATCTCAAAGCGCATTTCAAAATCTTGTGAATCTCTGTCATGGCAGTGTAGCTGGAAACCATTGACGTTTGTCCCAGCGACAACATTGTCACAAATGACTGCCTTGTACAGAGAGGGCGTGCAGACAGGTGCTTCGTCATTCTCATCTAAGATGTCAACCGTGACCTGTCAGCAGTGAGGGAGGAAGAAACAACACATCCATGTCATGTGACTATTTATACACAAAATCAGAATGAAGCAGCTGGGTAGAGACAGATCATTTAGAATTATTAAATAAAAAGTCTGGGATTTTGAGTTGGAAGAAATGTTCCTGCAGATTTGGGTTCTGGCTGCCAATCAACTAGTCAGTTGGCTTATTATTCCTGGGTCAACTGTGACATGCAGTGTGGCCATTAGGGAGAGTTTTGGGCTTATTAGAAGGACCTGTGGAAAGCTCACGAGTTACATAAATTGTAAGAAAAGGAAAGCTGAAGAATAATGTCTCTAAAAATTGCAATGCCTTGAATCTTTTAAATCTCTGTGCTTAGTGGCAAACATAGCCTAAGTTTGCTGCCTCCTTCTCAACTTAGGGGCCTCCTCTGAACAATTCTTTCAAGCACAGTATATTTTTTAGTAACAATATGATTACTTCAAAGTATGCTCTGACCTTAATTAGGGGCTGTTATCAACCTTTTCTTAATTAAAATGCCGTAAACCGGGAAACTGTGATTTACATGGGAAAAGGTCAAAATATCAAGGATTTTAAAATGTCAGTGATCAAATGCCAGTTAGCCTAGAAAGATTATCTGCCCACCTCTTACATGAGTAATAACTTTCTCAGCAACATTCACAGAAGAATCACAGAAGAATCTCTGGTGTGCTCATATTTTCAAGTACTACCTTTTAAAAATGTTTTCTGTAATGTTTTAACAACACCGCTAAATTCCTGGGGAACAATTCTTTTTTTTTTTTTTTTTTTTTTTTGTGCTGTGGGGACTTTTTTGTGTCGTGCCGATGATCCAGGGACCGTCACTATGTCCGGGGTTATGCGTGGGTGCGGTTGGTTGTAGTCTTTTTTTTTTTTTTTTAATAAATTTATTTATTTATTTTTGGCTGTGTTGGGTCTTCGTTTCTGTGCGAGGGCTTTCTCTAGTTGTGGCGAGCGGGGGCCACTCTTCATCGCGGTGCGTGGGCCTCTCACTATCGCGGCCTCTCTTGTTACGGAGCACAGGCTCCAGACGCGCAGGCTCAGTAGTTGTGGCTCACGGGCCCAGTTGCTCCGCGGCATGTGGGATCTTCCCAGACCAGGGCTCGAACCCGTGTCCCCTGCATTGGCAGGCAGATTCTCAACCGCTGCGCCACCAGGGAAGCCCACAATTCATTTTTAATGCTACTTCTATAGATTGAGTATAGCTATGTGTTCTGTTTAATATGATTTTAGGAAGATTGCTGTGATATAATGGAAACAGCACAGGACTTGGAATCAGAACTCTTTATTAAAACCTTGGGCCTTCCATTTGTCAGATGTTTTGTTTGGTACAAGGGACTTGATGTCACTTTGCTCATCTGTAAAAGGGAGATCTCAATCCCTCCATTCCTAGGATTGTCAGGAGGATCAGTTCATCCATTCAATGAACATTTATTGAACACTATATGCTAAGCACTGGTCTAGACACAGAAGATACAAAGGTAAATCTAAGTCCCTCTCCCATGGCAACTGATATTCTAAAGGAGGAGGTAAAGCAATAAACAAGTCAACAAAATAGTATAGCAGGCAATGTCATATGGAAATTGGCGCTCTGCAGGTTAAGGAGATAGAGAATAGTTGATGGAACTGTTTTAATAGAGTGTTTAAAGAAGGGCTTTAAAGAAAGCCTTCTCCCCTATATTTGATACATGTCCTTAAGCAAGTATGTATCCTTGCAGAGTATGTAGTGTTTGGTCGCATGATTTTGATTTGCTTAAATGATATTGTGGTATAGATCTTTCCCGTTTCCTACTTTTCTCATCCAGCACCATTTTTTCTTGCTTTTCCCATGTTGCTGTTTATAGAACTAACTTTCTATTTCTTCTTGATTCTTAGTATCCCGTCGTTTGCATCTACCATATTTTACTTATTCATTCTGTTAATGATTAACACATGGGTTGCTTCAAAATTCCAGAAACAGGAAAGATCTTTGTGAGCAAGTTTCCTTTGGGCAGAAATATGATTAAGGTAAGAATGTGAGTCATGTGGCTGTCTGGAGGACAAGCATGACAGCCTTGGGCAGTCTCTGAGGTGTAAACATTTTTGATGTGTTGAAGAAACTGCAAGAAATTCATGTGGCTGGATTGAAGCAAGAGGGAGAGAGCTAGGAGCTGAACACAAACATCCAGGGTCCAGTTCACACAGAGCAATGCAGATCTTGGAAATGACATTGGAACTTTGCTAAGTGTGATGGGAAGCCATTGGAGAGCTTTGAGGAGGAGGGTGAATTGTCCTTTGAAAGGATCGCTCTGGCTACTATGTGAACAGTAGATTATCATAGATAATCATAAAGAGTACAAGCGGAAGTGAAGATTCCAGTTAGGAGGCTGCTGCACTAGACCAGGTTAGGGACAATGGTGGCACAACCAGAGTGTTAGCTGTGGGTCACTGAGAAGTGGATGCATTCAAGATACATTTTGAAAGTAGAGACAACAGGATTTGCTGATGGATCAGAGAGATAATTTAGGGTACATGATAGTGATTAAGTGCCCAGAGTTAATCTTTCTACCTCTTTCTAGCTGAGTAAACTTGGATAAGTTGCTTGACTTCTAAACCTTGGAAATGAAATTCTTCTAGCTATAAGAAGGAGTATCAGTAGCTACCTCATGGGATGGGATTGAGACAAAATGAGGTATCGTAGTCTTGGCTTTTATTAGGTTCTCAATAAAGGGTGGGTGATAATGATGATGATGGTGACCACAATGATGATTATGGGTTCCTATAATTTGGGATCTAAAGAACTATTTACCTTTTCTGAACTCAAAAGTCACATTTATTTACATCATCAATTTACTTGCTATATACTGTTTAACTTTGCATGTGTTAAAAAGTTAAGCTACCTGAAGGCATATATGGTGCCTTACACTTCTTTGAAATCCAGGATGATGTGCACACTCAACAGATATTTGTTAAAAGAAAGAGGGAATGAATAAGTTCCTGCTTTATCTTTAGTTAAATTACACACCCTTTTCATAAATAGCCAAGATGTGAAATAACCTAAATGTCCATCGACAGATGAATGGATGAAGAAGATGTGGTACATACATACAATGAAATATTACTCAGCCATTAAAAAAAATGAAATACTGCCATTTGCAGCAACATGGAAGGACCTAGAGATGATCACACTAAGTGAAGTAAGTCAGATAGAGAACAACAAATATCAAATGATTCACTTATATGTGGAATCTAAAATATGGCACAAATAAACCTATCTATGAGACAGAAACAGACTCACGGACATAGAGGACAGACTTGTGGTTGCCAAGGGGGAAGGGGCTGGGGTTAGCAGATGTAAGCTATTATATAGAGAATGGATAAACAAGAAGGTCCTGATGTATAGCACAGGAACTGTATTCAATATCCTATGATAAACTGTAATGGAAAAGAATATTAAAAAAATAATGTATATATATGTATAACTGAATCACTTTGCTGTACAGCAGAAATTAACACAACATTGTAAATCAACTATACTTCAATTTTAAAAAATGGAAGAAAATCCTTTTTGTAAGAACAGAGTCACTTGAAGTTGTTTTTTAATTATCTGCTTTCCCCTCTTACATTTTTGTAATAAGTGGATGATCATTGCAAGTGGTGGCATTCTATACAATTTTAGGAGTTCATAAAAACTACCACAGGTACTTAGGTGTAAAGATCACTCTCATAGGTACCTTCCTGAGACAATCAAGACACTTAATCCTGTCCACATGACTGGAGTTCAGTCCCTGTGAAAGTCATTCTGACTGTTGATGTGAGTGGACCTGATGTTTTCCTCACAATGACACACTCAGGAAGCCTAATCACTACACAAGCAGCAAGCCTGGGGACTCTTACAGGAAGAGGAAACGTATACTGAATCATCAGGCCAAATGAGGACCTTAATATTCTTCAAACCTACCTCTGTCTCTTCTCTGATGACAAAACCTTAGAGTCGTTAAAAACACGTACCACATCATCAATACAGCAGTATTGACTCTGGAGGTTTTTCAAGAGTCCTTTGTTGCTAAAATAATTTAGAGCCTCACACTTTCTCCTACTGTGATGTCAAAAGAACACACCTTGGGTAACTACCTTCATTCTAAACATCACCTCTTAATGAGAGGCAGCCTAGGTATGAGTCGAGTTCTACAAACCCTGAGTAACTTCACATAAGTTTCCCAAACTCTGTGCCTGAGTTTCCTCATCTGTAGAGTAGAAATGATGATAATGTTGTCCACCTTGAAGACTAAAGGTAAAGATTAACTACATCAATGTATAAAATGTACCTAGAACAGGAACTGGCACAAGTGCTAGATGCATATTTGCTATTATTATAATTCTTTAATCTCATGAGATTATTGTTGTAATGATTTGGCAATTTCAATTGTAATAAATTAGAACTTAACACATCATCTCTATCACATCAAAACCTGGCACTTTCTAGGGACTTCCCTGGTGGTCCAGTGGTTAAGACTTTGTGCTTCCACTGCAGGAGGCGCAGGTTCGATCCCTGGTCAGGGAACTAAGATCCCACATGCTGCATGGTGTGGCAAAAAAAAAAAAATTTTTTTTTAATTGTAAAAAAACAAAACAAACCTGGGGCTTTCTACTTACCAGGGCCATCGCTGTACAAGGATGACACCTCCACAGTGAGGTTATATTGCTTCACAGTCTCGTGGTCTGGCTCTGTGACGGGCTCAATCATTCCAGAGAGAGGGTGAATCCAGAATCTTTGTATAACCTGGATGTCACCATTGGTTATCTTGTACGTCACACAGTTTGGTGGGTGGTCTTCATCAATGGCTGTCACTCTTCCAACTTTGTAGAAAGCTGCCAATAATATTTATTAAGGTTCATTCTTGTCATGCAGATACACCATTTTAAAAAGCTTAACATGTCTTTGCCTTCCAAATAGTATCATAGTTTCTCAGAGGGTCAACCTGCATCCTTTTGGGCAATGCAGTGTGTCTGAAAAGCACCACTCTATATGATGGAAGGTGGATTTATAGACGGTCCACTTTAAGCCACATGGCATGGGTCAAATGATATGAGTTAACACTAACTTTATAAAAATAATAAGTAGCTTCCATGTAGTGCATGTTTGTTTTCTTCCAGGCATTATGCTAAGATTAGCATCAGATAATGGCTCACAGCACAGATTCTGAAACTAGACTGCCTAGGTTCTGAAACTCAGCTCTACCACTCATTAGCTGTAACTCATCAGAAAGTTCTATAATCTCTCTGGGCCTCATATTCTTTATCTGCAAACTAGGAATAATGACAGTATCTACCACAGAGAGTTGCTGTGAGGATTAAATGAGTTAAAATACATAAGACATAGAACAGTGCCTGGTATATAATAAGTGTTATATAAGAATTAGCTATTATTTATGCACATTATCTCATTAAATCTTCTCAACAGCCTTATGATGTAGGTGCTATCACTGTCCCCACTTTATAGATAAGGAAACTACAGCCCAGTGGTACTAACTTGCCCAAGGTCACAGAGCTACTAAAGGTAGAGTCAGGATTCAAATCTGTGCTTGCTGAATCTACAGCCCACATTTTAGAAATGACTTGCTGTAAGTTCAGTGTGCAGTTCTCCCAAATAATCTTCTAGAAGAAACACAGGTGTGGTAGATGGGTTGCATTAATAGGCTCAGATTCTTTACCCTTCTTACGTTCGTGCTCTTCTCTGTGTAAACTTATAGTGCCCTCCCACGTGGCTTGTTTTGGCCAATGGGACATGAGCAAACCTGCCGCCAGCAGAGGCCTGAAAAGCCCTTTTGTGACTAGGCTTGCCTCATTCCTGTACCTCTTCCTCTGCCCTGAGACCTGCTCAGACTAGCCTGTTGGAGGATGAGAGGAGCCAGACCATCCAGCCGTGCCCACTGAAGCCAGGCTAGATCCGCAAAAAGCCAGCAAATTCCCGTGATTCTGAGCAAGCACAGTCCAGCCAATTCTCAGACTCATGGGCTAGATAAATGTTTGCTGTTGCGTTACTCTAATTGTTTGTGGGTTTCGTTACATGGCATACTTATAGATAACTGACACAACAGAGTTACCCCTCAATCATTTTCCGCCTGGATAATAAAAAACTCCAGGGAAGATACCTGACCTTCTCCATTTAGTGAAATTCCACCACACAATGACTATGCTCACCAACATGTATTATCTAGGACAGCGGTCCCCAACATTTTTGGCACCAGGGACCGGTTTTGTTGGAAGACAATTTTTCCACGAAATGGGGCGGGGAGGCGGAAGGGGGCGCGGGGAGGATGGTTCAGGTGGTAATGCAAGCGATGGGGGGCGATGGGGGGCGATGGGGAGCAGCAAATGAAGCCTCACTCACTCACCGGCCCCTCACCTCCTGCTGTGTGGCCCGGTTCCTAACAGGCCACGGCCCGGGGGTTAGGGACCCCTGATCTAGGACGTCTGGGTTACTGATAACCAAGAATGAAAATTAGGGTGAAGACAGCATTTCATGTACTGTCCCCATCCCTTTCAACCTACGGGGGTTCTTTCTCTGTTTGCATTCTTCCTTTACCAAGATTCATCAGTCTCTGAAAATGTATCATTAAGCAGGCAATGAACACAACCCAGAATACCAAGAACAGAGAAAACGCATTTGTGAAAAAGGACTTACTGTTTCTTTATGGCAAATCCAGAATCTAAAAAGTCCAACCTATTGGTTGTGTGAAAGCATCACTAGTAAGAGAAAGGTGTCATAACTGATACAGGACCACGTAAAAATAGATTAAGGGTAAAGTTGCCATCTCTAGCATACATTCCTGAGCAAAGATGGTGCCATTTTCACATTTAACACCTGGCAAAGTAAAATGGGAAGCTTATTTTTCTGTAGGTGTAAAATTAACCTTTCAATAAAACTAAAAGCTATCTTGAACATCTTTAGCTAAGTTTAAAATAGAGTAATTATGAAACTGTAAGTCTGCCAAAATTCCTCATCAAAAAAACGATTGGAAATGAAATATGTTTTCCTTTGTGACTTGCAACCCAGTGTGACTTAATTTTCATATGTTTCCCCCGCAGTCATTTCTGATAAAGGAATTTCTTTGCCTATGCCTCCCTCCCTCCAGAAGCCTTTTGTCAATGAGAGATTCAGGTATTCGCTACATACCATCAGAAATTTTTTTTTTTTACTTTAAAGATGATAGACACCCATAATTTTTTTAAGATGAAAAAACTCACGTAGTCCTCAAGGCACACTCAAATCCTCTGTGCTAATCAACACAGCAGGAAAAAAGACCTCCACGGTAATAGATTTTTAATATCCTCAAGGTCTATAGGCTAAATGTTCGATATTCTGAGGAGAGTTTGTTTTCCGAGTAGTATTAACTTGCCAATTTCCTCCTTTAAAGCAAATTGCCACCAGGTTGTGAGGATTTTGTCTTCTCTGATGGGCATCGCCTCAAAACACTAACCTTTCCCTAATTTTATTTACTATGGTAGGGAAAATCAAGGGATGATTTTAAAAAGCAAGGAAAAGGTTCTAGCACGTTGTAGAACGTTGAGTGTAACATTCACTCAATGAATGTTAGTGGTTATTTTAATTATTGGTGTTATTGTTTTGTTATTACTATTATTATTATTGGCAATGCTGTCATGGCTACTGTTAGTATGTATCATGTAATTTCAGTACCTACAACGATCAGTGAATCCTCATCGCAACTCCATGACATGATTCTTACAAGCTCCATTCTGCAGATGTGAACTCGAAGGCACACAGAGGTTGTGGGAATAGCCTAAGGTCATTTAACTGACAGTGGCAGAGATAGAATTGGAATCCAGTTCGTTTTGACTCCAGTTCTGTTTGACCCCAACCATCACGGTATTTCTGCTACATCATGTTGCTTTCTTATGAAGACCTAGACATCTTCTCTCTGCTACAGCGGGTCAGTAGCCAGCTATTTGGAGATCAGTACACATTAGAATGACTCACTTATCTCTTTGTATGAATTCTCAGCACTTGTTTTCAGACTTCTGGTGACAGTCATCCAAATCCATCCCCAAAAAAGCAGCCTGGAATACTAAACAGAGAACTGGACCAGAAATGATAGCATTTAGCTGTCATCTCTGCCACTCACTAGCTGTGTGACCCAAGTCTCTCTCCAGCCCCAATTTTCTCATAGTAAAATAAACAGGTTGAATCTTTCCAGCCCTCCCAAATCGGTGATGCTGTAATTTAAAAATTCTGAATCCTTCTCCTCAGCTATCAATAAGGCATTACATTTTCCTTAAGAAAACGTAGAAGTGTTCAACACATTTAGAAAGTTTTGCCTTCAAAATATAAAACTACATTTCAGGACAACTTTGGATAGTTGGAAAAGAAACCGAAATAAAACAGTTGATTCCCATAAAACACTGATTTTTTTTAACGTCAGTCTTAAAAGGTAAAACTATAGAGATGTTAAAAAGAGCAGAGGTTGGGGAAAGGGAAGAGTGACTAGGCAGAGCATGGAAGAGAAGACCACTGGGGCAGAGAAACAATTGTGTATGATACTGTAGTGGTGGATACATGTCATTATACGTTTGTCAAACCCATGGAATGTACAACACCAAGAGTGAGCTCTAATGTAAACACTGGACTTTGGGTCATAAGGATGTGTTAATGCAGGTTCCTCAATTGTAGTAAATGTTCCACTCTGGTGGGGGTGCTGAGAGTGGAGGAGGCTCTGCACGTGTGGGAAATCTCTTTCCCTTTTGCTCAATTTTGCTGTAAACCTAAACTGCACTAAAATATAGTCAATTTATTTTAATGCAGGTCTCTATTTTAAAGTCTACATCGATTGTCATTAACTTTGGAGGGTCATGGAATCCCTTTGATAATCTCATGAAGGCTATAGGTCGTTTCCCTCAAAGCCAATGCTCAGACCCTCTGGTCCAGATTTACAATTTATAAGCTAGGAGATAACACTCCATTAACTCTAGAACCCCCTAGAGCTAGAAGAGCACCACAGAACTGGGAGAATGCAAAGGGAGGAAAGAAATTACAGTTATGAGGCTCCCTCATTACTCAGAAATCAATTCTGAGTACTTCTGAAAGAATAGCAAAAGTCTATGGGGGGGAAACCAGGATCCTGTTTACAATAATTCGATTTACATGTAATTTTTCTGAAAGAGTCTGGTCATATACTGTAAGATTCAACTGTGTTATGTTCTAGAACTAGGATATAGTTATTTATTTTACAGAGAGGTTAAGAACTTGTCCAAAACGGCATGGTGAGGCAAACAAAGAACTGAAATCCAAATACGTGGGTTTTTTATTTCCTAGTCTTGCCTCAGAACAACTGTCTAAAGAATGTATTTGTCTGCCAAGGAAATAAGCTGGTTTGAAGTAGTGTGGGTTTCACCCAGTGATATGCTGTCAAATGTTTAACAACCAGCTCTGGGGGAGAAAAAAAAGAGTGTGTGAATGTGTGTGTTTGTAAGTGTGTATGTGAATATATATCCACATAAATACATAAGTTTATTAAAAATTTTACTGATATAAAAGATGTATAGAATACATTTTATAAATAATAACAAAATATACAATCTCTTTATTGTAAATTCCCATATAGACAATTGATTCTTTTTTTTTTAAATGATAAACCTAATTTTTTTTCTTTTTTTTGGCTGCATTGGGTCTCTGTTGCTGCGCGCAGGCTTTTCTCTAGTTGTGGCAAGTGGGGGTTACTCTTCATTGCGGTGCGCGGGCTTCTCATTGTGGTGGCTTCTCTTGTTGTGGAGCACGGGCTCTAGGCGTGCGGGCTTCAGTAGTTGGGGCACGCAGGTTCAGTAGTTGTGGCTCATGAGCTCTAGAGGACAGGCTCAGTAGTTGTGGCGCACGGGCTTAGTTGCTCTGCAGCATGTGGGATCTTCCCGGACCAGGGCTCGAACCCGTGTCCCCTGCATTGGCAGGAGGATTCTTAACCACTGCGCCACCAGGGAAGCCCTACAATTGATTCTTATGGAATGCTTTAATTGATTTTTGCCAAGCTCTCCTTTCCATAGCCATTGCAATTGACAAATGAAGGTAGTTCCAACATGAATGTTACTTGATGTTTTCCTTTGTTTCACTTCCATCTTACTCTTTAACAATGTCTAGAGCTTCACTAGTTCATCAGTGAAGGGCATGACTTCTTTGTTGAACTGGATAATAGTTACTGATTTCTAGAAGAATATTTCCACAGTTTTTGTGGTACTCACAATAATAGCTGCAGATACACCAGATGTAAGTTTAATCTGCATTGATAACATTTTCTCTATCACTTTCTTAAGTCTAGATAATCAAAAAATTAATGAATCAAGCCCTGATATGTAGTATTTGCCTATTTCCCTGGTGTAAATACTCCCACCACTGTCAACTTTAAGCTATCAACATAATGACACTAAGTTGGGAAGAGAGTTGCAGTAGCACACCATTATATATACAGAATTTCCCCCATGCACATCCAACAGATGTAAATAACATCAAGAGTATAGATAATAGTAACATAATAGTAACATAATTAAGAAGTTCTGAGTTTTGAGTATTTACTAATTTTGTTTTTAATATAATTTATGTAACTAAGTATATATAATTTTATTTTTAATGATAGTTATTAATAATCAGGTCATAGAATTCCTGAAAATTCCCTTGAAGTATTCAAACCAAGCCTGGAGGACCCACTGTACAGGGATGCTGTGCAAGGGATGGGTTCCTCTCTTGGATGACAGAAAATAGTAATTACGTCTGCCATCCCTTCCAAGTCTAATGTTCCTTGGTTTATGCTGGCAAATTATCTTTGACAAAGGAGGCAAGAATATATAATGGAGAAAAAGACAGCCTCTTCAATAAGTGGTGCTGGGAAAACTGGACAGCTACATGTAAAAGAATGGAATTAGAACACTTCCTAACACCATACACAAAAATAAACTCAAAATGGATTAAAGACCTAAATGTAAGGCCAGACACTATAAAACTCTTAGAGGAAAACATAGGCAGAACACCCTATGACATAGATCACAGCAAGATCCTTTTTGACCCACCTCCTAGAGAAATGGAAATAAAAACAAAAATAAACAAATGGGACCTAATGAAACTTAAGTTTCATTAGGAGTTGTTCAGAAGCAGAGCAAACATGCAAAGGCCAAAATTTTAGTTAGCATCATGTTTACAAAACTGCCATCTTTATCCAAACTGCATTTTTTTTTTTTTTAGTAAAAGGCAAAAGATTTATTTGATCTGAAGAGAAACCAGAGTATCAAACTCCATTTTTAAAATGACAGTTTTCCATTGCATTTCAAAAGGAACATCAACCCAGGAAACCTCTTGGCTCAGTGCCTAAGCTTCCAAATTCACAACATATATAAATGCTCAGCTTGTAACTTGTGAAGTTTTCCAGAAAATTTAGGGTTTGGACCAAAAACTGAGAGAGATCATCAGTGGCTTTCTCAGCCATGTCTTCTGGCTGAGGGGGAGTATTTGGTGATGTTTTGGTTAAGGAACAATTAAGCCAACCTAACAAGGATGGGTACTTTGAAAAAAAGACCTGTGGAAATTAGAAGGAGGATTCTCCCAAAGTAGAATTCCATCTTGTGAAGGGAAAAAAAAAGCAAGCTTAATGGGCTTCCCTGGTGGCGCAGTGGTTGAGAATCTGCCTGCCAATGCAGGGGACACGGGTTTGAGCCCTGGTCTGGGAAGATCCCACATGCCGCGGAGCAACTAGGCCCGTGAGCCATAATTACTGAGCCTGCGTGTCTGGAGCCTGTGCTCCGCAACAAGAGAGGCCGCGATAGTGAGAGGCCCGCGCACCGCGATGAAGAGTGGCCCCCACTTGCCGCAACTAGAGAAAACCCTTGCACAGAAACGAAGACCCAACACAGCCAAAAATAAATAAATAAATAAAATTAAAAAAAAAAAAAAGTATTCTTTTTTAAAAAAAAAAAAAAAGCTTACTGTGTCCATCCTCTGCTAACGGTGAAGGTTTACAATCTCAAGAGGGTGGGGAAAGGAGGAGCTGATCTATCACTCCCAGTGCCAGGAGAATCAGCCATCATCACACTTCTAGGCAGACTTATCTTTAAGGAAATCAGCGTGATTTTTAGCCTCTGATTCATTTCCCCAGCTAAATAGGAAGTAAATTATATTGTGCTCATGACAAGAAGGAGAAAATGATGGCCGGCAAAAACTAATGAAGGACTTGCCCAAATGCCTTCCAGCAAGACAGCAGAGAAGGCCAGACTCCTCTCTGCTGTGTCCCAGCTCCTTTTGCAGAATCTACCAACACTAACTACACTGTGGCCATGAAATGGCTCCATCTCCTTGGGGAAAAAATCTCCCTGGAGATGCACCACCTGGTGCTCACCTGGATGAAATTTCCAGCAGTTGGCACTTGCTCAAAGAGTTGGCCAGAACCAATTGGCCCCAAGCTAGAAGCGTAATGGATCACATCAGGAGGTTCATCCAGGTCATGACACAAGAGTTTTGCAACTCCTGTATCTTTTGCAATCATCTCTTTGCCTGTGTACCTGTTTTATTTTGTAAGGAGAAAAAACACTTTAGGTGGATAATCTTAAAAGGTAGTGCTTTTCCCACATAAATATCCACTAGTTTGGGTAATGCACACGTGTGACAGCCCTGCTTATCCTGGGACAGACAGTTCAGCTGTGGAGCCTCGTCTGGGAGCCATTTCCCAAAGGGTGCTATGAATTTGGTCTGACTTTGTTCCTTTTCTGGGAGTATATCCTTTCTACACCCCGCTGGGTACTTGTTTGGAAGTCTATCAAGGACATCACTTCAATAGAGCAGACGTAGGTGGGAATCAGATAATTCTCAGAGATTGTTCCAATCTACAGCATCTGCATGGTGTGGTCAAGAGGGACAATCTTAACCTAGTGGTCATAGTGGACTTACTTCCATCTCTGTATAGTCACGCATTTCTTCACTGGGGTCCCTCTGCCCCAAATGCTCACCTTTAAGCCTCCAACCTCTAAATTCTAGTCATTCTTCAAAGACTCACATAGATCTCACCCCTTGAGGAAGCTCCCCTGAATACTCTAGTCCCACGTGTTCTTCTTTTAATGTAAAATCATCTTGTATTTTTTACTGTCTTTTTACATGTATTTATCATATCATCCTGACAAGATACAACCTCCTTACAGCAAAGGAGCACAGCAAATACTCCTGTCACCTCCAGGGGCTATAGTACTGGGGTCAGCATGTAGCAGGTGTTTGGTTAATTAACTCTAATCCCGGGGAAGCGGGGTGGAGAAGAAGGAGAAAGAAAAGGAAAAGGAAGGTATCATTTACTGTGTCTGCCAACTGCTATACAGAACAGATTCCAAGCATTGTATTTGATCCTTAAACCAGTGCTATGAGGTAGATGCAGTTATCATCTCGATTCCAAAGGCAGAGTAAGTGGGGCCCAAACAAAACCACATGGCTTGTAATTAGCAGAAGCTAGGTTTTAGTTCTCATTAGATAATCAGGAATAAAGCTTAGGAAACAGGGCATGGGGTGGGGTGGGACAGCCGTCCTATGTGTAGCTGAGAGATTGGTTGGAGGCGGGGGGAGGGGAGACACAGAAAAGTGACAGAAAGGTAGGTTTGGAGACTTAGCTTCAAATAATAAAAATAGCCATACTGACAGAAATACAACCCCATAATCCCTTATCCAAATTCCAAAATCCAAAAGCCCAGAACTCAGGATTTTCTCATAACTTATTGAGATCATCAAAGCCTGACCTAACCTGACCTGCCAGATCTTTTTTTGTCCCACTTAGTGTGACTGTTTCTATGTACCACTGCAGTGCTATTCATTGATTTGAATAGGGGGTACTTGCAAAATATATGATAGACACACATTACCTTTCTAAAATTCAAAAAAATCTTTATCTTGAAACATAGCCAGTGCCAAAGTTTCCAAATCAGGGATTATGAAACTGTGATAAATAACATTTATGAAATTCACACCACATGCTCAGCACTGTGCTGAGAATGTTTTTATAAATTATCCCATTTATTCTTCACAACCACCCTAAAGAGTACGTATTACTGTTATCCCGTTTTATAAAGAAAGAAACTGAAGATCAAAGGGTTTCAGTAAATTACCCAAGATCACAGAGCTCATGTGTGATAGAACCAGGATGCCAAGCCAGGTCTGTGACTCCAAAACTTAAGCTATCAACAACTTACTGTCAGATCCAGGAAACGCAGATTTCAACAGGTCATTTCTGAGGACCAGAATATGAGATTAAACAAGAGTCATTGTGATCGCCAACCACATATCCAGTTGAGCCAATAAACATAGCAACGCCTCTGCTTTCCACTCACTTCAAATTTTTAACCCTGACCACCCATCTCAGCTCACCTAATCAGATATTGATCACAGGAAGGTGCATTGTCATTAATGCCGTGGATATAGACAGTCAGTCACTGGAATGGCCGCACACCGCTGGTCATGGTCACAAGCCTTAACGGGGAAGGACTGAGCACATGCAAACCCAGCTTTCTCCACATCAAGGCAAGAAGCAGTAACCACGGTCCCACGCTCCGTAATCAAACAGCACATCTTGCTGCAAACTGGCCCAGGCTGTCACTCTCAAAATTATTATATAGTGATGGAAAAAATAAAGTGTGAATTATGCCCTACTCATTAGAATTAAGAATCTGACTCAAAATGTAGACACAGAATACCTTCATTAATCATATTCTATTAGCAAGTAGCAAAACAAAAAAAAGGTTTTTGGCTTAGGGGAACAGGGAAGACTTTCTAGAAGGGGTGGTCCTTATTTTAGGCCTTAAAGGATATGTAGGATAAGGAAATGGCAAGTAGAGATCATTCCCAGCAGAGAGAACATCATACATGAAAACACAGTAATGAGGTCATAACTCATCAGACTTCCTTCCACCCAATCCATCCATCCATTCATTCAATTTCAACAAGCATTTGTGCAGTGCCAGCTATGTGTCAGAAACTGCCTTGAGCACCGTATGAACCACAATTAAATCCCTGCCTTTATGGAATTAACAATCTGGGCTGAGAGGCCAACACTAAACAAGTGTAAACAAGAAAAGAAATTCAAATCGTCATATTATTAAGGAAATGAAAACTGTGACGTGATTAAAAATAATGTCTAAGGGTGAGGTTCTGAAAAATGCAAGGACAGAGGTCCCAAGGCAGTCGGCTTAGTCATTTGGCTGCCGACTAATGTAATGGACCAGGGGAGACAAGGAACAGGATGAGGTTGGAGAGAAGAGGCAGTGGCCAGAGAAAACACAGTCTTGGGGATGAGGTAAGAAGTCTGGATTGCATTCCAAGTGCAAAGAAAATTACAGGAGAATTTTACATAGATCCAATTTGGCTTTTAAACAAACTCATTCTAGCTGCTATGCTCAGAGTATTGGAGGGGGGAAGTGGGAAGGCAGAAGCCCAGTTAAGAGATCTATGCAGTAATTCGGGTTAGAGGGGATGATGGCTGCCTTCACTGGGATGCCCCCCCCCAGGAGCAGAACCTGGGATGAGCATTTGAGTGCAAGTAGTTCATGTGGGAGGAGAGCCAGGGCACTGTGGCATGTGAGAAGTGAGACAGTAAAGCAAAGGCTGCTGATAAAAAATGCATTCATTATCAGACAAGTTATTGCTCTGAGCAACTAGAGCTTAATACCCCTGGGGAATTCTGGAAGCCAGCGCAAAACACGCACTCAGAATCGTCCCTCCAAGGGCAAGGAGCTGGAGTATTTATACACCAATTCTCTTCAGTGATTGGTTGAGAGCTTGTGGGGCTGGGTAGTATTTTCCCAACATTTCTAACCTGCTCTTTGTGGAGAAGGGGCAGGGCAGATGTCAGACCCCAAATCATCGCTCAAGCAAAGAAACACAGATACTTACTGGCAGTTGGAAGTCAGACCACCAAAATGCTAAGACCTGAAGAGACACAGACAGCACCTGCTACAATGGCTTAAACCTACAGATGTGCTAAAGATGAGCACCTTTCTTCTCTGCTCAGCCCCGGAAGAAGCCTTACATTTCACATAATCTGATCCACACCCCACCCCAGCCTCAGCCACAGCTGATTGGACAAGAAGTGAATGACTGACTCTAGAAAGTCCAAACCGATTCTCTCTCACAAAAACTTGAACGTGGAGCAGAGAGAAGAATGATCTAGGTCTGAAAAGATGAACTAGAAGGTCAGTAGAGTGGAAGAGCTAAGGTCCTCATTCTGTAGCAGCCATGAAGAGCCACAGGTTAGCTCATGAGTGGACAAAAAACTAGGTTTTGCCAAAAGTTATGCAACAGATGCATGTTAAGCATCTACCATTTGCTTCTTGTAGGGGTTCTGAAAATGAAGACAATCTGGTATCTACCCTCAAGGAACTCAGTCTTGCAGAGGAGACATAATATAGATGATAAGAGTAGGAAATTAGAGAATTTGAACAATCTCAACCTACCTTTGTCAACTGCAAAGTAAGCATTCCATGGGTCTAGTTCAAAGGTTAAGTCTCCCAAGTAATCTTCATCGGTTGCCTGGCATATTCCAACCGTTTCCCCGGTTGGAATTTCCTCATCCAGTGTGATGTCGACTTTATTGTGCAGAGTTTGAGTTTACAGAGGTAACACTCAAAATAGCATTTTCCATATTGAATAATCTTGTTTTAAAAGAGAAGACAATTAGAGTGGCATTTGTTTGGTGTGTATTGCTCTCCACCTCTTATGGTGGTGGAGGGGTAGGGGCTACAGGTAGTAATGATGAAAGTGGAAACTATGGACCATGGTATTAACCCATTTACTGAGCATTTGCCTAGAGTCTAGACACAACGTTAACCACTTTTCATGTGTTTTCTCATTTATTCCTCACAGCAGCCCCAAGAAGTCGGTACCATTTTACAGATGTGGAAAGAGATTTTAAGAAATTAAGTAACTCTAAGAAGTAAATACCAAGGTGGCTAAGAGAGGATTTGACCCCTAGCGTATCTGGCTCTAGAGACTGTATGCTTAACCATTGTGCTCTTAGCCCTATATTGTAAGAACCAGTTTCTTAAAAATGCTGTCCCCTCAGTATGGTTTTATAGACTCCCTGGTGATAATTATCTCCAGAATTTTTCTTGAGGGCAGTAAGAGAGAATCCAGCCCATCAGATACTAAGAACATATTGCACTAATAACACCTAATTCTGTTGCAATTTCAATATATTTTATACTTTAAAAAACTACTTTGCTTTCAGTTATTAAGAAAGCCTTTTCTTTGGAATCTGAAGAGATTGTTTACATCTGACTTGTTTATTTTCCTTCTCAGCAAAAAAAAAAAGAAAAAAAGAAACCATTTCATTCTAATGGAAATTTCACTAATGAATTTCAGAGACTACATCTTCATATTCAATTTTCAAGGCCAAATTAGAAGAATACGTTTTATTGCCTTACCTGCAGGTAAGAATGGGGTCCTTATTGTTGACATTGATGAGGAAAATCTTTAGATTCCCAGCAGTAAAAGTCCTCCAGGATCAATCACTTTAATAACTAGTGAGAAACTGAAAGGGCAGCCACAGGAAAGACAGCTAAGATTTTATAGTAACTGACAGACTTTCACAGAAATAGAATCTATTGGGCTTTAACTGACCAGTGAAAACAATTGATTCATTTAGTTAAAATGTCAGTCAAACAAGTTGTTTTAACACTTGGAAATGGCTAACACTTTGTTAGGAACCATATTAGTCAAATCCATTGAAAAGACGGGCAGAAACTTAGAAAAGTCTGTTAATCCCCATCAATCATACAAAATCGAAGGGAATTCCTTAGAGTGGTAGAGCAAACAAAGCTATGGAGATATTTATGGGTTTGAAGAATCAAAGTACGGAATATATCCTGATGGAAAGATGAATGTTCATACCGATAAACTGTGTCCTAGAGTCACCAATGGTCCCAATTTGCCCAGGACTATCCAGTCTAGCACTGAAAGTCCCATACACATCAGAGAAACTTCCCAGGCAAACCAGGACGGTTGGTCACCTTTCCAGAAAAAAAAAAATCTATTTTAACTTGAAATATACTGACAATCGAGACCAGAATGAATGTTTTCCTTCTATTTATCTTAAAAATCAAATCAGTTCTCAATTTTCCTCTTATTTTAAAATCTCTCTTACAAAAAGATGATTATTTAGGAGACAACTCTTGACAAAAATCATAAAGCCAATCCACTTTTAAGAATAAAGACGTTTCTTTAATAATTCTGGGGTCTTAACCACAAGACGAGAAGGAATAAGGTGTGGGCAGGATTACGTTTGGTCTAGCTGGATGCTGAAGAGCAGACTGCAAAGGGATAAGGAAGAAATGAGCCTTGCTAACTCTTTCGTATGGATTTGAACAAGTGCTTTCACGGCCCCTGTATCTCCTTTAAAGAGAGGGAATTGATAAGATTCCCTTGCCAATGAGGCATTCCAAAATTTCCTTTCCTCTCATTTATAGGTCTGCTCAGTGACCCTGGAAACTCTGGAGTTAGGAAAATTAAGGCGTAGTGTGCTCTCTGTAAAGTTTTAGTGAAAATCCACTGCAAAATTTTAGCCAAAGAATTATTTATTCAAATTCTTCAAACAGAGCTTCAGTCTTTCAGTGCCAGCTCCTCTGATTTCAAAGATGCTGAAAAAAAGGAAAGCTTTAGTTTTCACTTATCAAGAAAAAAGTTAATTTCTTAAACTCTCATTAATAAGTTTTACTCCAATTTGTTAACAAATTTAAGATTTGTAAATATCTTGAATACACATAATCATTTTTCCATGATTATGCCAGGCCAACAAAAGAAAAAAAGGAAACTGTTACAGACATTATCCATTATTCCCAGAGCTATTTATGCGATCAGATAAACATGGGGGCAGAGGATTTTGAGCGTAAGGGGAAATGGATAAAGATTTTGGCAATTTCTACCTCCCAAATATATAATGATAATACAAATTCAGGAGTGTTCTTCTCCTGCTGACTTCAGTCACATCCCATTTTTGAACCCTCAATCTGTTTTACTGAAGATGCTAAGACAGGATATATCCCATCCTCGACTTTCATAATCAGGAAGAATGTCGTTAAGAGATTCAGGAGCAAGCTGATTGGAATGGTTTAAAGGTCCATTTCGTTTTCCTGTAGAGCACGTTGATGCAGAACATGAGACTGAAAAGGGTGGTCATAAAAAACATTATAAAAATAGAAATAATAACTATGAACCAATCCCCTTCGGCAGATATGGAGGAAATAAGGAGAAATTGTCAGTCCATTAACTTTTCAAAGCTGCTGGATTACATCGTAAATGAATTCTGGGTCCCAGCCATCTAGAGGGAAGTCCCCACCGCCTTCTATGGCAGGTCACAAACGCCATCACTGAAATCACCTTGATGCTTAGATCTGAAGAAAGTGGATGATTCAGAGAAAGGCCAAAATAGCCACATCTATACCTAAACCAGTAATTGTGCAATTACAGTTTAGATGATGATTTCATATCTAAGGCAATGCCAAAAGCATGCTCATTTGGGAGCACATTAAGGCCAGATGGGGTGAAATACTCTTGAAAAGGGAAATATGAACCAAAGGGCAGGCATTTTGAGTAAATGAAAAGCCAGTAGCAGTATTTACCTTCTAGCTTCGCTCTCAAAAATCAAAAACTGCTGATGTAGAAATTGTTCCAGTGCTGTTGATTGTGAAGCCAGAGCCCTCCGGGGAAAGGAAGTACTATTTACTGGACAGGAAAGAGAAAGGAAAATATTGCAGAGACATTGACATAGCTAGGTTACGCCCACCTCCAAGAACCAGGACTGAAATCTCTTTGTGCTCTGGGCCACCCCCCTCCCTCCCCCCCACCCCACGTGAGAAGATCCTCCTTAAATGTTTGCCAGTGACGATGATGATGATGAAATTGTACTCCATTCAACTGACTTCAAGCCAGATCATTTGCCCTTAAATATTAAAAATAGATTTTCCTAATACAATACATCCCCTATGTTATCTGAACATTTTTCACACTCCAACCAAAGCTAAAATTAAAAAGGAGTTACATTTAGAAAAACATGATGACTGTCTAATGAGAACTTAGAGATTATTTTGTGTTCATTTGGTGGTGCTGAAGGTACACTTTTTGTGTGGGGGGGCTTGGGGGACAGAGAGCTGTGGAAGGGGAAAACGGAAATATTTGGATGTCTGTTCATCTCATTTTATGTGTGTAGGTACAGACAATCCTTTATTAAGTTGTTTTTTTCTTTGACTTTCATTTATACTATCTTCTAGTTTTCTGTTAAATGCTTCAAATACATTGTCTTTTAATGATCACAACTCTACCATAGATACTGATATTATTCCCCATTTCACAGATAGGAATTCTGAGGCTTAGAAAATTCAAGTGGCTTGCCTCCAGTCTGAGAGCTGAGCTTTTCATAAGGCCTCTTTGCTCACCACACTGCATCCCCAAGAAAAATGCTTTCTTTGTTTTGTTTTGTTTTTGTTTTTTGCCAACGAGGGTAGGTGTGGTCAAGGTTTCTAGAATAGCTAAGAATCAAACGATTAGAAAAAGCTGGGGCAAAAAAAAATCCATGGGAGGATTAATATCAGGAGTTAATTATACCAAGCACTACTGGCTTAATAATTGTGTAGACCCAGAGATAATTTAATAGAGAAGACTAAACCCAGAAGGATTGCAAAGCTGCCTAAAAATCATTTGGAGACATTTGTGACCTTTTAATTTATTGATTTTCTGATGAATCACAGTGTTCTGATTAATTTAAATTCATACCATCCATTTCTACACATAAAAATAAGATGGAATTGAGTTCTGCTTTTTCTGTAGAACAATGCTGTAGAAATTAGCTTTCAGGAACTGCAGGAAAATCAATACTTACTTTTGGGCAAACAGAGGAATAATGATGTCCGTTTCATGGTGGAAGGACGAAGGATAGCTGGTAGTTACATTACTTGAGAGTGCTCAGAAGCACTGGTTATATGTAAAAATACATGATTATTTAAAGGACACCCGCATTTATGTGTGTAACCACTCAAGAACTGGCAGTTCTCAATTCAATTTCTACATTACAGAGTTGTCAACAATTGTTTGGGAACAACATATAGTGGGAAGCTGTATTTTTATGAGGTTTAATTTTTCATAAAATGAAATGGTCTTTAAAAAAAGTGATGGCACTTTTATGAACAACTCCTGCCATTGTTCGGAGAAGGTTGGAGCTGACGGAAGTTAGTCCAAGGGATGAGAAATTAACTCCCTGTGGGACCAGGCACCTTAGATTCGTTTTTCCCCATTTTATCTATAACAACACCATCAACTAGTGAAGAAGTATCTCAGCCATAAGAATAACAATGGCAGTCTCATCCAGGTTCAGAATTATGACAACATCTCATGGGGGGGAAGTATGGCAAGGGGAGCTTTATGTCCTTCTGGATGGACTTACCTTCAAAATCCAGTTTATTCCCTTCTCTGAAAGGCTTGTTCATGACTATTTGCTCTCAGAGAAGCTCAGGAATTAGAAATGTCAGAGCCCAAACTGCAGGCCAACCCCAGCAAAGAGAGTTAGGGCCTCCGTGCTTCAGGAGCAGTGACAGGATTCTTCTGGATTTTTCTGTGTTAATAAAAACAAATATGATGGCTACCCGTTACTGTGACCCAGATTCTGTGCTAAACATTTTTTCCTGAACTATCTCATTTAATCCTTAAGATGACGCTAACAGATTGGTACTCTCCTAAGCCCCATCTTACAGGTGAGGAAGCTGAGGCTTACAAAGGTCACGGAAATGGTCCAAGAACATATAACTTGTCAGTGGTTAAGCTGAACCTCAGACCCAGGTCTTTCTGACTCCAGAACCATTATGTTATACTGGCCATCTCATGGGAGACTGTCTCCACGGGGGAAAGGCAGTATATATTTCTATTTTTAAAACATTACATTTAAACTTGTTTTTAAATGTTTAGGGTGGGGATTAGAGAATCTACGTAGGTGAAGACAGAGTGACAGTAACTCAATGTTACTGTTTACAGAGGACAGTAAGGGAGGGAAAGGAAGAGAAGGCAAGGGAAGACTAAGATGAAGCCCAGAAAAACTTTTAACATTTGAAGGTCCAACAGAGGAGGATGAACCAGGAAAGAAAATAAGAGTAGGCAGAAAGATAAAAGAAAAACCCAGAGAGTTTATTGTGAAAGAAGAACCCTAACATTATCTACTATTATTGAGTACACTCTGTCAAGCACTATTCTAAGCCCTCTGCATGTAGGACCTTATTTAATCTTCATAACAGCCCCAAGGTAGATCCTATTATCAACCTCATTACACATAAACTGAGGCACAGAGTGGCTAAGGGATTTGCTGAAGTTCACAAAGCCAGAAAGTGGCAAAGCCTGAACTTTAACCTAGGCTGGCTGACATTAGAATCTGAACTCTTTGCTGAAATACTGTGTCGAACTTAGTAGTTTGTCCCAAGGTAATATTTTCTTGAAGGAAATTAGTACAGAAGTATGATCTAAATGTTTTCATAACAAGACATTCTGTGATGGTTTTAAAGCACAAATACCGGCTAATCACAGATCACCTACAAAACCTTTTTATAGGAGAGATACATTCTCAAGAAAATATTTTCAAACTATAAACAAGGATATGACTCTAGACTAAACATTAATTATGTTAGTATAACCTTGCATTTCAGTCCTATTAGAGCGCTCTGTTACGTTCACTTTATAAACAATAGGAATAGTTTGCTACCTATACACTTACACTGGAATATTAGAGCCCTCATTCTTTCTAGAACAAAGCCTTATTAACCATGTCTAACACATTGTCCCAGTGGCTAGCTAAAGTTACAGACCTTTGATGAAGTGCTGATCATGGTATCTTTGCTGGTTGAACCTAGACTCTGCCTCAGAATCCTTCTCTATCCATCAGAGAGGGTATGCAAGTTGAAACAGATTTGCCATCCCTGACCGAGCCAGATGTTCCCAGTGGACTTGCCCGGGTATTTATTATACACCTGGTAGCAGCTACAGCATCTGAAAAGCTAACTTTACAAACCATCTTGCAATGTTTCTCGGGCCTGTGTCTCAAGGACCACCTACACATTAAGAACCTTCATCCGCGAGTTAATTGTTAAAGCTGGGGCTCAGTGGGAATTCATTACACTGTTCTCTCTACTTTTATATATGGACGAAATTTCCATAAATGTTTATTAGATACGCAGACCTACTTGATTCAGAATACCTGGGGCAGGGAGGCCTGGGGATGTAAATTTTTAGCAGGCTGACAAGAGTGACTTTTAGGTACCCTAAAGTTGGTTCTTTTAGAGTGATTCTCAGCCTTGGCTGTACAGCAGGTTCACTTGGGGAACTTTAAACATGCCAATGTTCAGACCACATCCCAGATTAATGAAATCAGAATCTCTGGGCGGGGGCAGGGGGGTGTCACCTGGGCATCAGTATTTTTCGAAACTCTTTGGATATCTTCACGGTGCAGTCACGTCTGAGATCTATTGATACAGCACATCCTACCTCTTCTCACACATCAGTAGTCTATTTAGGTCCCACATTTTTCATGCACTGAAAGGTACAAAGGTATCCAAGGGGATCTGGGAAGAGCATGGATATTATCTCATACTGTCTCTAGAACGTCCTTTGTTACAGCAGCTGAAAACAATTGTTGGGCCAACTTGTACTAGAAAGCAGAGTTAGTTCCACACACACTCTTTCACAGGTTTCCACCAGATGGGTTATCTCTGCATGATTTAAAGAATGGTTTATATAGATGCTCCTAGAGTCCAGTGGCCTTAAATTTTAGCCTCTGTCTTAGGGGTTCCCCAGCAACTGATCCAGAGGTGAAAATTTCTGTGCAAGAGATTTATTCATTAAGTACTCCAGGAAGACTAAGGTGGAAGTTGGGGAAACAGGACAGAAAAGGGGAGGAAGCCAAGCAAATTGCTACCTCCAAAGCCCACAGAAGCAGTTTCAGCCTGACGCCACAGAGAAGCTGTGGAGGGGACCTCATGCCTCTGAATTTTCCCCACTCAAAGAAAAGGAGATGGGGCTTTCCTACCCTTGCACCCCTCATTCAGTGGTTAAGGGCTACCCCAGAGAGATGGAAATTCCCAGGTGCTTCCTGCCCTTGGAAGTGCAAGAAAAGTCCAAGGACCGTCCTCCTCTTGCTGAAGGAAGCAAAAACACATTGAAGTTGGCGGAAGGAAGCGGGGAGCATCACACAGAAAAGGTACAAAGGTATCCAGGGAGATCTGGGAAGAGTATGGATATTATCCCCTACAGTCTCTAAAACGTCCTCTGTTACAAGCAGCTGAAAACAATTGTTCGGCTGACTCAGGCTAGAGAGCAGAGATAGTTACCATATTAAGAAACCCATCACCTTCCACGGAACAGTTCACTGTCCCATATTCTTTGATAATTCTGATAGCAAGTAGGATTCATTTCAACTCTGAATTGATTGGTAAGGGCTACCCAGAGCATTTTACTGAGAAAGACCGTGAGCTCCGGTTGGAAAAGTGTCACGTTCGATTAGTGATGCCTGCCACGAGCAAATGAGAAGGCAATCGCAGTAGGTACTCTCAGAGAACTTTGATGTCTAAGACATTGCTAGATTGCCTGGGCAAGTTTTTAAAAACACTGATGCCTAGATCCCACCTCCAGCGATTCTGATTTAGTCTGAGGAGGGAAGCTGGCATCTGTGTTTTATTAAAGCATCCCAAGTGACTATATTATTGCCGCAAAGGTAAAGAACCACAGTAATATTCAGATAAATCGACATGCTGCTTCCCAGTTGTCCCAGGAAATGTTTTCAGGCATACTTTAAAAGAACGAAATAAATCCTCCAAAACCCAAATATTTTATTTATAATTCCTTTCTCAATCTCATAAAAATGTCTTTTCAAACATGAACAGCAGAACACTTTTGTTTGTTTTGTCTTTTCTTGAAACTTCAATACAATGTGGACTTTGAATAGGCTAGTCATGGCCAAATTCAGTTGCCTTGTATGAATAGACTTAAATTACTGATTTCTATTCACACATTCTTCAAATAATTACATTTTTTTAAAATTAATTAATTAATTTTTGGCTGTGTTGGGTCTTCATTGCTGCGCATGCTTCTCATTGTGGTGGCTTCTCTTGTTGCGGAGCACGGGTTCTAGGTGCGCAGGCTTCAGTAGTTGTGGCACGCAGGCTCAGTAGTTGTGGCTCGTGGGCTCTAGAGCGCAGGCTCAGTAGTTGTGGCACATGGGCTTAGCTGCTCCACAGCATGTGGGATCTTCCCGGACCAGGGCTCGAACCCGTGTCCCCTGCATTGGCAGGCGGACTCTCAACCACTGCGCCACCAGGGAAGCCCCAAATAATTACATTTTGATATGCATCTCTGAAAGACAATGGTCTTTACCTATTGAAAACATTGCTTGAATGTATATACTTGCAGTTTGTAAGGCAAAAAAATAACTTGTGTGATGTGAGTCAATGTAATTGTTTGTTACAAGATCATTTAGCAAGAGCATGACTGCTGGCTAAAGTATGTTGCAAACTTGCATGCCATCTTGTGGAGGATGGTGCAAGTGATGTAATTACAAAGTAAATACTCCCAAAAAATAGTTATTAAAAATATGACTGTGGTTTTCTCCAAATATCTGCCTTTCGTGTGGAGAATTAAAGATTTTTTTTTCTAGGTAATTAAAGCTTTTCTTAAAATCACTTTTCCCCCCAATTATATACTATTCTAAGCAAAATTGTTCTTTAGCTTGAATAACTCAGATAATTATCTCAATTCTCAATTTCATTTAGCTAGTATATGCCAAAACGATATATTTCATCACATACCAGAACTTGACAAGAATGTCATATTGTAGGATTTAACCCTTTCCCCCCTTTCTCTTGGTATCACAAAGAGGTGAAATTTTAAGGTGAGGTTAGGGTAGAAGACCAGGCCATTGGAGCAACTCAGAAATAAATCTTTTGGATACATACCCAGAAGTGAGATTGCTAAATCATGTGTAGTTTACTTTTAATTTTTTTTAAATTAATTAATTAATTTATTTATTTATTTATTTATTTATTTTGGCTGTGTTGGGTCTTCGTTTCTGTGCGAGGGCTTTCTCTAGTTGCGGCGAGCGGGGACCATTCTTCATCGCAGTGCGCGGGCCTCTCACTGTTGTGGCCTCTCTTGTTGCGGAGCACAGGCTCCAGACGCGCAGGCTCAGTAGTTGTGGCTCACGGGCCCAGTTGCTCCGCGGCATGTGGGATCTTCCCAGACCAGGGTCCGAACCCATGTCCCCTGCATTGGCAGGCAGGTCCTCAACCACCACACCACCAGGGAAGCCCTACTTTTAATTTTTTGAGGAACCTCCATACTGTGTTACATAGTGGCTGCACCATTGTGCATCCCCATCAACAGTGTACAAGCTTTCCAGTTTCTCCACATCCCTGCCAGTACTTGCTGTCTTTGTTTTTGTTTGTTTGGTTGTTGTTGTTGTTTTTTATAACAGCCATACTGACCCTTATAAGAAAACTCGTGTTTTTGATTTGCATTTCCCTGATGATTAGTGATATTGAGCATTTTTGGTTTTTTTAATTTATTTATTTTTGGCTGCGTTGGGTCTTCGTTGCTGCGTGCGGGCTTTCTCTAGTTGTGGCGAGTGAGGGCTACTCTTCTTTGCGGTACGCGGGCTTCTCATTGCGGTGGCTTCTCTTGTTGCAGAGCACGGGCTCTAGGGCACGTGGGCTTCAGTAGTTGTGGTGCACAGGCTCAGTAGTTGTGGCGCACGGGCTTAGTTGTTCTGCACCATGTGGGATCTTCCTGGACCAGGGCTCGAACCCATGTCCCCTGCATTGGCAGGCAGATTCTTAACTACTGCGCCACCAGGGAAGTCCTTGAGCATTTTTTGTATACTTTTGGCCACTGTATATCTTTGGAAAAATGTCTGTTCAAGTCCTTAGCCCATTTCTAAATTGGGTCATTAGGGGGTTTTTTGCTATTGAGTTGTAGGAATGCCCCCCACACACAAATGAAACTTAAAAAATTGAAAGTGTAGATGCTATCCAAAGGAAACATGGGCCTTTTCCCTAAAATGATTATATTTAAAAACAGGCCATTAAAACCAGAATTGTCACCCCAAATTATAAAGCAAAACTTACATATTCTGGTTTCTAACTCAATAGACTGATCTTTTTCTCCCTTTAATGTTTGCTTTTACAGCTGAGTTATAACATAGGAGTATATAATTAAAATCCTCAGGTCCGTAATTATAATCTCTACTGCAGTATACCTGTTGAGTCTTTTGATGATTCCATCACTAATTATGCCTCTTAGAAGATCCAAATATCACTTTACCATAAAAATCTGATCATCGTCAGCTTTCAGTCAGTATACTTGACTGAACGGAAAATATTACTTATTTCCATATAAAATCTGTGGGCTGCAATGATTCATTGTACGTATTTTATCAAAGAGGGAAAAATAATAAAACCATACAAACAGATTTCTTTTTGTCATTAAATGGTATATCTTTTATCTTTAAAGGGCTACCATGAAACTTCCAGAAATTATTCTTTATTGGAATTAAAAAAAAAAATCTTTCCAGCAAGTTATTAGTATGCTGGTTTAGTTAGCTGATTATTTCCTTATCCTATTACATAATGCCCAAAAGAAAGTAAAAGTTTATTAATGAAATGACAATATATATCCAAGATCTATATTCTAAGATTTGTCACTAACTTTGGAATACCTTGTATGAGATATTTTACCTTGAAATAGAGTGATTAAATCTTATTTCATGAAAATAGTCTCATTTTATCTAACTTTCATCCTTCTCACCCTCAACCCTACTCTCATCTCTCCCACTGTCTGGCCATTTCTTGTCCTCAAAGCCAGGGCTTATTTTTACAAGCTGCTAATTAACTGTTTTGATAGACACAGTAAGGCACAACACAGTACTCTGAAAACTAACTTTAAGGGAATAAGTTTATTTCACCATGAAGAAAGGAAAAGACAGAATACATGTTGAGCAAGATACCTCTCTCCCTGCTACTTCTTGTTCATGACAGTCAGAGGCATATATACTGCCCCAGGAAGTAGGATTCTTAAAGCAAAATTGAATTGAGACAATGTACATAGATTTCTAAAACTATCTCTCTATGTAATAGATAATAGAGAAAGCCACATGCAACCCCCTTACCACCACTACTCTCACCACCATGGAACCAGGAAGTTTAAGATGGTCACACGGGGGGAGGGGTTGGTAATATGGATGAGGTGAGACATGGGGAGTTGGGGTACAGTAGAGACCCAGGGAAGCATTGGAAAGACCTCTGTGGGGAGGAGTAGGGTCAGCTTCAAGTCACCCAGGGATTTCAGTACTACGGGGTGGGAAAGAAGGGGGATCTTCTATCTGCAGCCATTTTTTAATCATCCCTAGATGGACCCCAGATATTGCTGACTTGCCCTTTCTGGAAATTCCCTAGCTGCCTACTCCCCACTTTCTGTTTGAAATTAATATAGCTACTCCAGCTTTCCAGGAATTGCTGTTAACATGGTATTTCTATTTCTACCCCTTTACTTTGAGCCTATTGGTGTTTTTATATTTAAAGTATGTTTCTTACAGACATTATATAGTTGGGCCTTGTTTTTGTTTTTGTTTTTGTCTTCATCCACTCTGACAATCTCTGTCTTTGAATTGATGCATTTGGACCATTTGTATTAGTTGAATTCATATCTACCACATTTGTAACTGTTTTCTATTCATTGCAATTGTCCTTTGTTTTTTCCCTCTTTGTTTTAACTGAACATTTTATATGATTCCATTTTGTCTTCTTTATTAGCATATCAGTTTCACTTCTTAATTTTTTTGTTATTGCCTCAATTTCTAATGTACATTTTTAACTAACCTAAACGTAGCTTCACATAACACTATATTGCTTTCTAGAGACTGCAACAATAACAGTATAGGTAGCTTATACCAGGGTATTCCCAATTCCTCTCTCCTGCTGCTTGTGATACTGCTGACTTTCATTTCACTTAACAATATGCTATAATCTTCTACTACATTGTTACTATTAGATAAAATTATCTTTTAGTGAACTAAAAATAGAAAATTATTTTACCTTTATTTCTTTCTTCTCTCATGTTTTTCCTTTCTTTATGTAGATCCAAGTTTTTCACCTATATTATTTTCCTTCTTACTGATGAACTTCCTTTGACATTTCTTGCAGGTCAAGTATGCTGGTAATCAATTTCCTCAGTTTGTGTTTGGCTGAAAAAGTCTTTATTCCTCCTTAGCTTTTGAAGGACACTTCCACTGGATATAGACTTCTTGTTGATTTTTTTTTCCTTTGAGCATTTAAAATATTTCACTCCACTCTCTTTTTGCTTGCACAGTTTCTAACAAGAAGTCTGTTATATTTCTTATCTTTGTTCCTCTACAGGTATGGTGTTCATTTTCCTGTGGCTTCTATCAAGATTTTCTCTTTGTCTTTGGGTTTCTGAACTTTGAATATGATTTGCCTAAGGGCATGTGTGTATGTGTGTGTATCCAGATGAGATAAGGTTCAGGAAAATTCTTTTCTCCAAGAGAGTAGGCTTTGTTAGGAGAAAGCTCTGGGTTTATTTCACAATGATTCTTTTCTCTCTCTCGCTCTCCCCAAGACACAGGTGATACTTTTTGAATCTTCACTGTGAAAACCTCATTAATGGAGTTCCTGGTGGTAAAAACCATGAAAGTGTGGAGTCCGCCTAAGACTGTGGCACCCAGCACTTTGTCTCATGGTAGTCCACCTTCAGCCTCCAGCAATTCATCAGAATTACCATGATAAGTCTTTATACCTGCTTATGGCTCTAGCAGTTTCCGCTCCAAGTAAGCAGAAATTGGCTGTGACTCTCGTGATTCACCAGTCTATCCAAATTTTGGAGTGCTGGTTTCTCCTGATGGGTCCAAGAAAAGTCTTTGATTTTCGGCTTGTTCAGGATAAGAGGTCTTACTTTTTCTATCTCTAAGAACAATCCATGAACCAGAGTTTCAGGGATCTTTGAACATGTACAATAGCAATGGTGGTACAGCATGAAAAATCTTAGTCCTGGAACGTAGTGAGTCTAGATATATAAAAATCCACTCGTGTTACATTAATTATTGTGGGCCAAGTCTTCATCTAGAATTTCATCTTTCATCATTATAACAACCCCAGAGATATGTCATGTTTTATCAATCTTACAGCAGCATCTAGTATAATCTTTCTACCCTGTGGGATGCTCGATAGGCATTACATGAAAAGTTAACAGGTGTTACATTTCATTTAAAAAGTGCTATGGATGAATAATTACAACAAATCGGATTAAACAAACATCTCTCTATTAGAGAACTCCTCAGGGAATTTAATATGCTGGGTATTGAGAATTCAGAGGCGATAAGTAGACATCATTTCCCTAAATCATTTGATCATAGGATGTTTTATTTTTCTCTTGGAGCATCTGGTGGGACTTGTGTTTGGCGGAATACACTTTGGTGTGGTTTTGGTAGTATGAGAAGAAACACGCTGGCTTTAGAGCAAAAGGAACATGGGTTTGAATTTCAACTACACTAATTATTTTTTAGGCAAATTGCTTAATCCTATTAGCCTAATGGTGCTCATCTATAAATTAAAGACATAATACATTAGCTTATTGATCCATTACTTAATATCATAATAGACAGTAGTATCTGCTTCAGGGATTAACATAGGGATTCAACGATATAAGGTATATGCCTGTCACCTGATAAACACTTAACAGTTATTAATGTCATTATTATTATCATCATACACCAGACTCCAAAAGAATGGTAAGCTCTTTCCCAGATTAGAACCAGTTTTTCTCTGAATCGATGTGAAGTCAAATGCAAATGAAAGTTGTTGCCCAGTCATGAATACTTGAATAACACATCTGGTCTGATCTCCTGTGTTAGAAGGATGTGTGTAGGAGTGGATCTAAGTGTAAGTTTCCGTGGCCTATATCAACACTGAAATGTCATTCCGTGTTTGGTAAAATTCACAAAGAACATTGCATGAGACTTCCAAATATGGCCCAGCAACCAATTCTCTTCTCAGAAAAGTATAGGGTCAGGGCCAAAAGCATTTAATCTCTATGACTAAGCGTTTGGGAGTCTTTCATTTGAAATGAATTACTTGCATTAATTGGCTAGTAAGTCACTGTGATTGCATATTAAAGTCACAGCTAAGCCCTATTGGACTGTGATGTGTTTTCCACACTAAAGTGTCAACATGGTGGGTGACCTGCCATGCAGAACACGAGGGAAGCAATTGCAATATGGTATCTGGTGCCCATGTGGCTGGAGTTGCTCAGTGCTGGGCTCAACACTATAATCTTGAATAGGTTGATTTGGAGCAATATACATGATTCGGTGGCTTAATTGCATGTTGTAAAGGAAGCTGTGACCTTTCCAGTCCCATCCTGGATGTGGTATTGTGCTCTTGGGAGGAGGATAAGACAAATGTGTAGGGGGGGAACTTGACAACAGCAGTGTTCATTCGTGTAATTACTTGAGTGTATTCAATACCTTAAAAAACTGTACGGACAATGCCTCAGATATTAGTGGCCATCTATTGTTTAAAGAAAATTTTGTAAAAGTCAAGTTGCCTTGGATAAGGACCCAGTAGCATTACCAGTAAATTGTAAATGTTGAAAGTACAGCATCAGCATGAACAATTCTCTAATTTTTCACCAATTTAGAAAAGTCATACAACATTAAAAATTTAAGGCCATGATATTCTTGTCTATCAATCCATTAGCTAAAAATGTTACAGCCTAATAATGTCATAACGATTCCATGTGACATCAAAAATTAAGACAGTAATATAAATCCTGTCATTTGCAAGATATTTTACAGTTGAAAAACTACTTTTAAGTCCATTATAACATGAGAGAAAGTGGTATGAGAGAAGACAAAGCAGATATCATTTTCCCAAATTTACAGCTGAAACGGAGAAGCAGGTCGTGTAAAAGACTTAGAGCAGTAAAGTTGGGACTTAGATCCAAGCCTCTTGGCACAAAATCCACAGTTTCATCCCCCTCCCATGGTATCTATACCTAGAGGACACCTATTCTAAATAAGCGCATTCTTGGGGCATTATCAAGCCTGAGGACCAGACCTAGTGCTTTGAGATACAAGTTAATTCTGCCAGGAAGTTGTACTGTTTCGCAACAGTATGTGTAGCCAAAATCCCCAAGAATTAAATGAAATGTTTGGCATCTTTTGACAAAAGTTACCTAAGGATTAGGCTGGGCCTGCCTGCACACTGTGAAATGCACCAGAAGGGAAGAAATTACTCAGACAACCCAGCCTTCTTTCATTTTCACCTGAAATGTCCTCATAATTGAGGCAAAAGTTATGTTTGGAACCTCAATTGTGGGCATAATTGATCTGGTTATCTCCATGGCTCTATTTGTGAACACAGTCACACATAAAACCACCAGGCACTGATAGTCTCTGCCCCAAACCATAAATTACCTCGAAAACAGCATCCTCTGGATCCTTGGCCGCAGCTCTGTAAATGACTGTGCCAGGGGCAGTGTCTCCTAGGATATCAATCTCGGTAACTGCCAGAAAATGTAAAATAGACGTCCTTGAATGAGTGTCACCATCATAAGCCCAGAAACTCTTCATTCAATCCTGGATCTTAGATAAAACTTAATGCATTGTGCTTGCTCTGTACAGATGTTTTTATAGGGTGATTCCCATTAATCATAATCATAATAATAATAGACATCATTTATCAAGCGTCTATCATGTATCAGGTATAGGGCAAAGAGGTATATAAATTTAAATAATAACAATATTGAACATTTCCTGAGTGCTTATAACTGCTAAGCACTCAAAACCATTGGTGACTATTATTTCCATTTTACTGAGCATTAGAAAGAGTAAGTAACTCAAGGTTACACAGCTAATACGTTATTGGGTGCTATTATTGTCTGATTATTAATGTCTGTCCTTTCCTTAAGTTTGCCTTCTTTCTATCCATTTTTAAAACATTGGGGACCATAAACTTGCATATTTACTAGTCAAACCACTCTTCAGGGATCAGGAACACTGGGGCAGAGGGAGACCCCTTAGTGCTGGAGGAGAGGACCCACCCCCGGAGAAGCTGCTGCACCATTTTGCCAAGGGGACAGGATTTGTGGAGCAAAGGCATCCACAGCCTGTTTGGACTCTAGTCAGGACACTGGCTGGGCCAGCCCATCAGCAAAGGTGCATGGTGTGTCCGCCAGCAACCTGGCACCAGGCTCACCGATTTAGAAGTCAGAAGAGCATGTGTTCACCTTGGATCTGCTTTTGAGGAGCTTATCCTCTGCTTGGAAAAGGGAATGGAAGAAAACGAACACGTATACAGCACCTCCTGTGTGCCTGGCACTAGGGTTGCCCTGTGAACACACTCTGTCAGGTGACTTTCATCAAGAAGGGACTAATATCTCAGTTTAACTACTGGGGACACTGAGGCTCAGGCAGAATGAGTAACTGTCCCTAGTCAGTGACCATCCCAACATCTAAGCCTCAAATGCTTACGCTTCTAATAAAGAACATGGATCATCCACATGTAGGTGTTAAATATTTGACTACCTAGAAAAAGGCAGAGTTGAGAATAAATGAGACGAGAGTGAGGAAAAGAGATTCATACATGGTGAAAATCAAATAGAAAGGGATGGGGAGAGACAGAGGGAGAGAGAGAGAGAGAGAGAGCACAAGAAGGACTTGATCCCTGCCTTCATGAAGCATCTAACTCAATGACATAGACATGCTGTTCATTTAATCATCACACAAATAAAGGAATAATTTTAGTACACGATAAACAGATAAATGAATAATTCTTAACAGTGAGCAAGTTACTTCACCTTTCTAAGCCTGGTGACTCATCTATACAATGGAATGCAAATAGAACGTACCTCCAGTGCTCTCAGCATTAAATGAACTAATCCATCTGATGCTCTTAGCATAGTGCCTGCTACATAGTGCCCGGTAAGTGGCAGTCACGTATCATTACTTTTGTTATCATTATTCTCCTTATCACTCTTATAACCATGACACTATGAGAGGACACAGGGCATGATGTCGACATACATATGTCCACAGGGTCCTTCCTTCCCCAAGACAAGAGCTCTGTACCTTGGTCTCTTTGAGCAAGGGATCCGATGAAGATGGGTGTCTCATTCACAACTGCAATCTGGATTAAAATGGTCTGTGAGGCTGTTGCCCCTTGATCGTCTTTGGCGTAAATTATCAGGAAGTAGAGAGACACCATCTCAAAGTCCAGCTTGGGTACTCCAGTGGTGAATAACGAAAAAATTTTTTTAAATGCAGAATAATGGAATGAATGACTGGCTTCCTAAAGATGTAGACAGAATGTTTTAGATCTATAATTCCCACTATGAATCAGCACTTTAAAAAAAAAGAAATAAAAACCTTGTATTTAAAAAGTGGAAGCAGGGAGTTCCCTGGTGGTCCAGTGGTGAAGACTCTGTGCTCCCAATGCAGGGGGCCCGGGTTCAATCCCTGGTCAGGGAACTAGATCCCGCATGTCTGCATGCTGCAACTAAAGATCCCCCATCGCCGCAGCTAAGACACGGCGCGGCCAAATAAATAAATATTAAAAATAAAATAAAATAAAAATAAAAAATGGAAGCAAGGGGATCTGATTTCTTAAAAACCTCCATGAACAGAGAATTCATGCATGTTGTATCAAATGGTTTCCCCTTCATCCAGCCCACTTTTCCATGTTATTCTTCCAAATGACAAAGCTGATCACATCCCTTCGCCTACTCTAATTTGTCACAGTTTATCCTAAGCACTCTACAAATAGCTCATTCTATCCTTGCTATGGGTACTATTATTGGGTGCATTTTACAGATGCAGAAATTGAGGCTTGTAGAAGTTAAGCAACTCAGCCAAGTTTTCGCAGACAGAAATACAATAGCTCTGGACTCCATCTGACGTCTCACTCATGCTCTGGCTCTTCATCATTAGCCTAAACTGCCTAGCACCTCAAAAACGGATAGAAAGGGAGCGTAAGAGTCCTTTTCCTCCCCCATTCAGTCACCCCAAATCTCTTACTCTATGTTTTCCATGATTGTTTCACACTGGTTTTCAGGGTTTTTAAAATAAATTTATTTATTGTTTTTTTATTTTTGGATGCGTTGGGTCTTCGTTGCTGCACGTGGGTTTTCTCTAGCTGCAGCCAGCAGGGGCTACTCTTCGTTGCGGTGCGCGGCCTTCTCATTGCAGTGGCTTCTCTTGTTGCAGAGCACGGGCTCTAGGCGCGAGGGCTTCAGTAGTTGTGGCACACAGGCTCAGTAGTTGTGGTTCACAGGCTTAGTTGCTCCACAGCATGTGGGATCTTCCCGGACCAGGGCTTGAACCCGTGTCCCCTGCATTGGCAGGCGGATTCTTAACCACTGCGCCACCCGGGAAATCCCTCACACTGGTTTTTGAACTGCTCTCTTCAGGGATCCCCTGAGGTTGAACTACAAGAGAACTGGGTTCAAGTCCACGTCCACTATGAAATGGCTCCAAGACTTTGGCCATGACCCTTCAGGTCTCTAATTTGGATTTCTTCACCCTCACATGAAAGCCTTGTATGTTCTGTTGCTAATGTCCTTTCCATGTCTGGTCTGATATGGGTGGGTTGGGAAATTCTTGTTTCTAAAGCTTTTCTCACTGGTAAAGTTACAAAAAATAAAGATTTTATTGAGTAGCAAAACCCACTGAAAGTTTGGCCACTTGTCTTTGGATGTTCTATGTCAAACCATGAACCCGTTGTCCATAATGATGATGGATTCTAAGGCAATACTAATAGCTTACGTGTACTGAGCACTTACTATGTACCAACTGCAAATGTTTAATTTGACTCATTTAACCCTGAAAAAAAGAAAAGACCCAGTGTTATTGGTACTATTACTATGCCCAGTTTACAAATGAAGTAACTGAGGCTTAGAGAGGTCACCAAGCAAAGAACAGAGGCAAGATGTGAATTCAGGCTTTTTGCACCAAAGTCCATGCCCTTAACCACGCTGTTCTACTTCCAATGTGTCTGCCTTCTCAGTAAGAGAATCACCGACCCTGAGAAGAGAGGATCATCACGCCATCCTGCCAGCCTCATGCTAACAAGGGCTAACATTTATTGAGCACTTTCTATGTGCCAGGCATTGCTCTCAGCTTTTGACATCATTTAAACATCAAAACAAACTCACAAGGAAGATAACATTATTACTCCCATTTCACAGAAGAAGCAACTGAAGTTTGGACTATATAATACAGCTAGGAAAGTCACACTGCTGGAAGAAGCAGTACTTGGACCTGACCCCTGTCAGTCTATCCCAGGGCTCTTGCACTGACCCACACCACCTCTGGCAGTTACCCCTTAGTGTTTTCCTCCCACTACCATGAGAAGTCAGTAATATATTCATATTTGACAGCACTCCTCTACCAAACACTTATCACAGGCTGGACATTTCATCTCTTAGATTCTCACAATTACCCCATGGAGCAAATGCTGTCAGCGACCTCATTCTACCAATGAGGAAACTGAGACCCAGAAATTAGATGACCGAAGTAACACAGCTAGGAAGTGACAGAGCTAAGATTTAAAGCCAGATTTAAAAAGTCTTCCTGACTCTACAACCCGTTTTCTTTTTCTCAAACTCTGATGCTTCCTGATAAGTTAATTTAATACTTTAGCCTGATTTGAAGATACATAGGATTTTCAAGCTGCAATTGAGCACAGTCTTGTTTTCAAGGACTCTTGCCCAAGAAACACAACCCTAAACTCAGGACGGCCCTAATGGTGTGGTTCCCTCTGCTTTGGGAGCCCACGGGGGCAGCAGCTGTGTCCTTCTTACTCCCTAGCTCCTTCCACAGTATCAGGCTTTTCAACAAATACTTGCTAAATTTTTAAAAATGCAAATGCTATTCGTTACACTTTACAATGGAAGAAGGCAGGAAGATGGTTTAAGTCTTCCTCTGGTTGATTACTCCTCTCCAAGGAACCGAAGGTGCACACCCGAAGGGTAAATTGAATTCCTTTTGCCGTACTGCCTGTGCAACCCCATTTAGATTACCCAATGACAGGTAACAATTTGAAGATTACAAAACCCGAGTGTACCTTGTCTCATTTCATTGATGTATCTATATAATCAGGTCACTTCAAGCTTTGTTATTGTTTCTTTCTTTTTTTTTTTTTTTTAAACATCTTTATTGAAGTATAATTGCCTTACAATGGTGTGTTAGCTTCTGCTTTATAACAAAGTGAATCAGTTATACATATACAATATGTTCCCATATCTCTTCCCTCTTGCATCTCCCTCCCTCCCACCCTCCCCATCCCACCCCTCTAGGTGGTCACAAAGCACCGAGCTGATCTCCCTGTGCTATGCGGCTGCTTCCCACTAGCTATTTATTTTACATTTGGTAGTGTATATATGTCCATGACACTCTCTCACCCTGTCACATCTCACCCCACCCCCTCCCCATATCCTCAAGTCCATTCTCTAGTAGGTCTGTGTCTTTATTCTCGTCTTGCCACTAGGTTCTTCATGGCCTTTTTTTTTTCTTTTTTTTTTTTCCTTAGATTCCGTATATATGTGTTAGCATACTGTATTTGTTTTTCTCTTTCTGACTTACTTCACTCTGTATGACAGACTCTAACTCCATCCACCTCATTACAAATACCTCCATTTCATTTCTTTTTATGGCTGAGTAATATTCCATTGTATATATGTGCCACATCTTCTTTATCCATTCATCTGTCGATGGACATTTAGGTTGCTTCCATGTCCTGGCTATTGTAAATAGAGCTGCAATGAACATTTTGGTACATGACTCTTTTTGAACTATGGTTTTCTCAGGGTATATGCCCAGTAGTGGGATTGCTGGATCGTATGGTAGTTCTATTTGTAGTTTTTTAAGGAACCTCCATACTGTTCTCCATAGTGGCTGTATCAATTTACATTCCCACCACCAGTGCAAGAGAGTTCCCTTTCCTCCACACCCTCTCCAGCATTTATTGTTTCTAGATTTTTTGATGATGGCCATTCTGACCGGTGTGAGATGATATCTCATTGTAGTTTTGATTTGCATTTCTCTAATGATTAATGATGTTGAGCATTCTTTCATGTGTCTGTAGGCCATCTGTATATCTTCTTTGGAGAAATGTCTATTTAGGTCTTCTGCCCATTTTTGGATTGGGTTGTTCGTTTTTTTGTTATTGAGCTGCATGAGCTGCTTGTAAATCTTGGAGATTAATCCTTTGTCAGTTGCTTCATTTGCAAATATTTTCTCCCATTCTGATGGTTGTCTTTTGGTCTTGTTTATGGTTTCCTTTGCTGTGCAAAAGCTTTTAAGTTTCATTAGGTCCCATTTGTTTATTTGTGTTCTTATTTCCATTTCTCTGGGAGCTGGGTCAAAAAGAATCTTGCTGTGATGTATGTCATAGAGTGTTCTGCCTATGTTTTCCTCTAAGAGTTTGATAGTGTCTGCCCTTACACTTAGGTCTTTAATCCATTTTGAGTTTATTTTTGTGCATGGTGTCAGGGAGTGTTCTAATTTCATACTTTTACATGTATCTGTCCAATTTTCCCAGCACCACTTATTGAAGAGGCTGTCTTTTCTCCACTGTATATGCTTGCCTCCTTTATCAAAGATAAGGTGACCATATGTGCGTGGGTTTATCTCTGGGCTTTCTATCCTGTTCCATTGATCTATATTTCTGTTTTTGTGCCAGTACCAAACTGTCTTGATTACTGTTATTGTTTCTTCAGGAGACTAGTTTGGCTTTGGATTTTTTGTTTTCTTTCTTTCTTTTTTTCTTTTCTTTTTTTTGGGGGGTTTGATTGCCTGCCCAGTCACCCCTCCCAAGTCTTTTGCAAACCAAACAAGCATATATCCTGCAAGGAAGGAAGTTCAACAAAGGATAATGATATGCTAAACCTCACATAAAACAGTATATCCCCTTTTATAGAGTGATGTTGTAAAAACATATTAACTCATTTAGTTGTGCCTTTATCTGTAGATTTATTTCCATGCCATGAAACTGTTTCATGATTGAAATGTTTCTAAAGCTATCTAGAGCTGGTGTATGACATAATTATGGTAATGTGACAATCTTTCTTATAGTTTTTTATTCTCTGTAATTTAACTACACTAGCACTGAATATTGAAGTATAAATATATTTATGATAGTAACATGTACAATGTTAATTGCTCCTTATGGCCAAGCACTAAATGGCATTTTGCATACATTATCTCATGGGATCTTCTTACCAATCCCTGAGTGAGGTGGTATTATTATTATTAATCTCTTTATACAGAAAAGAAAACCAAAGTGCAGAAAAGTAATTTTCCCAAGGTCACATTGCTACTAACTGGAAGGGCTGTGATTCAAACCTATGTTTCTTGGACCACAAAACCTATGCTTAGAACAGCTATGATTCACTTTTTCACCAAAAACAAAACAAAACAGTAAGCAAACTACTGAACAATCTTTGCGTCTTTTGAGGTTTAGACTTATAACAAAAATCAAATTAAGAACAAGCATTAGATAGCATTTTGCACCTAACTGAGGTTGGAAGCAAATGTAAAGTCTGACAATACCAAGGTTTGGCAAGGATATTCAATTAGCCACCTAGTGGCCACCTATCTGGATGAGAACAATGTAGTCACAAGTGTCCTTAAAAGTGGAAGAAGGAGGCAGAAAAAGAGAATCAGAAGGAGGTATGATGAATGTCAGAAAGATGCAAAGTTGCTGGCTTTAACATGGAGGAAGGGAGTGACTAGCCAAGGAAGGGGGTGCCCTCTAGACACTGGAAAAGGTAAGGAAATGGGTACAGCCCTAGAGATTCCAGAAGAAAATGTAGCTGTGCCAATACTTTGATGTTAGCCCAGTGAGACCTGTGTCAGACTGCTAACTGCAGAACTGTGAGGTCATAAATCTATGCTGTCTTAAGGCACCACCAAGTTTGTGGTAATCTGTTACAGCAGCAAAAGAAAACTAATACAGGGGCCATTTAGATTATGTTAGAAAATATTGGTGCGCACATTTTACATGATTGAGCAACTCGGAGCGGAGGTGACAATGTGCCAAAGCTGAAATCAGGTAACACCACGTTTTTTCTCAAAATCCTATAATAGCTTTTCATCTCGCAGAGAGTGAAAGCCAAGTTCATATGCTGGCCTCCAAGACCCACACGATAGATGTCTCCATTTATTTATCTGGCCTCATATTCCTCTACGGTTGCCTTCACTCCCTTCTGCTCAAGCCACACAAGCCTTTCTGTTCCTTAGACATATCAAGCAGGTCCTGCCTCAGGGCCTTTGCCTTGACCATACTCCCTGTCCAAAAGCATCTTCCCTCGATGACACTAGAGTGTCAGTCCTGGACAGGGATTCCAGTTGCTTTGTCCAGCGCTGGACCCTCACTGCCCAGAACAAATATGTATTGACTAGCTCCTGTAACCAAGCAGGACCCCATGAGGCTTTCCCAGAATAGAGCCCCGCCTGCCTTTCGTCTGTAGAAAAACTTTAGTCAAAGAATAAATTTAATCAGAGAAGTGAGAAAATGCGGAAAGAAAGGAACACAGTCAAGCAAGACAAAATAATAATACTTTGGCCATTAAACAAAGTCAAGGACTTTTAGTTCTTCCCCAAGGTCTATAGATAATATTCGGAGCCATGTCCTTTGAGCTGTTCTGCAGATACTGAAACTCCCCCCAGGTGGAAGAAGTTAATTGTATGCTGCCCTCAAGCACGTTGACCCCAGAGCAGCTGGAACCAGAAGGTTGATGATGCTGACTCCCAATTACCTCACCACCAACCAATCAGAAGAATGTCCACGAGCTGACCACGACCTGCTCCCCGAACACTGTTAAAGACTCCTCACTACCCCCGTCCCGGGTGAGGCACAGTCTTATGGGCACTAGCCTGCTGTGGCCTCCTTTGCCTGGCAAAGCAATAAAGCTGTTCTCTTCTATTTCACCCAAAAGTCTGTCTCTGAGATTCAATTTGGCATCAGTGCACAGAGGCCGGGTTTTGGCATCACTCCTTAAAAACTATCGTCAAATTCATAGAGACAGATTGAACCCATCTCTTGGATTGGATGTAGCAATGACATTTTTTTGTTGTTGAGAGCTGTTGAATTAAGTCATTATCCCAAAGAACTAAAAAGAGTTGTTTCTGAATTCAATTCAGATTTCAAATTATTGAAATTTACCCCCAAAAATACAGAATTCTGATTTAGTTTACTTTTGCCCTTCAGTTACCTAATGTGCAGGTTGGATGAATAAAGCATGCACAGCTACAGGCTTTCTACTTCTGGGTTTGCTGTTAAAAATGCTGTCTTGGGACTTCCCTGGTGGCGCAGTGGTTAAGAATCCGCCTGCCAATGCAGGGGACATGGGTTCGAGCCCTGGTCTGGGAAGATCCCACATGCCGCGGAGCAGCTAAGCCCATGTGCCACAACTACTGAGCCCACGAGCCACAACTACTGAAGCCCGTGCGCCTAGAGCTGCGCTCTGCGACAAGAGAAGCCACTGCAATGAGAAGCCCAAGCACTGCAACGAAGTGCTCACCGCAACTAGAGAAAGCCCATGTGCAACAATGAAGACTCAAAAACAAATTAATTAATTAATTAATTATTTTTAATTAAAAAAATAAAAATGCTGTTTACCCTCATATCCTTCTCCTTAGCCCTTCGTATTTCGTTGTCTCTCTTCTATACAGCAGATTTTTCTCACCTATTGTATGAAGATATTGTGATGTATATTTTCATGTAATTTGATTTTTGGAATTCTGTCACCTTATGTGGTGAGTTCTTCCAAAATATAATTTTTTTCCAATTAAAAAAAATTCATAGAGACAGAAATGTTATTAGGAGTTATTGTTTAATGGGCATAGAGTTTCAGTTTTGCAAGATAAAAAAAGTGCTGGAGACAGTGGTGGTGATGGTGGCACAACAGTGTGAACGGACTTCCTGCCACTGAGCTGTACACTTCAAAATGGTAAATTTTATATGATGTCTAGTTTATCACAATTTAAAATTTTTTAATTTTATATTTAAAAAATTTTAATGATAGAAAAACCCTAATAGGGATTTCCCTGGCAGTTCAGTGGTTAAGTCTACGAGCTTCCACAGGGATTCCAGTTGTCTTGTTCAACGCTGTATCCTCACTGCCCAGAATAAATATGTATTGACTAGCTCCTGCAGGGGGCATGGGTTTGATCCCTGGTCGAGGAATTAAGATCCTGCATGCCATGCTGCATGGCCAAAACAAAACAAAACAAAACAAAACAAAAACTCTAATTATTTTCCATTATTCTGAAGAGCCAGACCAAAATCTTTCAATTGTTCTGTAGGATCCAGCAGGTTTGGCCCTGCCTGTCTCTCCAGCTCATCAGATACATCCATCTCTTTGCTGCAGCCACCCTGACTATCTTGTAAATTTTCAAAGACATCAGACTCCTAACACCTCAGGGCTTTGGTACCTGCTGATTCATCTGCCTGGAGCAGACAGATCCTCACGCAAGTAACTCTTTTATCTTGTTGCGCTCTCTGGCCCAATGACCTTATCAGGCAGAACTACTGCATTAAAATCTGCATGTTAATAAGATCCCCAGGTAATTTGTGTGCTCATGAAAGTCTGAGAAGCCAGCTCCAGATGACTGATGAGTGCAAACACAGCAAACAGAGTAATCCTTGTATCTCCCAACACTTTTCTAGAGTTTTCCTTCTTAGCTTCTAGTTAAGTTCAGACTGAAAAACTCAAAGCACCAGAGAAGGATGGGAATAAATCCTAGTGTCTGCTGCCACCTTGTGGTGGGAAGTTCAAACCCAGCCAGAATTTGCTCTTCTCTGGGAAATAAACTAGAAAATGTTAGAAGGGAGGGGTGGACTCAACTTTCTCAGCCACGTGTGTTGAGAGATCACTACAAAATACAAGATATAATAGCCCTTGGAAGTGTACTGTGAGAAGGCCAAATAAAAACGTGACAGAGAGAGTATTCATCAGCTCTACTTGAAAAATCTAACAAAAGCTGGGATCATTGGAATTCCTATTGCTTCTGCTTCTGCCCTCTTCGGAATTCAAACATGCACACCTGACTGTGATAATCAATTGGTGTGTGATTATTTTATTACCAACCCAAATGGCAGTGGTTAGACAATCAGGTCACCTGTTCTGCATCTGCCTTGCCCAGAAGTTCACAACAGGAAAGGGAATTTCCCACCGCTCTGTCAAATGCGTCACTGGTGACCTCCGTGAAGTGGTAAACAGGGCCGGTCCACCAAATGATGTCTCTAACACCTTAAAGGGAATCAGGAAGCAATTCCAAAAATTTCCTAGTACTTTACCCCAAACAGCCCAGAAGTTAAAAGCGCCTCAGTCACTCACTGCATGATTTTGTTTTGAAGTTTGTGAGCTCAAGAGCTGAAGAAATCCAAAACAGCTGCTACAGGTGAAGTTGATAGCAACGGACCATCCTCACCTATATACACCAGAGCCCTTTAAGGTTGCTTACGGAAAAGCTGGCCAGTACCGGAGATTTCAGCAACCCAGAAAGAGAAATGGCTCATTCAAAAGGAAAGGGATTGAAAGGTAGGAAACTGGGACTCGTTTCCTTCTCTCTTGAGTGAGATTCTTTGGATTTTGCATTGACCAATATTCACTGTGATGATTAGAAAAGGTAGCATCTCTTTTTAAGCATTGCGTTTAGAAATGAAGGCTCTGTATGGATTAGAGGAAGAGGAGACAGCATTTATACACTGGATCAGAGAACCTAGTGCCACAATGGAAGCTTCATTTTGTGATTAGAAAAGTCTTCATTGTAATGGGGAAAACCTTTCCTTTCTACCTGAATTTGAGTTTTAATGTTGCATATTATACTAAAATAAGCAGATAGTAAGTTAATATTTCAGTCTCACAATTTTAGACAGCAAATACTATTATTTTGAAAATTCAGTAGTGCATTTTTCAAGATGAGTCCATGAGCAATGCTCTTTCTGTTCCCTTTTCCAGCAATTTTGGCTGCTGAGATACATACTAATTGTATTTCACCCATGTGCATGCTCTTATGTAACCTAAAAACTGTCTTATACTTAATTTTTCTTGCCAATGGCAAAACCATGAAGACAAGCATGAAATACTCCAAAAATAATACATTTTAATTTGGAAAGTTAGTGAGATGAAGTATTTTCCAATTTTGAGGGCAGGATGTTTTCTTTCTTGCCAGGTTCATGAGCAATATCTTAGATAGGTAGAAATGAGGTGTTTTCATGAGACCTGAAGCATCAAAGATCAGACTTCTGAACTTCCACAGGCAAAATGAAATTTTGCAGAGATTTCCACTTTCAGTAAGAAACAGGGGTTAAAAGGAGAGGCAATACAACCAAATAAATTCACCACCAACCAAGATACTTAAAAGCTTAGGAAAGAAAGGATTCTTTTCATAACAACAATGGCAGCAGTTCTACTCCTAGGCTCTGGAGCAAAATTACATTTGTTAATTATGTTATAAATAGACTGGGAATAAGGGTGGAGGGATGGGAATGGGAGATGCATTCTAGAGATTCAGAAACTGCTTAGGGCAGGGCTTTTTATTTGAGGGGTTGCATAGATGGCCTTGGGTGTTCCTGAACCTCCTGAATTGTATTCCCATGTGTATGTGTATTTATGGTAGTAGAAACAGATGGCTTTATTAAAAGATTCTCAGAAAGGTCCATGGGAAATTAGTCTTAGCCCGTAAATGACCTTTGGGCAAATTAGAATATGGCACCCCTTCCTTAGGACACTTGACTGCCCTCTGCTGGAAAGTTATTGTATTATAGTAACTATGCTCAACTATAATGAATGTGAATAATACCACCTCGTGAATGTGTGTGTGTGTGTGTGTGTGTGTGTGTGTGTGTGTGTGTACAACTGACAGAACTCTACGTCCTTGGTCCCAAAAAGGAGGCTGCTAGCCTATGAGGACTCCCTTCTTTTGACCTCTTAGCTTGCACTCCCTTCTTGCCTTTTAAATTTTTTCCACACAGATCTGTTCCACATGGTAATAAAAGCTATCATTTATTGAATGTATTATCAGGTTTCAAGCACATAAATTATTTTCTTTTATTTGTACATTCCTGAGAACAACACACCTATTTTCAAATGAGAAAACTGAAGCTTATAGATGTTAAATAACATGGCCAAGATCACACAGTTAGGAAGTATGGTGCTGGTTTGAACCAAACCATTTAACTCCAGTGCTTGGGCTGAACTATTTAGTGGGCTGAACTACTTCTCTTGCATAATGACAGAGAAGCTGAATGATTTAGGGTCAATTGAGAATAGTGTTTTTCTGGAGGTTGGTATTTTGCTACTGGTGGGACTTGACATAGTTTAAGTAGCATATGAAAAATGTTTTTAATAGTTATGAATTTATTTATATCCTCATTAGAAATATGTATTACATGTATTATAAATATAATGTAATATAATATAATATAAAACCTGGGATTTCACCCAGAGAAATGAAGATTTATGCTCACACAAAAACTTGTACACACATGTTTATAGTAGCTTTATTCATAACGGCCCCAAATTGGAAACTACCCAAATGTCTTCCAATGAGTGAATGGTTAGACAAAGTGTGGTATGTCCACATCATGGAATGTTACTCAGCAATAAAGAGGAATAGAATATTGATAAACACAACAACCTGAATGAATCTCTGGAGAATTATGCTGAATGAAAAAAGTAAACCCCAAAAGATTTTACAGTTGACTCTTGAACAAAGCAGGGATTAGGGATGCCAGCCATCTGCACAGTCAAAAATCCATGTATAACCTAGAGTCAACCCTCCATATCTGCAGTTCCTTGGTGTCTAAGGTTCCACATCCACGGACTCAACTGACCTTGGATCATGTAGTACTTACTATTGAAAAAAATTTGCATGTAAGTAGAACTGCACAGTTCAGACCCATGTTGTTCCAGGGTCAACCATATGCTGTATGATTCCATTTACAGTACCTTCTTGAAAGGACATAGATTGTACACATGGAGGACAGCTTAGTGATTGCCAGGGTTTAAGGAAAAGGTAGGGGTGAGTGGGAAGTGGGTGTGGCTATAAAACACGAAGTATCCTAGTGGTGATGGAAATGTTCGGTATCTTGCCAGTATCAGTGTCAATATCCTGGTTGTGCCAATGTATTTTAGTTTTGCAGGAGTTTGCCATTGGGGGAAACTGGGTAAAGGGTACACAGAGAATCTCCCTGTATTATTTATTACAACTGCATGTGAAACTACAATTATCTCGAAATAAAAAGGTTAATTTTTTTAAATCCCTGGGATTTTATGGACATTGTTGCTTTGGATGAAACTAACAAAAAAGTTAATTGAGGAAGAATATTAGGTAAATCAGGGTATCATGGAATGGATGATATTTACCTAGCACAGAGGATAACAACACAGACTTTGGGGTCAGATTGTCTGGGCATAAGTTACTTAATCTTATTTAATCTTTCCAACTTTTAATTTCCTCATTTGTAAAATGGAGAGGACAGTAGGAGGATTAAATTGTGTAATACATATGAAAGAACTTAGATGAGCGTTTAGCACATAGAAGTCTATTAAGAAGTGTTACCTATTTACTAAAATATGCAAAAATGATGAAGATGCTATATGACTATTTGGAATTTTGGAAATAATGCATTTAGAATTATTCTCTCTAAATGCATATTCTATGTAAATGAAGTGTTTATAGGACCTTGGAGACTATAGTCTTTATTGACTACCCTAGCAGACTCTTTCATCTCTCATCACTGTAGCCTGGGAACCACTAAATCCAGCAAAAACTATCTCAAACCATTACTGAAATAAGATCTCCAGTTTGCCAATAAGAGGTAATATAATTTAACAATCACAAACCAAGATTAAAATCTGCATTCTATGCTTGGTCAATTAAGTTAATCTCTCTATGTCTCAGTTTACTCATTAGTAAAATGAAGATAATAATATAACCTACCTGCTATGAGGATTAAATGAGATAGTGGCCAGAATGCACTTCTAGAGTTTGGCAACAAAACGCCCAAGTAGTTGCTTTGGCTTTATTCTTCAGTGATTTGGGTCTTCAAATTTATTTTTTGGAACTGTATAATTTTTTCACATTTGCAGTGGATTTTAATGATTTAAATGATACCTTTTTTTTAACTTTTCAATTTCCTTGATACAAATTATTTCTCTTTTGTTCAGATGGCATAGAGCTGTGTCTACCAACCTAGTAAAACAAAATGTATTGGTCCCCAAAGAGGAATCATCCAATGAGAGTGACATGGAATTTCATGAAAGCCAGCAAAATCAGAAAAGAGATTTGGTCAAGAAAGTGAAGACTTTTTTGGGGAGGATGCTGTCACACGAGTACAGAAGCAAGCCAGCAAGTGTCAGCGGAGAGGGCTCCACTAACCATAAGGAAACCCTCCTTTCAAATACACAGAGCCCTCTTCGTAGAATTGTCAAGGAGCTTCCATCGCCCAAGTTATTTACCGAACCAAGAATGAGAAAGCTCTCACAGGATGGTAATCAAAGGCAACATATGGTTAAGTGTCAAGGCCAAGAGGAAAAATGAAATTAGGATGGCTTTTCTTGCTACCCCAAGTATGGCATCTCCTGGGAGCTGGTCTGAACTGCAGAAGCTCAGTCCCCACCCAGGTCTACTGAGTCAGAATCTGCATTTTAGAAAGACCCCCAGGTGACTCGTATGTACACAGATTTTGAAAAGCTCTGAATTAAATCACCTTTGAGGTCCCTCCCAGTCCAATTAATCAGTGGTTCTCATCAGTCTAAAGCTACTTTTCATTTAAATACAGATGCATGCATAGGCATATGTATGTGTATACGTATGTACACATACACATACACTAGAAAATCAAACCACATACACATACACATATATTAGAAAATCAAACCAAAGTGGGATTTTGTTTTGTTTTGTTTCTGGAGAAAGGAGTGAGGCAGACTTTCAAATGGCTACTTCTAACAGAAGAGGGTGTGGTGAGAATTCTATTTTTTAAATCTATGATTGGTAAGTCAGAAAGGAAGTTTTATTTTGTTGTATCTACTTCTCATGTACCTTGTGAAGAATCAATGTTTGAACAGTTAACTTTGTCTTTTTTGCAACGTGGTGATGCTGTTTTGGGGGGGCCCTAATGAGTGATGACTAACGATACTACTACTATTTGCATTCTCCTCTGTAGCTTTTTAAAATTAATAGACCTTATTTTTTAGAGCAGTTTTAGGTTTACTGGAAAATTGGGCAGAAAATACAGAAAGTTAGTTCCCATATACCTCTCTCTCCTTACCCTACCCTCATAGTTTCCTCTGTTATTAACATCTTGCCTTAGCATGGTACATTTGTTACAATTGATGAGCCAATATTAATATATTATTATTATTAAGTATAGTCCATAGTTTACATTAGGGTTCACTCTTTGCCCTGCACACTTCTATGGTTTTGAAAAACCCACCATGTAATGTGTCTCTCATTATAATATCATACAGAAGAGCTTCACTGCCATGAATATCCTTTGTAGGTTTCTAATACCCTTTATAGCACAGCATCCAGAAACATATAAAGTCCTTATGTATATGTAGGAAATTCAAACATACCTTCAAATTTCACATGGTTAATAAGGCTGCAAGCCTAGTGGATACTTTTTCCAGAAAAAAACCCCAAAAAAACAAAAATGATGGCTTCCAGCTGCCTGATTGCCCTTTCAAACAAACTCTTCTGGAAAAAGCAGTCACTATTACAAGGATCCAAGCATCTAGCAATTACCTGGTATGGATTGACCTGCCTATTTCTGTTAAAAATAGCAAAGAGGACATGCTTATATACTGATGGGGGTGGAGTTGGAGGGTCCAGCAGAAAACAGAGGACCAGAATCTTCCCCCTCATCCCATGCACTGGCTTATTTTCAACCTAGTTGGAATAACAAATCTCTACACTAAGATTTTTCCAAGAAACTTGCCCATCCTTCAGGCTTCCACTCAAACATTCTGACCCTCAGCTGTGACCAAAAGACAGTTGCTCATCCCTGTTGACCCTCATTACACTTTTTTAACAAAAATTTAGTAAATAATTATTATATGCCAGCCACACTATTAGGGATAGAGTAGCAGATAGAACACACATGGTCCCTACCCTCCTGGAGTTACAGCACAGAGGGACATTCCAGCATTATGCAGATGATTACCTCTCATGCAAAGGAGAAGCAGACGGCACTATGGGTACACATCATGGATGCTAATTTAGGGGCAGGGGCTCAGGAAAGGCCTCTCTGAGGAAGGAACAACTCAGATGAGATCTGAGGGACAGCTAGAGTTAGATAAGGAAAGAGTGGTGAGAACAGTTTCCCAGGAAGAGGGGAGAGCACTTTCAAGTTCCAACATCAAGAGAGCACTGGGCGTAATTAAGAAATGAAAGTAATCCAGCCAAGGAGAGGCTGGTGAATAAGGTGGTAAGGGTGTCTGTAAGCCATGTTAAGAAATGTTAACTTTTCCTAAGGGTGATAAGAAACCATCAAATATTTTCAAGCTGGGGATTTATATAATCTGATTGGCATTTTTTAAAGGTAGCTCAGGCCGCAGGGTAGAGACTGGATCGAAGAAGAGCAAGAAGAGATGCAGAAGGAACAATAAACAGGCTCTTACATTCGTTCAGGCAAGGGATGATAATAGTTTGGACGAGTCGTGGCGGTGGGGATGGTGAGATGAAGGGAGAAATATTCGCAGGTAGAAGTTGCAAGATTTGGGGATGAGCTGGACGGTGGCAGGGGAGAAGGAAGGGTCCCCGGGTTGAGCATCTGCTTTGAAGGTGGAGCCACCAGTCACTGAGATGAGGAGCCACGGCTCCTAGATGTGGTTATCAATGGACCTAAAGCAGGTTAAGTTGATTTTAGGTGCTGCGCACAGCTTGAACACACTGAAACAGGACAAGCTGCAAAACCCTTTTTCCAAATGACCCTGTCGATCCCTTTGACTACAACAAGGAAAAAGTCTCATTTCCTGCCCTTTTTCTGTTACAGTAAAAAAGAGAGTAATCTCAAGTTTAGTGCCTTCTGTAGGCAATAACATGGTTTTGGTTTTACCATACTAGTCTCAGTGCCTATATTTATGATACTGGTTTTTGATTTATGATCGTGTTTTAAGTTTCCTTTATAAGTACGTTTATTGTGTTAAGAATTGAATTGATAGAGAAAAATATTAAGGGCTCTAGGGTCCACGGGGCTCCTGGAATGTGGGAAAAACTCTTAAGATGGTATGTGAACGACTGAGCCTTGTGCCACTTTGCTGCAGAGTAGATTTAAAGTTGGCTTTTGTCTACAGCAAATACTCAAGCGATTGTCTTGCACATTAGAGGGTTACTTTTTCGAATTCCACAAGAGTTACAGGGAACAGCAACAGAGGGCAAAACTGAAGTCTCAAAGACAGGTAACCACCTTGTTAAGACGGGTTGGTGACCACTGAGGTCATGACCACAAGGAAAGGCAAATGTTCAGTAGAAAGTGTAAGCTTCAGCAAAACAAATCCATTTTAATTTTTAACCCCAAAGAAAAAAGCCACTGAGACAGCATGTGTTGCTGGCTTTTCAGGAGACTTTCTAATAGGGAGCATATGTTTATTACTGTGATCCTTCAAGATTGTCTGTTTTTTTCTTCCCCTTCCCTCTAAGCAACTATACAACTTGAAGTTGTAGAAGCAGAGACAGAGGAGATAACCCAAGGAAATACACTCCTCCGAGCCAGGAGAACCACCAAGCGGTTATCTGTGACATCCCTTCCCTCAGGACTGCAGAAGGTAAAATGCTAAAACAAACTCGCCTCTAAAGACTTATCAGTAAGTCAGTGTTTAGGGATGTTGTAAAAACCAAGTTCTCTCCCACTGCAAGTCCCTCATAATAAAGCATTTAAAGCTGCTACTTGTGTGTCTCCACTCCCAGAATTTAGGGCACAGAATGTGGACTTTCCAGTTTTGATTCCTCTAGTTCTGAGCGCAAACTGTGCAGCTTCTGCTACAATCTGGGCAACGGTGAAGTTTACAGCTTTATATTGACTTTGTCAGCTGTTCAAATATCAAGACTCATTAGTATATTAGCACCTGGCCTATCATGCATACATGTGGAGAGGAATTCTCTAGACCAACCCAATAGAATTTCTGTGAGGATGCAAGTGTACATTTGTCCAAAATAGTAGCCATTAGCACGTGTGGCTTTTCAGACTTTGGAATGTGGCCAGTGCAACTGAGGAGCTGAATTTTAAATTTTATTTCATTGTAATTGAAATTAGAATACAAATAGCCATATGTATAGTATAGACAGTACAGCACTAGATGATCCAGGACTCTCCAACCCAAAGCTTGTACTTACCTGTACTTATCAAGTTTTAGCCTAAATTGCCCAGACTATTTTTTTAATAGAACCCTGAAATACTATTATTACTTTAGATATAATAAGCATTTACTTAAAGCTGACTATGTTCCAGGCCCTGTTCTCAGTGCTTTAAAAATACCAACTCAGTTAATCCTTACGACAGCCCTATAAGGTAGAGAGCAATAGGTTACTACAGTAAGTAGGATATTATTTTAGGGATGGTAATGAGAGGTTAAGTAATTGGCCCAGATAATTGGAAGAGCCAGGCTTCAAACAGCAGAAGACCTGGCTCTGGAGTGCTTAGTCCTAATTACTATGCTAGGTACTAATTGTACCGTCCAATATGGTAGCCAATAGCCACGTGTGACTATTTACATTAATTAAAATTAAATAAAAGTCCATTCCCTTCGCTGCACTAGCTACCTTTCAAGTGCTCAGTAAACATATATGGCCAGCGTCTGTTGGACTGGACAGCGCAGATAAAGAACATTTCCATTTTTGTGGAAAGTTCTGTCGAACAATGCTGCTCTAGAGCGTCACTGCCAGAGTGCACCAATATTAGTTTTGAATTTTACCTTTTTTGTGCTAAGTTTGCATTTATCGTATTCCTATTATGTGCTGGGCAGTCTGGGGAGGCTATAAAGGTGACCCAAGGTCATGGTCCTGTTTGTGTGGAACTTACAGTTTGATAGAGGAGATGGACATGAAAGTATGGCACTGTTAGCTCTCAGAATGTTCTCAAAAATATATCTGAATGAACGGCCCACATTTCAAAATCAGAAAAATTCAAACAGAAATCTGGATTTTCAACTTCCTTTTGAAAAATAGGAGGATTTGGCAACACTGGGCCCACAATTCCCGGGGCAACAGCAGGAGCCGGCGCAGAGGCCTGCCGCCTTTGCAGGAGGGCATGTTCTCTCCAGTTCACACCAGCCCCAGCTAAGCCTGTTTTACAAACCCTGCCTGACCCTTCTAGGCATTGGACTTTTTAATAGTGGTATTCAACAAACACAGAAGTAAGTAATTACCAAGTGCTTAATAGAAAAAAAGCCCCCAAAACACTTGGTTTTACGAGAGAGGAAAAAGAGGAGTCGTACTCTGGATGGACTGGGGAAGATTCTTCCAGTGACACTTGAGCCTGGGCGAGCTGGCAGGGCAGAGTGGAGGTTCCGCAAACTCATTTGTAAATTCAGGCAAAGGGCAAGACCCAGATGTGATCCCACATCCTACTTTGTGTAGGCCTCACAATAGTCCTAATGCTAATTACTAAGCACAAGGGGAAGGAAGAGTGAACCCAATAAGACTAAAAAGGGCATATTAGCCAGGAGCCATGACCTAGGAATGATTTCCAATAGCACAGGTACTTGAAACCAGCAAGCCAGGGACCAGGGGAAGAGTATCAGGCATGCAGCAAAAAGAACCCAGAGCTTTCTTTTTATGTTTGGAGACATGTCTGTCATGAAAATAAGGAAACCTGCAGAAACAAGACCAAATTAACAACTGGATCCAGTGATAATGAGCTTTCTGGGGCACTGGTCTACAACAGCCCCACACTCTGTGCTCAGCGGCTGCAGAAGCAATTTCTTCTTCTTCCCCCTTACAAATGACCTGCTTTTTTCCTGACACTGTATTTTCTCTTAGAACCAGACAATCTCATTTCTCTGCACCCTATAGATCTCTTCAAAGAGAGCTCTGGGCACAAAGGAGATACATGGGGGGTGGAGAATAATATGAATACGACCTCCAACTCAACGTTGTTATGGGGCAAATGTTCAGTTTATAAGAGAATGTCCCAAAGGTGAGAATGTTCATTTAAGCACCGTCACAGATATCATGTTGGCGCTTCTTAATCTGATGTATTTTTGCATTTTTATGATAGGTTCCGTATTCCTCAAAAAAGAGACCACACTTTCCAGCATTTAAAAAAAAGAAACATAGCACGGAAAACATCCTCCGAAAATCAGATTTGACAGTAGTAAAGCTTCAAATGCAGGTAGTGGACAAAGGCTTTTACTTTGGTGTTTCAAAAGCATCAGAGGGCCAGGCTTAACCAAATGCACAGCCCTGCTAGACAGCGCGGATGTGGGATGAAACTAATGATTAGCATGAAGGAATCATGTTAGTGGGGGGCATTCAAGAGTGGCTACAGGATTGCTGAGGGCACCGAGGATGGTGCTGTGTGCCTAATAAATATCAAGTGAATTCAATTAAAATGAAGGCACACACATGGGCTTCTTTTGAGAAGAAATGACATCCTCTTTACCACTGGGTGGTAAATGTATGTTTTCAAGCTCTGTTTGCTATGACTTGAATTAGATTAATACTTTGGGACTTGTAAACGTCCAACAATTCCTGAACTTATCTCTCAGGAAGAACAGGCCTCCTTTGGATGTGGACAAGGCTTTCTAGCACATGGTTTCATTTCTTTGTATCTGGCTGTCATAGGTGGATGACCTCATAGAAACAGTGACAGATAAATCCATGAAGCTATTGGCCCAAAGACACACTGAGCTTCAACAGTGTGAGTTTCTAGGGGATGAAATCCTTCAGTCTTCCAAGCAGTTCCAGAGGATATCCAAGAGAACCATGAGGAAGTATAAATTGAAAAACGTGTGTTTCCCATGTACTTGGTGCTGCTTCTGATTTTGTTTCTGACTGCACAAAAGTTATGTTCATAGGGGTTCTTATCTTTTGGTACATACTCCTGAATAAGTTTCTCTTAATCAGTGGCGGCAGCGGGGGGTTAAGGGGGGTGGGGTCGGTGGTAAAAATATTCTGCCCAACAGTCCTTAAAAAAAGATCCTTTTGGAAAAATTGATTTTTAATTCTGAGTCAATATAAGCAAATTTTTGCTCTAGTAATTCTTACTAATAACGGAAAATAGAAATATTTATCAGGGTATAGCAATTCTGCAAAGAGATTTCTCCCATGAAATTTGCCAGATGAAATTAGAGGAAGCACTTAAAAGTATTTTGACACTTTCACTGTGACTACTATTGAGCTAACTTTAAACTTTCGTTTTTAAAGATACGAGTTTGTATCAAAATTACAAAAATGTAGCATTATTAAGGTATGATTCATGCAAAATGCTATGTTTCTGAACTAAAATAAATGGATAAGGATAGACCCTAATAAGTATTAGACATGTAATTCAATACGTAAGACAATTATAAGTGATTCAGACCTGGCTTAATTTTTTAAAAAGATCATGAAATCCTTTTTGCAAGACTCTTGAAAATGACTCCTACAGAACAAAACGATAGAGAGAAAACATTTCAACAAAACATTTAATAACCACATTGCTGAAGTATTAAGGACAGAGATCTAGAAAGTAATGCATATTGATTTACTTTGCATCTTGTAATTACCTCTGATATCAGTGATTCTTAATATCATGGAACCTCTCCCACAATAAGCATACACCACAAACATTTTGTACATAATTTCTTAAGTTCACAGCCCTCCTGAGAGCCTATTCATGGACCTCATTTTCAAAAGTGGTAACGATTTCCAGAAATTGACTAATTTTCTCAGGTACATCCTAGAAATGCCACCTTCTCACTATCTTCCACTTATTTTGTGAGCAAATCAATGTTACCAGTTAAAAACTACCTAGAATACCAATGAGCACTAACATATCTGGCTTGAAAATATTTCATTAAACATTTTTGGATGTTGCTTCCTATCTTTTAAGTATAAAAAAGGCATTTCAATAAAAACAAATATATAATGAAGTCATCTCCCTTTGTGTGAAGAAATATGAATGAACTGTGCATTAAAATTTAAAAGCAACGTAGTTCACTGCCAAAACTTTAAATGTCTCAAGAGCACAACAAATTCTGAACACACTAAGATCATGTTGCTACTTCAATATTCTTGGGAATGGTGAGTGATTAGTTGGTCTATGGTTTAGGATCAGTTTCCATGCTTGTTTCTTGAGCTTCTTCTACCTCTGAGAGCTTTTCATCATCTGCAATTGAGAAAGAAACATAAAACTTTAATCAAATTTGCTTAAATTATATGTTTAATGAATACATGAAAACACTTTTATCCTTTATTAGCGAATATATTTAAAGCAAAAATGGCAAAATGGCAGCCTATGACTGTAATTGACCCACACAAGTGGGTTTGGTTTTAAAAGTCCTGTTTTGGTTGTTGTTATTAGTTGAATCAAAATGCAAAATTTATGTGATAGACTTCACTTTAAAAAAAAAAATCTAGGTCTTAGGCTTTTTTGCAAACAATCAGAAGATCAGATAACACAAAAATTGACTCTAGTCAATACAAAGAGCAAGTCCCCTGGTCTCTAAAGCACCTAGTTCATTGAGAATGCAAATGTGTTTATGCATTGATTATTTCATTCACTTATTGCCTGCCTGGGTCCTGAATTGTTACTTTATAGCAATATACTACAGTAAACCAAGAACAGTTCCAAATCTATCATGCTTAAATTTCTCTTAATTTACAAACCACTAGACAGGTATTCAAATCATACATATTCAGGCTTTTCTGCATATAATCAGAAAGATGAACAACATGAGTACCTTCTAATGTCATCCAGCTACACTCCTGTTCTGAAACTGAAGGTGCACTCTCTCTAAAATGTATATTTTAGAAGACGTGCCTCTGATCATTTAAAAATCTTCATACACATTCATTCTGTGACTCTTGTTACTTACTTTCCAGTGTTTGCTGAAGTTCATGGATGGTACTAAGAAGAACATGAAACTGTTTCCTTCTCAATTCTAGCTGTGTTAATAAGAAAAAAAATTAATACACATTGATCTATAAACCTATACAGAACACAAAGGCTAACATATATCACATGCAAATACCTTATCTTCAACACTTTCTTTAATATGTGAAAGATGCTCTAATTCTTTTCCCAGAGCCTCTAGTTCCCTGAAAAAAATAAAATAGTGTTATATTTTGCTAATTGGGGGAACAGAATTCATAATTAATATCTAACTTTTTAGTTACTAAATAGTATTTATTTTAAAAATAAAAGATAAGGAGTTATAATACTCCATTATGATGAGACTTTTAAAACTAAGGGTGATTTCTTAACTTCTAAATATGCACTAATTTTCATTAAAATTAAATTTTAGATAACTTTTAAAGTATAGAAAAACTTGATAACAGGATATCAAACCCCAAGAGATGGTAACTTTTAACATTTTGTCATACTTATTTCAAGTCTTTTTTTTTTTTTTTTTTTTTTTTGGTAAATTGCAGATTAACTTGAAATACCCTTTGAACTTTACCCCTAGTCCTCTGAACCAGGCCTTTTTCTCCTCCTCTCCTCCCCATTCAGGCAATCACTATATCATTCTAATCCTTTTTTACACATATATTTGTATCTCTAAATAATATACCGTATAAGTATATAATATTTGGGGGGCTCTAACTTTTATAAATGGTTATTATTCTGTATGTATTTCCAAAACTTAGGAATAATTTAAAATTCATTGCATATGTCTTCTGTTTTTCTTTCACTAATTGTTTTTGAGATCTGTGTTTAAAAAGTGTTTATCTAGTTAATTCTTTTTATTGAAGATCGGGCTCCTCCTTTTGATGATGTACTCCCACAAAAATGGAATGCGTAGACTAGTATGTAAACATTTACGTATAAAGATTAGTTCCTTTCAGAGTAAAACTCTGAACTTACTTTAACGTCTCATGCCTGTCTGGATGACGCTGGATCACTTTTGCCAATGCATCATATTCTGAAAGATATAAAAATGTTTACTAAAATAAGGTTTTTTGAACCTTGTTATCAAACCAAAATGTCTAACATCACAAATCTCTCCTAATCACTTTCTTAGTACAAAAAGAAGTGGAAACACTGAAGGATGGACAGAGTATCGTCAGTTTCTCTTGCTTCAATTATAATTTCAAGGATACATGACTTCAAAGGTATTCCAAACAAGGATTTATACCTCCACTCTGTTTTTCCATTTACCTATGCCTGGGCAGAATACAAGAGGCTAGCATAAACGTGAGTGAACTTAAGTCATTATTGATCATCAAGTGAACTGATTCTGAAGAGGATCTTATTCCCTATTTGCCCAGCAAATAGAAGATCAGCAAGGTCTATATATCTATATATCTATCTCCTACCATTAATTTCAGATCTTAGACAACAGAAAATTATACTTCTCACTCATTTCAAAGGTAAAGATCTCATAAACTTAGAAATGATTTATAGTTCAGGAACTTTGTTTCTGCTCCACTGAGAACTCCAAGATAAGTCATGTATCTCCTGTTAAGTTTTCCTATTAAATGATATGTGGCACATTTATTTAAAAGTCTCTTTAATCAATAAAAATACTGTAAATTGACATTAATTCTTAAGTAAGTTGGTATATCCTGCTCTAAATTGGCCACTGCAACCTGACCACATGCATTTTAGACTGAATTCAAAAACCATCTTTTAAAAATAAGGAATTAGGAATTAAATGTCATCTTAATTAGCTCATTAAAAAGTAAAATTCAAGAGTCATGTACCACAATGTTCATTGCAGCTCTATTTACAATAGCCAGGACATGGAAGCAACCTAAGTGCCCATCGACAGATGAATGGATAAAGAAGATGTGGCACATATATACAATGGAATATTACTCAGCCATAAAAAGAAATAAAATTGAGTTATTTGTAGTGAGGTGGATGGACCTAGAGTCTGTCATACAGAGTGAAGTAAGTCAGAAAGAGAAAAACAAATACAGTATGCTAACACATATATATGGAATCTAAAAAAAAAAAAAGGTTCTGAAAAACCTAGGGGCAGGACAGGAATAAAGAGGCAGATGTAGAGAATGGATTCGAGGACATGGGGAGGGGGAAGGGTAAGCTGGGACGAAGTGAGAGAGTGGCATGGACATATATACACTACCAAATGTAAAATAGATAGCTAGTGGGAAGCAGCTGCATAGCACAGGGAGATCAGCTCGGTGCTTTGTGACCACCTAGAGGGGTGGGATAGGGAGGGCGGGAGGCAGATGCAAGAGGGAGGAGATATGGGGATATATGTATATGTATAGCTGATTCACTTTGTTATAAAGCAGAAACTAACACACCATTGTAAAGCAATTATACTCCAATAAAGATGTTAAAAAAAAAAAAACAAAAAATGCAAAAAAAAAAGTAAAATTCATTGTTTTGGCAATCAGTGTATTAATTGGATATAAGTGTGATTTTTAATAAAAAATTTTTTGGGTTACAGTGTAAAAAAAAGAAAAAACAAAAAAAAACCCCCTAAGTCATAAAACCCCCACAACTCCAAAATAGCCATTAACATTTTCTATATCCTTCTAGTTTTGCATTTATATGTCACAATTGTGACTATATATTATATTTTTTATCTTTCTTTCAATTTACATTATAGGAGGAACAATGCTCTGCCATTAAAATTATTTTGAAATAGTTGTTATGGACTAAAATAAGACAGACGCTAAATAAAAACAAGAGATCAGAACAAAACTAAGCTTTATCTTTCCTCTTATTAGAAATTTAGGCAGATTGTAAATGTTTGCTTGCATTGTGCTTAATAAAAATTGACTGGGCTTATGGACTTCCTTGGTGGCACAGTGGTTAAGAATCCGCCTGCCAATGCAGAGGACACGGGTTCGGGCCTTGGTCCGGGAATATCCCACATGCCGTGGTGCACCACAACCCCCGTGCGCCTAGAGCCTGTGCTCTGCAACAAGAGAAGCCACCGCAAGGAGAAGCCCACGCACAGCAGTGAAGACCCAACGCAGCCATAAATAAATTTATATATAAAAAAAAATTCACTGGGCTTAAATTCTTTTCTGTTTTTTGAAAGTAGTTCCATTAAACAAACAAAAAAACAAGAAACAAAACCCTAAATAAATTACCTTTGCTCATTAACCATAACACTATTTAGGCAAAGGGATCTGAGTACAGTAAACAAAAAACAAATAAAATACTTGTTTAATCAATACAGTCCAACAACAACAAAATATTTTTTCAGCATGACCTCCTTCTCTGCTATTTTAAAGAATAATATAGTTTTAAAGAATTAAGTTTAACTCATAATTCTTTTTTATAATTCAGGTTGATTCTAGCTGAAGGTTTCCCCTCACAATGTTAAAAACTGCATGAAAATACTAGTCAGTAATAAAGTATTTGCACACTAAATCCCACAAAACCCTTACCTTGGCGATTTTTTCGTATTCGTTTTGCTTGAAGAATTTGCTTTTTGCACTCAGCAATTTTTTCATGTGCTCCAGCAATGCTACATTCTATATAAAAGGTTATTTTTTTTTAAAGATAGTTATAACAACATGTATAATCTCCGCCCATTTTCAATTTTAAAATATGTTTTTAAATTAAGTTTCATTGCTAATAAAATAGATGCTGGCATTTAAAAAATAGCTGTAACCCAAAGTATTACATATCATTTTAGAATACATTCTTTCAATTAATGTTGTTATTGTTATTATTTCACCACTAACCAAAGAAAAATATTAGCAGATATTATTTCCCTTAGACAATAAAAATTACAATTACAGATAGAAAAAACAATTAAGTTTCCTTACCTATTTCTTTGTAAATTTTTTCATAGTTTTCCATTTCTCTGAGATTCATATCATACACCAGCAAAGTTTTGCCCATTGAAAATTCACATTGGGACAGTGTGCTCAGCATACGTTGGTACTGGCTGTATCTAACAAAAAAAAGAGAGAAAGAGAAAAAAGATGTTTGTGGATTTCCAGTTGAAGTATTATAATGCAGGCACAGATTTGCCAAGTAAATTATACCAGGTTCTGAGAGAATAATTTGCTTTATTTAAAAAAAATTTAGAATATCTGTCCCTTATGTTTTCTTTTTCCAAATGTGGTTTACTTGAATTTATAAACTGTATCAGTTACAAATGCAAAGATGGGACTGTAGATCTTAGCAATATAAGCTTAATTCAAACAACTATTTGTTGAATTTTGTTTAAAATCCTTTTTAAAATGTTTTGATTAAGATGGTTTTTATCTTCACAATTCTGTTCTCATAATTTTTTCACTCTATACAATTATTTATCTGTGTGAAAAGCTAATTCAAATGATGAAAAAAATTTTAAGTTAAAAAAATTATCAAAAATATAAAACCTTGCAGCAACTTTTATTAGTATGTTAAAAAAAGAAAAAATTTCATTTAGATATTTTGTCTTACTAAACACTTACCTGCTTTTAAGAGTGACCAAAGTAATGAGTCTGAATTTCGCCTTCATTGCTTATCACTATGCCTTCTGCACATTTTAATAAACATAAAGCAGGCCTCTGAAGAGAAGGCCAGAAAAGTCTACTCTGGATTAACAGAGAGTTGACTCCATTGGACATTTAAGGTGAGTGAAAATTTGAAATATTAACAGGACTGTATATATGGTCTAAAAAAAAATCACACCAGGACATTAGTATAGAAACAACAGCAAAATGAAATACCCCTCTTCCTGGGATCCAGAGTTGCACCATTTAATGAAACTTTTCACTAGTAGATTAATTCTCCGATCATCTCCAGCGCCATCTCCATCAATTAGGAGACGCTTCCGTATGACTTCGTCTGGAGGAAAGAACAATGTGAATTAAAATGACTGTCTGGCTCTTGTTAACTTTTGGGGAAAATAACCAATACCATTACTCATTCATTAATCCAAAAGAAAATTATTGAAATGTAAATGTACTTAATGCCACTGAACTGTACATTTTAAATGATTAAGACGTTGAATTTTGTTAGGTTTTACTATCATATATATATATGGAAAGTTATTAAGTGTTTGTGTCAGGCACTGTTTTAGGGGCTAGGGTTATAGCAGAAAAAAGCCTTGCCCTCACAGAACTGGCATTCTACTGCCGGATTGTTGAGTAGAAATAATTTTCGGGTACTACCAGGGAAATAAGCTCACGGGCTATAGAGCACAGGTTCAGTAGTTGTGGCGCACGGGCTTAGTTGCTCCGCGGCATGTGGGATCTTCCCAGACCAGGGCTCTGAACCCGTGTCCCCTGCATTGGCAGGCAGATTCTTAACCACTGCACCACCAGGGAAGTCCCCAAAGAAGTGTAATTTAGTTATTATATCTGTAATGTTTCTTTCCCCATGAGGACTTTTTTTTTTTAATAAGTCTGTCTCACTTTTGTTCCAAGGAAAAGAAAAAAGAGAAAAAGGAATAGAAAAGCAGCGCAGATGATAATGATGAGTAACAGGTGGGGCCCCAAAGGGTCTGCCTGGCAGCGGTGACCTAGTGTTCTTCCTGGACAAGATAATGCTGGATCATAACAAGAGAAACGCAAATTGAAACCACAATAAGGTATCATTTTCATCTATCATATTGGCAAAGATCAAAGACCTGATAATCAGTGATGGCAAAGGTGTTGAGAAATCGCACTTACGCACACTGATGGAATGCAAACTGGTACACTCTTTGCAGGGCAGCTGGCCAATAAGACAATATTCAAAACGCACATACCTTTCTGACCCCATTATTCCAGTTCTAGGAATTCATCCTATAGATACATGTGCACCCATGCACAAAGATAAATGTAAAGGGACGTTCTTAACGGTGCTGCTTGTGGTAGAAAGATTGCAAACCTAAACATTCACCAGTAAGAGACTGGGTAAATTATGAAACATTCATTAAATGTAATAATATGCAGCCAGAAGAATAGTGTGGATGTATATACTGATATCAAAAAAATCTCCTTAGATATGTTAAATAAAATGAAAACAAAACAGGTGCAGAGAAACACATAGTTTGCTGCCATTGTGTAGAAAAGGAGGAGGCCATGTGTGTATATGTGCGCCCATCACATATATATGTGTTTGTGTATTCAGAGACTATCTTTGGAAGAATCCACAAGAAACTGGTAACAGTGGCTGTTTCTGGTGAGAGGGATTACAGATATAGGATGAGAAGGGATTTAATTTTTATATGACTTTGTAGGATTTCTTGGTTTTTTACCATATGCGTGCATCTAAAAAAAATAATTTTTAAAGTGTGAATAATTCCTGGAGAGCCTGCAGGATGAATACAGCAAAATCTTTAAACAATAGTTCCTGTGTGTAGGCAGAAGCATTTCTGAGCGCAGGTGCAACAGAGATAAACTTTGGAAGGCAGATGGCTCCAGTTTTAAAATCTATTCTGTGACATCAGATAAACATTTTTAGAATTAGGTATTGTTCTCAGAGTCATGGCTTTGACAGATGGCTCAAGCTACAGATTCATCAAGTGTTTTAATTTTACACTTTAAAATATAAACTAATGCTTTCCGTATTTAACCACCAACAATGTTATTTGAGGAGACTAAGGACAAAACACAGTCCTTGAAGAGATTAAAATGCAGAAAATGAAATTGATTTTCTAAAATCACAAATGTTTTAACTTTGTTAAAAGTAAACATTCAGTGGGTGAGCAATCCAGTGGTCAATTGAGGCTGTTTAGTTTCTTTTTGATCTTCTTATCTCTAATCTTCCAAGCCCCCAAGAAACCCCATCTTCCTCTCAGATACCCCAGCACCCTACTTTATTGAGGACCAGGGATTTCAAATGTAAATGAATTCAGGGAATAGGGAGTAGGGAAATCGAGGAGTAAGTACCTAAAGGGGGAAGCTATTACCAGAGCTGGCTTTTCAAGAGATTTTTAAAGTTTGGTGACTAACTAAAAATGTTTCAAATACATTTTGTGATCTTTTCAGCTGTATACTTAAGATCTGCGTACTTTTTATATATGTATGTAATATCCTAACTACAGAAAAATGTTTAAAGCATTGTACAGGCCAAATAAACTTGGGAAAAAGGTTCATCAGGGCCCATCCTATGTCTTGTTCATTCTGTTTCCTCTCCAGCCTCTCACAGTGTCTTTACATTTCTGATGCTCAATAAAGATTTTTAAATTGGATTTGTGGTGCCTGCCTGGGACCATCTGCCCTCCAAAGAGTTTGTCTCAATAAAACACTAACAAGGACGAGCAGCAACCATCTTATTTTCAGGTCCATAGCAGAGATTTCCCTTCTTGTACAAAAGACATGAATATTTGATCAATGAGCAGATGTGTCCGTAGGTACCGGACTAAGTTCTGAGGACAGGAAGTAAAGACCTGAGCTCCTTCACTCTAGTTGGAGAAGTAACACCCATATGAATACACACACACACAGAGCAGGCTGTGATTGTTAAATGAGTGACACACACACACAGCAGGAGATTAAGAGGAGAGCTTCCTTTAGCTTGGGGGGAACAGGGAAAGAGGATTTTGAGCTGCTCTTTTGATACTTGAAAATCATCAGTCAAAAAAGCCAAACGGCATTTTAATAGTATCTATCTAAATTTCAAATAATATGTACTCTTTGACCCAAATCTCCTAGATATACTTGCCTATATGCAATATGACATGTTCGTCAACAGGGGGTTAGATAAATTTCGGCATAAGAATATGATGGAATACTAAGAAGCGATAAAAAACAAAGAATGAGGAAACATCTGTGTACTGGGAGAGAGAGAGAGACCACTTAATACAACTTGTTAAAAGAGTAAGGTGAAGAATCATATTTATGGCATGCTTCTTTTCATATAAAAATGGGGGGAAATAAGAATATATATTCATGTGTTTATATTCACATAGATATCCTGGAATGATATACAAGAAACTAATAAAAGGGGTTACCAAGGAATTGGGGCAGTATCAGTTGGGGAGCTGGAGGACAGGCTGGAAGATGGGGAAATATTTTTTATATTATTTGATTTTTGAACCATATAGGTACCCAAAATCTGTTAGCTGTTGTTTGAAAAAGCAAGCAAGCTATAATTGTGATGATGGTATCATAGGTGTCTGTATATGCCCAAATGCATCAAATTGTACACAATATGCGTAGTTCTTTGTATATCAATTATACCTCAATAGAGGTGTTAGAAACAAAGAAAGCAAGCTAAAGTTGTTTCCCTACTCCCCATCCCCACCCCCAGCAGGCAGGGAGAAAGCTGTGAGCTAAGGCAGAGGTGTGGAATGCAAGGCTGGATCTGGCTGTGAGTACTCTAGGACAATAGGGAGGCTGGATGTGTGTGAAGACAGATATCGAGACCCAAGGTCATAAAGGCAGTTAGAGGTCAGATTATGGGAGTCCACACTAGTAAATGCCATCCTGGTAGACTTAGACCTTCCTGGTAGGCAACAAGTTGGAGTTGCTGAAGATTCATGACTGGACTTTCTAGGAGGATCAAGTTGAGGGCAGTGTACAAAATGGAACGCAGCTGTGAAGCACCTAGGAGGCTACCAAAGCATACGCAGTAGGAGCTAAAATGCCATGAATTAAAGCAGAGATTAAAATCGCAGGTCCTGGAAGGCAAATTACGAAAGGCAGGGGCCAGGGCCAACACTGGTCGGCACGAGGAGGAGTGCAGTCTGATGAGTTCTGGTAGCACGGGGGATTCGCTGTCCAGGCATTCAAGGGTCTTTCTCCTACTTCAGTCCTGTCCCTCTTTTGTCTACAGAGCATTTCTTCACAGCCAGACCCTGGGCCAGAAGTCAAAACCTGGGTCCAACGTTCTGGCTAGTCCACAGTGTTTACTTTGTATTTGTGACCAACTTTTAACTTCACCTGTAAAAATGGGAATAAAACTAAAACTATCCACTTCATATGACTGCTGTGAAACTTTATGGAAATAAAAGTGTACAGAGGAGCATGATGCCTGTTCATTGTAGGAAAGAAAAAAAGGGAAAAAAAAGTTATTCTTATCTTCATGTTAAATTTAATTCACAACTTAATGTTAAAAAGTGAGTACATGTTGGAGATATATCTATAGATACATCTATATACCCATGTAGATATATATTATGCATACAAAGTTTTGTCCAGTTATGATTTCTCACAAATTTGCTTGTCTCAAGCTTTGTGCTGTAAGGTCACGATATTTCTAGCTTAAACTGCATAGGCAGTTGCTGCCTAGGAAATTCTCTGGGGATGAGGATGACTGAAATAACATACATAAAGTACAGAGCACAGCTCCAACAGCAACAAAATAAAACCAAAGGGTAAGTTGCCAGTTTGAAAACAGCCTCTGTTCTTTTTAAATTTAAAGATGGCCAGCTGCTGACGGTTCCCAGCGTGTATGACACCAGCATTGTTATTTTTAATGGTACCTCCTCAATTAGCTCTAGATGGAACACACCTAAACATGTTCTGTTTACTATATACATTGACTTCATAAATTATTATCATGCTGAAACTCTCTGTAAGCAATCTGCATGCTAATATTAATCCTGGCGGGCCTTGGTCCACCTGTGAAAATGGTGAAGATGGCTTAGAAACTATTTCAGTGATATTATCAACATCATTCCTCAGTTGTCCCAATTACTTTCTTAACTGACTACGAGGATCAAAACCATCTGGGAAAAGCCTTGAAACCAAAATACCTAACATCTGCTCTGAGAGTGGTGGTTTTCCACCTAATTTTAGGCTCGTAGGAAGATTTCCTACTGGATTCAGTTATATGTGTGCCATAATTATACCTACAAAATGTCTGCCATTCAAAAATCACTTTCAAATCAGTTATGACACATGCATGGTGATAAGCAAATATTTACTCAAAAAACTGGGATGTATTTTAGACCCTTTCCTGTCTTACATGCCACTTTCTACCTAAAAGAAATACGTCAAGAAGTCCTTTTAAAGGGTTAGACTTAATGCCCAATTTTCCATAAACAGGCTGGAAGAAATGACTGCTTTACAGTCACTAAACCAACTCTCCATTTCCAAGCCTCTGGTTGGCTGACACAGCCATCTTAGGAATTTTCTCATTTTAGTGTGGAAAGGACAATCTCTCCTAAACCCAGACTAACACTGCTTTCAAAACCCCTAATTGTTATTCTCTCAAAGTGGCTATTAAAACCTTGATTACAAAACAAGTTTTCATACCCTCTTGGAGAAAATACTGAAAAAAGGAAAGAGAAGAACAATTTGGAAGATAATGGTGGGCCAAGTTCCAAAACACTTACTTTAGGGACATGTCAAGGCTTGACAACCAGTGATAAGAGCCTGTTATGTACTTTCCTCCTAGGGCTAAGCTACTGTCAAGTGTGCCCGCCGATCTGCTAGACCGCACAGCCCCCTATCTCACCTGCTTTCAAGAAACAGCAATTCTGTGATCTAACAGTGAGGATCAGCATTTCTTTTCTGAAGGCAGTTTAGCAAGAAATTCTGCAGGCACACAAACACACCACTGGCTTTTTCTTGGTGTTCCTAAACACTCTGGATCCAAACTGAAAACCACAGGAAGGGATAATTGGAGATAAAATTACACAGGAAAAAACAGCTAGCTACTAGGAAACCAATGTAGCAATATGTATTTTAATTAAGAATACATATACCCTTGACCTGTCTTCTAGAAATGATTCCCACAAGTGTACAAAGACAACTATGCAAATATCTCCAGTCATACTATTTGTAAGAGTAAAAAACAGAAAATAACAAAAAATGTTTACAAGGGGATTAATTAAAAAAAAAAAAACAATATCACAAAAGAATAAGGTAGAAAAAGCTCCAAAAGAACTCAAAGATGTATCATTAATTATGGAAGTATAGTTCAAAAGAGCACGTAAACATTTGTGTAAAACTTTACATGCGCATACCGGCACACCAACTAACATATACATAATGCTTATAATATGCTAAGTTATCCTCACAAGAGCCCTACAAAGTGGATATTACCCCCATTTACCAATGAAGGAACTGAGTTACTTGTCTAAATTAAATGCCACAAGAAGAAAGGAGTAGAGCTGGGACTCGAACTCAGGAGTTCGACGCCTGAGAAGGTGTTTTTTGCCTTTTATGGCATTTAAAAATCAGTCTGGAAGGGTACACAAAAAAACACCTTACACTAATTACCTCTGGGGAGTGGGATTAGCAGTGGAAGGTGAAGAGGGGAAGGTTTTCACTTGTCGCTTGGTGCATTTCTTCTTGAATTTCCTGACATGTATTATTTGTCTTCCTCACAGTATCAACAGTCGTTATCTGGATAGAGAGCTTACTGGTCATTTTGAGGTATTTTTCTTCATTTTTTCTGTATTAAAAATTCTCATCAGTGTTCTTTAATAAATCTATGATGTGTTAACAAGAAAAAAGAAAACTGGCTTGACTTGACCTATTAACTAGAGGAGAGACTAAGGCCATGTAAAAACAACGTGTGTGTAGATTCCTCTTAAGAGTCATCACTAGATCACCATCGCTTATGGGTTATTAAGCTGAATTACGTATATCCCATTGTGTTGGATTCCGCCTGGTAAAATAACACCTAGCCCCTCCTTTCAAGAAGCTTAAAATTATTAAAACAACTTTTAAGGCCAACAATATTAAGACACAAAGAAGTCAGGTGGGAAGAATAAATAAGATGGTTTGATTCTTCCACGTAAATATGGATTTCTCGGGAGACACTTAGGCCCAGTCTAAATAAATTGCTGATATCAAAGTAAATTACATAAACCAAAATTAAATTAAACATTAAAAAAAGAAAAGCAAAAAAATGAATGTTGAGGGCCTTTGTTTTTCTCTAGATTTATTTAAACGTCTAGAGTATGGCCCTAATAAAGTCAAGGTTGAAAGTCCAATCTTGCTTTGAGATACCTTTTATCTTGGCTAAAGAAGTATTATTTTATATTTGAACTGCTTCAGAAACCCCTGTGCTGGGACCACAGATGAGGGCACAAAGTGGGCAAATCCATTGGCACTAGTGAAAAAAAAAGCCAAGCAAACTCCTTGGCCACAAATGTCTAATTAACTTTGGATCAGCAATTGAGATTGGAATAGCGGCAGCAGCAGACACTTAGCGTTTGTACACTCCTTTATTTGATGACCATACCTCTTGTTTGTTTCCTTTCACTCTGAAAAGTGTCCTCGTTTGGACAATCAATTAAATGGTCACTCAACTTCGAAGTGCTTTACATATATTAATCACGCTTCATCCTTGAAAACACCCTATAAAGTATGATTATCTTCCTTTTACAGATGAGTAGTGTCACCTCTGCAGTCAGAGGAATATATACACAATTACATTATTAGAAAAGCCATAGTGCCGTTCCATTATTCTGTCATATTGTTCATGGGCATGTTAAAAACCATTATTTCAAGTTTTAACAAGCATATTATCCATGCATGACACTTTCTAATTTAATAAACAACAACAACAACAACAAAAACGCTGTCAAAACCAACAAGCTCTATCAAATGGAGTGTACAGCCACATCCCGCTCCCCACCCCCTTCTCCTCTCCCATCTGTTGCTCTGGCATATCAAGATATATACCTAATGTTCTCTGTACTGAAAAAAGTGCTTCTGAAACGCTTTCTATCAGGGTACTAACACTGTTTAACACCCTTTAAATTAACACATACAAAATACAAACTGTGAACATAGTTTAAATTAACAGTAACAACATCTAAACTGTTTTCCAGTTAGCCAGAATGCTGGGGTGGCAACAGAGGAGGAGAGAGAATGGCTTTGCCGATAACTAGCTATATGACAGTAAACCACTAACTTCCCAGGACTTCCACTTCATCGTCCATCTAAAGGCGACGGTACTGGTGATAATATTTATAGCTCAGTATCTATAGGTAACAATATAGCGTCTCTCTCCTTCCCTTTGAGGAGGGCAGTTCCTCCAATTAACCAATGTGTCCTTGTACAGGAAATAAAGAGTTTCTCCTCAGGGGCTCCCAGTCCAATTGGATATGCAAACCCAGATGTAAGGACTACATGAAGGCACGGCACCTTGCCAGGCACTCAGACTTGGAAGAGGACATCAGCCCTCCTCTAGTCTCCAGAGACAGGTATTGGAACTTCTTCAAGACCTTTTCAGGAGGATGACAGAAATATGGAGGCCACGCACTCCTCAGTCCTCTCCACTGTCATGTCATCATCCTAATCCAAGCCCACCTTGTCTCTCACTTGGAGTACTTCTCGTTGGCCTCCCTGTTTCCATTCTTGCCTTCCTAGAATCCATTCTCTATACAGCAACCCAGAATGATCCAAAAGATGTATCGTATCACTAACTCTTCTGCTTGAAACCCTCCGATCACTTCCGAGTGCCCACAGAAGACAACCTGATCTCCTTTCCATGGCCTGCAAGGCTCTGTTTATTTCTCTGACCTCCTTTTGTATCCCACCCGTCCTGGTCCACCTGGATCCAGCCCCAGTGGCCTTCCCTATCTTCCTTAAAGGGTGCAGAGCTTGTCTGCACCTCAGGCCTTTGCACTAGTTGTTGCCTCTATCTGGAATACTTTCCTTGGCTCTTCACGCAGTGGACCCCTTCAGGTCTTATCGTAAACACCACTTATCAGAGGTCACACCTGAGCACCTGATTTTAACCTAACTCTCCGCAGCTCTCCCCCATTACTCTCTCTCTTATTCCATCTAGTTCATTCTCAGAACCAAATTATGCTCTTTCTCAGAAATTATCTTACTTACTTACTTGATTGCATGCTGTTGCTTCCCTCCCCCAAGTAAGAGTCGGGCCTTCCTCTATACAGTCTACTGTTACAACCAGCACTGTGCTTGGGAGGCATGTAATAGATATTTACATTATGTATCACTCACTCCTGCTTGATTCTTACCAAAAGCTCAGCTGAGGAAAATCAAGTTTACTGAGATTACCTAAAGAAGTTGTGGCTTGTCCTTTCCTCTATGGTCTAGATGATTCTTAAAACAAAAAAAGCCAAAAAACCTTGCTCTGAAGTAAGGCAGACCAGCAGAGCTATTCACCTAAACCACATGGTCTATCTGCTTTGGAATGCCTTTCTAAGTTGTGATTTAGCCTTCTTTGACCTAGTAAGTCATGTGCTAAGAAACAGTTTTATGATCCTCAGTGCTGAAAAGAGGTTAAGGATATGACACTGGCTTTTCTTTATGAGGACCCTAAAGAGAAGCTTATTTTTTAGTGTTTAAATTTAAAAAAAAACAAACACTGCTTGTCCTGGGTATCTAATGTTGCTTTTCTGCTCTCATGAAAACTAGATCACAGGATGCCCTAGGTCCTGCCTCTTGGTATGGACAGCCAGGGAAACAAGTCACTTGCACCTTTAATTAACATACAGATTTGACCCCCTGATTACAAGGATCACCCCACTTCTAACTTCCTCTTGTTTTTTACTAGTCTTGATCTTCTTTTTGCCTTGTTTCCTCATCCATTTATTTTAACGTTTTCTCATTATAATGAGCTGCTTTAAATATTTTCTGGAATATGCCATATAAGTAAATTAAGTATTAAGGGCTAGAGCAGAAACATACATAAGATAATATGGTTAATAGATGAAAGATCAACTGGTTCAGAGCAGAGAATATTTGATGTGAGTCGTGAAGAATAAATGGGCGGTCACCAGGCAGAAAAGGCAGGGAGTGGCAATCTGCACAGATGAAGAGAGGGAGAAGGCACAGTCCTCATCAAATGAAAGTGGAGGAGAGGCAAGTAAACCAACTCTTACATTTAATAGTACTTACTGAACATTACTATGTATCAGAGGCAGTGCAAAGCACTTCACAACTTTTACTGCATCTAATTCTCAAAACCAGCCTATGAGGTAGACTGTATTATTATCCCCATTTACAAGGAATGAAAGTGAGGCTCAAAGAGGTTATTTAACCTGCACAAGGTCAGACTGCTTTTAAGTGGCAGAGTGAGGATTCTGATGGCCTCTTTGGATGTAGGGAGCATTTGACTGCAATCGGCGCATTTACTAGAACTCATCTTCCCTCTCCATTTCCCTTCTGACAAAACCTCTCTCTCCCCTGCCGTTGTCTACTTCAATGAATAGAGAAGTAGCACTAATAAGCACATAGTCACTCCAATCAGAAACCAGGGATAGTCCTCGGCCCTTCCCCTCACATCCATTCAATCTCCTGACATTTGACCTCATAAATTTCTCTCCCACCTGTCTACTTCTCTGCAGTCCCTCTTGGTCCCAGCCTCTATCATCTCTCACTAGGACCATGGCAGCTGTAGCTGAGAGACAGGATGCACAACGGGGAAGAGGAAGAACTCTGAGCCAGACTGCTTGATGTGGAGCTCAGGCTCTATAACTTGCTACCTGTACAACCTGGGGCAAGTTACTTCACCTCGTTGTGTCCCAGTGTCATCTGTAAAGTGGGGATAATAATTAGAACATGCTTGACATACTAACAATACTATATAGATGTTAGCAAGGAGAGAGGCCACTTAACTCCTCACTTTCCCTTCCCCTCATCATTATTCACATAGTAGAGTGTGGTGGTTGTTTTTGATGCAAATCTGATAACATCCCACCAATGATAAAAAAACTTTTAATGGTTTCCCATTGCCCTCAAAATTTTCTGGCTCATAACTTTCTAACTTCTAGCCAACACTTACCATCTTTGAGTTCTTCCAATGCTTTGTGGCCTTTGCACAAGTAGTTCTCCACCTGGCATACCAATCCAACTACATCTAGCTATCCTTCAAAAAACGGGATTAAGAGTAACTTTTTCAGGGAGGCTTTCTGATCTCTGAGAATGGATAAGCAATCTTTGTTACATGCTTCTACAGTTCCGAACCTTGAACTTCCTCTGTAGTAACGTTTGCCACCGTGAAAACTAATTATCTCGTGTTTTTCCCACCAGACTGTGACCTCAGAGGAGGAAAAGGTCTTGCCTGTTGGTTCTGGGCTGTAAGCCCAAGGCCTAGCCCAGGTGGGATAAATATCTACTGAATAAATGAAACTGGAATGAAGTGAAGTTTTAACTGGACCTTGAAGGGACTTCACTTCATTACTCCTCATCATGATCACAAATTTGGGCCTATTACTCTTCCCCACAGTGGCCTGGTCCTTCAAAGCGGAAACTGTCTATCTCCCACTCTTTAGAAATGGCCTTTCTATAGGCATCTAAGGTTACTGGCCACTCTTTCTTCAAGGAGACCCTGCACCCCTAGGTCTCCCCTTCCCAAATGTCAAAGGCCTTCCTTACTCCTTAACTGGATACCTTCTTAGATTCTCCCTCCAGTTGCCCATCATGCTTGCCCACCTTCCCCAAGGTGTCACTCTATTTCTGCTCTCACTCTGTAGACCACCCCCTGGGCCCCTCCTTACATGGAGGGACCTCCTAAACTGTCCTCACAACTTTCCAGAAACCCAGCCCCTGCCCCTCCCCCGACTCCATTCCAGCAGACAAACCACCCTCCCCAAGACATACACACAAACGAATCTTCTAGTGTCCTGATCTACCCCAGGTGGCCCCATCCCTATATTGGCTCCTCTTAATTCCCCAGGCACAGTCCCTGACTGTCCTCCGGATACCCCGTCCACACCTACTCTTTTTAGATACTGTCCCCAGATCCCTCTCCCTACCCCCAAGCCAGGGCTAGTTCTCAGGCCTCAGTGCGATCCACCCCATTGTCTGGGGGACCTTCCCAATCTGTCCAGAGGACTCCTCCAGGTGTCACCCTCTGTGCGCTGACACCCCTGGTACTATTGTCCCGGGACTCCCTTCTTTCCGACTTGGCCCGAAACCCTCGGCCCATCCCCGGAGTTCCCACTCCCCTTCAGCTCTCCAAAAGTCCTCCGGACCCCCGGCTGCAAGGCCTCCACCCCTTCCTCCCCTTCGCCGCCCCTCGGGCCCCATCACCCCCACCCAGTGCTCCCTCACCACATCCTCCGACAGCCTGGACCCCTTCCGGGTACCATCCGCCCTCGCATAGCTGCCGGCCTCCCCGGGCCCCCACGTGTGCTCCCGGCCCCTCGACGATCCTCCCAGCGCACCCTCCCCACGCCCCGCGCGGCCTCGGGAGAGCGGGCGCGGAGTTCGCGGGGCTCCGAGGGGGACGGGGAGGGCTCCGGGGAGAGGCCCAAGGGCTCAGGGGAAGCGGCCGGGAAAGCCAGGGTCTCCGAGGGGCCCGATCGGGGAGGCCAAGGGGCTCCCGGAAGCGGCGGGGGAGACCGGGGGTCTCGGGGGAGGCGGCGGCGGGGGCCGGGGAGGCCGCGCGGCCCCGGGGAGCGGGCCGGAGCGGCAGCGAGCGGGCCTCACCGTCAGTCACGGCTCCCATGGCGTGCGCGGCGGCGGCGGCGGCGCAAGCTGAGGCGGCGGTTGGCGGCGGCGGAGGTCAAACTCCCACAATGCAGCCGGGTAAACAGCCATGGAGGAGGAGGCGGCGGCGCCCGCGGCCGCCCGCTCCGCCGCCTGAGCCCCGCCGCGCCGCCGCCGCCGCCGCCGCGGGACCTGCGCTCCGCGCGCTCCCCGAACTCCCCGGGGGCGGCCGCGGCCGGCGCGTGTGGGGCGAAGCCAGGCGGGCGGTGGCGGCGGCCCCGGTGCAGCCCCGGCCTCCGCCGCCCCCCCCCGCCCCCCGCTGCCCCCGTCCGGCCCACGCCCAGAGGCCGCCCCGGAGGCCTCCGCCAAACGCCAGGTGAGCTCGCCCGGGCGCCGCCGGGGCGGCGGGGGCCACGCGGGGTCCAAGCCCCCCGCGCCTCCCGGGGTACGGCGACCGCGGCTCCGCCACCCCATTCCCGCTACCGCCGCTGGGGGTGGGCTCGCTCTCCTGGGGGGGGCGGGGCGCGCGGAGGGGGCGCCCTGCCCGCCTGAGCCCGGGAGTCGGGGGACCCGGGGCACAGAGGGGGCGCGGCGTGAGGGTCCCCGCGAAGTTGGCGCCCACGCGCGCCGGGGCGGGTCTCGCGCGCGGACACTTGCGCGGGGCGCGGCCGGCAAGCGAAAAAGGCCCCGGGTTCCAGGTGGCGCGGTTCCGGTCCCGGCGGCCGCCCCCTTCCCCTCGGGGCTCGGGCGGGTGCTGGGAAAGGGGGCCCGAGACATTCAGCGACCTGCGGGTGGAGTTCACGCAGCGACTGGGAGCCGGCTGCCGGCCGTCCTCCCTGGGCGCCGGAATCCCCGTCGGTGACCGGGATGGGGTGCTCTTATTTATTTTTCTCTGTGATTTTCAAAAACTGCCCCCATCTTAAGGGGAAGTCGAAAGTGAAGGGAGAGGGAGGTGCTCGATAAGAAACGATCCCTAGTGTGTAGAGTTACACATTTCTGGAGCACACTGCCGGTGATACTGGTATCTTTTCCCAAAAGTCACTTTGATTCAACTTCGATGGGTTTCTCGCAAATGGCAACATTTCGGTGGTGAGGGGCGAGAGGAAACAAGCAGCAGCAGTCCGGCTGATTTGATCTCCAGTGGGATCGATTCAGTGAGCCGCAAGAAGCGGGTCTGAGTTTTCAACCCAGGTTTGATGTTCTATTGAGTTACTTTCTAAGATTTCTGCCCCCCAGGTGCCTCGCTTCTTCATATTAGGGATGAAGCATCTATGGAGGATGGATTTGGTTGTTTCAGTTTCCTTAAGCAAATTGGGTTCATTCTCCCGGTTTTCTCTTAGTTGTAGAGGAAGAGCTATATATGCAAATGTATGACAGTTAAGGGTGTATCACCTCTAGCGAGAAATCAGTATGCAGGGAATTTTATTCGTATATATGAAGTCTAAACTTCAGTAATGCTCTTCAACAGTTATCTAAAGAGTTAGCACCTTTGACTTTTAGCACAAAGGCAAAAAAAAATTTTTTTACCTTGAGTGAATATTTTGAGGTATAACTTGCCCTCCCCCACCGTGGGAAATCTCTCCTGGTTTTGAAAAAATATTGGCCTCAATGCTGGCTGTGCATGGGTTTGGGATCCTGTTCATTTTCTTGGTTTAGAGGAAGACACTGTAACCAAAAGATGAATTACTATAAATCTTAAGTACTACATATTGTAAGTTGAAGTGTCAGTTGACCGTCTATCCCAAGTGGCATTTTGGAGGGGATCATTGTTGTTTAAAAGGTAATAGTCAAAAAAAAAAAAAAAAAGTAATAGTCAAGTGGTGAAAGGGTGTTCTTTTTAAGTTACTTGTTGCTTGGCTGTATCATCATAATACTGATTTGGAAACAGTATCTAGTGACTTAAAATAATCTTTAATGTTGTTGATGGGAAAGTATCACTGCCCCCTGTAACTTAAATTTTCATGAGGCAGGCTGTCATTCGTAGATGGAGTCCTGGCGAAACACTTATAAGTTCATTTTGTATTTTGTTGGGCAGTGCCAGGAATTTTCTGAAGTAATAAGCCCAAGAGAGATTGGAAAGACTTTAAAGTTGAGGTATACCTGAAAATAAACATTTCTGAACGTTCTTGACTCAAGTGGTGGGAAACACAGCAAAATTTGAGCCTTTCTGAACTTGAAAAATCTGCTTTGTTAGCTACATAACTGGCAGTTGCATTGACACAGATCTTTTGTGTTGAACATTTAAGCACTCTTTTAATTGACTTTTCTCCATCTCATATATAGTGAGAGAACATCTTTTAATAAATCTTACAAGTGGTTTTCTTTTATACAGTTATTATATATTCACATGTTCATGAATGTTAAAGTAGAAGAGGCTCAAGCTCTATGCCATACTAACATTTCTTCCTTTCCTAGGGAAATCTCTGAGCAGAAAGAAGTAGCAGATTTTAAACTATACGAAAACTGATTTGGACTTCGAACATGTATGACTTTAGGTTTGGTTATTTACTCAAGTCATTAGATTCGTTCTTTGAGAGTATGAGAGTCTAGTTAAGGAAGTTTCTTTGAGTATTTATTTAATATTAGCCTCTGAAACTAAAAGATGATGAGAGAGCTAGCTCTATGGTTTTTACCCTGGTCCTGTAAAACAGGCATTTCGTAATATGCTTTTAGAGCTAGGATTATTTTGGGGGTCTGTGGACCTCAAAGAGTCATGAATGGGCTTCAAGAGATTCCTGCACCCCCTATAGTTGTGACCTAATCTTTTTTGTGTATGTGTATTTTTCTGGGGAGGGGTCTGTAGGAGAGGTCCTGGGCCCCCCTAATGAGAGATATATGTTTTTATTAAATAAAATGGGAGTTAGAATAATTCTTAAGAGAAAAAAAATAAGAAAAAGTAGATATTTGTGCTCAGTACTTGCCTTTTAAAGTTGTCTTAATCTAGTCATGTGGTCTTAAAGGTGCAAAAGCACTGCCATTTTGTTCCCACAGCAAACTGTTGTCTGTCAGTTGATAAGCCATGCATACACATAAAGGGCTTGACCTAGGTGCATTGTGGCTGTTTATCAATTATACTTAAAAATTTAGACCAAATTGATGGTCGATAAGCAGAGGCTTGAGCTTGACAACCAGTTCTTGGAGTGAACGGTTTATTCAGTTCCACTCTCTACTGCTCTCCAGCAAAGATTCTGGAAGAAGTGAATTTTCCTTTCTTTAAACACTGAAGGAAGAGAGGATATTATGAGTGAAGAGAGAGATGAATAAAATGCTCATGGTCATAAAAATAAACTTGCTTCCGCTATTCCTGTGGTCTTTCCCTTTCCCTCTCATTTATTCCTGGTGAGCATTCTTGCCCTTTGCTTTCAAGTTGGAGAGTGGTTAGGAACACAGGCTTTAGACTCGAACCTGGATTTGATTCCCATTTCCTGAGCCAGCCAGCCAGCCTCTCAGAGTCTAGAAAAGATGACCATTAAATGAGATAAGAAAAGCAAAAGGCTTTGCTCAGTCATAGGCCCCTAGTAAGTGCTCAAAGGTGGTAGCCCTTTTGAGGATGGTTTTATTCTCATCTGTAGAGGGAGATAGCTCATACGTTCTTTCAAAGAGAAAACCTTTAATCATACTCATTCCCACATAAACCTTCTGGGACCATCCTGCTTTCAATTCAGAAAAGCCTTTCACATCTTTCTGGTTATCATGGGTATGTACCCCAGCCTCTATAGGTCCTATTAGACCTGTCTAGTGTTCTTAACAATGGGGTTGCATTCTCTGTTAGGCTGGCAGGCTATGTCTACGTCCTGGGTGTGTCAGAGCCAAACTAATAAGCATGCACCAAGGTTGAGAGCTGTGAACCATTCAAAAATGACTTGATTTTGTGGCCTAGAACAGAGATCAGCAAACTTTCTGTAAAGGATGAGGTAGTAAATATTTTCAACTTTGCTGGCCACTCAGGTCCCTGTCACCCCTTCCATCTCTGTCAGTGCATGGAGAAAGCAGCCATAGACAAAAGTGAGTTGGCATGGCTGCATTCCAGTAAAACTTTGTGGACACTGATGCTTGAATTTCGTATAATTTTTATATGCCATGAAATATTAAAAAATTTTTTCAACCATTTAAAAATGTTGTGTACAGGCAGCAGCTCATGGTGTGCACAGGCAGCAGCTCATGGTGTGTACAGGCTGAGGCTGGATTTGACCCATGCATGGGCCATAGTTTGCTGACCCCCTTGCTGAGAAGAGCCGGAAGTCCTTTAGGTTTATGAAGTCACCAAGCAGCACTCCCCGCAGCCATTTGCCATCTCAAGTATTCAGTGCTTTTGGTATGCAGACTTTATCTAATGCCCCCATCGCCCCCATTAGCATGAGACTCCAGTACATTGTTATTAGTTTTGGTGTGTGGCCTTCCCTTCTTAGCACACGCATTGTGCTCACCAGTAAATTATTTATTGCTAAAAATGTTCTCACTTTGCCCAGTTTTCTGTAGAGCTTGATGAGTGAGCCCTGTCCTGTGTGATGGTTTTGAAGGGAATCAGTGCCTTTGGAGCTGTCTCACGCCTCAAGTTCCTGTTACCCTCCCTGTGCCCTGGAAGGGAAGTAATTGATACTAGGCCTCAAGCTGCTAAGGAGCCGCTCTTACCTGCATGCAGCCTCCTCCACCCGCCTCTGCATGATGTTTGCTCAAATAAAGCACACAAAGATTCCTCTTGTGTTCTAACCCCTGGAGATTAGCTCCAGGATTGGTGTGTACAGAGCATGTAGATGTATATGTCTGTGTGTAATTTCATCCGGCCGTCACTGAAGCTCTGAGAGTCGCTTCTTCTAGTTTTCACCTTTTCTCTCTCTTGACCCTTTTCTCTTGGCCATTGTATAGGGTGCAGATTTGGTGACCTAGTGGTTGCTATAATTGATTATTTTTTACTTCTCTTCCTGCCTTTTAGAATTCTCTACTAATTGCTTGTTTTGCAGCAAATATGTTCTTTTTGGAGTTTAACTTTTCAAAACAACATTATGCTGGAAATAAAACCCACTAATTGGGTATTTTAGAATTTTCCTCCTCCAAATGTAAACCTAATGCAATGTCAGAGGCTTGAATTGATATTTTAGATACTTAGTGATAAATTGCAGTTTTAAAGTTCTTGGCCATTTAATCTAAATGTTGGAAGTGTAAAGTATGTTATTACATTTAAGGCTTAACATTTAAGAGTTTCCTTCTTTTGAAAAAGGTAAATTTGGTACATATTTTCTGGATGACACTTGGGGCAATATGAATCCAACAAGGTCATGAATAAAATGGGAAGCCAACGTCTAGGAATTTATCTTAAAGAACCAATCAGTCAAGGGTGCATAGATGTGTGTGCCGGACTCCTCACTGCCCTGGTTTCTGTAAAAGCAAAACACAGAAAGTAATCTGAATGCTTATTAATAAAGGGTTGATTAAGTCAATTAGAGCCTATCCATACAGTGAAATAAATACTGTGCAGTCTTTAAACAGGATGATGCAGGTTGATATTTATTGACATGGGAATGATGTTTAGGAAAACAGAGGATAGCACGAGAATATGTTTAATGTGTGATTTTTAAGGTGGATGAAAGCCCTGTGTATAGAAACCTAAAAGAAAGTATCTGGAAGGATGTACACCAAATACTAATAGGAGCTTGTTACCTCTAGGTAATAATATTGTGGATGATCTTTTCTCTTTATTTTTTGTTTGTTTGTTTGTTTGTTTTAGGTAGCATGTGCTGCTTTTGTAATGAGGAAAAAATGATAAAGTTATTAAAGAATAAACATACTAATGGAAAACATCTCCTATATGTGGCTAAATGAGGCCTCATTCCCCGAGATGACCAATTTCCCTCATGGTCTGTGTTGTATTGAATGAGAAGTGAAATATGCTGTCTCATATGCCTTTAAAAATGTTTTCTATATTACTAATAAGCAAGAATATTTTCCAGACTCTTCCAACAGGAAAGAAAAAATTCCATACAGGACTAAATAAATATCAGTTTTTAGAAGAAACTCACTGAAAACACTCACAGACGCATAGGCATTGATTAAGAGAGTATGTTGTGCCTCATTTCTTGTTGTGAAGGATTCTTTTCCCCCTGTTGAAATTCTTATAAAACTGTAAGGAATTCATATGTATGGAGGGAGTATAGGCTAGTGGTTAAAAGCATGAGCTCCAACACTTTCTGTGTTGCTCTTGTCCAGTTAGAACTCAGTCTCCTCATCTGTAAAATGTGGGTAATACCATGCTAAGCTGTTGTGAAGATTAAATGATAAGTGCTTAGCAGAGTGCCAGATACTTAGCAGTAACTAAGAGGAAGAAGTGGTGGGAGGGGTGAGGGCATAATAATAACAGTAATGATAGAGATAATAGTGCTGATAATGATAATATTAGCTACTAATATTTCCCCCCTTCTAGATATAGGTTTGCATGAGGGCAGAGCCTTGTTTGCTGCATTCATCAGCCTAAACCCTCTAACCAGACCAGGTACCTTGACCAAGAGAGGTGTGTCGTCTAGTTTCACCCAGTCATGCTCCCTTTACCCTGGTCTCACTATCAAAAAAAAGAAGAAGAAAAAAAAAAGAAGGAGTGCTCAGGGGCTCACAGGCATAGAGCTGGTGCTCCATAAATAGTTGTTGAATGGATGGTAACCTAAAGCAAGCATTTTCTCTAGATAGTATGTGGTGAACTTTTAAAAGAGGGTTTTGATCATTTTTCAAGTTTATATGGAAGGCGGTTCCAGGCAGAGAAACTGTTAAAGGGAGAATCTGTTTTGAGTTCTCTAGTTTTCAAACTAAGTTTTTAGACATAGCAGTTTTGCTTCATTTTTCTTCTCTTAGCCAGTTACCTTCAATCCCAGCTCAACCCTGTTTGTACCTGCATCCTTGTGGTATAACTATGATAATTGGAGAAAATTTTCACTTTATGTTCACCTAAGTTAGTTTGGCTTTGGAGTATGTTCTACCTCCTGCCTAAACCTCTGTGTTCTGACTGAGGTACATTTCATTGTTTCTGTGGAATTAGAAGCATTGACCTGGCTGTAAAGAATGAGAAGTGTAACCACATCTGCCTGTGACAGTTATTTGGAAACACTGGAGTGTTGAGTTCCTTCCTAGGAAACTTTAGGAAATGCATGGAATAAAAGAATGTAGACATATTATGATAATTCATGAAGCACATCTATCAGTTATCTATTGCTGAGTAATAACAACCCGCTCCAAAACTTTGTGGCTTAAAACAGTGATCTTTTTTTTTTTTTTAATAAATTTATTTATTTATTTATTTTTGGCTGTGTTGGGTCTTCGTTTCTGTGCGAGGGCTTTCTCTAGTTGCGGCGAGCGGGGACCACTCTTCATTGCGGTGTGCGAGACTCTCACTATCGCGGCCTCTGTTGTTGTGGAGAACAGGCTCCAGACGCGCAGGCTCAGTAGTTGTGGCTCACGGGCCCAGTTGCTCCGCGGCATGTGGGATCTTCCCAGACCAGGGCTTGAACCCGTGTCCCCTGCATTGGCAGGCAGATTCTCAACCACTGTGCCTCCAGGGAAGCCCAGTGATCATTTTTTTGCTTACAGTTAGGGCAGGGCAGTTCTTCCACAGGTCTTGCCTGGCCTGAGATCAAATCCTAAAAGTTAAGGAAAGTTAATCTCTATACTAGTGCTTCTTAAACCCCTTGCTAAAGACACTTGCATGGGGCAGGGAGAGAGAGTGAGAAGTGGGAGGAAGCAGATCTTTAACAATCTCAAAAGAACAATCCATTATCTTAAAATTCGACATGAATTTTGTATGCTACTCCATGATGCATGCCTTTGTTTTACCATAAAATTAAGTCTAAATTACTTGCCAATCAAATTATATTTTATCTCCCAAATCTCTGAGAAAATTCCTTCTTCTAGACTCAAAATAATGACTAATCAGCTAAAGGTCTTCGGTTGTAAGCAACAGAAACTAAATCTGGCCACTTTAAGTGAAAAAGGAGGTTGCTGGAAGGATGTGGTGTAGCTCTCAGCATTGACAATAGAGCTGAAGAACCAGGCCTCAGAATGGATCAGATCCAGAGCAGCTTCAGAGATCCACGTAGCGGGACTCGGTGGAGAGTGTCCGCGGGGTGCCGGACTTCATAACTTCTCCAATTGTTTTTAACCCCTCTCTCTACTGAGTGTGTCTCTCTCAGGCTCAGACTGCGTGCTGGCAGGTGCCTTGGTTCCTGCCTCACCAAGAAAGTACCTGTTGAGGCAATTATCATTCCTCAGCAGGGGGGAGTGGACGCAGGGCTGATAAAACCATGGATGTCCACAGTCTAAACATTTGTGGGCCTCTGTGTGTGCATTACTTTGTGCATTATCTATCACATTAATACTTGCAACACTTCTCTCCCTCCCAATCCTGCATGCCTCTTAAACCCCAGTTTGAGACACAATATTATGGTTCCACACCACCTATTTCCATTTCAGCTAATCTTACCACTGTAAGTGCAGTAACATATTTATCCATTTCTTATGTGGTAATCTTTTATAAAACATTATGCATTTCCCTGATACTTTAGAAGAAAAGCACATGGACTGTAATTTAACCAGTTTTTGGTAACAGAGTCCCTGTGAAGAACATTTTTACCCAGTGCATGGTGATCCCTTTAGGACACAGTGAGATAAATACCGTTATTGGCCTCTGCACTAAATGTCCCAAACTGTCCTGCGTTTGTTTCTCTCTCATCTTGAAATGTCTAGCTGCTTTCATGGTATTTTTGCTAATACCTTAAAATAAACATTTTAGACCTTCCAGCTTATAAGCTGAAGGGACAACCTATGTTTATATAGCCTTTAGAGTATAAGTTAAACCATGCTTCAGTCAGTAACATGTGCAAATACAATGTGATTTTATTCAGAACATTTTCACATATTTTCCTGTTTTATACTCTCATCTTTTGAAGTCAGAGAAGAGCATATTTCCCCCTATTTTTTAGCTGAGAATATGGTTTAGAAAAGGTAAGCAGTTACCCTTGCAGCATATGACTGTTGGCAGGAGAACCCCTGGATACTTTGACTACCCATGCCTTTGCTGAGGGCAGTTCTAGAATGGTGGTTTACCAATTGCAGAAGCCCCTTATCCGGTTACTCAAGGTCCCAGGCTGAATTAGAGATGGGTGAACCTACGATTAACCTCTTACTGTGGGCACATTGGTGTGTAATGGAGGTATCTAATGGTTTCCTTGGTCATTTGCAGCCGCTTTTGTTTACTCTTGCCTTGGAGTCCCAGCATCTTTTTATTTCCCCACAGATAACCAGTCAAGAAGCCGATTTACCCCACCTCTTCTTCCCAAGATTAGCTGGTTTTGAAGTACCTCTTGGAGCCCTTTAGTCTGGCCTTTTTTACTTCCCCAGGATGTAATTACCACCTTTGGTGTAGTCACTTGTCCTCCCAACCCCTGGACGCTTCTTTTAAATGGTCTGCCCTGTTTTCTGCTCTTCAGGTCCATCACTGCAAGAGATTTTGAGAGGAGCACTTGACGCTTGTGTTTAATTAAGTCTCCAGACAGTGTTCTGTTAACAATAGGGTTGTACGTTAGGCCTTTTCCGCCTCGGTTTTAAAGTTTAATTGTCGTCTGAACCATCAACATGATCATAATGACAATATGGTGGTTCTTGTTTGGCCATAGAGATGTCACAAGACTTTTCTGTAGCTTTAGAAGCTCGTTTTAGCATTTAACACTAGTTGTTAAATTATCTCTCTTTTTCTAATTTGTTTCAGGCACTGATTTCTACAGCTTTTAAACATGTTCTGTTAACGACACTAGTCAAAAATCTGATTTTCTCATGGTCTCTTGCATTTCTAATTTGTATTATGGTCTCAGTTTTGCAGACATTTTGAACCTTTAGGATCCTTGAACTTAATCGTGAAGAGTGCTAACAAAGTTCTGCATTGAAAAATGCATATTTTTCATTGCTTTGTATTTTATTCACTTTTTTTTCTTAAGTTTTAAAGTACTGAACACAAAAGGAGATTAAATATCTCCTCTTAGCTGCTCTTAAGAGGAGATAGTTAAGACTCTAGTCTCTGCTCCCTCCACTCCTCACCCTGTTGATTATTATTGTTCTGGTAGTTATAACTATAAATCGAAGTTGGAAAAGAGACCACTTGCCATTACATTAGGACAGTTTAAATGGAATCACTTGTTCAAATTTACTAGCTTCCTGAAGCTAGTAAAGATGTTTATGGTTTCTAAGATTCCTTGTTAATTTATTTCAACACTACAAGACAGTGAATAATACATGTTTAGCTATTATAGATTATGAGAAAGGTAGCTCCTAGAAAACTAGTTACATATTCCAGCTTTCTGTTTAGAACTATAAATGGCACTGAATTGAAAAATCAGTTGTCATAGTAAACAGCAGTGATGATGTCGTAGTAGGCTGGTTTCTGAGTGTGTCTGTTGCCTTAGCTGACTGCCAGCAACGATTAGCTTTCTTTTCCAGAGAGCTGGTGTCAAGTGTTAATCAGCTATAGACTGGAAAGTTTTTACTGGCTAACATTTGTGGTGCAAGAAACACCAGTCTGTTTTTTTATCTGTAGTCTCTTAGCCATATCATTGCATATGATATCATGCATATGATATTGCGTGGTAGTCTTACAAAAAGAAACAGTTCCATTTTTCATCTGTATTAGGAGTGCTTCAGAGTATGAAAATAGTGAATTTTGACCTTGAAGAGTCTAAATTATCTCAGTTAAGGTTGTGATGTGTCCCAGAAAAAATTTACACATTAAACCCAGTTTATCATTCTTGTTTTTTACATTTAGAATAGTTTTTTTAAAAATTTTATTTATTTATTTATTTATTTATTTATTTATTTTTGGCTGTGTTGGGTCTTCGTTTCTGTGCGAGGGCTTTCTCTAGTTGCGGCGAGCGGGGACCACTCTTCATCGCTGTGCGCGGGCCTCTCACTGTCGCGGCCTCCCTTGTTGCGGAGCACAAGCTCCAGATGCCCAGGCTCAGTAGTTGTGGCTCACGGGCCTAGTTGCTCCGCGGCATGTGGGATCTTCCCAGACCAGGGTTCGAATCCGTGTCCCCTGCATTGGCAGGCAGATTCTCAACCACTGCGCCACCAGGGAAGCCCTAGAATAGTTTCTTAATATGAAAACATAGTTCATAAAAAGTAGTATTGAAAATCTTAAAATACACAAAAGCTAAGAAAGGTAACTTGGATTTTTGAGTTTCAAGAATTACATAAACTTGCTTCTTACAGAAAGCTGAAATTCCAGAATGCTTATAGGGTTTTTGTTTAATAATTTTTCCCTGATTTGCATAAGTCAGAGGTGTTTGTAGAAAATTTGGAAGATTTCACAAATACACAGAAGGAAACAAAAGTTACTCATACTTCTACTACCTAGAGATACCACTATTAACAGTTCATGTATGTCCACCTAGCTGCTTATAGAGTTTGCCAATAAAATATCCTTTGAAATGAACACTTAAGGGTAACAAGTGTTAGAAATGGATACACTACAGTGAGAACCCAGTTTTGTTAATCCCACTGCTTCTCAGTGTTTCCTTCAAGCTGAAGAGAGAGGCCTCCCCCCTGGGGTGGGACATGAGAGCTCTCTCGCTCTTTGGCCAGCTTTCGCTGAAGTGTAGCAGAGCATCTTTTCTGCAGACTGTAGTGTATCTGCCTGTCTTTATCTTAGCAACTCTTGCTGTCAGCTCTGAATGCCTGCTGGTTGCAGAGGGAGACATTTGGAGTCTTTGTTGGAGTGGCTTGTTGACATAAGCGCCATGGATCCTTATCAACCTCCTAGAAGGATTCTTTCAATCAGCTCTTGATTGATCAAAAGAATGCCCCAATATTCAGAAATATAGTAACCTCCAGGGTAGCCGTGCCAAGTGAAAGCAAGGTGGAGTGTTTAGAGACTCCCAGGTGATTTCAATTAACATCTAACCTCAAATCCAGTCGCCTTGGTAAAAAAATCCGAAGGAGCTCAGAGCAGATTATGGTATAAGCATATGCCAGTCCTTGCCATTGGAAAAGTGCTAATCTGGTCAGCTCTGTTAAAGAGACAAGCGAGGCTGAGCAAAGCAGAATTTCTCATCCTGTTCGTCTTTCGCCTAGTGCAGACGTAACCTGTGAAAGAGAGAAAGAAGGAAAGGTCACAGGCAGGTGGCTAGTAATACAAGATGGTTGGCTTTCTTTCTGTGTGCCTTGGCTAGTGGTAAGCAGATCCTCAGGTCTGAGAAAAGAGCAAAGTGAAGTGACACACAGGACAACTTCCCCAGGCAGTGATACAACTTTTGGGTATTCAGTGTGAAAATACAGTGCTGACTTTGATTCCAAAGCCCTCAGGGAGAGGAAACCCAGGGAGAAATAGGAGGAGGTGGCATCTCTTTGTAAACATTTTATTTTTCACATGTAGCAGACTCCTGCCTAGAGAATTGTTAAGTGTCAGCCCCTCCATTCTGCCAGCTGTTTTTCAAGAGCGCCCTCTCATGTTCTCTTGAACTGACCAGTTTAAAAGGTGTCACTTCTGCCTGAGAAACCTAAGAGCTTACATACAGTGCTTGGTGTGAAGGAATTGCTCTGGAAAATAACCTTTGTGATAACTGCTCACATGCAAAGGAGGGAGACTGCTGGTTTTACAAGTCTATGGTTTGAATTCTTAGTTCTGGCTGGGAACAGAGTCCAACTCTGATGGTTCAGGACTTTAATGAAGGGGTTATTTTCAGAGAGTGGGCAGAGTTAAGGGTGACATGGGGTTCCTGTCACCCAGAAACTAACAGCAATGGGAAGGTGTTACCACTTGCTAGGTCCAAAGGAGCAAAGAGAAGAAATAGCGTTCATTCCTGGAGTCCAAAGAGAGAGCTAGAGCCAAAGAGGAGGGGCTGTCTGACAGGCGCAATAGCCCTGGAGGGATTCAGCCACTGCCAGAAAATGCAGCCCAGACGGGGGAGAGAATAAAGAAGTAATACTCCCCTCCCCCACTTTCTTTCCTCCCTCTTTGATCTCCTTCCAGTGCCTTCTATTGGCCAAACCCACCTGGAAGCCTGACTGCATGAACTTAGTGATGCTACCCGTAGAGGTCAGCCTCTGGGGCACAGAGCAGGGCCAGAATGGCGGAAAATTGGTCTGGGGATGGAAAAAGGATCAAACAGAAAATTACTAGCACACCCTAGTAGCATATTCATAATCCCAGTTTCATCATTTTATCTTATCATCCTCATCTCCTGAAATCCCAAAATAAACCCTCAAGTGTATGAGCTGTTGGTTATGACTCAGTTCTGTCTTTTAATATAAGTAGCCTAAACAGTTACCCTACCCTTATTAGAGTTATTAAATATTCAAAGAGAGAATCTGAACAATTCTCAGAAGAATTGGAAAATCACTGTAAGACCTTCTGTTGGGGCATTTTGTTGTTGGTTAAAATTAAACTAAGATTAGAAAAAAATGCATGCGAACTGTACAAGTGATTTATCCTAAAATATAAAAATTGTAAGTTCAATCACACATTGGTGAGATGGGTTTTTGTTGTTAAAATTAAGCTGCAAAAGGAAAGCAGAACTTTTTTTTTTTTAAATCCTTGCCAATTATCCCTTCAGATCTATTTCACTAAGGTAGGGTGAAGATTCTTACTCAGGCAATCTAGAAATAGAAGAAGAGATTTTTAGCTGTTAAAAGAGGATGTTTCAATCCATAACTATTGAGCATTTGGCTTTGAGAGATAGAAAAATAAATAAGATATTTACTCTGCTTTCCAGAAACTTATGACCAAACAGTGAAAAGAGGTTCACACCCATCTATAATAATCAGCAATAGGAACTTTAATAGAAGTATCAGCTGTGGACTTAGAAAGAGGGAGAAGTGGTTTGTCTTTCCCAAAGATTCTTTCATATGGCTCACAAATATTTATCAAAAGTATACTTGCTGTGTCCTAGAAGTACAGACGATAAAAAGATACCAAACGGCCCTGACCTCAGGGAGCTGGGGTCAGAATAAGCATTTTACTACTGTTTCATCAAGGGCAGCCAATCATTTGGTGCCTTACCATTGCCTCAGTGATGGATGACATCCAGAATCCTTACCATGTTCTACCGTGGTCCTCTGATCTGGCCCCACCTACCTCTCCAGCCTCCTCAGGTGCTCTGGCCTCTTAGTTCCTCGAATATGACATGCTTTCTCAGAGTCTCTTCTCTTGAGTTTCCCTCGCCTGGAGAGCCTGCTGCCACCCTCATCTCTGAACACCTCTTCTGTCTCCTGGACCCTCCTGGTCCCAGTTTAAGTGCCACCTCTTCATAGAAGCCTTCCCTGACCATCCAGACAAATTCCAGGGATCTTATTACTTTCTGTCAAACCCGTATGTATTCAGGTACCCTGCTTTTACTCCTTCAAGCACCTTTCCACTTATTTGTGTAAAGTTTCGATGGCTGTCTTCCTTAGCAGAATGTAAGCACCATGAGAGCAAGGTACCTGTCTGTCTGTTTCACAGTTATGTCCTTAAGCGCCAAGCATGGTGCTCAATAAGGAGTTGTAGAAGGAAGGAAAAAAACTGGTTTCAAGCCCTGGCCCCTACCACTCACCAGCTCTGTGACCTTTGTTATTTCACCACTTGGAGACTCAATTTCTTATCTGTAGAATGGGGATAATGGTGATAATGGCACTTAATATGTGCTAGGCACTGTGCTTTATTGGTCTTATCTCCTCCATTAATTCTCCTCGGGAGAGGTGAACTGATTTGCTTGAGGTCACATAGTTTGTTAAGTAGAAAACAGGATTTAAATCCTGATCTAATTCCAAAAACTGATTGCTCTTCTCCAGGCCTGTGATTGTCCTGGGGGTAAATCCAGGAGGGGAGAAGGTCCTTGATACAGGGTAGGATGGATGCCCAGGTTGGGAATGTTAACATGAATGAGGAAGCCAGCTGGAGATCTCTTAAACCAGTTTTAGGGAATCAGTGTGTGTGATTAACTCCATTTAGATGGAGAGGTAATGACTTGAGCCCTGAAGAAGCTAGCTGGATCTAGAAGTGGCCTGTAGTGTGAATGCCCTGAGGCAATCACTGGGGCCAAAGAGTGAAGCACCTTGCAAACTGAGCCAGGTAGTTGCTACTTTCTGTAAAATGCTGTAGGGAGACCTCAGTGGGTTTTATTTATTGAAAATATTTTGGAAGTAGGAAGTCTCAGTTTGGAGTCCCTTTGGGGGCAGAAGTGTCCAAAGCCCTCTCAGTTTGCATCTCTGTAGCAAAGGATACATTTTAGCTGATTCTTTCACTCCACTGTAGCACCCAGTGCAACAGTGTTTAAAAAGGAAGCACCAGTGTGAGGTAAGGGACGGATGTTTATGTTCAGTTGTTTGATATAATTCTGTTATTGTTTGTTATGGTTTTTCTGTAAGAGTATGCCTAGCCCAGATGGGTGGCACCTGTGCACAAGTTACTTGACCTCTCTAGCCTCAATTTCTCATTTGGAAATTAGGGAAAATTAAAAATATCTATTTCATAGGCCTGGCGTGCTGCATCCACACAGTGTCTGGCACAAAATAAGCTTTCAGGCATTGTTAGCTGTTATCGTTGTTAATATTTCCTGTCCATTCTGGTCCGTGCCTCTTGAATGAATGGGCATCGTTTACTTATCAAAGACAGGTTGACTGGGGCATAGGAATTGACTTTTTTTTTGACTTTTTTTAAAGATCATGATTTTAGGGTTTACAAAGATAGTAAAACTGGCAATGAAAAAAGGCAATGGCACACCCTAGTTGGACAGTCCTAGTGTTTCCTAGATGTGATTATGATGAAACGTAAAGCGTGAACACAGGCTAATTCTTACAGAATCCATAGTGTGGGCCGGGGCTTTGCTTTCTACGCATTCTCCCTGAGAAGTAGGTTTGATTATATCTATTTTATAGATAGGAAGTTATGATCTTTTCTAAGATGTTATAAGACAACTCTAGAAGTAGACGCTAAACCATGTGCTTCTCCAAACCGTTTTGTGCCTTCAGCATTGTCAAGGCCTGACTTATCTTCCAACAACTTCAACAACTCTGCTGGGAGGGAAAAATGGGAACAGAGCTAATTTCTTTTGAATCTATAGGATTAATTGGAAGCACTAGGCATAGTGTGCTGTCTAGTGTACAGAAGAGGCTCAAGAAATGTTTACTGAATATAAATCTTAATCAGATTGAGTGAGAAAAAGATGACAGAAAATCAGTATTAGGTGCTGGCTCCAGCCTATTTTCTATTTAAAAAAAAAGGCAGGGGGTGAGGTCACTAACTATTTTATTAGCATAGTCTGTTTACACAGACTAATGGCTGGAGTCTGAGGTGAAGGATTTTCCTGTGTGTGTTGCATGTGATTAACTCCATTCTGTGCCGTTCAGTTATCTATGGAAATCTGTTTGTTTCCCATTAGGTAACCCCTGATGCCCAGGAAGCTCCTGGCTCTGTCCTTGTGTTGGGCTGATTAGTTTAGTCTCAGTGAAGATAAACTATGTGTAACCTTAAAATATTCAGACCATAAATAGGAAGGTGTAGCTGCTGTCATTGGTCATCATCAATGTATTTCATAGATAGGTCTGACTGATATTTCTGTTTTCCTTTAACTCAGTAATTAAGAGCTGACATAAAGGAGGTACCGTATAATGGTAATGGGGGGGGAGAGAGAGAAAAGAGGGGACCTTCTTGCATTAAAAAAAAAAAAAAAGTTCATTCTGTTTCTCCATCGCCCCCCCGCCCTGCCCCGGAACTTTCTTTGCAATAAGGCATTTATTGTCATATCAAACCTGAAAGTTTGGCCAGTCAGATGGTAGTTTGATTACTAAGCATCCTCTTCATGATTTAGCATGTTATGCCACAAAGTGAAGATACTTAATGGGATAATTGTGTTGATTTACTATGCAAGTAGTTCATACAGAAATTTAAAAGTGTCAAACATTAAAAGACTTTGATAAGCCCCAATTCCCAGATCTTGGTTTCTAATACCATTTCCAATAAAAGGAACCACACATGACTTAATTCTATGGCTGGGGCAGGGAATAAGCAAGATGAGCCTGGAGGGTATCCTAATGCCAGAAAGCAAAAAGTGATGAAACAAAACACAGATACACAACACACAATGAATGATGAGGTATGTCAAAGGGACACAGGAGCCTGAAAGAGCTCCCAGTGGTCACAGCTGGAATGATTTAACTAAATAATGTAGTTTTAAATTATAACCCAAGATATAAAATAAATATAAATAAAATATGTACATATAATAAATACTAATAAAATATATATAACTAATATGTAATATATATATATATAGCAAAATAATAATGTAAAGCACATACCCCTGAGTCCATACTGATACAAATAAATGATTGAATAAGTAAAGCAAATTAGAGAGAATAGATAAATTTTCTGTGTGGAAGAATTCCAAACGATTTTTGTTGATAATCCCCTGAAAGGAAGTGTAACATAACTGCCCATCCCTTAAATGTGGGCCTTGCACAGTGACTTCCTTCCCCAGAGTACAGTATGGAAAGAGGAGGGAGAACCTTTACAGGGGAGAAACCTGACAGACACTACCTCAGCCAGTTGATCAAGTTAACAACAACAGTGATAAATGTACACTTGACATGACATAACAAGGGTGGCACTTGAGCTCCCCCAATCCAAGAATCTCATTATAATCCTGAGAAAAACATTGGACAAACAATTCAACACTTTCTACAAAATACCTCACCAGTACTCCTCAAAACTGTTGTCAAGTTTATCAAAAAAGGAAAGTCTGAGAAACTGTCACGGTCTAGAGGAGTAGAAGGGAGACATGACAACTAAATGTAATGTGATATGGATGGGATCCTGGAGTGGAAAAAGGACATTAGGCAAGAACTAAGGAAATCTGAATAAAGTATGGACTTTAGTTAATAGTAATGTGTCAGTATTGGTTCATTAGTTATGACAAATACGGCACACTAAGAGGTGAACAATAGGGGAAATGGGGTGGGGTGTATAGGGACTCTCTGTTTAATCTTTACAACTTCTCTGTAAACTTAAAATCATTCTAAAATTAAAAGTTTATTTTTAAAAAAAGACTGTGGCAAAGATTAATCTATAGTTCAAGTTTAATTTTCATCATGCTGGGAGCCTGAAGTAAATAAAACAGCCCATGGTGTTCTGGGCTGATTATGGTGTAAAGTGGGGCAACTTCCTTGCTGTTGTCTTGTAAAGCCATGACAGTTTGTTTGCAGAATCAGAGAATGCAGTATTTCTAAATATTCTCTTGTGGAATTTCCTACTGGCATGACTTTCTTCCCCCTTTGCTTCTGCCCAGTAGCAGTCCCTTGAGCGGCATTTGCTGTCCTAGTTAATCAGAGGGTAGGAGAAATGAAAAACTCTCCTCTTCCCCCTCCTACAAAGTTTCAATGGGCACTGGAAATGTAGGTCAAATTGCATCACTGTAGAAAGGAGTGAACAGGAAGGTATTTATGAAGTGCTGCCAGCCTCTCTTTAGATTCCGAGTCATGATGAACCAGTGTTGAGCCAGCTTAGGTGTGAGATACAGGGAATCAGGGAGTCATGTTTTTGATGTAGTCCCAGAATGTTACATTTTAGTCAGTGATAAAAAGATCTCTGTCTAAAGCCCTAGTGAAAATAACTTACACTGGCTTTAATTTGCATCTCCCAGCTTCTGGAATTCTTTTTGTCTCATTTATTATTGGCACATTGCAGCAATTTATATTAATTTAGCCAGAGAGATGTTTGAATTGTAGAAATGATTGCCATGTGTACATAAGAAAATAAATCTCATATTTGATAATCACATGTCTAATAATGCATTTTGCAAATTGCATATAATCATATGCTCAATGGGATCTTGATATCACAAATAGGTTAAGTTCTATTTAAAGTATACTATTTCATGGCTCTCCATTTTTTTAATGACAGAATCTTACAGATTTTAAAATAAGTCTTTAAATACATGCTCTTATTTTTTACATATTGTATACTACCTGCCCTTTGTGAGACATCCAGATGTTGGCTGCCAAAGTGGTCCATGTTACATTGTCCTGAACAGTATGCATCCTGACAGCAAAACCTACTCCATTTTCACTCTCTCCTTGCCTCTGTCAAGATAATTGGTAGTTCATTTGTATACAGAATGGAAAATCAGATGATAAAATATATTTGCATAGGCTTGGGTATTATTTATAAACTTATAGGATGAATAAATTATTCTGTGAAATATATTTATAATCCAACATTTAGCTGTTTCTTTAACTTTTAATTTTGAAATAATTCAAGATTCACAGGAAATTGTGAAGATAGAACAGAGAGGTCCTGGTTGCTCTTCACCTAGCTTCTCCCGTTGATTACATCTTACCTAACGATAGCACAGTAGCAAAGCCAGGAAATTGACATTGGTATATAAGGTATGGGTATAGTTCTGTGTTAGTTTATCTCATCTGTCGATGCATGTAACCACTACAGTAATCAAGGTGCAGAACTATTCCATCACTGCAAAAATCTCCCCTGTGCTGCCTTTTCCGAGGCACAGTCATTCCTGTTACCCTCACAGTCTCTAACTCCTGGCAACCACTAATCTGTTCTCCAACTCTATAATTTTGTCGTTTTGGGAATGTTACATAAATGTGATCTTTTGAGATTGGCTTTTTTCACTGAGTATTTTAAAAAGAATTTTATTTTAAAAAGAATATTTATGTTAAACATTTTTAAGGAATATTTATTTTTAAAAGAAGTTATCATCCAGAGTTTGATTCACTAATTTTCAAACCTGTATTTTTCTAGCTTGGGTGTTGTATACTCTGTGTTGCTATATTTGAACAGCAGCAAAAGTCGTATGTGCCGACGTAATAGCTGATTATAGCATTAACCTTATTGCCTACTGTTAAGGATGATACAGAGAAGTTAAAGGGAAAATTACCCCGGGAGAAGCCAATTTCATCAACAAAGTAAATATTACAATTGATTACTGAGCAGGAGTAAGAAGTCCAAATATATACTTTAATTGTACCAAATAAAGTAACTGACCCACATTCGTGTTCCATTTCATCCTGAAAGAACTCTTTAAAGAAGAGAGACTTTTTGGAACAGGATATTTAAATGAACAACAATTGAAATATTTACATTAATTAGCTAATGTAAAGATCGTGTCACAGAATTGCTATATGTGGTTATTGTGAAGTATCACCATAAGAAAGCCAGTATCTTCATCATGTTAATGAGATTCTTTGGAAATGGAGTCGTGTGTGTAAATGAAGGCTGGGAACAAACAGCCTCAAAAGGAACAAATCTTCCTCAGAATCCAGTGTGTTGTTTTTGAACAAAATATTAAAAATATTCTGCGAGCTGTAGGAGGGCACCTTAGTGTTTGGCTACAAATAATGATACCATGGCTCTAGGGAATCCCATGTGGCCAGACCTACAGAATTGTAATTGAGCAAATAGAAGGTGGGTCCCAAGGCACCATTCTGAGCTCACTGGTGGTGAAGGTGAAGGAGTGAGCAGCCCTGCTCCTCGGCTTGCCCAGAGTTCCTGTTCCTGCACAGATTTTTACAAATGGGATACTCTTGTAACTGGTGTTTGATCTCCATTTGACTCTAGCTCCTGACATTTTAGACAGTCTTCCTCCCGGACAGGAAAATATTCTTTCTAATTAAAATCAGCCTCTATTTACTGACAACATTTTTCTTTTTTTTTCTTCAAGTAGCATTTGACCCTACTTAAAGTAGCTGTTGGGATGGAGGAGAAGGGAAACAATCATTTATCGATCATTGAATGTATGCCAGCCACTGTACTGTGTATGTACATTTACACATGTAATTATAGTATTGAAAAATTGCATTAATGATACTCATTAAGTGATGGGTCTGAAATAAACAGCATACTAAGTAACTCTTCATAGCAAATAAGCCATTTTTCTTGGTCAGGTATACCTAAGAGGCCTGTGGCCCAAAACACTATCTATCTATATCTATATAGATATATACACACACACACACACACACATTATATAGAGATAATTTAAAGAATATATATCTGTTAATTAACTTGTATATTTATACAATGTGTGAAGTGATACAGAATTTAAAGGTATAAGATTTACCCCTCCTTTTAGCAGCTTTCTATCCAGATGAGGAAAATAATTTATAGGTACAAGAAAAAGCAACTAACTACGGGAGTGAAAACTACTTAACCTATCAATGCAATGTGTATAGTAAGGCAATCCATAATTAATTACTAAGTAAATCTTTCAGATTGTAAATGCTATAAATATTCAGAGGAGGAAATGATTATTGATCTTTTACCCTTGATTTTTGTCACCTGTAACGTGCAGATAATACCTACCTCATAATGAGAAATGAATAAAATAGGTATGTATTTCCTATTAGTACACTTTCAATCAATTATAGCTGTGCCATTGATAATGAAAATTATGATGATATAGTAACAACAATAATACTGTATTAGTGTAGCTTGACTGCTGTCACTACCCAAAACCTCAGTAGCTTAACACAATACATGTTTACGTGTCACTCATTTCACAACTCAGTGTGGGTTGGCAAGGAGGTTCTTGCTTCACTCAGTCATTCAAGGGTGAGATTTTGTGACTTTGCTCACCTCTGGGTGCTTGGAGCCTTCTCCATTTGACCAGTAGAGGGTATGAGAGATTGAGGATCAAGACAAGGAGCTTTGTCTGGGCCAAACCTAGAAGTGGCCCCAAACATTTCTGTTCATGTTTTAGGACTCAGTCATATGGTTACACCTTACTAGAACGAATACTGGGAAATTTAGTCTAATTGTGTGCTCAGGAAGAGGAGAATGTGGGTATAGGTGAGCATTGGCAGTCTATACAAATAATAATTAGAAAGGCTTAATAGAAGAGGAGGGATTTTTCCTGGATCTCTTAGAGAAGAAAGTGAGATTTGTAATAGGTTACTCAGCCTGCCTTTAGGTGGCATTATTTCAAGAGGAAGGCTAGAAGAACTTAAAAAGCCTGTAAGCATTGTTAATAAAAATTACACATTTGTCCCACTAGCCACTGCCTTTACTGTAAGCCATTTGGTAATGACCTTGGGCATGCCATCTAACTACTTTAGACCTCCATTTCCTCACTTATAAATGTTCTTCATAGGGATGTGGTGAAGTTTAAACAAGACTGGGCATACAAAGTGCTTAGCACAGGGTCTGGCCCAGAGTAAACATTCAGTAAGAGTTATTATTACTGATAATGTTAATATGTATGGCCCCAGAGCTAAATACTTGCTAGCCGTTCATTTATTTGTCATCTTTCCTAAAGGACTACTCAGAGTAGCAAAGAATGACTTGACTGAGTATATTTATATGAATTTTAGAATTCCATAACCCCAGTTCAGTAATAGGAGATTAGTGTTCCCCTGGCAGAATATTGGGGGAGAAACCCTCTCTGTCACCCAAGGCTGGCATCCTCCCATTCAACTCCACAGACTTTTTATTCTTCTATGAAGAGGACAACAGTAGTATTGGGCCGTGATTTACCTCTCCTCCCTTCTTCCCAGAACTTTCTCAGTGTTGAACTCTCTCCGTGAGTTTGTCAGGGAAGAGTGAGGGTAAATGTCAGAACAGCTACTTTTTGCTCAGGCCTAATTGCAAGTTCTTAGCAAGGCAAGAACATCCCACCCAGGCCCATGTTAACTTGAGTGGATGGGTAGCTGTCAGAGCCTCTGGTTCCTTTAACTTAATTCTGTTCAGCAAACATTTATTAACAGCCCTGGGGATACAAGGTTGAAATGTTGCAGACCCTGCCTCTAAGAAACTGACTTAGGAAGGGTGAGTTTCTTGGAAGGTAGGAAGAAAGGAATTCAAGGTGGTGAGAAGAGCAGGTGTGGAGGAATAGAGGTAGGAATTGCTGTAGGGCGGCAGTGGAAGGAATGGTACAAGCTCAGCTCGAGTATGCAACTGCCTCAGGTCTGCCCCTAATTGGCCTCTCCTCGCAAGCCTCAGTTTTCTCTCTTTTAAAGGAGTGGAGTAAAAGTTCTGACATCATAGACCTGGGACGATTAAGTGAGATGATATATGTAAAGGGTTTACTATGTGTTAATAGTACTGGGCACATAGTAATTGCTTAGTACATGTCAGTTGCTACTATTGTTATTGTTTTTGTGTGCTTCTGTGAATCGACTTGTAAACCCACTGCCTTGACCAAGGATTTTGTGCAGGCAAATTAGAGAACTACTGGGAATTTTATTATATTTTTGGTTCTCTCTTAGGCTACTGGTGAAATAGTGTACTATAGTCACAACTAATGGAAAAATGGCCTGCTGACCCCTGAGCTAAAAGGATAGAGAGCCCAGTTAATATCAGTGAAATCTGGGAGAGTTAGGGCTTGAGATGGGAGAGCCGTGAGACTTAAATGGCAAAGGGAGGGAGGGATGGCTATGTTGAACCCTTTGGAGAGAAGAGGGGCTGAATGTGTGTGGATATGTAGACGTTGTCAGAAAATGGAGCCTCCTTTTTTTTCTTTTTTTTAAAAAATATTTTATTTATTTTATTTATTTTTGGCTGCGTTGGGTCTTCATTGCTGCGTGCGGGCTTTCTCTAGTTGCGGTGAGCAGGGGCTACTCTTCGTTGCGGTGCGCAGGCTTCTCATTGCGGTGGCTTCTCTTGTTGCAGAGCATGGGCTCTAGGCGTGTGTGCTTCAGTAGGTGTGGTGCACGGGCTCAGTAGTTGTGGCTCATGGGCTCTAGAGTGTAGGCTCAGTAGTTGTGGCGCACAGGCTTAATTGCTTCGCAGCATGTGGGATCTTCCCGGACCAGGGGTCCAGTCCGTGTCCCCTGCGTTGGTAGGCAGATTCATAACCACTGCACCACCAGGGAAGCCCTGGAGGCTCCTTTTAAAATGTTAAGACTTCGCCTGAGGAGTTTCACGGAGGGTCAGGAAAGCCCACGACTGACTGCAGGTACTAAAACGTATCCCTGAAACGTAGGCCAGAGGTGCTGGAGTCCTTCCTGGTAACTGGCTTCAGCTCCCTCTTTACCGGTTATGTTTTCAAACTCTTTTTTGGTGTTCAGTGGAGTGACCCTTAGAGCAGTAGGTGCAAAAACTGGACGGTATCTGTGGGGGATTTATTCCAGTACTGCACTGTGGACCCTCCAGTCCCATGGTATCCATGGGTTCTGCATCCACGGTTTCAACCAACTGCAGACTGTGAACATAGTGCCCGACCAGATGAATGATGGTTGAATCCACGGATGTGGAACCTGTGGATAGGAGGGCCAACTGTATAGAGTTTCATTATTAAATTTGCTTTGCCAGGGAGAAAACCGGTTAGGGTGAAAGCAAGGTGGAACTTGGGTGGGAAGAGAGTGAGTAAACTAGGGACACTGTCAAATCACATTTTTGGAGAATATGCCTACAGTTGACAATGTAACCTGTTTTAAAAATTTTGGTTTGTGGTTTTTCATTTGGGAGAAGAGACTTAGGAAAATGACAAAGGCTCAGTGTCACAAGCTTGACTGCCTACAGGAGACAGGCCTGGAAGGAAAATAAGTGATGTGGCCAAGCTGCGTACTTTGGGAAGTACATGCCCACTGACAAGAGGTAGCCCACGACGTGGCATCAGCCAATTATCCCCATGTGGGAGAGCTGGCCTCAGTGGCCAAATTTTTGGACCTTCAAAGAGAAAGTGGGAATATAGAATTTTAAGTGAATCTTCCTACCTTTTAAATATTAGCAACAAATTCCCTTTTTCTCCCCCTAAGATCACCAAGCAAACAGACAAAAAAGTGAACTATTTTAGGCCCATGTTCTTTGTTTGCAGTGAGAGTCAAAGAGTGGAGAGAAAAATGTGTAACCTGGGAGTTAGGCAGCTCAAATGAATACACTCCTGGTTCTGGTGCTCGCAAGGCACAGGACCTGGCATGGGGCACGTGCTCCACACGTTTTCATTGAATAAATACACCGGCTGGGGTAAACCTCTCTAGAGAGATGGAGAGAGGAGTTCGCCTTCCCTCACCTCCAGCTTAGAAGATAGAATCAAGTCAAAACCTGTGTTGCCCTCCTTGTTGGGCCCACCTTTCTAGCCCTTTCTCTTCCCTTTCACAGCCTCTGCAAGCGCCTGAGGTGCATTCTCACATTGCAGCTCCATGGTTTGCCTAGAATTTAAGAAAGTTTAGGAAATAAAAAGGAAGTGTATACTGCTATGCTTAAAAACAGGACCAACTCAGTTTAGCCTGTATTTTCTTTCCTCTATCATGGTTAGTGCTTAATTTTGATAGACTCAATTATATAACAAGAAGTGATCCAGATTATGCCATAAATTGCAACAAGGGTCTCAGAGTCTTAAAAGGACGTAGAAATGTTACTCCTGGAAAATAAGTCATTTTCTTTGTTAAAGTTGATATAACAGTGCCCATGTAACAGTGTGGGCTTTTCGCTGTTTAAAGTTAATGAGAGGATTTTTCTGAACCCTTGGGCAGTCCACAGGATCTTCTTTTATAACAAATTTTGCTGATATCTGCCCTTTTATTTATTTATTTATTTTTAGTACAGAAGTTTTACTGTCTTGAGCAAGATTATTTTTGTTGCGGTTATCAGAAATCAATTCCTAAAAATTCAAGCTCTGATTAGGGGGGGCCATTTACCCTTCAGGTCCAGGGGATTCTTAAAACCCTACAGAAGGATGTGCTTGGGTCCTCTGGGAGACTATACATGGGACAGGAAAGCCCTAGAACCCCCTGGGCAGAAACTGTTTCCCTTTCTGTCCTCTGGGGCTTCGGGGCCTCCTGGGGCTGATTTACTCTGAGCAGCATGTTCATTCGTCAGTCTTTGCCGACTGGCTTTTTCCTAGAGACTGAGAGCACATGGGGGAGCTTGCAGCGTAGACCAGAGTAGACCCTCTTCATCCCAATTTCTAGTTCTCAGGAGAACGAATTGAATGTCTCAGTTTGGGTCATGTGTCCAGCTTTCACAAAACAAGAAAGGAGTTTGGAGTTTCATAGTACAAGCATTACTTGGCATTGGGTTATATGGTGCTTACAAAAAGGGTCACCATGGGCTAGGCAGCTACTCTAGAAGAAAGCCGTCTTTTACAAGCTCCATCCTCCACCCCCCAACCAAAAATCTAAAAAAAGAGTAAATAAATTAAATTTATGCCTGTCAGGACTTTGGAGGACATTCAAATTAGGTCTTTTCTTTCTTCTTGTTTCCATCTCCTCTCCCACCTCTAATGGGTTGCCATTTAAAAAGTCTTTTAAAAATTTGTATTTGTTGAATGCTTGTTACATAGTAGGTGGTGAATGAGTAAAAGCTATCAAGTTTTATGTTTCTATTGTTAGAAAATGTTCTCCAGTCTTCCTTTTAAATTATTTCTTTCTCTTCGCTAAACAAAATTAAGTTGCTGTTTAGGCAGTTTGGTATACTGGAAAGGGAACTAAATAGCACCAAAGGCCTAAATTCTGGTTCCAGTTTCAAACCATTTATTTTCTGGGTTATCTTGAGCAAATTATGACCTTCTCTCAGTGTGTTTCCTCACTAGTAAAATGGAGATCATAAATAACAGCCCTTTTGAGCACAGTGTCATTGTGAAGATAAAATGAAAGAATATATACAAACGTGTGATAGTTGTTTTTTTCCTACTAAAGAAAGATTTCTGACCCCTATTCTAAGTAGAAAAGTTACTATTTTTAAATGCTTATTTTTAGTAACTGCCACTACCATTTTTCTCTAGGAATAGGGTTTCTCTTAATGCATTTTTACAGTATTCAGGCTAGTAAATGGTGAATTCTTTTAACGGCAAACACTATCTTGGGGGAGATTTCATAGCACTCTGATGACTTCCTTGGATACTTTGGAGATATAGCTGAAGTGTTCTGATGGAAAACTGGAAACTAGCTTGACTTAGAGAAAGTAGGGTCAAGCACACATGATGCCGGTGTTGTTGTATCTGCATCTCCAGCCTACCTTGAAGGAATCGTCGTCAAAGAGGTGGTTATCTGTAACATAACATCTTTATTGGCTGCCTCTATCCTGGGAATTTGTAGCTCCCTTTGAGTGATTTTGCATAGCCGTAAAATGTTTAGAATGCAAAGAAATGAATTTTGGCTCAGGACAGACGTGTTAAACAAGATAGTGGCTTTTATTGGAAATAAGGCAGAAAAGGAACACTGAAATGGAAATCAGAGAAAATTTTTAAAAGATAGGAGACTGGGAAGCAATTAGAAATCTGAGAAAGAGAAACAGCTGGCTTATAAAGATTGTAGGAATGATTACTTTACTGAATGATTACACTGCTGAGTAACATTTTGTGGGTGAATAAAACAGACTGTCTAAAAAAGGGAGAGGGGAAGGATATGATCCAGGAATAACTTAAAAGCCAATAAAGGTAATTATGAAAAAATGTTCAAACATGGCATAGAATTTCAGCCACTGACTTTGGAGGATGCTTTATTGGCACCTCAAACCATAGAAATATTTGCCATCTTAGAGTACGTGATAATAAATAAAAGTTGAGCAAAGCCTTGGTGTATAGCCAGTGAGGATTATAGGAAGAGAAGTGTATTACTAGTGAATTTTTCATATGAAATCAGCCTGCCTTGTGCTTTATATACTTGGACAGCATCTGTTCCATAGCTGTGTCATTGCCCATATTTGCTGTTTTTTCCCTCCTGCACGTCAAACTTGAAAACCAGCTTAATTTCTAACTCTGGTTTGTTAATCTCCAATCCCTTGATTCCATAACTCAATGCTCTTCCCCAAATTAATTTGAGTAGTACCCACATTCTACTTGAAATATGTATGAATGCATATGCACAAAAATATGCAGATAAGGGAACGGGTAATTTCTTTGTTTTTTTTTAGGAAGATGGTTTAATTGAGTTTTTGTTTCCTGTTCGTACTATTATGAATTGCTTTTATAAACTGCTGAATGATAAAGGACAGAGAGAGCTTTCCAAATAATATTCTCACTCTGTGTTATGTGCATGTTAAAATCTGTGATTCTGACAGGTTTCATAGAGCAGGCTTTCTGAATAGCCATTTTAAAATTTAAGTGAAAACTCATTAGTGGCAAATTACACACAATGATTTTAAGCCCCAGGAGGCTGACTCTATGTACATATTGAATAGTTGTTTGTTCTTAGTTTATTGTATAAATATAGCCAATTAAGTTCATTGTAAAAAAAAAAAAAATTGAATTGCATTTGTTGTAAAATTGGTAAAGTGACTGGAATTTTAACACTTCGACATTTTAAACACATATAATTTGGGGACTTCTGGCAACTAATGAGATTGTAGATTTCTGATTAATTTTATACATTGTTTCATCGCTTTGCCCCTTTTCTTTTTTTGTAGGTCTGAACAAAATTAAGAAGAAGGAGCTTCTACAATCGCAGCAGATGAAGATCCACTGGTAAATCGATCAGGATTTTTGGCCTGCCCTCCAAAGAAAAGGTAACTGGTTCTTTCAACATAGCACAGCTGAGTAAATGCTGCAGTGCCTCTGATTATAATGGAGTTTGAGTTTTACCAAAGGATGATAATTTTTTAAATTTAAGGTATCTGAGTAAGGTCTCCAATTTTAAGCATTGGATCATTGAATATGATCTTATTAATATGAAATGACAGTGAATTTTAGAGTACAGTATTTTTAGATGTTTGTCAAAATAAAATCTGCTAAATAACCTTCCCTCCCCCAAATTCATTAAAAGTTTTGGAATACTTTGGAGGTAGGAACCTGCACCGCCCGCCCCCCCCACCCCCCAATCCATATTCACCTTTTCCTGTGAAGTTGTCTAAAGATGTGCTCTTGGATTTTTGTCCTGTTCTACTTTCCCAAGCTCCTGTTTTCTTCTCTCTACAAGCAATGTAGACCCAGCTGCTGAGGGCAGGGGAGAGCCTAAGGAAATTGTAAAACAGACCAGAGTACTTCAGGTGCACTTTCTGGGCCCAGTGCCTTTGCCCAGCCTGCTGGCTCTGCTCGTGAGCAGTTCCAGATCATTACAAAAATAGCAGCCACCATTGATTGAGTTCCTCACTACATACTCACTATTTTCATTTACTATTTGGGGAGGAGGGTGGTAAGTTTCATATAATGTGAAAAAGAAGAAAAATTTCTGAAGGTGTTTTTATTAAAAAAAAAAAAAAATGATGCATCCTCCCATCTACTCTTGAAAGGAGTGAGGGGGGCTTCCAAGTTAAGATGCAGTTTAAGATGAGTCATTGAAGGATAAAACTGAACAGAATCCAAACAGGAAAGACCAAAGGAGTTTCAGCCTCTGAAATTGGTCAACTTACACATTTAGGCAACAAATGCAATGCCTCAGTCAGGTTTTAGGCATCTGTAGCAAAGATGGAAACATTTTGGACAACATGAACATGCATCTGCAAAGGTAACATTTTCACTGTGACCAAACAGAAACAGGAGCTTGTAGAAGGATGTAGCAGTTTTGTTAAGGTGTTTAGAAGAACAGGACTGGGCAGCTCCGAAGTCTCCACCTTCAAAATAGGCCCTTAAAATTTTCCAGCCCAAAGCTGAAAGGCCAGCAATGCAGAGGTATCTTTCAGTGATCATCAAAGTCATCACAGAGGATGGCATTCACTGTGGAATGTCTGGAAAGTGCCAGAGAAGCAAGAAGCAGGGCTTTCCTAGATGGTGGTCAGCAACTGGCAGTGGTGGGATATGAGGGAGTGGGAGGTGAAGGTAGAGAGGAAACATATTTGACAGAAATATGCCAAAGGACCTCTTTAGTCCATAACTGTTTACTGAGCTTCTACTACGTGCAGAAGGATTATCCTTGAGGAGGAAAAGAGAAGAATAGGAGGTGATTTTCACAGACTATAATTATGACTTACCCTTTTTGAATACTGTTCCGATGAAAAGTCAAGTATAATAGGATACCAGGAAGCCAATGACAAGGGGGGTAAAGAAGTATCGCAACTCAAGACTGCAGGGATCAGACATGCGGAGGAATGAAATGGACCAGGTGGAACTATGAGAAACTGTTAAATTCATGACTAATCTCAAAGGGCTTACCTTTTCAGTGCCAGCTGATTTTAGGCCCAAAATCCATTCAACAGATATTAATGGAGTGCCTACTTATATGCTGTGCTCTTCCGGGCACTGGGAATTAATTAGTAAATCAAAGGGACAAAGTCCCTGCCATTGTGGTACTTACCTTTTAATAAGAAGAAACAGATAGTAGGTAGCAAATGTAATAAGTAAATACATTGATTTGACTTCTGTTTTAATAAAACCATTTTGGCCACTATATTGAGATAGGATATAGAGGGCAAGGGTAAAAGCAGTGAAAGCAGTTAAACTGTGGTTATTGAAATAACCCAGACCTTTCAAAATTTTAAGGGAACTGAAATCTTAACTTTAATGACTTTTCTTGATTTTTTCAAAGTTAGCAATTTAAGAAAACAGTTTGAGTCCACCTAAATAAGTCAGTGGGATTCTGCCATGTGGTGACAGTTTGCTACCTTGGGTATAGAAGTGATAAAGGAAGTCAGAAAAAGGTGAGGACTTTGGGCCAGGCTAAGTTGGGGAAGGTCAGAGTTGACTTGAAACTCACATGAAAGCTTGATTTTGATTAGCACATGAAACTGAAGGAAGGGAAAAGATAATGGCATGTAACTAGTCACAGTAGCAAAAAGGTGGAAAGAACCCAAACGTCCATCACCTGATGAATGGATAAACAAACTGGTATATCCACACAGTGAAATTTTATTCAGCCATAAAGTAGAAAAAATTACAGATATATGCTCCAACATGGGTGAACCTCGAAAACCTGGCTAACTGAAAGAAGCCAGACACAAGAGGTCGCATACTGTATGGTTTCAACATTGTGAAATATCCAAAATAGGCAAATCTATTGAGAAAGAAAACAGATGTGGTTTCTAGGGGCTGTGGGAGGGATGGGAGACGGGGAGTGACTGCTTAACGGGTACAGGGTTTCCTTTCGGGGTGATGAAATGTTCTGGAACAAAATAGTGATGATGATTGCACCACATTGTGAGTGTACTAAATGTCACTAAGTTGTATACTTTAAAATGGTGAGTTCTATGTTATGTGAATTTTACCTCAATTTAAAAAAAAAAAAAAGGATGGCATGTGGAAAAGTATTTGAAGGATGTGTATTTTACGTCTTGTTTAGCTGGAGTGGAGTCTTTGTAAGTGGGCGTGATGGATGATAAAACTAGGAAAAAAGGATGTTGAGTCAGATAGTGAAAGTTGTTGGCTGCCAGGCAAGCGGTTTAGACTCTCTTCTGTTAGCAGCTGTAAAACATAGCAGTGTGTACTCCCTAAGTAAGAAGGAAACTGAAGAGAGGTTGGTGCTTTGGGAATCGCAGCCTCTGGGTTTCAAAGCAAAGCAAGCGGCCTCTGGCTTTATCAGTCTGTGCTATTGCTGCTCCCCTCGTGGAATTTTATGATAATCTCATGGAAGTCGCAAACAAAATTAATTTAGAGTTTCTTCATCTTTTAAAGAATATGCTTATTATAGTTCCTGATTATAAATGTTTGTTATTAAAAAAATTAGGTAACTATGTGAGGTGATTGATATGTCAACTAACCTTATCGTGGTAACTGTTTTGAGAGATATATATATATCTCCATATCTATATATCTATCTCAAGTATCTCAAATCATCACATTGTATACCGTAAACATACACAATCTTATGTGTCAATTATATTTCAGTAAAACTGGAAAAAATTTAAACATTATATAAACCCTAATAAAAAGCATAATAATTACATTCCTTCCCTCCCTCGTACCCAAAAGTCCAGAGCTATCTAGACTGTTTTCTGTGAATAGACATATCGTCATCATCATTATTACATTTTCACAAAAACAGGCACATATTATGCATAGTATTTTGCATGTCACTTTTTTTTTTTTTAATTTTTTTTTTTTTACTTTTTAAATTTTTTTTACTTTTTTATTTTTTTACTTTTTTTTTTTTACATGTCACTTTTAAAAAACTTACATCTTGGCTGTCTTTCTACTTCTTTCCTTTGGATTGCTACATTATATGCTAGACTTTCATTTGTAAAAACAAACAAAAAAAATTGAAAAGCAAATGCGGTTTACCTCTATTACGAAGAAAATGAGGTATCATAAAATGTAAAAGTAGCTAACACTTAATGAGCCCTAACTATTTGCCAGGCACTCTTCTAAGCATATTAATTCACTCACTCCTTGTAACAACCTGATGAGGTAGATACTGTTTTGATCCTTTTACAGAGAAGCTAACTGAGGCAGAGACAAAATGTGTCCTGTTGTGGTCCATGGTTAGGCAGTAGCAGAAATGGGCTCCAGGACAAGCTTCAGCTCCAACTGATGGTTGTTATGAGGGACCTTGTGGCCAATGGTGTGAGATCATAGAGATTTTTCAAGAGAAGTCAATCTGGAATTTTGTGTGAATTTTTCCAGATTTTAATGTTGGCTTTTAAAAAAAATAGCTTTCTTGAGATATAATTTAAATGCCACAAATTTAAATCATTTTTTGTATATTGACGCTTTAATTGCCACTTTAATCATTTTTAGTATATTGACAATGTTGTGCAGACAACACCTCTGTCTAGGTCTAAAACATTTTTATCACGCCCAAAGGAAACATCGTTTCCATTAAACAGTCACTTTCCATCCTCCCCTCTCACCAAACCCTGGAAGCCACTACTCTGCTTTGTTTCTGTGAATTTGCCTACTTTGGATATTTCACATAAATGAAATCATATAATATGTGGCCTCTTGTGTCTGGCTTCTTTTACTTAGCTTGTTTTTGAGGTTCATCCATATTGTAGCATGTATCAGTACTTCATTCCTTTGAATGGGTGAATAATACTCTATTGTGTGGCTATACCACATTTTACTTAGCCATTCTTCAGTTGATGGACACTTGGGTTGCTTCCACCTTTTGGCTTTGTGAACAATGCCATTATGAACATTGGTATACAAGTATCTCTTTGAGTTCCTGCTTTCAGTTCTTTGAGTGTACACCTAGAAGTGGAATTGCTGGATCATATTGTAATTGTTTGTTTAACCTTTCGAAAGACTGTCAAACTATTTTCCACAGGGGCTGCACCATTTTACATTCCCATCAACAATGTAGAAGGATTCCAATTCCTCCACATCCTTACCAACACTTGTCATTTTCTATTTTTGTTTGTTTTTATTTCCTTACTAGCCATCCTAGTGGGTGTGGAGTGGTATCTCATTGTTGTTTTGATTTGTATTTCTCTAATGACAAATGATGTTGAGCATCTTTTCACGTACTTGTTGGTCATTTGTATTATCTCCTTTGGAGAAATGTCTGTTGAGATCCTTTGCCCATTGCAAAAATTGGATTCTTTGTCTTTTGTTGTTGTTTTTGTTGTCAGAGCTCTTTACACATTCTAGATACAAGTCCCTTATCAGATATTGGATTTGCAAAAATTTTCTCCATTCTGTGGGTTCTTTTCACTTCCTTCAGGGTGTCCTTTGAAGCACAAAAGTTTAATGATTTTGATGAAGTCCAGTTTATCTATTTGGCCCTGTTTTGTAAGAAATACTTGGTGAGTTGGATTCCAGCCTTCTAATCATCCACTTGTGATTGCTGCTGTGCTGCCACTTCCCCCAGAAACCATTTGGAAAAATCCTAATGTTTTGTGAAGATCCCTGTTTTCTGAAGTGGAGGCAAGAAGCTCTAGAAAGCAGCAAAGATAGATTCCCTACCAGTAGTGGTTTTGTTTTGATTCACCTTTTCAGCTCCTGAAGTTCCTTCACTTCGAGCAGTTTGGTGGAGAGGAGGATGCAGTAGAAAGTGGACAAGAAGATCATGGTCTCTGGGTCCTGCAGATTTTGTGTCAATAGAGAGGTTTAAATAGGTTAAAATAAAAGGTCAGAACTTTGCCTTGAGTCATAGGTGGTGCCATTTAAAATCAGAGAGGCCATGGGAGTGAAGTAATTGTGTGTTTCTGGGAAGAAAGGTTTAGGGACCCTGAAATCTGGAGAGTCATTTGGGTTCAGGTCTCGCCTTTTGTATGAGAAAATATGTGTTTAGGTTGGGGGTTGAAGAGAGGGAACTGTATTCATTCATAGTCATTCATTCACACGTTAGTGAAATGTAGTAAAGTCTGCATGCCATCTATCTTTACCAAGACATGGAGGGTTTTATTTTAGAGGTGGAAAGGGGATGCAAGCCTTTGTGGAACAGTCTGCCTTTGGGGAAGCAGTACAAACCCAGATGGGTTTCTGGATCAGGGTGTACACAAAGAATGTGGAAAAGTTAGGTGGATTGTGTTTGCTAGATCTGTGTCTTTACTTAGGACTGGAACTTTGCTGCAGAAAGGGGGAAGAAAAAGCTGTGTTGTTCCTTCCTTCTTGTACTAACACACCTATACTGTTAGTCCTAGAGTTCAGCCCTAACGCATTTTGCTGGCCAGCTTGGGGACCTGGCCACTGCACATCTTATGGTATGAGAGGAGGTGGGTTCCATGTTCCAAATGACACCCTTATGTTGGAATGCAAACTGTTAATCCTTGGGAGACTAAGCATATATCTCATTGCCACCTTGATTTCAGGGCATATACTCTTAACCCTAGTCCAGGAAGTCCAATTTAGATTTAGATGTAGAAGTGGGGATGAGTTCCTATGAGCTTAGTGTGAGAGATCAGGAAAGATTTTGTTAAGGAAATGGAACTTGAGGGGGAACGTGACTGAACAGTAGGATTTCAGCCAAGGGAGGGAAGTATTACAGATTGCGTGGCCTGTATGAACAAAGGCTTGAGAGCTGGGATCTGGAGGGGGAGCATATTCAAAGCTATGAATTGGTCATTTGGGCTGGACTGTAGGGTACCTGCAAGAGGGAACACTGTAGATGTGGTGGAGCTGAGCCTGGGGCCAACCGGAGAGGGCCTGGAGTGCTAGGAGAAAAGTTTTTATTGAGTTCAGTGGTCAGTGCTGAGCCCCTGAAAGTGTTAGAGCAAGGACTGACAAACTAACGCCATGCTTTACCCTGCAAGAATGATCTGCTAGCATATCATGGCTAGATTAGAATTGGGGCTTCTTATGTGACAGGCATGGTTCTGGTAATGATAGCTCTAGGGTAGGGTAGTTTTTGCGCTATTAACTTTCTTAATATTCCTCATAAAGTAGATACTCCTATTTTATATCATATTTATTTATTTGGACTTTGTTGGGTCTTTGTTGCTGCGCGCGGGCTTTCTCTAGTTGCGGCGAGCAGGGGCTACTCTTCATTGCGGTGCACGGGCTTCTCACTGCGGTCGCTTCTTTTGTTGTGGAGCACAGGCCCTAGAGCTCGCGGGATTCAGTTCTAGCAGTGCGTGGGCTCAGTAGTTGTGGCTCGTGGGCTCTAGAGTGCAGGCTCAGTAGTTGTGGCGCACAGGCTTAGTTGCTCCGTGGCATGTGGGATCTTCCTGGACAAGGGATCGAACCCGTGTCCCCTGCATTGGCAGGCGGATTCTTAACCACTGCGCCACCAGGGAAGTCCCACATCATTTTATAAATGAGGAAACAGGCACAGAGAAGTTAAAATTTCCCCAGAGTTATACAGTAAATAAGTGGTAGAACTGGGATTCAGCCTGGGCATATTGGCTCTAGAACACCTGTTCTTAACTGCTGGGCCCATAAGATGGTAGTACTTACCATCACTTCAGTGAAAGCTGATTGGTACAAAGGTGACATAGGGAATTATTTTTAACAGTGTGTTTAATCTTTGCATTTTAGTGCATCTGAGGCAGTGCGCTAGAACTATGACTATACAGTCAGCCGCTTTTTATAGCTAAATGTTAGTCCATTTAGCTATTTTTTCCATTCCTTTCCTATAACTTAATCCTTTCTCTCTCTTTTTAAAAAAACTCTTTAACCTGAAGGCTTTAAATGAAGATTTTAAATGAAATTTGTCAGTCCTTCAAAATTACAGGCCGGTATTAAATTCCTAGAAACATTTGGGCCTTATTCAGTTTAAAGTTACATGTTAATACCTTTTATATGTGTATTGTTAAATTTTCTCTCTTTTCAAGCGGTTTGCTATTACTGGTGAATGATTCTTTGGAAGAATTTGTACGTAGCTCCACCCATATGATTAAGAAAACAAACCAAAAATTCAAAACTTTGAACTTTTGGGCAAATGACACAGTTTATAGAATGACTATGCATACAGGTCAAGTCTTTAAAAAGATAATTACTTTCATCTTTTAGTCTCCACTTTTGCAACTCTCCTTATTTTTCCTAATTTCGCACTTGATTGTCAGCAATTCTAGCCACTGAGCTGATGAGTTAAATTTCTTCCACTGTTCTCCCCCTTCTGGAATACTGATGTATTCATAACAGGCTGTAAGGTATTTCACTAGAGGGAGCACAGTTAAAGAGGGGCCTTGCCTGCCATACCCCTTATGCAGAAGAGAGCCCTGGCTCTGTCTCCAGAAGAAAGAAGGAAAGAGAGAGGTGTGGTCAGAGGAGGGAGAGAGGATATGAACAAAGGCACAGCCAATTTTAGGAGGAGATAAAGCAACCCAAGGCAACACATTCCTAATTTAGTGGTTCCAAGTTTCTTTTTACTCAAATGACTGCAATCCTTTGGGGTTGATAATGGAGAATCTCTGTTATCAACCCTGTAATTTGCACACATAAATATACTGTAGTTGCTGGTTTTCAAGTTTATTAAAATGTTGTATTGGGACTGGTTGTTCTTTCCAAATAAAAAGGCTGGTTGTGTGGGGTCTTGCATCTTAGGCAAGTTTTGGACAGTTTCAGCTATTTTACATGAAACCGAATTTAAAGATTTTGTTATGGTTGTTGCTGTTGTTTTGTTTTGTTTTGCATTTAGTGATGCCTTTGGCCTTTGAACAAAGCATTTTACAAGTGAATCTGCTGTGCAAAGAATCCTTTTTGTAAAGAGAGACCTTGTTACCCTGGCACCTACTGGGAACATCCCTAAATTTGGATGGTGAAGTAAGGCCACCTTTTAAATACATCCCTGGAAGGGATGAAATACTCAGAACTTGGCAGTGTTTCACTTCTGACGGCCTAGTTCTTAAGCCACATACAGTCTAATTGGTGGTGACAGCTTTTTCCATAAGAGCATTTTGATTAAAATTAAATCAAAAAATTTCCCCTACTTCTCACTCTTCTCACGTCCTCAGTGAAATTGTTGTGTTTACTCTGGTGCCTAGCAGAGTGCCTGGTATGTGGTAGGCAAGCAGGAACGGTTTGATAAATTGAATCCTCATTACTCAAACCTTACAAAACATATCATTTATCTGTACAGACAGATGCTGAATATCTTCAGAACTATAGGACATCATCAGAAGTACACCAGTAGGAGAACTGATTGATAGCATACAAGGAATGCTATTACATGAAAATAATTATAGTAAATGATTGTAAATTGTATTGTTCATGTTTTAAAATATTTTTTGGGTGCAGAGGAGGGGTGTTTAGGTTAAGAAGTCATCAGGTTCTTTGTTATAAAACCAAGTGTTTTGAGTTTCTGTTGTACTCTTGTTTATAGAGAGTGCCCTTTGTATAAGAACACTTTTTAAATGTTGCCCAGATTTGAGTATCAGACAACTGTACTTTCTCAGCTAGCAGTTTTGGCTTCTGTTGGTGACTCATTCAAACGGTTGAGAAACCCAAACCAACTATGGATATCAGAAACTGCATGTTCTGGAAGGGGTTAGGACTTTCTCATGGGTGAAGAGAATGTAGTAAAACGCATTGTCTGCAGCAGAAGAGAATTGGTAGGGAGATGGCCAGGAATTGCCTGTCATTCTCTTGGTGCTCACATCTTCTTCAACTTGGTAATACATTTCTTAGATGAGAATAGATCTGAATTGCTCTGTGTGATATAACATACTTGTTTATAGTGTTTGTTTTGTGTTATTTTGTACTTTCCATGGATCTTTTTATGCAATCCTCAGAAACCTGGCTTTATCTCTGTTTTACAGATTAGGAAACTGAGGTCCAAGTAAATTAGGTAACTTGCTTACATTACACAGTTTGTAAGTGAAAGACCCAGTATATGAACCCAGAAAAAATTCATAGGGACTGGCTCCAGGGCCGTCCCTCATTTTCCTTATCTGTAAAATAGTAATACAACTCCTACCCTACACAATTGAGAATATTAATAGAGATAATGCAAAAAGGTACCTATAGCAATGCTTGGCACCTAGTAGGTGCCCAATAATTGATAGCTGCTATTAGTAACAATTTCTCTTAATAACTATCATAATACTAAGAGGATATTTAGTATTTTTTATTCTAAGCCCTGTTGTGTTTTCTTTATTAAACCAATCAAAAAATGGGGGGGGGGAAGGTATGAAACAAGAATAAGGACAGAAGTTGGAAGTATTATAAATTGCCATATTGACCCCCATTGGCTTGAAGTCATATTAGTGAATCTTGAAGTATTTTCACATGTAAAAAGGGGGAAATCAAGCAGTGTCTTGAGGAAGTAGGACTGTACTTCATGTTTGCCATTCTTCCCCTTATTTTCATTCTCACCCTCTACTCTCAGGGATCAGAAGGGCTGTACTCAATAGGCAAGCTGTCTTTTGTACCTATATAGCTGGGTGGCCCTAAGCTTTTCTTTTTAATGGTGGCTCCAAATGCCGTAAAATTCAAATTTTTGTTTCCCTTAAATGTAGAATTAGAAAATTCAAAACAATTCATAAATTGTGTACTTTAATCTCGGAAAACCAAAAAGTTAGGTGTTTTTATGTATTTCTGTAATTCTACAGATTTTTCAGTGATTTGGATGAATGAAAAATTGAAGGTCTGCATTGGTGACATCCAAGATTGAGGGCCTTGGTTAAGAGTTAGGAACCTTACTACTAAGGGAATTATGTTTTACCTATGCATTTTTTTTCCTCATTGATGCTCTTATGTAGGAAGTTAAAGCTTTAGAAATATGGTTTTTAATCCTACCAATCATTTCTACCATTTTTGTTTATTCTGTTTTTTCTGCTTCTTAGATAAGGACAGGAAGCATCCATAGTTTTGGGGAACTTTTGTTTCCATGCAATCCAGGAAAAAATGTACGCACTTATTTCTAAACATTTAAAAAATAAATTCATATATATGTGTGTATATATATTTTATTTTAAATTTTTTTCACTAAAGCCTTTAAATTTTGAACCCAAAACAAGCACTTTCTACAGGAGCCCTGCATTGAGTTTAGGTTGCAATAACATTTCCTTATTTTTACTTTTCTTTTTAAACATTTTTATGTTTCTGAGAGTTGGATTTTGTTTCTTTAGCAGAGAAGTTGGCCACCTCTATGACGCCAGATGTTCTAGATAAAAAACCTGAATAAGGCCGCTTTTTCCCCACCTAAAGAAAGCACCTCTAGGCAAGCAGCTATGACACACGTGCCTCAGGAGTGCTGATGTTACTGCTATGTGAAACATGATGATTAAAATCATTGTTTCATGTCTCAGGCTGCAGATTTTCACATCAGTTTGAAGGAAGAGTAATGATAAGAACACTTAATCGAAAGTGCTTGATGTGGTCTGCTACTGTTTCAAATATTTCAGGTGCTTTAGTTCATTAAGTAGCCCTGTATTTTATCTTTACCCATCACTTGAGCAAAAGCTTTGCGCGCAGTCTGTGTATTGGGGAGGGGTGCTAAGTTTTGTGGGCCAATGCTTAATTTAGTGAACAATATCTAACAGAAAACAGTATTTTCTAGGAATGCTGTACCTACACCTAAACCTTAGGTTCCCTCCCTGCCCAGGCAAAGACAATCATAAAGAGGGAGACCAACGGCTTGAATTAAAACTAAACTAGATTTGGGGGGGGGGGCGGTGCGGGGCGAATGAATCACTTCCAGGAGCATTGGAAAGGGAAATAAAGAAATTTGGGGTAGTGTCTCCAAAACAGGTAAATGGATTCGCCTCGGTCTCTCTCTCCTCCACTCCATTTTACACTGATTTCATGGTCTCCTCTTTGCTGGACGAGCTCAAATACCCCGGGAGCACGCTGTGACCTCCCGCGGTGGGCTTAGGGCCGACACCTGGGACTGCACCTGGGCCGCATTTCCTCGCCTGCCAGTGGTTTCCTCCACGCCAGGCTTCCGCTCGGCGGCGGTTTCCCATTCATGCTTTTGACAGACGCGCGGCCGCCCGCGAGCGGAGATCCAAGTGCTCCCTGAACCGGCCCCTGCGTCCCAGGTCGGACCCCGGGCGGGAAGGCCCTACGGCGACGCCGCCCGCTGGTGCTCCGGGGCCAGCCGGCCGGCTTCTCCATAGGTGGCTGCGTTTCCGACTTCGCCCTGGCTCCACTCCGGGGGCTTGACGCGCAAACTTCGCCGGAGCGAGCTGAGAGGGTGGGACCGGCGAGGGGGAGGAGGCGGCGGGAGGCGCCTCCGCTTAAGGGAGCCGGCCGGGCGCCGCCGCTCGGACGGACGCGCGGACGGAAGGGAGGAGCGGGGCCGCCGGGCCCGGCCCGGGGATGCGAGCGGCCTCAGGGTGGGCAGCCCGAGGGCCGGGGGTGCGTCTTGGGCCTCCCCGCCGCGGCGGGGCGCGGGGCTGGGGCGGAGGCAGCTCGGGGCGCCGGCCTCCGCGCCGGCTCTCCGCGGCGGAGGCAGGCTGGGGACCCTGCGCCGCGGTGGCGGGTCGCCGGCGCTTGTCCCCTCCCCCGAGGGGCGCCGGAGTCGAAAGCGAAAGCGAGCCCGCGCAGCGGACTTTGCGCCTGGGGCGGGGGGTGGCCCGGGAGGAGACGAGCTGGGGGGCTGGGCGGCTGGGGGCGCTGTCAGCGCGCCCCACCCGGCCCGCGGGCCGCGCACGCCGCCGGAACTCCCCGGCGCCTCCTTAAAAGCGGCCCCCGCGCGACTCTTTTCCCCCTTTTTTTTGTTACATTGTAGGAGCGGAAAGAATGTCGGAGCGGGCCGCGGATGACGTCAGGGGGGAGCCGCGCCGAGCGGCGGCGGCGGCGGCGGCGGGCGGAGCAGCGGCCGCGGCTGCCCGGCAGCAGCAGCAGCAGCAGCAGCAACAGCAGGCTCCGCAGCCCCAGCGGCAGCCGCCGCCGCCGCCGCCGCCGCCGCGGCGCCTACGGCCGGAGGACGGCGGCCCCGGGGCCGCCTCCACCTCGGCCGCCACCGCAATGGCGACCGTCGGGGAGCGCCGGCCCCTGCCCAGTCCCGAAGCGATGCTGGGACAGTCGTGGAATCTGTGGGTCGAGGCTTCCAAACTTCCTGGGAAAGACGGTGAGTGTCCACGCCTTCCTCTTCCCCCCCCGCTCCGCCCCCCCCACCCCCGCTCCCCCGTCGTCTGACCCTTCTCCCTTCCCCCGTCCCGTGACCCGCCCCCTCGGGGGTCAGAGATGCTATCGCTCGGTTGGGGAACGCGGAGGTGCCCGCACCTACTCCGTGCGTGCGTGAGCGTGCGTCACACTCCCGGCCACTGACCTGCTTCTCCCCTCCTCCTGTGTGTGTGTATCTCCTAGGGACGGAATTGGACGAAAGTTTCAAGGAGTTTGGGAAAAACCGCGAAGTCATGGGGCTCTGTCGCGAAGGTGAGTCCAGCCCCCTGAAGGAGTTTGTGCAAGGCTAGGGGAAGTATCCCGGCCGGCTAACCAGGGCGGGAGCTCGAGCCCACCTGACCCGCTCCGCCCCCGCACGCGAGGATGCTGTCTGAGGAAGAAGGGGGAGGACTGCGCGTTTGGAAAAACCCGTTTCCGGGGGCTTCCTGTAACGGGGAGCGTCAGGAACCCTTCAGTGGAGGCCTGGCTGGGTGCAGTTTGAGCGGCGCTCGGTGATGAGCGCTGGGGAGCAGCAGTGATTTTAACCCAGATCCGTTCAGGTCTGACCCCCTTATGGAAAAACAAGAGGAGTGGAGGAATTCTCAGTTTCCGAAAGCTTTTACATGAATGTTTTAGGGGGCTCTGAAAAGGAAACCTTGCCACCTGAAATTTATTGCCGGCAATCAAAATGAATTTTGAACTTTAGAAAAGGTGACACTTTACCTGTGCAGCCTATTTCTATGGGATTTAAGTTACAGAATTTCATCAAAAGGATCATCACAATTGAGGAGCTCTTGGTCGGATTTTTTTTTCCTTTTTTTTTTTTTTTTTGAGCTGCCAAAATCAATGAGGCGGTGGGGGTGAAGAATTTTATATGGTGAAACAAGCCTTTAGTGCTCTTAGCTAGTGAAATCGGAGTCTAATTATTGGTCAGTTTTTAATAAAACTGGTAGAAGGGTACTCTAGGGAAATAACTGTAGTTAAAAGTGTGCCTCCAAATGAAAGGTCAGGTATCTAGGAACTGTCAGACCTTTACTTCAGATTTTCTTTTTTTGTGAATAGTCACCTTTGCTGTCTAATGCCCCTGCCAGGCCCGGGCACACTGTGGTCAGAAAGGACTTCTGAAGCCCAGTCAATTTTAGGTTCAGTTCAAGCGATTCCTTCAGTAGCAGTATGGACGAGGACTTGAGTGAGCTTTGGTATCCAAAATACTGAGTTTATTTTCCCAGTGCAATTTTATTTCTCAGTGTGACCATGTATTTTGGTATAGTTATTGTCAGGGGCCCAAGAATAGGTACAGCTTTGGCAAGTGGAATATTTTAAAGTCCAGAGTTGGCCCATTGTTATTCTGTCTCCACAGTTACTTCTTGTTTTTAGTGCCTGTGTTGCCTCCATGTTCACTGTTTTGGTTTTTTTGAACTGGCCATTTGTTGGCCTCTTGGCACTAGGAGGAAGAGTAATACCAGTGGCAGCTCTCTGAGAGCTTCCAATTGGAACAGATTACAGAGCAAATTAGTTGATTTTGAGAATGAGAATTGCTGTTTGAGACTGAAGGAAAGAGAGAGAAAGCACAGGACTTGCTGGCGATGTTGCAATAGGAAAAATCAGTTGTTAGTCCGGTTTTAGTTTTGAATTGGCAGCCTGCCTGGGCTTAAAAAATTAAAATCACTAGGTGGTAACTCATAGGAAGCAGTTGGAGTAGAGCTTTAGAGGACCTGACCCGCTCCTGTTCTTAGTCTCTTTCTCTGGGTGTGGATGCATTTCCCATAAAGGGTTTCTAAATCTGTGTGAATACAGGGTGCTAATTATTGGTAATTCCCCTGTAGAGGATGAGTAAGTGTATTAGTGTTTAACTGGGCAACTTGGTCTGGATTGAGACCCAACCAAATTTAGTTGCCTGGACCCACTTTTTGCTGTATTTATTATTTTCAGTTGGGACATAGTCATGAGTGGATTTTACCAAGAAGATCTAGGACCTCTTAATTACTTTATTCAGGCACAAAGGGATCATAGATTATTTGGTTGTGTGTGCTTCTGACCTATCAAATTATTAGTGACTGTTAGAGGTGCCATTTTTTTGTAAGCTGCTCTAACCATTCAGAGGATGCTGAAGCAGCCAGGATGGCTGAAACACTGCCTGCCTGTTTTGAGTAGAGACTGAAGTTTTTAACTCAGTCAATTCTTGATTTATTTGTGACATTGTGCATTTTCTGGGACAGTTTAAAAATCCAAGCATAAGGATGTTCAGCACCTAACACAGAGGGCCTTTGTTTTTCTAACAAATAGTTCATGTCAGGCTGTTTAAGAAAGGAAGATACATTTTTAAATTATCAGAAATTATTAGACAGTTATCCTTTGTCTTTGGTTGAGATTATCTCCTACCAAGAAAACGTGTTTTGGAATTAACTTTATACTAATTCCTCTTGTCAACAAAGTTAAATTGGAAAGAGATATGTAGATAAATTGATAATATGAATGAAGCACTCAGTCAGAAACTCCTCATCTTGGAGGATATTTAGGAATATTGGCCAGACGTTTCGAATTCTCCAGTTCACGATTGTGCATCTAAGAGTTGGAAACCTGGGTATAAGATTAAGTTGCTTAATGTTGCATTTCACCTTTCAGAATCTAGCTTTCCCCTTTGTAAAAGGAGATGATAACACCTACTTCTCATGGTTGTTATAAGGGTTGACATTAAATTAGATTATGGAAAATGACTTTACACATACTAATTCTTTTCAACCCTTTTAAATGCTGGTAATCTTAGACCTGATCTCCTAATTTGATATTTGTCTAGGTCAGAGGTTTTTAACCTGGGGCTTGAATGGGCTTCAGGGGGTCATAGTTCCCCTGAAATTGTATGCAAAATAGTATGTATGTCCACTTTCAGGGCAAGTGTTCCCAGCTTCTCTTGGATTCTCAAGGATTCTTCACATATCTCTATCCCCCAAAATTCAAAACTGCTAAGCTAGGATCTCTGCCTTTTTTTCTTTTTCTCTTTTTTTCTTTTTGCTCCTGTAGCTTATTTTGGCCAGTTTCCTCATGTGAGACTGCCCGAGGGTTAATGCTGTGGGAGAGGTGGGAACTATAGGTTTAGATGGAAGTGAGATTATCTGTGGTTTAGCTAATATGTCATCCCCCTGTTTTCCTATTAGCTCAAGTAGGTAAATGTTAGGATAAAATTTCAGTTATCTTTCAGAGGTCAGTCTATTTTTTATCTGCATCCTCACATTTTTATTGCCTTGCTTGTTTTATTCTGTAATTTGTAATATTATTTGATGGCACATTTGGTTTTAGTGGAAAAAGGTTGATAATACATTTTTAACTTTTTCAAAGACTAAACTCAGAAGAAAATTACCTTTTTTTAAAGGTGATTTTTGAAATTGTAGATTTAACAAAGTAATGTTTAGATGAAATTAATTGGTATGAGTAACTGACTAAGGTTTCCATATTAGTACCTGAAAACGTAGGGAGCCTTAAAAAATAAAAACATTAAATGCCTTAACTTCACAGCAAGTTGAAACAAAATGTAAAGTGTTATTGTGGGAGTCAACAGTGGAAATACGACGTTTTCTTTGGGAAGTCACTCCTAACTTCTCTTGCGCCCACTTCTTATACAACATCAAAGTACCCAGTACTTTTCCTTCCTCCGAACTCTCTATCACCATTTGAAAGTGTGTGTTATGTGACAGCTCTTTTATTAGAGTGCAGGCTCCCAGAGGACAGGCTTCTTATTGACCAAGATATATTGAGCTCCTGCACATTGTTTGTGTTCAGTGAATATTTGCCCCCAAAATGAATGAACTGGGCTACTAGGAAGACTGAAGAGTTCAAATGATCAATTTTCCATTGTGTTGTGACTCAAAAAAAAGGTACCTGTTCTGTGGGGAGATGCACTTTCTGGCCCCAGGGGAGGCCAGGGACTGTCTTTCAGCATTTCCTGTGTCTCTGTCCTGAGTTTAGCACTCCATTTACACTTTACAGAAAGAGTGCAGACAGGACACCACCTCTCTTATCTCTGATACTTAGGCAAGGGAGTAGGATGGCAACCTAGAGGATATCCACACTTGATGACAGGTGACCTCCCTGTCAAAATAACAGGGACATAGTTGAGCCTAGGGCAAGATGGAAGAGAGATTGGTTGGCATCTACAGGCAGCTAGGTTAAAAAAAAAAAAAAAAAAAGAGACAGACTAGGAAGATGGGTAGCCTCAGTCAACACAGACTGAGTCAACATAACAATACCACCTTTTTCTTTCCTAGGGAAAAAAAATTGTTCATAGTGAGTTAACTGAAAACAAATTAGGTATTGGTGCTGAAGACTATTAAAGTAACTACGTTATAGACATAAAACTTTCTCTCTGAAGTAAAGAGCACTTCTGTTTTTCTCTAGGGTTTCTCTTACGTTTTTCCCCCCAACTTTTCCTTTGGACAATTTGAAATGTACAAAAGTAGAGACAGTATTTTAATGAGTCTCCTTATATCTTTCCTACAGCTCAAACAGCTAATGAATCCCTGCCCAATCTTGTTTCATCTCTACTGAACTCCCCACATGTCCCAGACATCATATTTCTTTTGGTTTTCTCTTTTATGCTTGCATGGACTTAAGCTTGTCTCCTGCAAAATGGAGCCTTCCTGTACTCTGCGGCTTCTTCTGAGGCAAGCCCGGCTGCCATTTGTCATCCCCTCCATGAGTGTGTAAGGGTTCTGCAGGTGGCAGGGCTTGCAGTTGGTTGACATCTCAAGCAGAGACCAAAACTAAGCCTCAGACAGGAGTCAGTGCGATCCAAGTTCACTGCATCAGAATCGCATTAATATACATTAAGGCGCATTCGGATGATGTGGTTGCAGGTCACCCACACTTGACACTCCCTGGATGAGTGCTAGGGCTGCAGTAGGCAGTGTCCTTGCTGACAGTTCCTGTTTGTAACTTTCTACCTGTAAAGTCGGCGCTAACCCAGGAGTGAGAGCCCCGGTAGACCTAGAGAGACACTCCTAAGGAAGGGTTCTTTCCCCTGAGTGTGGCTCCTTAGCTATTTTACCGCAGACTGCACTCTAGCTGAGAATGCTTTTTACATTGTTGAATGGTTGAAATAAAAACTTTGGAAAGAAGACGATTAGTTCATGACCTGTGGGAAAATATGTAAAATTCAGCTGTCAGAGTCCATGAGTAAAGTTTCATTGGAACATAGCCACAGCCCTTCATCTACTGACTGTCTGTGGCTGCTTTCTCCATGCAGTGAACCGTGGAGCTGAGTTAGGTGCGACTGAGACCATACATCCCACCAAGGCCTAAATTCACCATCTGACTCTACAGAAAAAGTTTGCCGTCCCTGTTTTAATGGGTTTCTTGGTTAATGAAGGGCCATTCTTTCTGCAGAATGTGATTCTACTACTCGAACTTTCTGTTTTGAGGGGGAGAATCTTCAAAATATTAAAAACCACTATTAAACCCAAAGTTAATTCAACATTGAAGAAATATGTTGAGCTAGAAGGAGATAGTTGTGAGAGTATAAGGTTTTGTGTAAGAAGGTTCCTATTTTTGTCACTTTTGTCATTCCCTGCCACTTTTCCAGGGCATGTACGTGTTCCTGGGCAATGCAAATACAGAACATCAACAGAGCTGTTACTGTCCCGGCTTCCCAGAGCCTTTGACTACTGTGAGGGTGGGGCTTGGCTTCTGTAAAGCTCCTGTATAGTATGTAAATCCTCAGGAGAAGGAATCTAGAACTTCATGGGATTTTCTTCAAAAGGGTACCTGACACAGATTCTTGAGAATTTCTGCCCTTGAGTTGGATTAGAGAAGCTGAAGCCCTGTTGGAGGCCTTGGAACTTGACTTACAGGGCAGATTCACCAGGAAACACATCTACATTTTGATTTATAAAGAGGACATACTGAATCCTCTGATCTCTCATCTTTGATTTTGTGCTTGCTGGGAAGTGTCACACCTGGCACAGTCCATGCAGAATTCTTCAACCCACAAGGCTTCGCAGTAAAGGAAACCATGCACGTTTCCTGTAGTAGCAAGGGGCTTCCAAGCTGAATGTACTCCATTTACAGTTTTGATTGGTTCTTGTGAACTCTGATCTCAGGAGGGAAGCATGGGGAATTTATGCCTCGTTATTGAGTATGACCTGCATGTTATGTGGTCTGATTTTTCCCTTATAACAACATCCTGCTTCCTCCTGTCCACATCTCACGATATTCCCACATGTATGTGGACAGCTCAAGTTCAGTGAGAACTTTTACTCTGTGTCAGCACAGGTTTTACCTTATGTATTCTTCACAGCTGTCGTATGATCTAGGTATTACCATTATCCCCATTTTACAGATGAGGAAACAGAGGCCCAGAGAAGTGAGATTACCTCAGCAAGAACACAAAGCATGTAAGAGACCCTGGAACCCATATCTGCCTAACTCTACAGCTCACATGCTTAACCCTCCGCTGTGCTGAGCTCATTCCAGAATGTGCACCTGCTTTTCATGAGCCGAAACAGGTTGCTGTGACCTTTGTTTTCCTTATCTTTGGCTAGAAATACTGACTTAAAAAAAAAAATTTTTTTTTTTTTTTTTAAGTAAAGAGATGAAGAGCCCTTTGGTGTGCTTTACAGCAGTCTATATGCTGTATTTAGCAGTTCTTTCATAAAATCTTTTTTTTGAGGGGGAGGGGAAGTATGCACAGTTGGCATTAGAAGTAATTGGCTTTTAAAAAAAAGATTTAAATGAAAGCTAAAGTTGCAGCGGATAGCAAACACAATCATCTGGGATTTGTACCATTAAAAAAAAATCCTTTAAAAAAAAGAAGTGAAATTCCACTGTTTAAATAGCATTTCAGTGCAAGATTGCTTTTAATCACATTGATATTCAAAGTTTATGGCAGTATTTTAATAAATGTGCTCCTCTGATTATTAAAGTAGTTTTTCATTGAAGTTCTAAGAAGAAAAAGAAGCCTGTTACTAGACTTAACAGTTGGAGTTACTGTACTTTTGAGAGGAAGGCAGAAGATTACATTTATATTCATCTTGTACAGCAGGGATTATTATAAATGAGCAGAAGAAGGAGAAGAATGATTTTTGCATGTCAGGCATTTATAACATAAAACTAGATGAAGTATTCTTGTTCCTCTTTGTGGTAAAGACCCTGCTAACATCAAATACTTTTTCTCTTATATGTAAGCTTATGGCAAGGAGAAAGTAATAGTTCATTATCAATTAGACTCATAATCTTAAAAACAGAAAATATTCCCATCCCAGGTTATACAGATGTTTTCCACAATCCTGAACTCCAGTGAGGCAGTTTAAAAAAAAACAAAAACGAAGAATGCGTTTAACCAGTGGTCCCAGGCTTTTATATTTCAAACCAGAAAGTTTCTGAAATAAATTGGGGACCAAACAAAGGGTTGCTAGCGTTTTATAATGTATATAATTAGACATTATAACATATAATTCTTATCATCATAAAAGTGTGAGGGCCATTGTTTTAGAATAAAGGACAATCCTTTAAATTTGAAGAAAGTTTAGGTTTGGGAAGGACTCATTGCATCGTCCTTATTTTTCACATTTCCTTGTGGACTTTTTGGAGATCATTGTGTATTTTGGTGTTTGATAATCACTGCTTTAAATCAGCTTCCCTAAGTGTCTGTCTTGTAACCCTAGTAGGTGTTATGCAGAAAACGGGGTTCCATTTTGTCAGTTTGCAAAAGATAACTTTAAATACAGGCAATACTGAGAACTCCAGTTCTGGAGTTAAACAAACCTGGGTTCAGATCTCAGCTCTAGTAGGTGAGTAACTTGAGAAAGATTTACATGGCTTTGCTAAGCCTCAGTTGACTTACCTGTGCAATGGGAATCGTAGTACAGGAGTACCTCATAGTGACTGGGAGGATGAAATGGTATAATATGGTTTCAGCCTTTTGTATTATAATGTCTGGCAGAGTAACTGTTCAATAAACGTTACTTGCTAATTTTATTATTTTTGTCAATCATGAAAATGCAGTGACGCGAGCATGCCTCTGATCAAGTGGTTTGCCAGGACTCTCGGGAGCAGCAGGAAGTGAAATGCCAGTTTTCCTTTTGCAGGCAATTTGTAGGCAGTGAGAGGACACCTCAGTGTGCTCAGGACAACAGAGCATAGCAAATGAACCCAAGCTCCCAGCTGTCATGGACTCTAGTGAAAATGAGAAGGGGGAGTTGACATTGCTTGTTTCCTCCTTTAGTCAGTGTCTTGACTTGCAGAGGGAAGCCCAGTGTGGGGATTGACTTTCCCCTGCTTGTACAGAGCTGCACTTGCTCCTCTCCTGGAAGCCTGTAGTTTGTGTTTCTTCTTAGAATGTTTTACAAAGCTCTTTTTCTGGGCAAGAACGGTAAATTACAGCCACCAGAATAAAGTCATCCTCACTAAGTTGGGAAATGGGTCAGAAATAACTGAGGCTACTATTTTATGATTTTATGTATGTGTGGTGGTAGTCACGGGGTTTTCTGCCTGATGAGGGAATTTTAAAAATTGCCTTTTCAATTCTAGGAAATTTCCATTTAAATTTGAAGCAGTTCTCCATTTAAATGACCTTGTTCTCTTTGGAAACTTTGTAGACAGATATGTTTCAATGGAAAAAAATTGTTATTGAAGTTAATACATATTCATTGTAAAGATTCTGCTAATAATTTTACTAATTTTTTCCATACTAATGGTAGTATGTAGCCATCATTTTCTGTAATCCCACTGTAGGCCAGTTTTGAGTCTTCAGTTACAGGATTTGGACTTAGGGCAATTCATACCTGATCAGGGACACCCATGTAACTACCTTGGGCACTTACTGACAGGCAGGACTCATATTTGCCAGCCTGGTCATTTCACTTTCTGTCAAGGTCCAGACTCTGTCCTTCAGCAGGCCTCAGGATATTTTGTCCAGCCATGATTCCTGCCTTGAGAATCCTCTGGCTGTTTTGCCTTTTGTTCATTTGCTTTTATCCCGCAGGCGTTTGACAGGCACATTCTCTGTGCCTCTTGCGGGGTTAGAGTCCAAGGGTATAACTGCGAACAAGAAGGCACAGTCCTGTCCGGCATTTGGTTAGCAAGTGTTGATGGAGTTACCCACTAAGTGCCAGGTTCTCTTGTGGGTGTTGGGATAGAGTGACACAAGTTAGAAAGAGCCCCTGCCCTCTAGTGAAGCGAGACACAATAAATACACGAACATTTTTGAAGGACATTGCGTGCTGTAAAGTCAATAAAGTAAGCTAATGAGTTGGCGGTGGAGGGGGGGGGGTTCAAGCTAACATGATCAAGGACGGCTTATCTGAGCTTTAACATTTAAACTGAGATGGGAATGGTGAGAAGGAAGTGGCCACTGGATCATGTGGAAGAAGGCGAAAGAGTGTTCCAAGCAGAAGGAAAAAGCAAGTATGCGGCCTCTGAGATGGGCATGGAGCAGAGTAGAGGGAGATGAGGCTAACAAAGGTCAGATAACAGAGGCCAAGGTCAGGAATTTGGGTTTATCCGAAGTGTAATGAGAGCCTACTGGGGGGTAGTAGCTTCAGCAGGGGGTGGCCTGATCTAATTTGTGATGTGTAAAGACCACTGGCTGTTGGATGGTGGATGGATTGGGGAGAGGGTCTAGGGACCAGTCAACTAGGTGAGAGGTGATAGTGGCTAGATCCCGGTGATGGCACTGGCAAGGCAGAAAGGCTGTCCTCTTAAGGATGTACTTTGGAGGTGGAGTTGGTTTTTTTTTTTTATTGGAGTGTAGTTGCTTTACATTGCTGTGTCAGTTTCTGCCGTACAGCAAAGTGAATCAGCCATACGTATATATGTCCCCTCTTTTTTGGATTTCCTTCCTATTTAGGTCACCACAGAGCACTAAGTGGAGTTCTCTGTGCTCTACAGTAGGTTCTCATTAGCTACCTATTTTATACATAGTAGTGTATATATGTCAATCCCAGTCTCCCAATTCATCCCACCCCCCTCCCTTTTCCCCTTGGTATCCATACGTTTGTTCTCTATGTCTGTGTGTCTGTTTCTGCTTTGCAAGTAAGATCATCTGTACCATTTTTCTAGATTCCACACATATGCGTTAATATACGATATTTGTTTTTCTCTTTCTGACTTACTTCACTCCGTATGACAGACTCTAGGTCCATCCACCTCTCTGCAAATGACCCAGTTTCGTTCCTTTTTATGGCTAATATTCCATAGTATATATATACCACATCTTCTTTATCTATTCATCTGTTGATGGACATTTAGGTTGCTTCCATGTCTTGGCTATTGTAAATAGTGCTGCAGTGAACATTGGGGTGCATGTATCTCTTGGAATTATGGTTTTCTCCGGGTATATGCGTAGGAGTGGGATTGCTGGGTCATATGTTAGTTCTATTTTTAGTTTTTTAAGGAACCTCCATTCTGTTCTCCATAGTGGCTGTATCAATTTACATTCCCGCCAACAGTGTAAGAGGGTTCCCTTTTCTCTACACCCTGGAGTTGATGATTTAGTGAAGAATTGAATGTGGATGAGGGAGAGAAGTAAGGATTGGAATCTGAGGCTTGAGCAGCTGAGTGGTACCATCTAATGAGCTGAGGAATGGTGGAAAATCAGGAGACTCAGGGTCAGGAGCTCTGTTTTTGGCCACACTGTGCATCCTCATGCAGCAGTTGAATATAGAGCCCGGAGCTGGTGGAGCAGCCTGGGTTGGAGCCACTGGGTGAGTCTGTGTCATCACTGTACAGAGGGCATGGAAAGCTGGGGACAGGTGAGTTCCTCTCAGGTGTGAGCGTCAGTAAAGAAAAGAAGGGAGCCAGTGGCTGAGCCCTCATTAAGGGCGTGCGTGGGTGAGGGGGAATCAGCAGGAGGGGTGAGGAATCACCAGTGAGGGGGGAGGGAAACCAGGTGAGTGTGGTGGTGTAGGATTCCAGAGAAGAAACACGGTAAGTGAGGAGTGATGGCCAGTGTCCCGTGCTGCTGTGAAGTAGAGTAGAGCCAAGCCAGGGAATTGATCTCTGGCTGTGGCAGTGTGGAGGTCATTAGTGACCTTAATCAGGAGAGTCAGGGAGGCAGATGCCTGGTTGGAGGGGAGCTATATGACCAGAGCTGGAGAAGTGGAGAGGGCAAGTGGGGCCAGGTCTTCAGAGGGTTTTGCTTTAAAGAGAATGGAGAAATGAGTTAAAAGCAGGATGGGGGCATAGATAAAGGCAATAAAGGGAAGGTGTGTTTTGTTTCGTTTCATTTCATGTTATTTATTTTGGATAGTATTTGGGCACATTTGTCTGCCACTGGAAATGATCCAGGAGTGAAAAGTAATTGATCACATGTGAGAAAATGGATAATCACGAGGATAATACCTTGTGACGGGAAAAGGCCATGGGATCACAGCCCAGGTGGATGGGTCAGTTCTGGGTTGAATCAGAGACTTTTTTGTGTTGTAGTGAGAGGAGGAGCATGTGGATCAGTTGCAGGCAGGGGTGTGGAATTGTGGGAAGATAAGGTAGGGAGTTCTTTCCTGTCATTTCTGTGACGTAAAAGAGAACATAGGTTATCAGTTGAGTGTGGGTAGGAAGAAGAATTTTGTATGTCTTTTTCTTAAAGTATCTAGACAGGGCTGATGGGGAGGTGTTACCCAAGTAAATGGGCAGTTATGTAGCCTTTAGAAGCCTCCCATGGTGCTTAGAAGAAAATCGAAACTTCCTAGCAAGACCTGTGAGGTCTTGGATGGGTGGGAGTGTGAGCCCAAAAAATCAGGGATCTCCACAACTTGAGGGAGAGTAAAGTCAGAGCTCGGAGTGGGGAAGCAGTGGTCAGGCAAGGAAGGCTTCCTGGAGGCGGTGAAGGGGAGAGTTGGAGCTTTTGTTAAGCCACAAAGGAGGAGTTAGCTGGTATGGTATGGGAGCAGCCTCTGCGGTGGGGACATATCTAGGGGGTGGGGGAGCCTGGAACTTGGCTGCAGTCCTGGGAGGTGAGTGCTGGAGCTCTCCATGCACCAGGAGGGAAGTCATCCTGAAAAGAGGTTTGTACTATGTCCAGAGGGTGGACTCTGAAAGGTTGCCATGGTAGTAGTATGGATGTTGAATTAGCAGTGGCTGACGTAGAAGCTGGAGGCCAGTGGGGCCTGTAGCCTGCCTCCTTATGTGAAATCCTCAGGGGTATAGGTAATCATAAGCTGAGGAAGTGAGGTTTCAAAATATAGCTTTAAAATCTAAAGTGTATAGTTTCTCCCTCATAAAACACTTCAGTGGTGTCTGTTTCCTTGTGTTCAGTCATTGATTCAGCGCGTATTAATTGAGCACCTACTTTGAGCTAGGTATTGTTCTAATTTTCAGCAAAACAGCAAACGTTCTAGAGCTGCCCTCACAGAGTTTCTATTTTTGTGGGCGAGAGGCAACAACTTTTTAAAAAGTGAAATATATATACGGTAGTTGGTGATGGGTGGTCTGGAGAAGGATTAAGTTGGAGGGGTACAATTTAAAATAGAGTGAGAAGGAGGTCTCTGAACAAGACTTGCAGGGTATGAAGGTGTGAGCCATGTGGATATGGTGGACGAACCTTGGGCAGAAGGAACAGAGAATCCAAAGGCTGTGGCAGGAGAGGGTCCTGGAGGGTTCCAAGAACAACAGGGGGTCAGGGGGACTGGTAGAGCTTGAGTAGGGGGAGTGTAGCAGCAGAAGTCAGCTGCTGAGGGCTTGGGAGGGAGTTGGGGAGGCAGGTCACTTAAGGGCCTCGTAGCCCATTGAAAATCCAAATCCCTTCACTGCGACCCACAGGCCCTGCTTGGTCTGGCCTCTGCCAGGCCAGCCAGCATCCCCTTCTGCTTTCCCCTGGGCCTCAGGCCTGCGGCCTCCTTGCAGTTGTTCTTGCAGGCTAGGCTCTTCCCCTCTTCTGAACCCTTGCATGGGCTCTTCCCTCTCTCTCTGCCCCCGACCTCTTCCTTAAGTCAGGAGTCACCTTCTTCTTTTTTTTGTTTTTTTAAAATATTTATTTATTTAGCTGCGCCCGGTCTTAGTTGAGGCACGCAGGATCTTCATTGCGGCATGCGGGATCTAGTTCCCTGACCAGGGATCAAACCTGGGCTCCCTGCATTGGGAATGGAGAGTCGTATCCACTGGACCGCCAGGGAAGTCCCGGGGCGTCACCTTCTTGAAGGAGTCCTCCGCATCACTATAGGTTCATAGCCCTTTTCAAAAAGTATCTGTTAGTATCTTGTGTTGATATAAAGCAAGCCATCACCATCACCACCATCACCATCAGTACTAAGATAGGTCATTACTGTTAGATTTGGGGTATAAATGCTGGGTAGAAGGAATTATCACGGCAAGTTTTTACGTAAGTCTCGGCTAAATTTGCAAATTTGACCTAGAGGGGAAAACCAATATAGAATAGCCACTAATGATATTCTTTGGCCTCTGGTTGATAGTGTTCACTGCAATAACATTTCATTCCCCTGTTGATTATAAAGTTTGATAGGCCATTGTTCATCTTCATTCCCAGTGTTCCAGCACCCTCTTTTTGGTTGACTAACAGTATGCTGTGAAGAGAGAAATGGTTTTGGTTTTAGAATAACTGGTTATGTACGAATAAATGACACTGCCCTAATCCTTCTGTTACATCACTGGGGTTTTCTTTCCCAAGATAAACTCTGTGCTTTTTTCAGTCTCTGAATAGGAAATTTATTTTCTGCCTTCCCTTTATTCCTGTTTCTAGGCCTTTTTCTGTCTCTCTGATGCACCACTGTACTCAGGACAGACTCAGAGTTTACTGTAGACTTTGTGTGCTACACTTTCTATTCCTCTTATCTCACTTAGCACCATGTCTCATGAGCTTTTCATTGTTAACTGGCAGCTGCAGTGGCTATTCCTCTAAAAGATCTTGTGTTTGGTAGATGTTTTCTTAAAAGCTGGTGGCTGTTGCTGAGAATAATCTGTGTTGTGTGAGTTTATAATCTATCCATGAATCATAACCTTGTCATTGAAGAAAGAGTTATGGCAGGGTAACAAATAAAATAACTGATTTTTTTATAGTCTAAAAACCAAACCATCCAGATAGATTAATAAAGTTGGTAAGCTCTAGTATTCATTAAATGCTGGGTAAAGTTGGGAAGCACTAGTATGCAGCAATTTCTTGTAGAAATGTCACAAAGATTCTTGTTTTTCCTCACTAGTAATTCTGAAATAAAAAGAGCTCCTTAAAAACAAGAATTTGATAGATGGTGTTCAAGAATTAAGAAAACATGTCAAATCCTGATAGCTATGTGGTTTGCATACCGATTTTATTTGAATGGCAAAATGCTTTTGAAAAGTGTTTGAGAACTTGAAGAACTCTTGAAAATTCGAATCACTAATTTTTACTATCTCACTCACCAAACCACGTCCTGGTTGATATTAAATAGCTCAGTTGATTGATCTGAGCTCATTCTTTTTTTCCCCCATCTCTGTCTTGCCGGTGGTGCTTCCCCAAAAGGGAAATAGGTTTCAACAACAAAACTTTGCGTCACATAGTTTTTCTCTGCTCCGGTCGTGTTGCGTTACGTAGGTGGTCTCGCCTACGTGTGCCACGGTTGGCACAAGGCACATGGGAGTTGGCTCGAAGGCCAGGCAGCCTACTCTTCCCGGCCACAGAGCCCCTCACGGCATCCCAGCTGCTCTGCTCACAGTGGGCTTACACAGCCTGTTGTCAGTGAAGCGACTGACAGGTAGTGGAGAGATGACCTAGTGGCTCCCTGTTCATCCACAGGAGCTGGGAACTACTGGCTCAGGAGCCTTTGGCAGGAATCTAGAGTTTTGAAATGGTTATGACTAAATTGGTCATAATTTGGGTTTCTTTTTTTTCCACAGGAAAAATAGGTCTTAATGTATATTTTAATGGCTTTCAAATAGTGCTGATTACTTTGAGAGGTCAGACTTCAGTGCTTGATTTTGGTAAAATTTAGCAGCCCCTGTTCAGAGGCAGCTTTTCCTTCCATTTAAAAAGATAACAAGTTTTTATTTTTATCCTCAAATCCCCAGGAAGTTTTAAGTGCTGTCAGTTTTATGGAAAGGTAATTAAGGAGCGAGTAGGGAATATGTCTTTTGAGCAGTTTGGTTTGGCATCATCACTCAAGTTCTTATTTGCCTGATGAACGTATCTCGGAGTAAGAGCCCTCTGTATGCAGCCCTCCACATCTTTCCCTGGAAGGCCTTGGCCAGGATTATGTCTATATGTGGGCACTGTCAAAGGAAGAGAGGAGCCAGAGTGGAAGAAGAGCCACCTGATCTTTTTCAAGCCCACAGTTTAAAATTTGGGGTGGTTCTAACACACCCCTGTCGCTTTAGGATTTTTGTACCAACTTCTAAGGCCCTAGGCAGGGGGCTGCTTCTGTGGAGACACAGTAAGAGCTTGCACGTTCATTTTGTTGAGTGCCGTACGAGGCGTGGAGAGTAGAGCAGTGCCATTACGAAGAACTGCTAGGAGTTAAAGTGAAACGGGTCTAGAAGAGCTCGGAAATCAATGGAATGTATGGTAGAAGTTTCTACTGCTAATGTTCTTACCATGATTTACTTGTAAGCAGCCCCTGAAAAAGTGGAGGGGAAAACATGAAGCTTAATCGCTCAAAATCGTAACTGAGCTCTGACAAAGGTTTGGCGAGTGGTAGCTGTGGATACCCATGTGTGGAATTGGTGCTTATAGGATGTCTGGCTTTTTGACTAGGGTGTCAGGAAGGACGAGTCCCTGAAGACCAGAGAGGGCGCTCGTGGACTTTCTCTTACTGCAGAAAACAAGTCTCCTCCCTGGCCTGTGAGGCCACTGGTGGACCCACCCGGTCAGGGTTCCCTCTTCCTTACAGCCTTTTTACCTTCTCTTCAGAAAAAAAGTACATCATTGCCATCTCTTTTTTTTTTTACTTTGTTTCCAACACTCTTGACTGTATATTTTCGGTTTAGGTAGTCTCCTTGGTATACCCACACCCTCTTTAAATTGACCCCTACCCCTCTAAGTCGTATTTCAGGAAAATAATTCACATTAAATCCTGCTTTCTTTTAATGTCTCTCATCTTATGTCATGACGTGGGTGATGGTTGTAAATAGTGACTGTGGTAAACCTGTGTCAGAGGGAAGAAAAGCCTTGAATGTAGAAGTGGAAACAGATACATGAAGAACTAATACGTGGGCTTTGGAATCAGGGGTTCTCAAACTTGAGCAGTGTACAGTCTTTGCACTCCTTCGTAGATTTATGCAAAATATTGTCTGTATTTGCATAAGTACAGTTTTCTAGGGGGAGACAATATACATTTCAGCAGATGTTCAAAGGCCTTCATGATCCAATAGTAATAGTGTTCAGCACTACCAGTGAAGGTACCCAAAGTCTTTTTATAAGATCTTAGCAAGTCTCCATTATTATTTTATTTGTAGTTAAAGCAGGTTTTGTGTTCCAGTTCCCGTATTCAAGATACATATTTTTAAAATTTCCTATTGGGTTTCTAATTTTTTTGTTTTGCTTATTAATGCTTTCACAGCAGTATTGTTTTCTATAGTTTTCATTAAAAAACATAGTATTCTGGCTACATTAAAGGTTATGAGTCATAAGTGGGCCAGCCTGAGAAGATGGCCATTTTTTTTCATAGTAATACCTTGTGGACCTGTGTCATTTCAGATAGACAGAGATATAAATCCTGCCTGAAGTTTTGTAACTGCACCTGTTTATAACTCAAGGGCAAGTGAGGGACAGACTTGAGGACATGAAGTGGCAGCCTGGGTGATCTTTGTGAAATTCACACCTAATAGTGTTATTATGGCTTAAATGGCAGGCTCTTGCTTAACAGACTTCACTCATTCCCCTTGCCCTTAGGGTGGAGCTGAAACTACTTACTGTGGCTGCTGGATAAGGTGCTGTTTGCCTGAGGCCACCCCAGCCTCTCAGCTCCTTAGCTCCTCCCTGCAGGTTCTGTGCTGTCCCTGGGTGGGGACACTGCCCCCTTTGCCCAGACGCCCTCCCCCTCTCCTGCTTCCTTCCTTCTTTCCCCTAACTCTCTTCCCCAACAGAAGGAAAACTGACCTTCATCTCTCAGGTCCAGGCTTCAACATCAATTCTGCCGGGCCGCCCACCTGGGCCCCTGGGCCCGCTTTATGTCTGCGGCGTGCTTTCTGTGTTAATCCACAGGACCTCTCCCCATGTCATTGTGTGTAGCTCTGCCTAGGTTTGTCTAAACTATTGCATAGTGTTTTGTATTATGAATATAGTATGGTTGTGTAAACCTGACCTTTCTGGATGGATATTTAGGCTGTTGGCAGTTTTGCTGCTTTTACCAACAGTGCCCCAGTTAAAGTACTTTTATAAGCTTCTTAGTGCTAGTGAAGTTTTTATTTGCTTGTTTTTTTCTTAAATAAACAGACAAATGTAGAGTATATTTAAGCAGATACTGCCAAAGTGCCCTCCGAAAAGGCTTTTCAAGTGTCAGAGTCCATCTAAGTGACAGAAAAGTTTGTTGATGGCTGGGGGCACAGTTATTTTCTCTGAGAGTTCATCTTTCCTTAAGGAACTGGCAGGATCCCGCTGTTTTCCCTGTCTTCCTACTCCCCAAGTTTTGGGCTGTCGAAATTGCAGTCGTCTGTCCTGTGGAAATTTAGAGCTCCGTGTTTTGAAAATGCAGTCTGACCTTCAAAGTGTTGTTGTTAAAGGAAGAATCAGTTGTAGGCTTCCAGTTACAATAAGGTTCATCATCTGAGGTTCACAAAAGTACCTAAGGTATTCGCTCTTTAATCCACACAAAATCTGGGGTACAATTTTTGCCACATTACCGTTGACTTTCTTCACCTACTCAGCTAAGCCCTGGCCTCCACAGTCTCAAACAAAGGCAAAAGCTGTTTTCCACCTTCCTTGAGAAAGTCCACAATGAGTGAACATCTCATAACAGGATTGGGGGTGGAATACGGAACAGAATGTTAAGTGACTGTAGTCTAAGCTACTCTTTTTTCACAAAAAAAGAGGAACCATAATTTTCCTGTGACTGTGGTAATCTCCCTTGTCCTCCCTCTTGATATAATGATATTCTTTATTGGGTATTGAAATAAATCTGTGCAAAGTAGTTGGTTAGATAACCTTTCTGGTGAGGGGGTAATGGTTCCTGCTGAAGGGATAATAAAGTTGATGCCTCACAGGTACCTGTTGGAGGGAGCGGCAAGTTGATTTTTTTTTTTTTTTTTTGGTATCGTATTTGAGATAGAACCCTCAGTTTTCCCAAAGAAAGTTTTTTTTAAAAAGGTAAAATGGTTGAAAAAAAATTTTTCGTTTTAAAAAAATGTTACTGGAAGTTGGGTGGTTCAAAATTCATTCACACATTTAGTGCTTAAAAAGTTACTGATGTTCATCCTTATTTTCAGAATCATCAATTGTCCTAACTCCTTTGCAGCTGATGGCCAACACTGCATTCGTATTGAGAGGCCAAAGGCTAATTCCTCCAGGAGCTGGGAAAATCTGAACACCCACCCCTTTATATCCTGTCCTTTCGTATTTGCCTGCCAGCTGGTAGCCCCCCACCTCCCATAGCCTCTTCGCTCCTGCCTACTCGGAGGCTGTGATTGAGTCTGGCTTCTTTGGCGGACCACGTGCCGAGGTTTCTCCCCTTTTGGGAAGAGAGTTCACAGAGAGAAAGAATTGCCTGGTTCTCTGGGTTCCTGGGGCAGGGGATGTTTTTGTTGATGCTTATGGGAACCACGCTGAACAATGGATGGAGAAATCAGAGATCAGACAGTCATCCTACTTAAGCACCTCTTTCTAGAGATCAAGATGAGATGGGGTAGCACTGGGGAGAGAGATGGCCTGTGTGAGACGCAGAAAGGGAATACTTTTGGATGGGAGCTGAGGGAAGAGAGGGTGAATGAGTATTATGCCCTGGTGACTCAGTTTTTTAAGTACTTCCTCTCTGGGTTTCTGTAATCACATTAAGAGTTTCGCAGGGTGTTAATGCTTGTTGCGTAGCATCGCATTTCCTGGGTGACAGTCCCTCCTCCATATCTTCACTGATGACCTTGAGCAAGTTATGTAATACCTCCTGGCCTCAGTTTCCTTGCAAGTGGGCATGGATTAGAGTAGTGTTTCCCCCATAGGGCTGTTTTGAGGGTGCTTTAGTTAATGCAGGGTTTCTCAGTCTCAATGTTGCTGACATTTGGGATCAGATCATTCTTTGTTGTAGGGGAATGTCCTGTGTATTGTAGGATGTTTAGGAGCATGTGGCCTCTACCACTGGATGCCAGTAGCACCACCCCCTCCAGCTGTCACAGCGGAAAAACGTCTCCGAACATTGCCGATGTCCCCTGTGGGGCAAAATTGCCCCCCAGTCGAGAACCATGGCTTTAAAGCCCCTTGCTTAGTGCGTGGCATGTAGAGTGTTCTTCGGAGTTTGAGGCACAGGAGATGCTTGATAAAAGTGTGCATGCGTGAATGAATGTTGGTGTTGCTGGGGTACTGGAAGGGTGCTAGCTCCCTCCGTAGAAGTCACGTGCAGGAGGTTCCTTGGTGAGACTCGTGGCACTCAGGGAGCTGAATTCTTTGGGGCTGGCTACCGAGAGGAGCCCTCCCTCCCCATCCTGAGTTTCACTTCCATTGCACAGCAGCACCCATGAAGTGTCAGAGTAGCTATTACTGTATATCCTTGATTCCAAGATGCCTGTTTTTCTCATGTTTCATTATTTCAGAAATCAGAATGGATTATAAAGTTGAAGGGTACATTTTTTTTATTCTTCCCCAAATGCTGGCCTTGACACACACTTGATGGCATCTTTGAAATTAAGGAATGAGGTATTTCTGTGTATGTCTCGGCTTTGCAACTGGATTGGAACCTCCTTCTGGGCAGAGGCTGTCTTACCTGGCCATTTTTTCCAGTACTCAGCACAGTGCCTCAAACACACAGTCTCAAACGTTTGAGCAGCCTGCACTTCCCAGTGTTCTGTGCTGATGCCCCTAAACTGCCTTTCACGTGGTTTTTGGACCTTTACACAGCTCAGGACAAAAACCAGTGCAGTCTCTCACAGGTTGGTACCAGCAGTGTTTTTTTCACGGTCCCTGTTTTGCCCTTGCCCCGCAGTGTGTTTGAGTGGTTATTTGACTGCTTTACTATATTTTGCTTACTGTAAAGATGAGCGAGTACACAGGACAAACTAGTTTTCTAACACTGGTGATAAGAAACATATGTCTCAAACTTTTACAGGAGGGTTGTATCATAAGTGCTTGTAAGTTATTTGAATTATTCTATAGGATGGCACAAAAGAGAAAAGTAGTGTGGCTGATTTCACCAGTCATTCAGTGCATACTGACCTGAAATGTGCTTGAAATGGGAGGTGTGAATCAGCCAAGATGTAAGTTCCATGAGGACAGGGTTTTGCTTACTGCTCTCTCTTCAGCATCCTGAAAGAGTGCTTTGAACATAGTAAGCACACAAATAATTATGAAATATTGATTGCTTTCCTTTATTTGGACTCAGTTCCTGCAAGTGTCTCAGAGCGTAAGCATCTCATTGTCCTGTGATTGTGGTGTTTAATTACATGGATTTTTTCATACAAGAAGGACCTTAAACGCAAGCCAACTACTTAATCTGGTAGAAACAGCCATCTGTTCTGACATCAGTGACACAACTGGCTGTGTAGGACTTACTGGTAGAGCTCCATGTGGTGTCTGAGAAATTTTCATGGATGATTTCAAGTGACTTTAGAAACTAACCAACAGATTCCTCTCTTAAAATGGAACTCCACCATCACCACCTAAACAGATGAAAATCATTAGGCATGCAAAAAGCGTTGACATCAGTTGTATGTTAGGTGGGCTTAAGCGGACCAAGGAACTGCTGTGTTTACCTTTGAAGAGCTAGAACTATATCACCAGAGACCGGGTTTCAAAGGTGATACCTAATTAGAAATTTTGTGGCTTGTGGTGCTGAGTACAGGATCCCACTGATCTCCTGTTTGACTTTCTCATGTATGGTTTTGTGTAGAAAAGAAGGGGGCTGCTGCCTTTGGTAGGTTCTAGGTAAATATTTGTTGATAGATTAACCTCAGATTTAACATGATGAAAGTGATGAAGGTCTCTCCTGGAAAAGAGCTGGATATTTCTTCGTTCATGGTTCTACTCAGCCCATACGTTGTGCCTTTGACTGGTTGGTCAGTTTTCTCCCTTGCCCCTTTGATTCCCGATTGAATATTCATGCTTTAGTAAAGAATGGAAACATTATCATTTTGTAGTGACCTTAATCTGATTTGCAAGTGTTCTACAACTCAGACCCATTTAAAGAAAGGCAGCAGGCCCCACGATAAGAAATCTCAAAAAGAAGAGTGAAAATGTTCCCTCTTTAGCCTAGTGTAATTATTTTTGCTGTTTGGTTGCATAGGCAGGCTGCCAAAAGAGAGGGGTACAAATTAATTAACCAACTGTTTGCAGAGATATGGCCATGTCATTACTGATAAGCATAGATGTAAGTAAGGCAGTGTGTCGGCTGTTTTTCTAAAATGTGGGAGGACAGAAACATGTTACCTCAAATAAAATAGACCAAATGCTTAGTGGGGGGAAAAGTATAGTTTCTGTTAGTTTCCATTTATTAGCACATGTATTTCTTTTTCCTTATTGTTCTAAGTGCTTCCTAATGTGCTGAATGGCAGGAGAAAGTGTGGATTGTCGTGTTAGTCTTTTAAAAATACAGCTGAATGCTTTGTACTTCAATTGAACATATTTGGATTCCACCCCCGCCAACTAAAATCATTTCCATTATAACTTTTATACACCGTACTTTAGAGTAATTGGGATTTATTAAGCCAGTTGTGAATTTTAAGTAGTAGTATGTATAAAGAATGTATGTGAATAGTTTTGCCCAGACAAGTGTCTTAAACAATTTTCATAATATAAGCAGCTGTGTCAATTCTGTAAGGACTGACACTTTGTGTTTCTCATTTATTCTTCGCCAGAGGTGACACTACTAGGACCCCTAGTTAATATCTGTTGGAGGAAGGACTGAAGCTCTGTGACCAGTGACATGTCATTGCATGCTGGTTAAGGGACTAGGATCTAGAATCAACTAGATTTAACCTTTAACCCCAGCCCCACCTCTTGCCAGCTGTGTGATCTTGGGCCAGTTACTTAATCCTTCCATGCCTGTTTCCTCATTTGTAAACTTGGGCTAATAATAGTACCTGTACCACAGGGTTGTTGTGAGGATTTTGTAACATAAAGCATGTAAAGTACTTACCATCCTGTCTGGCCCAGTAAGTTCTCCATAAACATTTGACAAGGTGGCTATTGTTATTATATTGTATTTTAAACATTTGCCTGACCTTTTACTTTAGAAGCTCTCTAGAAAACAAACACACAAGCTACTGGGGAGAAATGGGTGTTGAACTTTGAGGCATCACTCTGAACTGTGGCTGCGTAGGGTGTTGTTATCTGCAAACCACATCTGTTTGCATATGGTTTTGGTAAGTGAGCTTTGAGTTCTTTGTTCAGGTATGTTGACCAGTTTCCTCTGGAAGGACAAGGAGTGAAACTACAAAGTCTGAAGAAGCAAAACTGAGATAAGAGAATGCATAAAACTTTCTTGTGAAAGTATTGCCCATTAGGTCAGAAATGAGCTAACAGTCAAAACAAACTTGAAATACTTTAATGTTTCCCAGTAGTAATAAATTGCACCTCATCTGTTTAAACAGAACAAACCTTTGTAACATTATGAGAGATTAGGAATAGAAGTAATTAACCAGCAGTCAACCCTCCCTGCCCACCCCCCACAGTGTTCCCTTACAAATCTATCCCTGCCCAACTCTGACCAGCAAAAGCAGCTGTACAAGTGAATTTCGTGCATGAAAGAGAGGCCTAACGGAAAGGATTACAGAACCAAAAAACTATGATATTCAGACAAGTTGGTGTTGGGACCAAAAGAACAATTCACACTTCAGGGACCTAGTCTGACCTATTCCCAGCTGTCTCCTAGGTCTGACCAAGCGCTTTCAAATAGGAGGCACTTGAGTATTTATGGAATGAGTGGAGGCGTGAACGAATGTGATTGATTTGTTTTCACAGGCATCAATGTGAACATTAAATTGAACATTAAATTGACATCTGCAAGAGTGCAACAGAATCTTTTAAGACAGAGGAAGGATTTATCTTTATTTTCATTGTAACTTCTCTTTAAATAAAGCTGCCTTTGGGGAAGCTTTAATTCACTTGCATGTAGGCAATGAGTAATCTCAGACATTTATGCATGGTTCTCATCATTCTTGGAACCGTATTTTTAATTCCTGGGTGACTATGAATTATTGGTATTTAGTATACATGCCTTGCCTTCCCCCCCCACCCCATGTAGAGGAAATAATGTTTTAGGACTTGACTTATAAAGCATTTCTCTAAAACTGGGGGAGAGTCTTCAAGATGATGGCTTCCTTGGTATCTTCTTGGAAATCTCAGAGGCACCTAGATTTAAGATGTCCCCGGTGTATATTCCTCATACTCTGACCTGGCATTCTTCCAGGATTCCTTCTCAGAGACTGGTACCACCCATCCATCCTGTTCTGCAAGACAGGAAACTTGGCATCATTCTCTGCACCACCCTTGTATCCAGGCCATTACCAAGTCATGTCAGCAGTTCCTTCTAAATATTTGTGAATCATTTCTATGCCATCTCACTGTGATCTCCAAGTCCAAGCTACGCTGTGTCTCTCACCTGTACTATTGCAAATGCAAATGACTGGCCTTCTCACTTTTACTTTTTTTTTTTAAATTTATTTTTGGCTGTGTTGGGTCTTCGTTTCTGTGCGAGGGCTTTCTCCAGTTGCTTTCTCTCACTGTTGCGGCCTCTCCCGTTGCGGAGCACAGGCTCCAGATGCGCAGGCTCAGTAGTTGTGGCTCACGGGCTTAGTTGCTCCGCGGCATGTGGGATCTTTCCAGACCAGGGCTCGAACCCGTGTCCCCTGCATTGGCAGGCAGATTCTTAACCACTGCGCCACCAGGGAAGCCCTCACTTTTACTTTTGAACCACGAATTTCCCTTCTCCATTCCACAGTCTGAGTAGGGTTGAAAATAATAAAGAATCTGATAATGTTATCCTCCATTAAAATACTTGCAGTAAGCATTTCCTATTGGTGGAGTAAGGACTTCCCAAAATCTTCTCTGTAAAAACAGTGAGAACACTGGCAAGAATTGACAAAATTAACTTTTTCAGAGTTCTAAAAATTAAAGGCTTGCAGGATTTATGGAGCATTTATACAAGAAAAATAACTGAATCTCTGTAAATAAATACAGCAAACTCTGTGGTGTTTTAACTCACTGTGTGTTAATGGTGCTGCACCCCACCCCCAACTCCACAGTAACTTTGAAAACCTACAAACCTCACAACTACGGTAGCTGTGAAAACCAGTAGCTTAGAAGCCATCAGAGTGGAAAGAATGGGTTTGGGAGCTTCCCTAAAGCCATATGCCCAGAAAATTGTCACTGTTAGAACTGTCTAGTAGCTCCCTAAAAAGCTCCATTCTCAGCACTTGTCTGTATCAGAGCTCACTCTGTGCCCTATCCCTAGGGTGTTTGTTTTTAAAAAAAAAAAAAAGAAAATCAGTGGCAATTATTGTACATTGCAGTTGTTTGAGGTGGTGATATCAGTTGAGGCTGACAAGAGGCTGACCAAAAAACTAAATAGAAAACACTAGGAAATGAGATGTCAATTGGGGTTTTTAAAGAGCTCCAACATTTTCAAGATTCCTGGGAATCTAGAAAAACAAGTGCATTAAATTAGCTATACTTCAATTTAAAAAGAAGAAAGAAAAGAAAACAGTGTGTGTGTATAGGGCTGTCCACATGCCTAGGAATGACCTGAGAAAACCCTAATCTCTCACCTCTGGCTGACTTTGAGGTTCTATGCAAGCAGGAAGTGAAGGCTAAGGCAGAGTTGTAAATTGCTTGCTAGAGCATTGAAGACACGTCCCAACATATGCACAGAGCCCCTTGGCAAAGCCTGGGAGAATTATTCGTTCAAGATATTTAAGGAAATCCCTGTCCAATAATTAGCTAACCAAGCACGCACATAACAAAGAATACAGACTTTATACAATTAGACCAGGTAACTCACTAAACAAACCAAAAGGGCAGGTGGATCTCATTTGTAGAATTGCCAGATTACATTGTCTGTATTGTCTAGTTTTCAACAAAAAATTATAATTTTTTCAACAAAAAATTTTTTTCAAAAAAAAATTACAAGTTTTAATTGTAATCCCCAGGGCAACTACTAAGACAATAACTTGTGGGGGGGGGAGAGTAAAAGAAAAAAAGGGGAATTAAAAAGGTATATTAGAATCTATTAATTTAACACAAAAGGATGCCGTAATAGAATAGAGGAACAAAAAAAGACATAAAACATGTATTAAACAAGTAGCAAAATCACAGACATAAATCCTACCTTATCAGTAATTACGTTAAATGTAAGTAGAATAAACACTAATCAGCAGGCAGAAATTGGCAGAATGAATTTTAAAAAATCACGATTCAGTGATATGCTGTCAACAAGAGACACACTTCAGATTCAAAGTTGGAAGTATGTTGAAAGTTAATAGAAAATATAACATGCAAACAGTAGTCAAAAGAGAGCTAGTCTAACTGTACAAATATCCGACAAAACAGACTTTTTAAAGTCATTAATGATAGAAGAGGATATTTTATAATCATGAATGAGTCAATCCATCAGGAAGAAATAGCAGTTACAAAGATATATGTACCTAACAAGAGAGCTTCAAAATACATGAAGCAAAAAACTTACACTGTGAAAGGAGAAATGGACAATTCAACAGTAATAGTTGGAGATTTCAATAACTCACTTTAAAGAATGGATACAACAGCTAGGCAGAAGATCAGCACGGATGTCAAAGACTTGAAAAACAAACCAATTAGACACAACCAACAGCGGAATATTCATGCTTTTCAAGCGCACATGGAATATTCTCAGAATAATATGTTAGGCCACAATAAAATAAGCCTAACTAAATGTAAAAGTACTGAAATCATACAAATACAAATTACATTCTCTAACCACAGTGGAGAAAATTAGAAATCAACAACCAAAGGAAATTTGGGAAATTAACAAGCTTGTGAAAATTAAAGAACATTCCTAAATAAGCAGTGGGTCAAAGAAGAAATCACAAGAGAAATTATACTTTGAAATTAATGAAAATGAAACAGAGCACACCAAAACTTAACATACTGCAGCTGAAGCAGTACTTAAGGGAAAATTTATAGCTGTAAATAGTTATATTAAAAAATAAGAATGATCTTAAATCAATAACCTAACCTTCCTCACTAAGAAACTAGAAAAAGAAGAGCGAACTAAACACAAAGCAAGCAGAAGGAAGAAAATAATGAATTAGATGAACTAGGTAGTAGAAAAACAAAGCTAAAAAATCAGTGAAACCAAAAGTTGATACTTGACAACATTAGAGTGCTTTGATTTTGATAAAACTGACAAACCTTTGGCTAGACCTGACCACATCACTCATATCACTGAAATCAGGAATTAAATAGGGTAATATCACTACCGACCTGACAGATACAGGGTTATAAAGGAATACTGTGAATGACTGTATGCCTACACATTGAATAACCTAGATGAAATGGACAAATTCCAAGAAAGATACTGCCAACTTTAAACTGCAAACTTTAAAATTTCCCACAAAAGAAAGCCCAGGCCTAGATAGCTTCACTGGTGCATTTTACTAAATGTATAAAGAAGTAGGACCCACCCAACACAAACTTTTCTAAAAAATAGGAACTCATCCTGTGAGGCCAGTACCAAAACCAAAGACATCACAGTAACTGAAAATTACGGACTAATATACTCAATATACATGATATAGTATATATTTATTATATTCTATAATAGGCAAATACTAAATACACATTTGAGCAATGTACAGTTGAGCAGATATGTTCAATATGCCTTTGATGGATGGATTGGAAAAAAGTCTGGATAATATATGAATAATTTCTCCAATATTGGTCACATTATTCAAGTTTCAGTCCAGATTATATGATGTTCTGTTTTCAGCACTTCTCAAACATGTATATAAATCACCTGGGAATCTTGATAAAATGCAGATTCTGATTTGCTAGGTCTGGGTTGGGTCCTGAAACTCTGTAATTCTAACCAGGTTCTCAGTGATACAGAAACAATTGGCCCGTGGACCGTACTTCAAGTAGTGAGGCTTTATCTTGAGGATGAATATAGAGTTGAGTGTACCTTCTTTTTCATTGTGACCATTAATATAGAAGATCTAAAGAGCATTTCCCCTCTGACTTGAGGAATCTGAAACAAACTCAAGACAGTTATTACACTTCAATTTTCTATTAAAAGCTCTGAATCTTCTGCGGCATGCTTTGGGTAAGATATTTAGAGACTTTACAAATATGAGATAATTATAACATCCCTTTAAGGACATTATGAAAGATACAGCTCTCTAGTTTGCTACATTCATCATAGCCACATGGCTGTTGGATAATAGGTATACCATAAAGCAAATAACTTGCTTAACATGCTATGCCAGCTGAAGGCTAGCCATGTGATTTTGGTTTTCATGTGTTCATTACAAATGTATAGAAAGACAGTTGATTTTTCTGTTGATCTTGTGTACAGACTGAATGTTTGTGTCCCGTCGTCCCCCTGCCCCCCGCAAATTCATATGTTGAAACCTGATCGCCAGTGTGATGATTTTTGGAGGTGGGGCCTTTGGGAAGTGGTTAGATCATGAAGGTGGAGCTCTCGTGAATGGGATTAGTGCCCTTGTGAAAGAGGCTGCAGAGAGGTCCCTCTCCCCTTAAGCTCATTGTGGAGGACACCATGAAAAGACGACTCTGAACCAGGAAGCAGGCTCTCACCAGACACTCAGTGTGCTGGTGCCTTAATCTTGGATTCCCAGCTCCCAGAACTGTGAGAAATAAATGTTTGTTGTTTATAAGCTACCCAGTCTATGGTATTTTGTTATAGCAGCCCAAACAGACCAAGTAAATTTTGTATCCTGTGATATTGCTAAGCTGGTAAATTTGGGGAGGTTTTGTGTAGGTTCTTTGTGGTTTTCTCCACAGACCATCAAGTCATCTGCAGATGGAGAAAGTTTATTTCTTCCTTTCGAATCTGTATGCCTTTTATTTCCTTTTCTTGCCTGATTTCTCTGGCTAGAACTTCAGTGCTTTGCTAAGAGTGGGTATCCTTGCCTTGTTCCTGACCTTAGGAGGAAAGCATGCAGCCTTTCTCCATTAAGTATGATGTTAATTGTAGGGTTTTTTGTAAATGTTCTTTATCAAGTTAAGGAAATCCCCTTTATTCCAAGTTCTCTGGATTTTTTAAAAAAATCATACATATTTTTTCTGCACAACTATTACGGTAGTATGATTTTTCTTTAGCTTGTTCATATCACGTATTACATTGGTTATGGATTATTTGAAGTGTCTAGTTTCCAAGTGTTTGGAAATTTTCTAGTATCTTTCTGTTACTGGTTTCTAATTTGATTCCGTTGTGGTCAGAGAAAATAACTTGGTACGATTTCATTTCTTTTAAATTTGTTGAGCTTGATTTTCTGGGCTAGGGTATGGTCTATATAAAGCTAACCACTTAAAAATATAAAGCTAGGTGAGTAGGCAGTACCATTCCATAGTTAATGCTGTTTTTAGTTGTATGAGAGCCGTGGGTTTTCCGCATACAAGATATCTGGCAGATGTGGTGTTGCGTATTGACTGCCTTTTGAAGAAAAGAAAGTATTCTTAACTGAGTCATGAGTTTATAACTGTAACCTTAACAATAATAATGATAATAATAATATTAACACTACTCTTTATGAAGTCTTTACATATACTCTGCTTATTGTGTTTAGGCAGACAGAACTAAGCATTTTACATGAATTATCTCATTCAATCCAACAGTCTCCTGATATAGATACCATTGTTTTCACCATTTTTCAAACGCAGGAACTGGATGTCTAGAGGTAAGTACCTCTCTTGAGGTTATAATACCAGCTAAGTGGTAAACTCTCTTATAGCCCATATCTTATCATAGTCTGCAAGCTTAGCTGAATGGTAGTGATGCAGGTAAGATTCCCTAAGGGTTTTGGAAGGTGCCTCTAGTTTCTGTTTGAAAGGTCAGAATTTGCTGACAGTATTTTGAGTAGCTAAAGGTACACGTGAGGTAGCCTGTCATGTATGTCACCTTTGTAACCCTACCTGGCCTTCCCTAACTCAGGTTCCCTAGGATTTTGATATTTGCTTCCTCTCTTCTTTGCCAGGTACTGTATCTCATTTTCAGTACAATTAGTGACAACAGTAGCACTTATGACTTGTCTATGGAGGGTCACTCTAAGGTTGGCCACTTTTAGATAGTGATTAATAACTGTTAGACAGGACTGCTTTCTAATCTCTAACTCTTTGGTCCTCTGGTGTTTGGTTGGTTGCTTTTTAACTGGAAACATCTCTCTTTTTTTTTTTTTTTAATGTAATTTTATTGACTGCTTTAGTTCAGACAGGGTCCCAAACTACATACATTTTGGCAGGTTGTTGAGTGGCCTTTTTTTTTGTCTGGTTGGTTCATCATCTAATGTCTTATGATCAAAGGAAAGTCCAGTTCCCTTTAATTATTGGAGCAGAGAATATGAATTTGGGAGAAGTGTGTGCGGAAGGTAGAAATAAAATTCTGTTTTATCTTTTCCCAGTTGAGATGTTAAAGCTCACTTAAGAGCAGTTTAAAACTTTTTTATTATATCATTGATATTCCTTTTGATTACCCAGAATTGACAGTTACCATTTGAAATAAATTTGGGACTGACTGTAGTAAAAGTCAGTTACGTGCAGACCAGCCTTCCAAGTTGGTCCATCAGGTTACTTCGAAGTGTTTCCGACATTAGTGGAGCTGAGAGTCCTAGTATCTAAGGAAACCTCTGCGTAGCAGTGAGAGCAGACAGTCCAGAGGTAGCATCAGCAGTCTGCTGTTCGATAGGATGCCTTGACTGACTTTGATTAAACAAGGCGGGAGAGGCTGGGAGTGCGCTGAGCAACGGTGAGGCTCTGGTGAGGTGGTGAGGAGCACGTACGTGGGGGTAGCCTACCTTCACATCTCAGCTCCTCCATGTGCTGGCTCTGTGACTTAAGGCAGGTAATCTTGTTCCTCACTTGCTTTATCTGTAAAGTGGGGACAGAGACCCTGAAAGGTGGGTGGTGTTGTGAAGAGCAAATGAGTTAATACTTAGCACTGGACCTGGAACATAGCAAGTGCTCAGTAATTGCAAACTTTTATTGTTTTTGTTATATGTATTGCTTCTCAGGTGGTGGTGTTGCTGTTGTGATTTTTGTTCACTGATGTATATCCAGCACCTAGAATCGTGTCTAGGCATAGTAGACTTTTGATACATGAATGAATGATATACACAGAGTGCTTGCCATGAGACCTGACATACAGTGAGTACTTAATCCATTGAGTGTACAAGAGGTGGTGGCTGTAGATTAGAAGCAGTGGCCAGTGTAACCCTAACTGACAGTGAAAACGGAAATAATTATAATCCTAATAGGCAAGACAGACCTAGCACATGCTCTGTGCCAGACATAGTTCTAAGAGCTTTATTTATACTAACTCATCTCATCCTCATAACTACACATTAAGGTAGCTACTCTTAGCGTGTCCATTTTACAAATGAGGGTACTGAAGCTGAGGAACTTGCCCGAGTTACTGCTCCTAGTGAGTGATGGCATTGGAATTTGAACTCAGGAAGTCCAATCCAGAGGCCTTTCTCAAATTCTTTCGTTGAGAACCTACTGTGTGCTAGGCACTGTGCTGCACAGACATGGCCTCTGCCCTCATGGAGTTTATATCTTAGGGTGATAGCCAAAACACAAATTAGAAATAACTAATGAGTGAAGAGAAAGTACTGCCTGAAGAGATAGGGTCCTGCTTTAAACTGAGTGGTCAGGCAAGGTCTTTCAGTGGAATGTAAGCCGTGATCTGGAACCAGCCAGACAAAGCATTCTGTACAGAGGGAGCAGAATTAGCAAAGGGCCTGAGGTGGGAAAGTGGTTGGCCTGTGTGCGTAACTGTCGAGGAGGTGGAATTCTGGCATGGATGAGAAGTGGCTGTGTCTTATGGTTGCAGAGATCAGGCAGGGTCTTCTAAGCACTGATTTTCATTGTGACTGCATTGGAGTACTCTACATGGTAAACTAAGGGTTTAATCAGACTAGGTGACATTTATGATTTTAAAACATCACTGTTTTTATTTTTTATTTAAAAAATAGATTTATTTATTTATTTATTTTTGGCTGTGTTGGGTCTTTGTTGCTGCGCGCGGGCTTCTCATAGCGGTGGCTTCTCTTGTTGCGGAGCACGGGCTCTAGGCGCGCGGGCTTCAGTAGTTGTGGCTCGCGGGCTCTAGAGCGCAGGCTCAGTAGTTGTGGCGCACGGGCTTAGTTGCTCCGTGGCATGTGGGATCTTCTCGGACCAGGGATCGAACCTGTGTCCCCTGCCTTAGCAGGCGGATTCTTAACCACTGTGCCCCCAGGGAAGTCCCTAAAAACATCACGGTTTAAATGTGTATGGGTGGGGGAGTTGGAATAGGCAGAGGGGAGAATAGCCACTATTTAGGTCAAAGACAAGAGGACAGTGATCTGGAAGATGATAAAAAATGGCTCACGTTTACAAAGTACTTTGCATTGTTCTAAACATTTTACATCTGTTCATTAGTTCTTCCTACAACCAGTGAGGTAGGTACTGTCACTTTTCCCATTTATAGATGAGGGAGCTGAGGTAAAGGCTGCCAAGCGGCAAGGCTGGGATTTGAATGCAGCCAGTGTGGTTCTAGCGGCTGTGCCTTTAACTGCCAGGCTCTGTTGCCTTAGCAAGCTAAGTTCTTCCATCTGTGTGTCTCCCATCATCCATTAGCTGGCCACGTTAGCTACAGTGAGCAAGGAACAAACTGCAGCCCATCCTTGGCTTTCTCCCCTCTCCCTCACCCCCGATCCATGGTCTCCCCAGCTCTTTGCAGAGCTCTCCAGAGCATGTCTTCAGTCTTGTCTCTCCCGTCTTCATCACATAGGCACTTCCTGTCTCACTCTGACTTTTGCATCAGCCCCTGGGGACCACCCCCCTACCCCCTTACCTCGGTAGATCCGCACTCATGCCCGAGTGACCTTTTGTGTCATGTGGCTTCCTTCCTTAAAACTGGGTTCTCCCAGGCTTGCAGGGTAGAGCTTAAACTGCGAAACTTGAGCCTTGACCCTGTGCAGGGGGAGCACCAGCAAGTCTCGCCCGCCTCTCCCCTGCCTTTCATTGCTTACAGGGAGGAGTGTGTGGTCAGCAGCAGGGGCAGAGACCACTTGGAAGTTAAGCTCACATTGTAAAATAGTCAGTTGCCATTTGGTGTATATATCGATCTTCTGCGACTTTAATCAGTGAGAACTGAGGCCCTTGCAGCAGAACATGTCTAGTGTGTGTATATTGTGTGTTTTTGTTTATTTTGCTAACACTGAGTGTTCACTATGTGTTCAGCATGGAATGCTCTCCACGGAGTAGTTCATTTCATCCTCACAACAGCACTGTGAAATGTAGGTCCTGTTCTCTGTATTTTACAGATGAGGAAACTAAAGTTAATAATTTAACTGTGTTCACATAGCTAGTAAGAGAAAGATTAGGCACTTGAATCTCAGTAGTCTGACTCCAGAACTGTTCTTAGTTACTGCACTGCACACACTAGCAAAAGAGAATTGGCCAGTGTGCACATTTGAGAAGCAGACCCTGCAACACAAATTTTACCAGAAACCGCCCCCAGGAATGGGATCATGTGTTCACGGGAAACCTTCTCACCCTTGAACTTTTATCTCACTGGATACCCATTTCTAGTGGGTGACTGTATGTCATTACATGACATAAAGGCACAATTATACCCTTGACTTACGGCGGCACCACAGGGACTTCATCTAATACTTTAGTTACTCTCCACCCAATAACATTAGGACATCCATTTGCTGCTTCCTGTGCATCAAGTTAGGCATCGTTAGGCACTGTCACTAGAGCAGAAAACAAGACAGATGTGGAACTTAGTCTAGCGGGAGGAGATGAAGGCTCACACAGTTAGATGGATAGTTACAAACGGGGCATGGTGCTGTGTGGCAAGGCTAAGTCAGTGCTCTGAGAGCAGATAACGGGGCCCTGACCAGCCAAGTCTCCAAGGGAGCGACACTGAAGCTGAGACCAAATGAAGTAAAGTAACAAGCCAGGTTAAGATCTGGAGGAAGGGAGTTCAAACAGAGGGAACAGCAAGCACCATGGTACTGTGACAGGAGAGAGCATGGTGTGCACCAAGGACAAAATGAAGGCCAGAGGGGCCAGGTGCAGGGTGCCAGCGGGGAGAGAGCCTTGTCAGGGGTCTTAGTTTTTATCCTAAGAGCAACTGGAAGCTACGGGAGAGTTCCAGATGTCAGTCATTACTTCACAGTCACACAATCCTGAGCTCACTTCTCAGACTCTGTGCTAGGCAAGGCAAGGAGTCTGCTGTCAGACAGGGCTACAGAGGCATCCACTTATCAATTACCATTCAAAAATCATAAGTCAGTGAGTGAAGGGGTGGTCGCTCTGGTCGAATGGCGGGGATTCCAGAAAGAAGAGAGAAGAGCTTTCTGTGCTGTAGGAACAGTTGTGTCCAAAAGGTAGGATTGCAGAGAACAGGGCAGGTTCTGAGAAGACCCACACAGTCTTGAGCCTAGAGCAGGTTGACTCAGCCTGGAGAGATGGGAGGAGAAAAGAGTGCTAGGGCCTTGCTTACAGAGAGGTAGGTCAGGGGTCCAAGTACCACTTTGAAGCCAACAGAGGTCTTCAAGGAGAGGAATGGCTTTATTACTTTGTAGGTTGGTGGCTTTGGTAGCAGAGTGGAGGAGGCTGAAGAGGGAAACAACTCAGACCCTATTAGGAGCTCTGTACCGGTGTGTGGAGGCCGCCAGGCTCTGACCGTGTGCACTGGCAGTGGGAGCAGCATGGAGGAGGCAGATTCTGACAGTTTCTGGGAGAATGTTGGGAAATGCCTGGGCTTTTGAGCCCAGCAGACCTGGGTTCAAATCTTGACTGTGCCACTCACTAGCTTGTGAGATCTCAGTGTCTGTGTGCCTTAGTTTCCTGAGCAATACAGTGGGCGTGCATGACTCCTACCTCACAGGCTGTTGGGGGATATTGATTGAGCACTTCCTGGGGCCTTCTAAGGCTTTGCGTGTATTAGCTCTCTTACTCTTTCTACCCTGAGAGGTGCCTGGTGAATTAGATACTGTGATCGTCAACATTTGACACATGAAGAGACTGAAGTTCAAAGAGGTTATAGAACTTGCCCAAGATCACATTGGATTCGGAGTGCTGGGGAGTGGCCCACACTGTTAGCCACTCTGCTTAAAATACCTGTGACAGAGAATAACTAACTGGGGAGGAGCTGGAGACAGCCCTTTGAAGAGATGACAGCTGGGCTGAGACCTGATGTGTGAGAATGCACCAGGCATCTTGTGAAGAGCAAGGGCAGAGCCTGGCCGAGAAAAAGCTTTCCAAGGAGAGAATGGCGATCAGTGTGCCTGGAGCAGAGTGAGCCAAGGAGAGGGGGGCAGGGACTCGGGGGACAGGGAGTGGAGGGCAGAGGGTAGACCTCTGGTGTATCCCATAACCTTGGGGGTTATGGTAGAGGCTGGGGTTTTATGGGATTTTATTCCGAGAGGAGTGGCAAGTCACTTGGGAAATTTTAACGGTATTTACGTGATCTGTAGGAGGATTTCGAAGAATCACTCTGGCAGTCGTGTGGAAGGGATTGTCGACCATGTGGGAGACTTTCTTCCACAGTCCATAGGAAAGGTGCTGGTGACAGGCTTTACAGTGGTGGGCTGGACAGTGGAGAGAAGTGGACAGAGGTGTTAGAGGAGAGCTGATCGGACCTGCTGGTGGCCTGGGTGTGATGAGGGAAAGAAGAGTCAGGGGTGTTGTGTGGGTTTTTAGTTTGAGAAGATGAGCAGGGTCATTTACCCAAAAGGGGGAAGATTTTGGGGGGCAGGGAACAGGGCAGGGTGGAAGGCAAAGCTGTCTTGGACGTGCTTGTTTGATTTGAGATGTATGAAAGACATCCAGATGGCAGTGTCTAATAGGGAGGGAGTTGGATTTGTGAGTCTAGACAGAGCTCGGGAGCCGTCTGGGCTAGAGATAGAAATGTGGGAGTCGTTGGCATGTAGAAGTTTGGGTGCGTGGGAGAAGGGAGACGCACAGCGTACTGCAAAGGTGAAATGCTTTGCTACGGTGCTCAAGTTTTGTTGTTGGGCACAGGCCTCAAAATGGGGATGGCAGCACCAAAGTAACTGTTCAGGACTGGCTTTGGCCAGAGAGCCTTCAGTCTGCACGGGACTGTGAAGGTTCTGCACACATGTGCTCATGTGTCCATGTGCTTAAACCCAGTCCTTCCTACCCTGCTGGCCTGGGGTCTCCAAAGTACATGACGGCCTCGATGTGGGTGCCGGGCCACTCACTGATTGGAAGATTGGGGTGACCTGAAACCTGAGAAAGATCTAGGGCTTACACACGATAAAATCCATTCTTTCAAATTAGGTAAGAGTCCATGGGGTCAAGTACAGTTTTAAAACTTTCATTATATTTCATATAATGGTTTAAGTTGTATATTTAAAGACAATTTTGTAAACTTTTTTTTTAACTCAATAGGAACTCATTTTAACTCGATAGGAACTCTGTTTTCTGTCATAAATGAAGCTTTTCCCTTCTTGCATTTGGGCAAGTTCCATGTGTTAATTTGTAGATGGGCTGATTGTGAACTTACACTTTGAAAGTATTCAGAAACATACATACTGTCGCTTGCAAAAATTATTTCATTTTCTCTGTTACCACAACATTCCACACGCTGTTCCTGTTGCTAAGGCCTCTGGAATGTCCTAATGCAGAAAAAGGATATAGAACTCCTTTTTTTCCCCCAAAGAAGACATTTTATTTAAATGATTTTGTATCCTTTAGCTTAGGTCCAAATATGGATATCTGAAAGTAAAGAATTCAGAAAGCTAAAATTAAAGTTGCTTTAGGTTCTCCGAACAGGAACTTGATTTCATAGGGTAGCATGAAGTGCGTTTAAGTGTACCATGTTTCTTTCCACAGGGATTGTGTGTGTGTGTGTGTGTGTGTGTGTGTGTGTGTGTGTTTGTGTGGGCACGCGTGGAATTGACGTCACAGATGGTACAAACCTCAGTTTGAGTCCTGGTTGTATTTTTTTGCTGGGTGAAATTAGACAAGTTCTTGTCTCCATCGGTAAAATGAGGATTATATTGAAGGATAAACCTTATGAAAAGTGCTTAGCTGAGAACCTGGCACAGAGTGGTCTCAGAAAATGCCAACTGTTTATCATATGATTATCATCTTTATTGTCATCAATTGCAAATAACTATAAGTTATTGAGGAAATTGAACCTTTTACAGAAGTATAAATTCTTGGTCCCCCACAGAATGACCCCTACTCACTTAGTTTTATTAGTATTTCTGAGTCTCACAAGAGGATCAAAGGAATCAGAACAAAAAAAGAACAGTTTTCTACATAAACATCATTGTGGCCAGTTAAATTCTTATTATTTGAAAGGATTGATACAGTTTTTTATTTTTTACAATTGGCTTATTTATAAAGGGGTGGGAGGCTAGTCCCCAGCAGTATCTGGTATCTGGCAAAGTGGCATATTTTAAACAGCATCGCTTGAAATAGAGTGCTGTGAGGAATCACACAAACTAGGCACATTGCCGAGGCCTAAGTCTAAACTGAGACCACTTAATTTAATACTTTAACTATTGTTTAATTAATAAAACTGATCGAGTTGATTTCATTAATGAAACTGTTGATTTGATATTTATGGGCATTTCATACTTTTCAGCTGTAAGTTATGAATGTTTTGCCATTTCTGTAATTCATACTTAATTGTCCTGTATCAGAGTGATTTAGCATAGGGATATATGGAACTTAAGGTAAACTACTTTAAATTTTTATTTTTAAAACTGAAATGTTGGGAGTTCCCTGACGGTCCGGTGGTTAAGACTCTGCGCTTCCAATGCAGGGGGCGCGGGTTCAATCCCTGATTGGGGAACTAAGATCCTGCGTGCCACGGGGCATGGCCAAAAAAAGAAACAGAAAAAAGGAAATGTCATGTCAAACTGTAACCATTGAAAATGGCTTATTACGTGTTGATCATTGCATGGATATAACCTTTCCCCTTCTCCCACATGCACTATTTTTAACTCAATGTGGGCATGCTTTCAAGGAAAATAGCACATTGTTTGGCTCTTATTTTTCATGAAATTGTTAAGCTTAGTCAAAGAAGTCAGCAGTCTGTTAGAACCTTCTTCTGTTATCTTATCAGTTTATGCCGTCAAAGGTGTTCAGCCCTGACATTCAACTTGTTGAAGTTGGAATCTGGAAGGAGTTTCTAGAAATCATATTCCTTTGGTCTTCAAGGGACGAAATTCAAGCCATTGTTATGAGTCAGAATCAGATCTCAGCTACTGACTTGGACAAGGTAGTTCACCTTTCTGTGAATCAGTTTCCTCCTCTCTAGAGCAGGGTTATAATGGTATCTACCTAAGTAGTTGTGAGGATGAAATGAGATCATAGCACGTAGAACCTGCTCAGTGCTGCTGCTGCATCCCAGAATCGTGTTGGTCCCTGGTATGTTTCAGATTCACAGCTAGCTATCTGTGCAGTTCAGTGTAATAGAAACTGTTTAAGAAAATCTGACCTATAGCCATGTGTAGATATTAGATCAGTAATTTGACATTTTAGAGATTATCATCACTTTACATCACCTCGGGGCATTTTCTGTTTCCTTTAAAACCACCAAGCCCACCCAAGCTGGAGAAAGTGTGAAATTAAATCTTACAGGAAAGAAAGCAGATGCTAATCAGCTTTTTGGATCTTTTTTCCCCCTTTAAACTTGGTATTTGGTCTACTAAAATATTTGCCTAATTGAAATGTGCTAATTATCCATTCATTGCAGATGTTCTAAATAGTGCTTATAGTGTAAAATGCCAACTCTGAAATATTTAAAAGATTTAGATTCTGGATTTGAACTGTTACCTCTGTTCCCTAGGTTGTTACTAATAATTAATTGTCCACAGTTAGGACTTTTTAGTTAACCATATATTACCAGGTATCAAGTTACTGTGCTTTGTTTTCATGTATATGCAGATAGTCTAGTTTTACATTTGTATTTTAATTAAGTTAACTTCTTAGTATAAAAAAATCCAACTTGTATCTTGCCCTATTCTGGTAACTGAACTGAGATTAATGTATGAAATGCTGTGCTTAGGTACTGAGGTTCTTTCTGTCCAGTGGCATCAGTGTGTAAGCAAAGGACTAGAGGTTAGTTGTGACCTGAAGAAAAAAAAGTACGAAAATCATTTTCTTTGTATTACTTGCTGACAAAACCAGCAGTTTTACTCTTCAGTGAAACCTCTGCTTCCTTTCTTAAGGGTTCCATAGAACTCAGAGACCAGATGGCTGGAATAGAAAGCATAGCTAACCAAACAAAACCGTTAGATGGTACAGCTTTGTGAATTGCTAGGCATTTTATGTGGTTGCAGATTCTTCCTCATAACCCTCGGTAGAGTTCATCTAAAGTTGCTTTATTGTGTGAATGTATTCATTGTTCGCATTTTAAAAGATTTGTCTGGTTTACCTCATACTAATGATTTCTCGTGCATTTTATTTTAACCCTTTATAATGGTGTTTCTGTAAGCCTGATTTGATTTCTCTGTTTTAATAATCATGGTGTGTCACATCAGTTACTTTTAAACTGGAACAACTTTTATCCTGTGTACTTTATCATAAGGCAGCTCCTTTAGAAAGTGTTGCCACCCCAGATGGTTTCATATTAACAGGAACCACATGAGTGAGTGTGATGCTCTCTTTCTTTATTGCAGACATGCCAATATTTGGTCTCTGTCCAGCCCACGATGATTTCTACTTGGTGGTGTGTAACGACTGTAATCAGGTTGTCAAACCGCAGGCATTTCAATCACATTATGGTAAGTGCTTAACCATTTAAAAATCATTATTAGAGGGTAAAAGGTAGAGCAGTATTAAACTGAAGACCAGTGACAGCATGGGTAGGCTATAATACCCCTCCCCCTGTCAGGAAGTAGGTTTTCTAATTCATTGAATGGGTTAATGCCTATCAGATGTTGGGTATTTTCTGAATTTTCTTGAAAGGGATGTGCATTTTCTGATTTTTATTAAAATTAGACAGGGAAAAAATGTATTTTATAAAATCTTTGTTGAAATATTGCATCAGTGTAGTAGAAGGTTTGTTTCCTTCTAGATCCCACGGTTGTGAATTTAGTGGTTGGTAAAATTATATATACACACACAGAGTATAGAGACATGGCTTTTTTAAAGGAAATGTGATTTTGAAATGTCCAGGTTCAGTAGTTGTAAATCTATCTTGATGTTGTAATCTGTGAATGTGATGAAGCTATGCTATCTTGCCCCATCAAAATGCGCATGTACTTAGAATGAAGCATTGTGACTTCAGGAGTTTCATGAACCTCTGAGCTGTCCCTGGTCTTTTAGGCTCCAAGCCTGTTGTTATCTGATGTCAGTCATGTGAGAATCCAAATAAGCTTGTTTTTCCATTGTCATAATGCTGTCTGAAGTGTTTCAAAAAAATTCTGATCATAAAACTTAATTTTATATCCAGTTAGATTCAGTAACAACTCGAAAGTATTTGAGTGCTCACCTTGTTTCAGGCATTGGGGATGTGGTATCATTCCTACCTCCATGGAGTTTAAAATCTAGCTGGAGAGAAAGGCAAAACTAACTAGACACATTTTTTTAAATAACTGCAAGTTGTTTTGTCATTGTCCTCACGACTACAAATGCAAGCTTGAGACAGGGAAGAACAACAGGGTCTTTCTGTAATAGCGTGTTCAAGCAAAGCCTCTAAGGAGGTGACCCTGGTGACCTGAGCCCTAAGTGAGGAGAAGGAGCCACCCATGCGGCGATCTGGAATAAAAGCGTTTGATACAGAGGGGAGAGCCGCTGCCCAGACTTGAAGAAGGCTAGTGAAGTTGGTGAGGGAAGTAGAGACTTGGAAAGTCAGACCTTTTGGACCAGGACCCTGTTCATGTACAGGCTTGTAGGCCAGAGGAAGAAGCCGCTTGGGGGCATTGGAAAGTTTATGTAAGGGAGTAACACAAGACCATCTCACTGGTTGACTTGCTGAGTGTAGATTGTGGGAGAAGGGTGGAAGCAGGGAGAATGGTTCAGAGGTAAAGATGATAATAGACTAAGGCTAAGTTGGGGAGTAGAGCTGGGGACACAGCCTAGCTAGCTTTGAACCTACAGGGCTTTCTGTCGGGCTGGATGCAGTTGTTGTTAAGAGTCACACTGTCATAATCAGCATCCCACCTCTTCCCCCAAGGAATCTTTTATGTAATCATAAAAAGTTCTTTGAGTTTGTGGTTCTCAGTGAGGCCTGGGAGTAGGCACCAGAGTGAGTACAAAGCTGAATAAGATACTGTCTCCTTGCTTAAGACTCTAAGTGGCTAGTACCGGAAAAGGCAGTTAGTCAGTTGCCAAGTATTTTGGAGTTAAGGATTCTGAAGCCAGACTAGACTGGATTTAAATCTAAACTTGCAAGAGCCATAGGTTAGTTCTTTGTCTTGAGCAAGTTTTCCAACCTTGGCTTCCTTTGTTATAATGTGGGGACAGTAATAGCAGCCTCACTGGTTTCCAGAGAGGATGAAATGAAACAGCTTGGTGAAGGCCCGCATGCAGTGCCTGACAGTTGATAGGTATGAGAGAGAGAAAAGGGTACAGCCGTAGATACAGGAAGATGTGGCGAAAGTCATAAAACAGTCCAAGTTCTTAAGAATAAGGAGGAGCACAGGTTGCTTCTTGCACAGTAACTCAGAGCAGGCTTCTTAAAGGAAATAGCCTTCACATTAGGCTATTCGGAAGAGCAGAATGGATTGTTTTTCCCATGTGCAAATTTTTTCCCGTCAATTTTTAGGTGTGTAATACATACATGTCCGTTGTGGAAAATGCAGAAAATACTTAAAAAATAAATCAACTATAATACCCTAAAATTGGAAGTGTTTTGATGGGGATGGACAGGGCTGCCACATACAGCTGCACAGCTTGTGCACTGAACAGCCATGTTTGGTGGCTCCAGGTTGGCAGCAGGGATGATGGGAGCAAGTGCAGAGGCAGGAAATTCCAGGCTGTCTGGAATGTACTCCGCGGAGTCTCCATTGGCCGGAGCTGGTATACCCACGTGTGGAAAAGCTGTGTGCAAAGGCAGGCTGGGGCTGCTCAGAGAGACTCAGTGCCATCAGACACCCCTGGCCTTGATACGTCGGTGGGGACCTGTTGCAGGTTTTTTAGCGCCTGAGTGATGTGACTTAGTGATGCTCTAGAGAATGGGCAAAGTGGATTAGAAAGGAGTGTGAAAACAGCTGCTGTTTGTACCAAGGCCCACTTAAAGGTGTTACCTCTTCCAGGACTTCCTGAGGCAGAAGGGGGCCCTCTTGGTCCCCTCTTCCAGAAGCACTTCACTCAGTTATATACAGCATGTTTCATGGAGATGATTTTCTTTCTCTTCCTCTGTCTCTCTCATAGAATGTCTGTGTATTGGGGGTGGGGTGTGGGTGAGGGGAGGGAGTGTCTTAAAATCATATTTCTGCGCTTTCTATCTACCAATATGTAGCATACACAGTGTCTTCTAATAAGGTACTTGTTCAATGACAAAGCAATTGTGATAACTTCCAAAATAGAAGAAGGTGTGGTGTGAATGCAGGATTTACATACATAATCCAATGCCTTTTGTCGCCAGGCAGGAAATGCAACTGATAAAGGCCCCTGGTCCCTCTAGTGGCAAGGGAAATTTAAAGCTGTAAGAAAGAAGAGAGTCTGGCAGAAAGATGAGGGCCAGGTGCTGCTGAGAGAGGGATTCAGCTGGGAAGTGTAGAAGGAGGTCCCTCTTTGGGAGCAGCAGCCAAGGAGAAGGCTGATGGAAAAAACAGGAGGTTGGGAGATGGATAGGTGTGTGGGCTTGGGGGCAGCTCCACGCAGTGGAGGAAGGCACCTTGTGATGGCTCTCGGCTGGTTTGGGAGTAACATCTTACTCACCTGGAAAGGAGAGGCAGTCAGGGGACCAGGAACAAGAACCATTCCCAATGCTGCCAGTGTCTCTTCTGTCTTTGGAGTGAGGGGCTGTAACAGGAAGAAATATTTGGAACCCGTTCTTCTTTGTTGTCATTCCAGAAGGCTTATCACTACATGTTTGTTTTCCAGAGTTAACACCAAAAGACCAAAAATGTTTTTGAAATTCAAGAAATTTCTACAATCTGTTTATTACTATATTAGGAAGAACTCATACCTGCCAAAGGAGAGATTCTGCTGTCTTATCTTTTGATGAAATTGGTGAAAATGTGTGGGTGGGCAGTCTTCTGTGAATTCGTGTATTGCTGATATTCATCTGTGACTTTTATGAACAAATGAGCAGTTGCTACAAAATTCAGCAGGCGGTTCCTTTAAAACCACTGCTGGGCTTCCCTGGTGGCGCAGTGGTTGAGAATCTGCCTGCCAGTGCAGGGGACACGGGTTCGAGCCCTAGTCTGGGAAGATCCCACATGCCACGGAGCAACTGGGCCCGTGAGCCACAATTACTGAGCCTGCGCGTCTGGAGCCTGTGCTCCGCAACGGGAGAGGCCGCGATAGTGAGAGGCCCGCGCACCGCGATGAAGAGTGGCCCCCACTTGCCACAGCTAGAGAAAGCCCTCGCACAGAAACGAAGACCCAACACAGCCATAACTAACTAACTAACTAACTAACTAACTAACTAACTAACTAACTAACTAAACTAACTAACTAACTAACTAACACCCCACTGCTGCCTGGCAGTGACAGGGAGGGAGCTACAATGGCAACAAGGCTTATAACTCAGTTCATGTTGGTGGTAATGTTATTCTGAATTGGTGAGGAGGAGGTTATTACCCAGGGGTAGCGAGAGACCTACAGACATACCTCACTTCTTGTGCTTTGATTTATTGTTCTTTGCAGATAGTGCGTCTTTTACGAATTGAAAGTTGGGGGCAACCCTGCATCAAGCACATTTGTTGGTGCCATTTTTCCAGTAGCATTTGCTGGCTTCATGTCTCTGTGTCACATTTTGGGAATTCTTGAAACATTTCAGACTTTTTCTTTGTTACTATGTTTGTTATCATGATCTTTGATCAGTGATTATTGTTGCGACTAGAACTTGCTAAAGGCTCAGATGATGGTTAGCATTTTTTAGAAATAAAGGTTTTTTTAAAAAATAAAGTATTTTTAAATTAAGGTATGTACATTCTTTTAAGTCATAATGCTATTGCACAGTTAATAGGCTACGGTATAGTGTAAACGTAACTAAGTATTGGGAAACCAGAGAATTCGTGTGACCCGCTTTATTGCGATATTCACTTTATTGCGGTGGTCTGGAACCACACCTGCAGTGTAATATCTGTGGAGTGTGCCGGTACTTTTTTGCTAGCCGAGCTGCCTTTTTGGGAGTTAACTATTAACCAGGATTTCCATTGGAGCAATGATGGTGAGCGATGGTAGTGTCCTTTTGGCATTTCTAGTTTCATAGTCTGATTGTTCTTGTAGTATAGATGGCTTTCTTTCTTGGAAACTGCATACTAATACCATGCTTTGTTTTAATGTTTTGAAATAGTCCAGGCTGCCTCATATTTCTCTTCAGTATTTTTAGGCGTGAGATGTTTCTTACTGCTAATTTTCAGATTTAAAAATGTAATTGAATCAGTGGATCCCATACCTGATGTGCCTCCAAATCAAAGGGGAGCTTCCTAAGTGGCCCCTTCCTACAGCCCACTGCAGTCTAGCTGGCTGGGAGTCGCCAGGGATAGCACCCAGGAATCTGCATTCCACACAGCTCCCTAGGCTGATTCTGGCCCACAAGCTGGCCAGAATGCATTCTGCTCACAGCAGATCCCCTCACTCGGTAGGGGCTGCTGCTTTGTATTCCTGTGCTTGGCATAGTGACTGGCGCAGATCGGCGCTCCGAGATTTGTTGAGTCTAGCAAGGATGGCATGAAAGGAGGCCCCTGCTTTTTTTAACTGATTTTTAACTTTTTGTATTACGTGCTAGAAGTCTCACAGTACTTGCCTCTAAAACTTAACGTATGAAAGAGGGCTGAGATGGTGACATTCCCTATGGCCAGAAGCACCTTTCTTTTGAGGTTGTGAACCAAGTTGGGAATCTGAGTTGATCATTTAGTAATAAGTGTGTTGGTCCTAAACTGGCTACTGAAGAGCGTAAACTTTGTATTCCTGTTTACATGCATTTACTCTGGATCCGAACAGGTAGGATCAGCTGATGACTTTTGGGGGGGCCTCTGGGGTTCGGTGTTGAAAGAGCTTCGCAGGTGATTCTGAGAAGCTGTGCACTTGCACTGCTCTGTGCTCTGCCGCTTCTCTTTGAATTTGCTTGTGAAGACTACCATAATTTCTCTCTTAGGCAGACATGGGCTTATCTTACCTAGGCGAAATAAATGAGTGATGTTAATTCAGCTCGGACAGGTGCTACGTTTAGCATCTCTATAATTAATTGAAACCTGCTCGAATGTCAGCTGTTGAAGTATTTTGCCTCTGATGAGTTAGGCTGACCCACTTTTTCACCTTGTGGCTCAGCCCTGAGTCCCTGAGCACATGTGCCTCTGCCACCTTTTCCCAATTTCGATCCACCAAGTTCCATCTTTATGATTTGCTTATTTAATGCCACTTAATATTTTTTCTTTAAATCAAACCACTTCTATTTAAATAAATCTTTCACAAAGAAAACCTTACTAGAATCATCAACGGGAAAACTGCTCTTCTTTGCCATAGATGGTAAGTGTGAAAATAAACACAGTGAAAAGATTAAATCCTTTGTTGCTGCTCTTGCCAATGCCAGCACTCAGTCTTGAAGCCTGCTCTCTTAGTTAAAAGCGAGACTAGCACGTTTTAGGCAAGTGTCATCCACAGAGTAGCGTGATGTTACCAGAAGACTTGAAAGAGATTTAGAAAGGGAGTAAGTTTTCACTTGAGATTTAATGTTATTAATGTTGGAGAGTGATACCTACTCCATGTTTGGGGAAACACCAGCTCAAGCTGTTGGATTTGGTTTCCTCTGATGTTCAGGGAGCTGTCTCCTGAGGCCAGCCCTAGCCTAGGAAATGCCTTACCGAGCGAGCAGTATTCTCAAATCTCATGTTGATCTGCAAAAGGATCACAGTGAAATACCCTTTGCCATTTATCCATCGATACCACGTGTTGCGTGCCGTCCCATTGCTGTAAGTGGGGTGGGAGTCTGGGCTCGGTGTGAAACATCTGCCCCTCTCTCAGACCTCGCTTCACAGATGGGGATGTCATAAATATGGCTTTTCCATAACTTTGTGAAGGTACCTTTAGCAGAAACACCTCTGCAATCTGAGAGCTTTCTCCGCTTGCAGATATTACAAATCCTGTAAAATTAACAGCCACGTGTATTGCTTGGACTTAATGTTCCTTAAAGTGCACTGAGGTGGTTTGGATTCTTTTAGGTGCCAGCATAAATTATATTTTCTAAAATGTCATTTTCAGCAGAGGACGAGTAAACAGAAGTTACTCATACTTTTTTGAGCTAATTAATTGGTTTCAAAGCCCGTCAGTGTAAGAGCAAAATGAATCTTACTCTGAGATCCCGTGGGCTGTTTCTGGTAAAAATGCCGATCCCATTGTTGACAACAATTTCACATAGTTGTGACCAATGATTGCCATCATATAATTAAGTTAATCTGCATCACAGAGCAGAGGTTTTGCTGTTTATAAAGAACACCCTCTCCCTCTTGTCATCTGATGGACTTAGATGTGGAAAGTAACATATTCAGGTATTTTGAATGAGTTGTTTTATTTGGCTATTAAGTAACTGATTTTGGATAAAGAAAAAAATGTTTCTTTTTTTCTCTCCAGTTGTTAGCTAAATTTGGCCTCTACATTCTTATAATTTGGGTCTTATTCTACTTTGAAACTTTCAGTGATACTTAATCTTTTTAGGATTGGCATTCACTTAAAAGCCCACAGAGTACTGATAATTTGTACTTGATTCACAAAGTGTTTTTGCACGTATTATCTTATTTCTTGTTCTTAGCGACCCGCTGAATGGATGGTTTTATTCCCAGTTTACGGATCAAACTCCTAAATTAAACTTCATTCACACAGATAAAATGTCCGAGGCTGGGTTTTCTGTCTGCTTAAATCTGTTTCTTTTGCATATAAGAAGGATGTATAGAGTTAAAAGAAAATCTAGAGTAGATGTAATGAATTCCACATGTCACAAAACTGTCATTAATGACAGATGTTCTAGTTCAGGTAGAATTTTAAGTTTGCTTAGAGTGGCTGGGTCAGCATTGTAAACCCATTACCTCAGAGAGGACATTTAGTAATTTGAAGACGTAATGGTAGTAGGTAGATATTTGATTTAGCATAGTCATTGGATTTCTCTTCAGCCTGTTCTACTTTGTTTAACCCTAAATCATAGTAGCTATCCAAAGCCAAGCTACTCCTCTTTTTGTTACAGCCTCATAACATTTTTCAGCTTCTTTAGAGAATTGGTTGGCATATTTCTGCACTCAGTATAAAGATTGAAATTTGTTGCAGAGCCAAAAATACTTCACTCTTTTACTTCAAAGACACACGCCAGGCCTTTCTCCAGCAGTCGGGGGCTGAGCCAGGGAAGGGAGCAAACCAGAGCAGGCACATCAAAACGTGAGCAGTGTCAGGGTAGACATTAGTTTAATTCTCGAAGGAAATTCCAAGTTAACTATTTGATCTAAGCTTCTTGTCACTGAGCAGCATGATGTAAAATTAATGCAGTGAATTCAGTTCTTCTTTACCACAAGCCAAATAGTGCTAATTAAAATTTTCAAATAACTTAAGTAGCATCAGATAAAGGATCACTGTGTCCCTAACCAATGTAATTTTATCTTTTTTTCTTAGTTATATAATAAGCAGGTACATTTAAAATGGTGTTATTTATGCCATTTGTAGGAGCAACATTTTAATTGCTAGTTATAAAATGTATTGATTTTCCTTTGTACTGAAATCTGTGCCTTTATTAACGTCTGTGCCTTTGGGGTTTTTAAAAAAATCATAAACTGGAAATGAATAATATCATTCACATTTAACGAGTATTTATTGAGTACCTCCTGTCTAGGCATTGCTCTCCACTGAACGGAAAGCAGTGTCTTTGATTTCATGCAGCTTAGGGAGGGTAGAGCGAGAAAGATGAAATCAAGTAAAATAAGATGATTTCAGGTAGTAATAAAGGCTTGGGATAGTATGAGAGAATAACTGGGGCAAGGCACTTCTGGTAAGGCCAGTCAAATGTTGAAGATCTGGAGGAGCAGTGTTCCACAAAGAGAAAATAGCAGGTGCAAAGATCCTGTGGGGAGGAATGAGCTTGGCAGAAAGGCCAGTGAGGAGGTGGAAAAACAGTGTGAAGGAGGAGAGGGGTCCAGGTTGAGGTTGGAGAAAGGGGTGCTGCGCCAGATGGAAGGCCGATGCAGGCCATGCAGAGTCACTGGAGGGTTTTGAGCAAGGAAGTGTCTTGATCTGATTCATGGTTGCTCTGAGGAACATAGAGGGCAAGAGCGGAAGCAGGGAGACGGTTAGTGGGCTGTATTGCACTAGTCCAGGTGAGGGTGGGATTTGGAGAGAAAGCTTAAGTTGAAGATGGTAGCAGCAGAGGCAGAGAGATGCGGATAGAATAGGAATCAGCACAGAAGTAAGAAGGCCGGCAGGGGTGGCTGATGGACTGGGATTGAGTGAGACAGGAAAAGAAGAGATGAGAAATGGCTCTTGGGGCTTTGGCCTCAGCAGCTGGATGGATTTACTTAGCTTGTAGATCATGGGGTGGTTCTTTCCATTTGTATATGGGCTTTTGTTTGTTTTAATGAGGTGTACTGACCTGAATGAAAAGCCTTTGATGTAATATATGCATTCAGTCTTTAGACATTTTCTAGAGATTGTGGGGGTAGAGAATAGTTATTGCAGTGATGCCAAACTTTGGGGTCATTTATTCTTTTGGGTTTTTGTTGTTTTTGTCTTTTTTTTTTTTTTAGTGGAACAGTAATTTAGTCATGTAAGCCAGGAAACAAAGGGATGCTCTCATTTGGGTAATAGAAACTTATTGATTAAAAAGGAAAAACACATGTATTTGATTTTTCCATTATTAACATAGTAATGCACGTTGTGAAGGAAAAACAGTAACCTTCAGCAAGAGGATAAACATGCAGTCAGAATAAGTAAATCTCCATCTTACTTTTCAGGGGTACAGGTTGGCATAAACCCTTGGAATGTTTCTAGACCCCGGACAAGGGAATATTTGGCTGTATATTTCTTGTTCTCTCACACACATGGAAAATTAGACTTATTATAAGTTCACTTTTTTAAACTTAGTGATCTAGCTTATTTTTCCATGTTAATGCACATTACTTCCTTCTTTTTAAAGATTGCCTATTATTCCACTTTCTTAATGTATTTAATTTAACCTATCCCCTATCGGTGGACATATAGACTGTTAGTGCTACATTATCACGTGTAGTGCTTTAAACCCATTCTTCTTTGGGAATGTCTGTCAGTATGTCAGTGTATTGATTTTCCACCTGGAGGCTGGTCAGAGCTGCCCTCCAGGTTAGTGCTGCTGTGATTGAATGAACTACTTCAACAGTTCTGATTTGTGTCACCAGAATGAGGCAGTGAAAATGTGAGTTTCCAGCAGCATCAATCAATCAATAAAAATTGTTAATGTTAGCCAGTGCTACTCTTGACTTCTCTGCTACATATAGAAATTATTAGGATGGATGTACTTCAGATTTTAAAGGGGACATTTCAGGATATAAATCCATATTTTAGTTATATTTGCTGAAAGATGTTTTTCCTGACAATCATTTCACAAGGCTAATTTGTGGGTTGACTAGTTAAGATACACGTACACCTGCTGTGTCAACCCCGTTAAGCTGTGGTCTTATGTCTGACCAGAAGAGGGAGTTTTTATCGCTTGGATATGCAGTAGCACCTACTTACTACCTGGCTGGGGTAGTTCCTCCCACGCACATGCTAGTTCAAGCCCCTAAAACTGGTTTGGGGCAGGGGGCAATGGCTAAATATATCTGTTTCCTTCCTCATTCCTTATTGTGTGTATAGAAATTCCAGTCTTTAGGTTTTCTTCTCTAGTCTGTTTTTAAGACAACAGTGCTCAGTTTGACTGTCAAAGCCATTGTATACCTTTTCCTCTTGTGTGTTCGAAAGTTAATAAAAAGAGACGTGGAGGAAGGTAATTATCTCAATTTAAAATACAAGCCATCAGCCCCTAATCACACATGATATAGTTCTTGATTTGTAGTCTCCTAGGGTGAAAAACTCCAGTATGAAATTTGTTTCATTACTTCTTATGCTTGATATTTTAAAAAGATTGCTGAAACTCCTACTACAGAAGATTTGTAGTGAGCTTTAGAAAATTAAGGTGTTGTTTCGCAAGAGTGGCTAATAGGCCTTTTTCTGTGTTACTCTTACTGTGCTCAGTTGTGTTACTAGACTCTCAGTCTGTGTAGCCAAACAATTGAAATGGGTTCCACAGTCAGGATAAAGTGCTTTGATGTAATACCAGAATTTCATGCTGTTTAAATTTTTCTTCCACTTTCTTCACAGTGCATTTTTTGTAACAAAAACTCAAAGTCAGTTTCTTAGTGGATTTTTTGATTGATACGTGAATATATGAGATGCATGCATCCACCATATATACTTACATAGATACACAAATGTAGTAATCTCAGACATGCTATTTTCAGTTCAGCCTACTTCTTTCTTGTTTCTTTTTTTTTTAATGTTTACTTATTTATTTTCTTATTAGTCATCCATCTTTCTTGTTTCTCTGGCTCTGACGCCCCACCTTCTCCAACTGTAACGGTCCTCTCCACTCTGTAATCCATCTGTGTAACTTGGTACATTCTTAGTATGTAACTTAGTATACATCATTCTATATTTTTTCTCATGCTCATAACTCTTTACAGACACATGTAATCCCATGTTCTATTAGCAGGGGCTACTGGTCATAGTTTTACCCGCCCCCCCCAAAAAAATGGATCCTGTTACGCATACTTCTGCTTCTTTTCCACTCAACCATACAACATGGAGATCCATTCACATCCCAAGATAACACTAATCCCCTTTTTAAGGTGCGGCTGTGCGGTAGCTTCCTCAGCCAGACCCTCTGTCTGTGGACATTCACTTTGTTTCCTGCTTTTTGCCTCTGTGAACAAAGCAGCAGTAGCCACACTGCTACATAAGTCCTTAACTGCTGGTGGTTTTGTTTCTATGGGATAGAGTCTCAGGAAAGGATTCTGGGATCAGAAAGGATATTTATTTGCATTGTTAATAGCTGCTACTAGATTGTTTTCCAAAAAGGCTGTTAATACTTTGTATCTCTACTAGCCATGTATGACAGTATCACCACCAGGAGTAGGTGTTTTATTTATTTTTCTAAACTTCCATTTCTTTTTTTTTCTAAAGCCTCTTACAGTGTTTTGCACGCATATGCACAAGTGTGATTAATTGTAATTTGACTTTGAAGTCGATTTCGCAAACAAGTGCAAACTTTTGTTTACTACCAGTGTAGCATGTGTCTTCTGAGTCTGAGTGATAGTTTGAGTAATGATACGAGGTAAAGAGATCTTTCAAAACGAGTGATGATTTTTAAAATATTCATTTAAACAATTATAGGCAGTTTTCCTGGCATTTGTGGGAGATTTCTATTCATTCTGTGTGGAATTTATCTTAGGGAAGAAATCTAGTTCTGTTAGGCTGAGATTCCTCTCTGCAAAATGTGTAGTCTTCTAGAAGACAATAATTTCTGTTGAGATCAGTTGCGGGGCCAGTGAAAAACTATTGCCAGTTTTATTTCTGATCTCATTATCCTCCTTGAATTTGGTGTGATTGGTCACCTTTTAACAGTGTTCACTTTGTGTGTCAAATAATGACTGGGCTGAGGTCAGACTGTGGTTCACTCAAAGCCTATGTAAATCAGGCTGTGAGGTTATACTTCATTTGCCTGCCTTTGAACAATCTGAACAGCTGAAAAGGGACACACACACGAAGTGTGGCTGAGCCCTGAAGAAGCGTCCACCAAACAGATCAGACAATGCCAGCCAGAGGGGGGCTGCTGCGTGCTGTCAGCCCCTAAGGTGAATTATCCCCCTTTAAACTTCATCGCCCACCTCTCCTAATCCTGTGTGAGCACCTAATGAGCACTGGATAATAACATAGCAGCATTTCTTGGTGAAGCTAATCTGATTCTGGATAGCAGGCTTCCCGGCCCACAGCTGAATGAATTGCTTGGTATTTCCAAGTTTGAAAATACTTTCTCCCCCTTTCAAGTGCTCCTTGGCAGCAGGTAAGGAATGTTAAAGCTCCTGTAAGTGCCAATTAAGGCCAATTATAACTCGCCCGGCCTGCTGAGACAGTGAAGTGGAGTGAGTGGAGGCTTGTGCTTCGGTAAGCTGGAGAACTGGCTGCCACTGGTGACAGGAACACAGGATTTCCCAACTGCCAACAGCTCGTTTGTTGTCCTGCAGAACACCAAGTGACACCTCTGTTGGCTTCTCAGGATTGGATTTAGGAAATCCCAAGATTTTTGGGGGACCTCACTAGTTTCTGTAACAGAAAGCGCTGTCTTTCTCTTGGTCTTCCTTTATTTTGAATGATGTCCACCATCCAGTTTCTCCTTCTTTCTAATCGTAATAGCTAACATTTATCGAGCATTTAAGATGTGCTGGGCACTGCATTACATGTGTCACCTCCTTTACTCCTCACCGAGGCCCTGTTAGAGGAGGCGGTATTACTGCTTCTCAGGGGAGGGCACAGACCCTGAGGGACAGAAGTCTCTTGCCCAAGGCTACACAACTAAAAGTGCTGAGGCCTCGGCCAAACCCAAGCCCTCGCGGCCCCTCCTAGCTGCTGCCGGTTTGCTTGTTTGCTGGGAGCGGGCTAATTCACAGAAGAATTTGTGTCAGTTCAGGACTCCCTTTGTGCAACCAGAGTAAAATTGATGAGTGCACACCATCCACACCACAGCCAATACCTATAATTTTTGGTCTGTAAGGCATGGATGTTATTCTATTAAAATGGTATTTTAGTCTGTAGTCTTTTTTTAGTCTGTAGTCTGTTTGTTTTTTCATAAGAAAAAAGAAATGTGACCATGTCGCCAGACCTAGGCACTGAAATATGAGCCATCATTGGGAGATTTAATATCAATATAAACTTTATTTGGATAGGATATTGAGAAATGGTTTGAAGAAAATAGTAATAATGCTTTCCAAGCAGAACAGGGTGGTATTTGGTTAAGCATTTTACTCAGGGCATTAAGAGAGGTATGTGTTTAAAAGTTCAGTCTGAGCTTTATATGCCCAGTTGTTGTGTATTTGTTTATATTCTTATTGTACAAATTTTAATTTTTCTGGTTTGCACTATCATTCATCCCTTCTTTGATGTAGGTCTTAAAAATAAATTAGGATTGTTTCTTTCTTGTTTATATATGAAATTAAGTGTAGACGTATGTTTGTAGCATTTAAGAAGATCTGCTGAAGTTCATCCTGAAGTTCATCCGGGTTACAGAAAGACTTCGTTCCCAAAATTGTCTTGGGTTGGCTGGTTCTCGTAAGGATTGTTTTCCCCACTAGCACCATCACCATCTACGAAACGGAACATTAGAAAGGCAAGCGTTTGTGCTGGGAGACTTGCAAGGAGTCTGGTGTCCAGGCTGAGGGGTGCAGTGATGTGGAGCTGAGGCTTAGTCCGAGTCAGGTCCTCTTATCCCAGTTCAGTTCTGCCATTGACGATGTCAGAGAGACCCCTCAGCTCCCCCTTGGCGAGGGCGAGGGCAGGTGGGTGCAGGGAATGATGCTAAAAAACTTTCTGCAATCAGGTAGTACGGCAATAGAATTTTTTTTTTCCCTGCTAGCTTAAGAAACCCTTCAGTGAGTTAACCTAAGTGTCTTATTTTTGCTAATTAACTTTGGAAAGATTTGCTCATCCTGTGCTTCTAAGTCCTGCTGATGGCTCTTTCCTTGTGTTCTTCTGTCTTTTAAGAACCACCATAGTTTTGCATTGTTTGAACCGGAAATCTGGTGGGGGGTCGGGGGAGGGATTCAGAAAGCCCTCTAGATCTCAATATTGCTGCTATGGTTAGGGTCTGAATGCTTGCTGTGAAAATAAAGCAGTGTGGCTACTACTCTTTTGTTTTACAGTAAATTTAGAATTTGTGTCTGGTCTAATAGAAGCCATTTCCTATGCCTCACAACTCTTTACCACCCCTTCCAGGCCAAATCTTTTCCACACATGTAATTCATGACTTTGTGCCAAATAGTTTGTGTTGGGTGATGGTATTTTGTAGAGGAATTTACCCCCTCCTTTTGACATTTAAAAGTGTTCATTCTGAACTATCAGGCATCTGAGTCTATTTATGTGTGCAGCCTTTATTATCATAAAATTCAGATCAGTTGGCTGCTTTTTTCCATGTCTATTTGATAGTAAGATTTGGCGATTGACAAAATTGGGGAGTAGTAACGCAGGGAGTGTAATAGGGCTGAAGACAGACAAACAGCTAAACCAGGAAGGCCTGGTTTACAAAGAGCCACTTAGAGAAGTTTTTGGATTAAAAGTCTAAAAGTTCCCCAGCTTTAGTCAGTCATCCAGTGGTTGAACTCTGGACAATAAGGTATATATTTTTTCTGAAATTAGACTATTTTACAAACATGCACAGAAAATGGGTTAAGATTTTTCTTACTAGATTTAAGGAAAACTATGCTTAGGTTTAACAGACTTCTGTTGTTTTAAAGTGTAGATAGTGGGGAAATAGAATGTGGAGAAAGACTGCTGATATTTGTAAAAATGTATAACATTAAAACTTGTAGGTTTGTCAAGGCTTAAAGTGTAGATATATAACGAATCAAGTACATTTTCTAATATACCTGGTAATAGTTGTCATTTTATTCAGGAAAATCAGGTGTGAGTAATTTACATTCTAATTCTAGCAGGTTAAATTTATAAATTCCATCTCTCTCAGTTTTGGCCAGCTGCCTTTCAAAGAGAAGGATTAATTTACACCAGCCAGGACGCCTTGTATGACCATATTAGATGAAATTAGACTCCACCCCTTGTTTTCTGTTGATCTGCCAGGACCTTTGTAATTCAAGTGCTTTTTACAGTAGTAGCAAATGTTACATAAGACCAAACATGGAGCATATTTGGAGTTGGTGGGCAGACTCAAATCATGATGCAAGCCTGCAGTAGCAAGTGTGCAATGAAGCACAACCAAATTATGTGAATGGAAGGTAACAAGAAGCCTCTTCAGAACAGCCCTTCCTCCGCACGGGGGCTGAAAGCTCCACCGGGTAAGTTTTCCGAGGCAGTTTTCCGAGGCTGGGCTTGGCTCGGGGCCCAGTTCTGGACGAGCTTGCGGAAGGTGGGCTAGGTCTTTGGGAACAGGACAGAGACCCACGCAGAGCCGAGCGTGGCGAGCTGGCGCAGGCCCCCTTCCTCTGGTGGCCGTCCTGCCCCGCCAGCAGGCCCGGAGCACTTCGTGGCTGAAGTGGTGGAGAGAGTGCGCTCTGCAGACTGGTGGATCAGGGGGGTAATCGCAACTAGAGGGATTAACTGCTGCCGGCCGTCCACAGGAGCCATGCTGAAATGTCATTTGAGTGATCTGGCCAAAGGTCAAACGCAGGCAGGAGTTGAGTTTGCTATTAACTCCAACAAAATGCTGAGGTTTGCACCAAACGGTGCCCATATCTCAAAACAGGGAGAGCAGTGGTTACGTCGCTCTCTAAAAATGGACGAACGTTGTAACACGCTTTAACTGTTTGTTTTTTATCTCACTTGTGGTGAGTGAGGTTTCATGACAGGCAGTTCACCGTGTTTCCTGTAGAACGTGTTTGAAAGCTGTTTTGTCGGATACTTCAAATCCACAGCAAAGTTTCAAGCAGAACACTGTGTCAAGAGGAAGGACAACTTTAGAATACAAACAGTAACCCTGGGAAGTCATTCAGTAACTTAAATTGAGTGTATAAGAATTTAATTACTGACTGACTGCCAGAAAAGACTATTTTTTTTTTTTGGTTGTGTTATTAAGGTGGCCAGTACAGCCAAGCAGATTCTTCCTGGGTGGGTTGGGCGGCTGTTCTCAAAGTTACCTTAACTCTCTCATGCCTCGTCTGCAAGCAGGAAGTGAGGTGACAGTTGAGATCTTTAGTTTTCACTGGATTCACCTTTCATGCCTCTTGCAGTAATGTGCTTGACCGGATGGTTCTAATTGAGGCTGAAATTTAGCTACTGGTTTGCAGAACTTTAAATACAAACAGATTTTCAAACCTTTATTCAAATTGCTGTTTAACTCCCTAAGATTGATTTTTCTAAGAACTCTTATTTCTCGTCAGGCAGTTTTAGTGCTGCTGTTTCTGGTTTCATTTTTGCATATCGCTTTTGGTGTTGATTAGTTGACAGCCCCATCCTGTAGGTGGGGCAGATGCTGTTTTCTGTCTTCAGAAAAAATAACCACGTGCTGCAAACTCCTCACTGGCATTGTTACGTCATGAATCACCCATTCCTTATTAACAGAGCGCTTAATGAGGAGGCTTTAAGGGCTGCGTTGTGAGTTTGGGGTTTTTGTTACTCCCAGGTTCACGGTCTTTTCACCCCTTCCCCACCTTCCCCCCAGTAAAGTGAAATATAAAGGCCACAAAACTAGTGGGAAACAGCAATAAGGATGTGGCTTACAGACTGGCCCAGCACTCTGAGGCAGATGGTGCTGTCATTCCGTTGCACCTTGGACTTGCTGCTCCTTTTGGCCTCAGAGGACAGTGCTCCCTGAGGGGATTCCTGCACAGAAGTTTTCGTTTTAAAAAACAAACGAACAGAACAAAAACAGAGAACTCCTCTAGTTTGAGTTCTGCCAGGTTTCTTTTAATTTTCTCTCTCTCCCCTACCCTTTGTGTGTGTGTTAAAACTGGATTGGAGTGGTAAAAGCATAGCTTGTTTTTCTTAATACTTTTTGCGTTTTGATGATAGCCTTGTATCTTTCATTAGAGACAAACTGGGACCCAGACCCAAAACGTGACTAGAGAGGTGCTTGCGTAAGGACTGAGGGTGTCGACGCTTGACCTGTGCAAGGTGTTCACAAATTGGAAGGCTAAACTTAAAGTGATAGATCGCTAAACATATAGGATGCTTTTTCCCCCAACAGATAAAGGATTAAAGCAAAAGTAAATGGAGACTGATGGCGTTTTGGTTTTGGCTTTTGGTTTCTTCTCACATGTTGATACCTGAGGCGTGCAAACATTTCAAGTCAATGGGAGCGAATTCGGGGGAGATGCTGTGCATCGCTCAGCGCTCAGACCGTGAGATCCTGTTTGTTTCAGGCAGGGTGAGTGCTTGCTGTACTCTGCCAGTATCATTTGGGTAACAGTGTGTGTCCTGAGGACAGCGGAGAGAGGTGCTTGTGACTGTTAGCAAAGTGGAAGTGTCAGCCAGCATGTCGTTCATTGCATGATATCCTGTAGCCAGAAATGGTGACGGCAACATCCCAGAGGTGGCGTAGTTCGGTGGCTGTGTTTTGCTCAAGGCGGTAACAGCCTTTTCCCCAAAGTTATATTTGCTAAAAACATCTGTGTGTGTCTGTCTGAGATCATGGTGATAACTCTCAGTTCAAAGTCTGCACCTTGAACGGGAGGATAGGAAGGGCCCCCTTAAGGAAATGAACTGTTATTCAGACCATTCAATGTTCCTTAAACAAGATGTCTTATGACAACAATTATGAAGAAATGATATTCTCCCAACTGAGGTGATCAGTTGTTATACCATCCAGTATCCCCTCTTTTTCTCTATCATTCCATCTCCTTTAATAAAGTGTGTGGAATTTTTAAAAGCCATTTTTTTCTAATGTTTGCACAGACCTACAAGTTGGGACAGCAGGGGAGGGCTACCTCCAGATATTCAGTAAGTTTTTCATATTTCTCACATACTTGAAAGCAAAGTTCAGAAAGAACAGTCCCCATGGGAAGAATTCCTGGCAAGAGGATTATCTGAGGTTGCCATATTCGTGGTCCTTTCTTAGCAACATTATTTACAATCCATTCACGCCTGTCCCTTCCCCCACCGGAGCTGGAGTCATTCTCCCTTGTAATCTGCCCTTTGTGATCTGTTCTCTTTCATCAGCTAGTGTGAATGGGAATGCTGCAGTGCCGCCCTGCCCAGAGACGTGGAAATGCCAAGGGACCTGGAATACTTTAGTGGGGCTTTTATTTCCGTCATAAAGCACTGACTTCAAGAGCTTGATAATTTGATTATAGACCTTGGCGAAAAGTTGTTTCAAGTGGCCCAAGTGCTGTAAATGACTCTCTCTTCTGCACTTTCCCCTCGTGTTTTAATTTAAAAACATTCTGCATTAGGGGGAGGAGAAACGCATTTGGCAGAAGTCGCAGTTGGAGACTAATTTGTTAGGGCAGCCAGTGTTGAAATCATCCTTTTCAGTTAAATCTCTCTAGTGGAAATGATGCCGAGTGCTTTGTGTAAAGACCTTTTTTTCTTCCTCACTGTTTTCCAGTGCCATTTGTAACCCACCTAAGCATGCTCTGAGGCTGCCTCGCGGCTCTGGTTTTGGCTTTTGGTGAACTGTCCTTTGAGGCACTGTGTGTCAGAGGTCAGCTCTGGATTCCACAACTTGAGATTTGAATGTTCCAGGGACAGTCCCACAGATTTGCTTCCTTTTTAGCATCAGACTACGCTTTGCTTGCTCTGGAGTAGTCCGGTCGACTCCCTGGGGACCCTCCAGAAATTGGATCAAAGAAAAAGCAGATTTAGGATTAAAAAAGAATATGTAATGACAAGGAGTGGAGTTGGATTATGTTTGCTGGTCAGACACGTGAAAGTGCTTTTAGAAAAGAATAAGAACGTTTACAGGGAGAAGTTGACAGTGAGAGTAGTGAGGAGACACTATTAAATGCTTTATGTCCGCACATAGTCCACGGTGTGACTTTAAAAGTGTGCCAAGGTTTTTTTTGTAATAATTAAGAAAAAAAATAGATGTGTCCACCCAAAGTGTGGTTTCACAGATACTGCTTAGGATAATGCTGAATTGGGTATGCCTGGTCAGTCACTGAATTTTATATGTATATTACACACACACACACACACACACACACACACACAAAATATGCAGTCTTGATATATAGTCTGCCTCAGGTCCTGATCTTAGATGTTTCAGAGTGCGTCATAATCCTTATGAAAGACAGATGATGCCTCATGAGTTGTGTTTGGTGGCCTGAAACTGAACTGTGATGGCTACTTGGGGTTAACTGGGAGCTGGGGAATAGCACATAGCAGTTATTTTCAACCTGCATGTCAAAATAAACAATTTGATTAGTTTTTTTTAAAGGGCTGCTTAATGAATGACCCAGCATTTCTAAACTGACCTTTTGGTATATGTAATTATTGATTGCTTTGCCTGGCCAAAGGAGCTCTATATGTTTACCTGTGTTTTACATTTTATAGCTATGTGTAAGCTTGATTTTAATAATCAAGCTTACACATAGCTATAAAATATGTGTAAGCTTGATTAATCCTTGCTTTAAATGGGAGCAGTTATAGAGCATTTTCTGTAACAGAGTATGCACTCTGTCTAACCTTACCTGACCAAATCTATCCAAAAGTGTGAGTTTCATTTAGAGAAGAATTTGTGAGTTTTAGGAGTCATTGCTTTGATAATCTACATAAAATTGCCACCCTTGGATCCATAAACTTGATCTTCACTTTCTTCCTTTTCACCTGCAGTTCTTCCTGAGTGACTCAGTTCTGTCAGGAAAATGAGCCAACTTTTTACTTATAAAATAACTTTAGCTTGAATGAGCATCTTTTTTGGTTGGTGTGTGAATTTATTCATTTTTTTTTAATTTATTTTTTTATTTTTGGCTGTGTTGATGCACGCAGGCTTTCTCTAGTGTGGTGAGCGGGGGCTACTGTTTGTTGCGGTGCGTGGGCTTCTCATTGCGGTGACTTCTCTTGTTGCGGAGCACGGGCTCTAGGCATGCGGGCTTCAGTAGTTGTGGCTCACGGGCTCTGGAACGCAGGCTCAGTAGTTGTGGTGCACAGGCTTTGTTGCTCTGCGGCATGTGGGATCTTCCCGGACCAGGGCTCAAACCCGTGTCCCCTCCATTGGCAGGCGGATTCTTAACCACTGCGCCACCAGGGAAGCCCTTTTCATTTTTAATGAATTCTAAACATTGTTCTTCCGAGCTCTTGACTGAGAAGAGCTTAGTATCTTCCTGGACTGACATGTAAACTAAATCTATAAACTTAAGTCTCTACCACACTGGGGAAGGTAGAGTAAGTGGTTTTGGTTTGTTCTTCACTGATTTCTGTCTGCTTGGCCTTTCTCACTTGAGTCTGTAACTGGCATTACCTGGACCAACAGGGGGCCTCTGTCTTACTCCCTATGGAGTACCCAGTACCTGGTCCACAGTCAGCCCTGGGCTGCAGGCTTTGCAGGCTTTACAACTCTGTTATTTAATCCCAGCAGCCTGCAGGGTAGGCTTGACAGATGAAGAGTCTGCCAAAGTAGGTAGAGCCAGGTCTTTGCCCAGGGTCACCCAGCTAGTTGGTGACAGAACAAGGGTTTGAACCCACATGTGTCTGACTCCAGCGTTCTTGCCCCTTCAAGTGATCTATTAAAAAAAAAATTTTTTTGTTTTTTGGTTTTACTTTGGATTCTATTCAAGCTGGTTAGTTAATTAAGACTGTGCCCAACAGCCTCTGCTGGGAAGGCAACCAGGACCAGGGCATGACTGCAAGCATGCATAATGGTGTTGGTCTGTGGGGGCCGGCCAGCCTAATCCTATAGAACAAGTATTTCTGTTACAGGTATAGAACAGGTATAACTGCTCCTCCTCATGGGTTCTTTGTAGAGCATATCCATCTGGGAACTTTCTAAGTGATTCTTTTTAGCCAAGCCAGAAAGACAGCTCTGACTGGCACTTTCTACCAAAATTCACTCTTCAAACCATCTTTAATGTTTCCCTGCGTAAAAAAAGACAAATGCAACACTGG